>NC_132856.1:15007500-15632500 GCF_048164855.1 Canis lupus baileyi | reverse complement strand
GGAGACCTAGGATCGAGTCCTACGTCCGGGTCCCTGCATAGAGCCTGCTTCTCCCTCTGCCTGTGTCTCCGCCTCTCTCTCTCTCTCTCTCTCTCTCTCTGAATAAATAAAAAAATAATAATCTTAAAAAAAATCTGCAAAGGATCATATGGGACCAGTATAAACATACAAACTACCAAGATGAAATCATGAACAGAAAATATGAACAGATCAATTACCTGTAAGAAGATTGAATTAGTAATCAAAACCCTTCCAACAAACAAAAGTCCGGGAGCCCATGGCCTTACTGGTGTATTCTACCAAAAATTTAAAAAAAAATTAATAACAATCCTTCTCAAACTTTTCCAAAAAATAGAAGAGGGAATACTTCCAAACTCATTGTACTAAGCAAGAATTAACTTGATATTGTATATCAAAATCTATATCTATCTATCTCAAAGAAAATAAAACCGGGATATCAAAGAGATATTTGTACTCCTATGTTTATTGCAACATTATTCCCAATAGCCATATCAGATAGATATGGAAACCAACCAGATAGATATGGAAACAGTCAATATGTCTGTCAACAAATCAATAGATAAAGATGTGACATATAGAATATTATTCAGCCATGAGAAAGGAGGAAATTCTGCTATTTTGCCAACATGGACCAATCTTGAAGATAGTACACTAAATGAAATAAATCAGAGAAAGAAAATACTGCATGATATCACTTATAAATAGAATCTGAGGGATCCCTGGGTGGCGCAGCGGTTTGGTGCCTGCCTTTGGCCCAGGGCACGATCCTGGAGACCCAGGATCGAATCCCACGTCGGGCTCCCGGTGCATGGAGCCTGCTTCTCCCTCTGCCTATGTCTCTGCCTCTCTCTCTCTCTCTCTGTGTGACTATCATAAACAAATAAAAATTAAAAAAAAATAGAATCTGAGAAAAAGTAAAATTCAGAAAGAAAAAGTGGAAGAGTAGTTGCCAGGGGCTGGTGGAGGTAAATAGGGAGAGTTTGGGAAAATGGTACAAAATGCAACTATAAGACAAAGTCTGAGAATCTAGTGTATAAGATGGTGACTATAACTGATAACACTACACGGTGTAGTTGAAATCTGCTGAGAACTTCTATTGCTCTCTCACACACATAAAAAGATAAATATATGAGATGATGGATGTGTTAACTAGATTAGAGAATCCTTTTCAATGAATATATAAATGTATCAACTGTGTACCTTAAGCATCTTACAATTCTATTAATCACTTGTATCTCAATAAAGGTGAAAAATTTTAATGTCAGATGATATTGTGATACTATTCTTCAAGAGATAATAAGTTATATGTCTTATTATTAAATTGTTGTTCTGGGTACAATATGTTGACCAAGGTGCCTTTGCTAACTTGCTAACCTTTATAAGCAAAGAAGTTCTATAACTCTCATGGAGTGTATTAGCTCAATTTAAAAGCAGCTTAGAGGGATCCCTGGGTAGCGCAGCAGTTTAGTGCCTGCCTTTGGCCCAGGGCAGGATCCTGGAGACCCGGGATCAAATCCCACATTGGGCTCCCGGTGCATGGAGTCTACCTGTCTCTGCCTCTGCCTCTCTCTCTCTCTCTATCATAAATAAATAAAAATTAAAAAAAAAAAGCAGCTTAGAAATTTATCCTTGACCCAAGAAAAAAGATATTTATCTCCTTAATCTAGAGTAAGCAAAATCCTTATATTGGGAGTATACCTATGGATACAGCATGCAGGGCTATAGCCTTATTTCATGGCAAAAGATGTAAGTTCTCAGTATTTTTTTTTTTTAATTAAAGAAATCAGAGATACATTATAAACTGGGTATAAAGTCCCTGACTTTTTTTTTTTTTTTTTTTAGATTTTATTTATTTATTCCTGAGAAACACAGAGAGAGAGAGAGAAGCAGAGACACAGACAGAGGGAGAAGCAGGCTCCATGCAGGGAGCCCGACATGGGACTCCGTCCCGGGTCTCCAGGATCAGGTCCTGGGCCGAAGGCAGCGCTAAATTGCTGAGCCACCCAGGCTGCTCAAGTCCATGACTTTTTAAAATGAAATAGATACTGTCAAAGACATTTCAGATTTATGCTAGCCAACTGTAAGCTAAGTCTCCAGAACTATGAGAAGTAGTCAATTCTTTGGGCTTTTTTGTTCTTACAGACTATTTGGTGAAGAAGTTTGAGATGTGGTAGATAAATGATCAAAAGAAACAATCCCAAATGGTACAGACTAAATCAGAAAAACAGGAAGGTTCTCCTTCATGAACTCAATATTGCCATTCTCCTGTTGTGTTGATCATTTGCTTCCTGATGTTGCAATACAGGGAAGAGTGTTGCCCTGATGGGGGATGGCTCCCAGTCAGCTGTTCTGGCCATTTGGAACAATACTCATGATACAAAGCAGCAGCTCCTAAGTAATGAGAAGGCAAGATGGGTAATGCTCCCTTGGGTTAACTTAACTTCTGGAGAATGGTTTATCTGTTAGCATTGCATGCATCCTTTTACAGAGCACAATCATGACGAGCTAATAGTTTTAAGAATGCAAATCTTGCCTTTTAGCTTGATCAGGAGCTCCCTGAAAGCTCAAAAGTTTTGTATTTGCCATATGGCCTAGAATAGTGTTGGGAATAGAATTTTTTTTTACCTCTCCAAGCAGATAGCTAGATCCATTTTATTTTCCAAAAGTATTTAAGGTGTTCCTAGACAATATAGACATTCCATACATACAATTAATTTAAATCTCTCTTTTTTTTTTTTTCTGGCTTTAGATAACAAGATGTCACCTACATTTTTTGGTACAAATTTTGACTAAGTCATCAAAACTTAGAACAATGGATAATAAGCACATATTCTAAAGAGAGATGCTTGATAATTCTCTATGAGAAATTACCAAAAGATAACAAAACCAATCTAGTGACTATCTTCCCATCTAAGATGGAAAAAAAAGTTAGATTGATGAAAGGGTTTTTTTGGAAATAAATTCATGTGAGAGGAGAAATGACAGAGGGAGTTACTGGCTACCCTTTCCTTTTCTTAGTATTTGGAGCACCTGTGAGAAGGATACCTTATTCATTGAGTAGACCTGTCCATTGTATCTTGTAGAAGGAAGAGTGGTCAGCAGGTATATTCTGCAGTTCAGAGGGGCAGACAAAAGTGAAATCTTGAGAACCAAGTGAACTCAATCATGCTGAGAAAATGTTAATCAATACCTGCCTGCCAAAGTGTGGAGACCTCAGAGGATAGAAACTGTGGGTATACCACTGGAGGGCGTGTACTAACAGCCAGCTGGAGGATCTATCAATTGAGTCAGAAGTGCCCTTTGGGATTTCCAAAGAACACACGTAAGAATCCCACAAAAGAGCCAGATTTTGGGTGACTTGCCAAGACAGAATTTGACAAGTGAGAGAGAACAATCAGACACCATCAGCTGAGTAGAAAAGACTTTACTTCTTTTCCTTTCATCCTTCTTTAACTCCTTGTCTTCTCCTTTCCCCTTTCCAGGTACTCTACTAAACCACTCTTTGAAGATCCGGAGACTAAAAAAGAAGTGAGAAGCAAGGAAGAAACATGAAAGAAAGGATAGACTCCTTTTTTTTTTTTTTTCCAACTTTGCTCTGGGTATTGGGTGAAGGGGATAAGCTTTAATTGTTCAAGAGATTGAAGTTTTGATTTAGACTGGACCAAGCTTTTTAATTTCTCCATGTGAGAAAAACATGGGGTCAAAGAGTAGGGAAGAAAGATTCAATTACTGAATATAATAAATGAGCAGTTCAAGATGTTTCCTGAGTGAATCCTACTAAACTGAACTGATTCAACATATGAATTATAGTTAATGGTTCTAAAATGTTACAATCCTTTGGTGATTAATTAATTAAATATCCAGGGAAATATATTTAACTCCTCCCAAAACCTAAAATCAGAATAGCAGACCTTCTTATAACTGGGGAGAAGACTCATATACCTTATAGTGGACAAACATTACAACTTGCAGTTTGACAAGAGCATTTTAAGAGCAAGAAAAGATCTTTCACCCTCTATTATTAGGAAATACATAGAGTAAAACTTATATTGACTTTAGAGAAAGGTTAAATATGGAGTTTTCACTATTTGTGATCACCCAAATACCTACCAACAGTAAATAGGTCCATAAATTGGGGTATAGACACACTGTAGAATCTGAATGAACCAATGATTATCCAACAAAGTACAACAATATGGATTAGTATCAGAAGTGTAAGTCAGAAACAAGAGTGAATACCACGTGATTCAGTTTACGTAAAGTTAAAAAATAGGTATCCCTAACTTAACTGAGACTGATAGAAGTCAGGGACAGTGGTTACCCTTAATGAGGAGCTGGAGTTGCAAGGGGCACGAAAGACCTTCTGGGACGGTGGTTAATATTTTGTTTCCTTGTCTGGATTTGTAGGTGTATTTAGTCTATGAAAATGCAAGTTATATACTTATCATTTGCATACTTTCATATACATGTGTTATAATTCAGTAAAACATTCAAAAATTTTTTCTAACCCTCTTGCCCTTGCTAAGTAAACCAACCGTTAGAAGTACAGATAGAGATTAACTTTAAGTAAACCAACCGTTAGAAGTACAGATAGAGTTAACTTTAAGATTAACTTCTAGTGACTAGAAGGCAGCCTGGGGAGGCTCCTGAAGTTCCTTGGATATATTTACTTTGTACATAATCATTGAGCTGCATACTCATGCAATGTGTACTTTTACATATGCATATATATGTTATATACATACATATGTGTGTTTATAATTTGATAAATTTTATATTAAAATACTTGAACTTGAAATTTCAAATTTTATGTCCTGAATAAGACCTCCAAACAAAATGACATGTATCAGAGCTTTATTTTTTTTACTTTATTATTTAATAAAATTCTCAAGTTAGCCCTTTGCCAAGATAAAACCTATCAGCAATAATGAAATTTTTATTGATCAGAGGTCTAACTTCAGACCTATGAAACACTTCTTTGTTTCTCCAATTGTGCTTTCCCATTGGCCTGCTGGGATATTAAAATGACCATTCTGTTTGGGTTGGTGACAACAATATCTCACTTTGCATATATTTAAAACACTGGTAGTCTCTACATGTGATATATCCACATGGCTCACAGTTTCCCTGCAAGTCTTGCAAATATATCAAATTGGAGCCTTAGGCACAGCATCTCTATGATGACAACTCCCAACTATGCAGATGAGTTGTGAGACAGCTGACTTCACAGGTCTTAAAAACCATGGAAGCACCTGGAACAACAGATGATCCATCAATATGACAATCAGAGACAGTTTTAATTTTCTGGGACTAAAGATCCCAGGCCCTAATCTACTAACTACATAGAGATAAGGAGAGCAGTGAGAGTCATTTTACCAGATAATTTATAAGATTTGGTAAATACGATCATTTTACTAACTACATATAAGAATTATGCTGGCAAAAAAAAAAAGGATTTAAGATGGTGACAAATGTATCTATTGCTATTGAGTAATCATTTTAATTTTGCTTTTTAATGAAGAAGGTAGGGAAATTAAACCATTCAGAATATAGATGGGCTTTAGCAAACATGGATAGGGAAGAGAAATACTGCATGTATCTTACTAACTTTTCCATCAGCAAAGCTAAATCTATTCAATATGTTCCATTTAAAATCAGAAACCACTGCACACACATGAAAAATGCTGGGTAGTAGGTTCTATTTCATTCACAATTACATTGAAACAATTGCAGAAGGACAAAATGGTACATTGTCATATAGAAACAGTGCTGTTAATTACTGAGCAGTAAATAATAATAAGAAATAATGGAAGGAAAAAGGGTAGGAAAATTCTTTTGGTTTCTGCCTTAAGCAAAAACATGCTTGGCAGGCAGCTGGATAAAATGTTTGATGCCAACCACATATAGCATGCCTACTGGAATAGTCTCAGTAAGGAAGAAGCAAATAAACAGCTAAGAGTGTTACCCTCACCACTGTGATCTTGAATTTTTCTTTTTAGATAAAGTTGTTATAGTGGGTTGCATGCCATTATAAGGAACTGTTCTCAAAAGTTCACTTTCAAGTTTTGATGGTAAGAAGATTAACTGGTCCCTAAAGTGTATTATTAGAGGAAGCATTTTATTGTGATGAGAGAAAAAATGACAGGAGAAAACCCTTTTTCTCAAGTTTTCAGAGCTATCCAGCTCAGAGGCAGGCAATATTTCAAGCAGTTACTATGTCTATTATCAGGGAAGTCAGTGAGACATGAAACAAGGACGAACCCCATTTGCCTGGGCAAAGAGCCCAGGGAGGATGTAATTGCTAGGTGGGGGCACAGCTGCAGAGAGAGGTTGATCAAATCCAAAAATCAAATGCTTATTTCATTCTGATGAAAATCATTAAATCATGAATCAACTTACCCCAGGCTCTTCTACTCTCAGGAAATGACTATGTATACATCTGCATATAACTGTTTCTTAATACATTGAAATGTTGACAGTGGCTTTCATTATGAAATACCTAGATATAGACAATTTATCAAAGTGCAAGGAGTTGTCATTCACATTTTATTTACTTACCAGAATGAGAATCCATGTTTGGACTCAGCAGAGGGCATTTCAAAACAAACCCAAAATGTGGAAGAACCAAGGCTCCAAAGTCAAGTTTGCTACCAATTTTTTAAAACACAGTATTTCTGGGGATCCCGGGGTGGCTCAGTGGTTTAGCGCCTGCCTTGGCTCAGGGCATGATTCTGGAGACCGAGATTGAGTGCCACATCAGGCTTCCTGCATTGAGCCTGCTTCTCCCTCTGCCTGTGTCTCTGCCTGCCTCTCTCTCTCTGTGTATTTCATGAATGAATAAAATAAATAAACAAACAAATAAATAAATAAACAAACAAACCACAGTATTTCTCATTGGGCTCTCTTTATTCACATAGTGCTGATTATAGAAAAAAAAATCCAAAAGTTTATTATAAATTATATGATGTAAATAGACTAGTAAAGTGATAAAGAACCATTTAAAAATTAAAGACTATTTCTTTACTGTAAAAAAATTCATAAAATGTCTATAAAGAGGTATCTGATGCCTTGAGCTCTAGGAAAGAGTAGCTTAAAAATCATTTTGCATTATTTTTTACCTAAAAAGTTTAAAATAGTTGGAAAGTTTAGAGTTTCTTCCCCCTAAAGACAGGATGAGAAGTTTTGGTTTTATAACACAGAGTTGGAAAAAAAAATACATATATATGTATATACATATACACACAACAGTAAAGTGATTCCACTTTGTTTTATGCTATCAGCTTTAGTTACTACCAATGATAATTGTTAATAATAATTTGCAAATCTCTCTCTACAGTCTCCAGGCTCTTCCAATAACCAGATTTTACTGTACATTTCCTCTTGAGTATCTCAAAGATGCCTCCAACTCAACCTGTCCAAGAATGAACTCAAGGCCAGCCACACCTTTCATGTTTGTCTTTCTTCTTCCTACCATAAGAACTTTGCTCACTCTGGCCTCTGCTTGTTCTTCCTTCGCTTACTTAATGCCTACTCATTGTTTAGTCCTCAGCCCAAATGTTATAACCTCAAAGAAGCCTTTTCCAACTCTATGAAGAGGTTAGATCCCTTTATATATACAGTCATATATCCAAAATGTCTTCCTAACACTTATCACAGTATCATTTTACATTTTACTGTTATTTACATTTGACTCTCCTATTAAATTGTCATTGTCTCTTTTACAGACATATAGAATAAATGTTTATTGAATGAATGAAAATGGGTGAATGCCTACATGGATGAATTACGCTATCTTTCAGTCTGTGTAAAATGCCAAGCTGAAACTGATCTACATTTGGTCTCTGTAGTTACTATGAAAATATGCTTCTTGACTATGAGTAATAGCACAATGGATGGAAGGTTCCAGATAGTTGGCTCTAAAATCCCTCACTGTATGTGCATCCAGGTCATGCCTCTACCAGGTAGTTTCCTGGCAATGACAGACCATTACAGGGAGACTAAGGCAGCCCCCATTCCTGGGAGATGCAGAACTCCTCCTATAGGAGGGCATGTCTGGAGGACTCTGCACTGGCCTTGCCAAACTATCATACAACCTTTCTTTCCTCTGCCCTTCACAAGTGTCTGACCTAAAACATCATCTGTCTTTCCTAGTCTCTTTTCCCATTTTCTCTCACAGATGTTTACCCTGGGAAATAGCTTGCATGTCTAACTGCATCATGGTGCAGGTTTCTCATAGAACTGAGATTAACACAGTTTGACAAAGACTGTGTGCTTGGTGGGAATGCAAATGTACTAACACCAAATGGGAGATGCAGTGTTGAAGTCATTAGGCCTTTGCTCTAGTCTATATTTTGAAGAATATTCCTCTGTGGTATTTATTCAGTATTTCACACATTGCTACTGTGTGATACTGAATTATATTATCCTACTGAAAGGTAACAACTTTGTACCTCAAGCAGAACATACACAGTAGTGTGCAAATAAATGAGATACTTAATGAAAAACTTAGTATGATACCCAGCACATAGTAACAGCACAATAAACATAAGCTATATTGTCATATGCAGGATTATTCCCATTATTGCCACTCTCCGCTTCAGAAGGTTCTGCCCTCCTTCAAACCATGGAGCTGGGTATGCAAAAGGATATTATTCATTTTATTGTTAGGCCTCCTGAAAATAGTCCATAATTATTTCTGATGATGGAAACAACTTTGGTCAATACCAATCAAATATTTTTTCTTTTTGCAAACTGTCTTTTTTTCATTTTATTATTGATCAAATACAAGCCTAGTCAAACAGATTTATTCCCCCACTTTTTGCCAACTTGAGCTGATCAAAATTTATGGCTAAATTAAGCAGATGATAACAGTCTGGACACAGGAGATGAAGTCCTGTTAAGATTCACCTTGGTATAGAACAGTTTTCCTGTGATTTGACCCTGACTTTTGAGAAGTTGCATATTGCTTTTGGAACACTTGGTCGCTATGGATTATTTCCAAATATATCTCTCTGACTGTGCAGGAACATTGTTCAAGAGCCGTAGTTACTAAAACTTGCTTCTAATTTTTGTAATCTATTTTAGTAATGTCAAGAAGAAAAATTGGAGCTCAGATAAAAATGTCAAAATGACCATTATTTCAAGTGAAAGAATCTCAGTGAAAATATTTCGGTCTTTTAGTGTTTTCTGATCTTTCTGCTTCTGTGTCCTTAGAGCTCTCACTTCCAAAGGCTCAGTGAAGTTGGCACCAGAGCATGGAGCTATTGATCAGAAAGGAAAGATTTGCTTTTTACTATATCCCTGTAGAATATGAAGGTATTACTTGAATCTCATCTTCTTAAAGTCCCAGGGAAATGAAAACATTTATAATAACTTATTTTTCTAATTGAGAAGATGGTGACATGGAACATCCAGGAGGAATAACTGGATTTGAAAAGTATAAAGAAACAAAGATTTAAGAGATTTTTCTTCTTCATTAGAAATATGATGCATATGTTGTTAGTTAAATCTTTAAAATGTTAAAATTATTATCTATGGATGGTAGAGAAGTGGGAGTTTTTTCTTCTTTCTTTCACCTTTTGATATTTTAACATATAAGTCTGGGTGGTAGCATTTTAAAGATTAAATGAAAAGAATTTGTAGTGGGGCTAAAAACTAGAAATTAACAGGATTCAGGCTGTCACATTAGCTTTCTACTCTTTTGAGAGCTCTGGAAGGATAAAGTCTAATGTCGAGTACAGCCTCTCTGAAACAGTTGTCCAAATCTCCATAGTTGCCCTGTGGCCCATGATATGTGTTTTTATCCTGTAAATGCTTTAGAACTGTGAATTGTATTTGCATTGAAAAATCAAATTAAATTCTGAAGAGTGGCCAATTTATATGAATGGATTTTAACTCAGGATGTGTTTTGCAGGTGGAGAAAATATTTCACTTCTAATTTTTAAAAAAATAACATTCATGTTGGTATTATGCAGACATAAAATTTGTGCTACTAATTCACAAGGTTTTGTGCATACTATAATATTCATTAATTAGGAGAAAGGATCATAAATCAGTAAATGTTTAATTATTGGTCTCTGAGAATAAAATATAACCAAAAAGCACTTAGAAAATGCAAAGATTTCTCATTTAACTCTTGACTCAGTAGGGAAATAGAAAGAAAATCAAAGATTATGTGGAAAATAATGATGATAAGGAAGACAAAGGCTATGAATACAAATAAGGCTATGCTTGGAGGAAAAATTATAGACAAACATGATTAAGCAAAAAGAAATAAGAGAATCAAGCTTTTAGCATTAAAAACTTAGGAAAAATGGTCATAAACTAAACCTAATGAAAACAAAAGTAAAGGAATTATATTTTTTTAAATATAAAGAAGAAACTAAAGAGGAAGACAACTCAGGAAGAATATAATTTTTAATAAAATATCCAAGAACTATTTTTTATTTTATTTTTTTGGTATATTTTTTATTGGAGTTTGATTTGCCAACATATAGCATAACACCCAGTGCTCATTCCATCAAGTGCCCCCCTCAGTGCCCGTCACCCAGTCACATCACCACCCCTCACACCTCCCTTTCCACTACCCCTTGTTTGTTTCCCAGAATTAGGAGTCTCTTGTGAAGAACTATTTTTTTAAACCAAACCAAGTAACACTGACCAGTAAGGAGTCAAAATGAAATTAAGCCAAGCCACTGGGATACAAAGATTTTAAAATGAGAGAAAGCATCAATTTTGGAAAATGGCCTAAGATATAATGCAAACAGAATTATATGTATATATCTTAAACTTCTAAGCAAAAAAAAAAAATAGTACCTGTCTAAAATGAATGATTTTCCAATAAAATATAATATGTAAAATTAACACTAAGAGAAGTAGACAAGTTTAACAGTCCCATGATGATAGATATAATTTAGAAACTGTCAAGTGCAAAAATCTCAAAACAGTAGCAAGTAGACTTCAGCATTAAATTTAAAATATGATGATTCACAGACAAGCAGGTTTATCTCAGGAATGCAAGATTAATTCAATCTAAAGAAATTTAATGATATAGTTCATTATATTAATGGGCCAAAAGAGGAAAATATATGATCATCTCACAAAGCCCCAGTGGCTTATTCAATTAAGCATCTGACTCCTGAATGAAGCTCAGGTCATGATTTCAGGGTTGTGAGATTGAGCCCCAAGTGGGGCTTTGCATTGAGCATGGAGCCAGCTTAATATTCTCTCTCTCCCTCTCCTTCAGTCCCTCTCCCTTCCTGCTTAAAAAAACAAAGAAAAGGCAATTGACACAGTTCAACCACTATTCTTGATTTAAGTGTGTGTTTAATAAATTACAAATTTAATGTTTCCCAGTGAAATTATCATTTATATACTTTTAATAAAGTAATACTAAAGATCATCTGTAAAATAAAAACATGATAATATCCAGAAAAGTTCTATAAAATAAACAATAGGGCTTTGTCCTATATTACAGAGTTGGATAATTAAAATAGTTATATGTTATGGAATGAACAAGTTGAACAAGGAAAGTAAAAAGAGAGTCAATAAATAAGCATATTCAGGAATTGAGCACATGATTAAAGTGTAATTTCAAGTCAGATGTGAAAAGATGAGTGTGGTCTTTGATTAAATAAGGGGAAAAATTTACTGCATCTCTCCTTCAAAATCAATTCCATAGAACCAAAAAGATATTAGGGAAAAACTCTAAGACATAAATAAAAATGTCAACGTGAATTTTAAGATGCTTTGAGTGTAAATAGGGTTTTCAGAATAACTGAATCACTAGTTCTCTGATTTTAAAAATGCTACTCAATTAATCTTAATTGCTAATTTAAAAACATGGTTCTTCCTGAAGCCTTTAAGACCAATGTAAAATAATCCTGTTAGTTTATTAATTAAATAAATACATTTTGAGAAAGTTGTTGCATACAAACTTAAACTTCATAACATGTTAAGCTGAATTTATAAATTTGATATATTGAGCTACATTTTTAGAATCTTAAAAGTTTTATTAGTAGATGAAATTGTCATGAGTTCTTAACTAAATCTTAGAAATATAAGTTAAAAATTTAACTGCGTAAAGTCATATGCTATTACCAATGGTCCAAATGATTTTACTATGATTTCTGCTTATGATCAAAATTCCACATCAATGGATGACTTAACTATTTTATTGCAATCACAAGGCTAGTTTATGACTCTCCTAGGCCAGATTCATCAAGTGAGTCCTTAAAACAACAGCATTGCTATTTTAGAATATATTTGCTTCATCATCTCTACATTTAATTTTACAATCCCACAGAATTTAAACATATTTTTCTACTAGGGAAGCAACGTGTCAATCTCAACACCTTTGGGACAGCCTAACCAAGAAGAATTTTAGGGGATATTGTTTCAGTTAACTGAAGATGAATATTGACCAGAGATTTGGGAGATCTGGAACTGCAGAGACCCAAGGCAATTTTTCTTAGGATTATATGGAAAAAATGAAGCCCAGTGTAAAAATCTTTAGGCCAAAAGAAAACCCAACTTCATGCTCTCTCTAAATGAGTTGCTCTGCAGCCAATGTCCCTAAAATTCAAGGCATCCAATATTAAATTCTGAAGTTGTGATGAGGTGGTATTCCTCCAAAAAAGCATGTTATCTGACATTCTTCACCCCTTATATTGGACTGTACATTTCTCTAGGTCTCTAAAGAGACCTATCACATTCTCATATCTCCCTAGCTTTGTGTGGTTTCAGGCCACCTTTTTTAGGACTCTTATTCTCTGGTGCATGTGCTTTCCCACTCTATTGGAGCGTCATTTCAGACCTTTTTTTTTGTTTTGTTTTCAAGCACTCTGCACTTCCTCTACCTCTACCAGCTTCACTCAGAGCTAAAGATCTTTCTTCCTACTCCCTGAGAAAATGAAGTGATCAGATGAGAACTTCCTCCCTCCAACACTACACTACCCACTTTCAAGTCCCTGCTTCCCAAACTCAAATGAACTACCCATGATCTTATTCAATGTTAAACTTCCTCTTATCTATTCAAGCAACACTTCAGGAATTCTCTCTTCCCTCTTTCTCACATAATGGTTTCTCTCTTCACTAGATATTTTTCCATTAGCATCTAAAATTATTATTTTTTCCTACCTTAAAAAAAAAAAAAAGAAATGATCTCAGCCCTATTTCCATTGCCACGGCAGCTACTTCCTACCTAAGGAAGTTTTGCTGTAGCAAAACCCCTAGAAATAATTGTTTATATTTGCTATTTCCATTCCTTCTCCTCTTATTTTCTTTTCAATCCATTTCAATCAGGTTTTTGCCCTAAACATTCCATTTAAACTTCCCTTCTCAGGTAATGAGCGACCTTCATGTTGCCAAATTCATCGAACAACTCTGTCTTTATCAGCATTTGACAGAGCTGATCACTCCTCTCAGGTACACATTCCTCCTTTTTTTTTTTTTTTTTTAATACCTTTGGTTATCATACCTTTGGTTATCATTCCACTTTACTAGTTGCTCTTTCTCAGTCTCCTGAGCTATTTCTTCAACTGTTCCTTAATCTCCTAGTGTTGGAATAGCCAAGTTCCAGTTCTTGTCTTATATATACCTACACCCACTTTCTGAGTGATAGCATCCAGTAGCCTGACTATTCCAAAATATTTTTCCAGTCCAACTAGTCTCCTCATCTCTAGATTGATCAGCCTGCATGCATCTTTGGGATCTCTCCTAACCATAGGACTAATAGAGGATTAAAACTCATCGTGTCCAAAACTGAACTCCTGATAAACTTTTTGCTAACAATTAAAACATTAAAATAATACTTTAAATTAATATTTTAAGAATATTTGTAAAAGAAATGTAGAGCTGATAAGAAATTAATGAATTATCAGGCCTAATTCTAAGCAAAGGCAGGAATCTCAGAAGGTGAGCAGAGCACTGATACCATTTGTTCTGCAGGTTTGTGCCAAACCTAAGCAGTAGAGCTTAGATTTTTGACAATCTTACATGGTTTAGGGTAAAGTGATCAAAGATCAGAGCAGTAAGGTTGATTCCCCAAGAAGTAATTGACGTAACAATAACCTGTAATAAATCTCTACAACTCTACCGCAATCCTAAGTGACTACTAGGAAGACTGTCTTGAATCTCACAAAAACTTCAGAAATTGTTGTGAGGTATTACTTCCAAATATCAGACCAGGAAATATTTGAAAGTCTGATAAAGCCAAGAGTTGATGAAATTGAGAACAAAAAGGCATCCTCAGACAATACAAATTGGTGACATTTTTCTGGAGAGCAATTTCATACTAAAACAATTTTATTTTTATTTTTTTAATTTTTATTTTTATTTATGATAGTCACAGAGAGAGAGAGAGAGGGGCGCAGAGTCACAGGCAGAGGGAGAAGCAGGCTCCATCCACTGGGAGCCCGACGTGGGATTCGATCCCGGGTCTCCAGGATCACGCCCTGGGCCAAAGGCAGGCGCAAAACCGCTGCGCCACCCAGGGATCCCCTAAAACAATTTTAAATTTATATCCTTTTGACTAAAAAATCTCATTGCTAGAAATTTATCCTCATGTCTACAGGATAAATGCACAAAGGTGTTTAGAACAATGTTTTTTCTAGTTTTTGATTAAAAGAATAGATGAGTCAAAATATTTAAATAAAGTATATCCATGCAGTAGAATTCTCTGTAGCCATCACAAAGAACGTGGTAGATCCACATATACTCTTAGAGAAAGTTCTCCAAGACATGAAAGCCAAATACAAAAGATTAATTCCATTTTTTATAAGGATGTATGTAGATATCAGTATAAACATACAGAAACATGTGTACTTATACTAGAATTTGAATTCTATTCAATTACACTTACAATTACACTTAGAAGTGCTAATAGTCCTATTTCCCATGAAATGCCGATGATGGTAGGGGGAGAACTTTCATTTTTTCATTTTTATACCTATATGCAATCCTTTTTATTTTTTTTATTTTTATTTTTTTATTTATGATAGTCACAGAGAGAGAAAGAGAGAGAGGCAGAGACATAGGCAGAGAGAGAAGCAGGCTCCATGCACCGGGAGCCCGATGTGGGATTGGATCCCGGGTCTCCAGGATCGTACCCTGGGCCAAAGGCAGGCGCCAAACCGCTGCGCCACCCAGGGATCCCCCTATATGCAATCCTAATTTTATTATGTTTATTAGTATTTTAATAAGCTTAAACTGTTTAATAAGTTTAAACTGTAATGTTAAAGAAGAAATGCAGAATTAATCCTTCTCAATTTTTATGTCAAGTGTTTTGTTAGGTGCTGAGAATGTACCAAATAATTGATCATGGTGCCTGGCCTAAGAAACCTTCTATTCTACTTGAACAAATTGAATGAAATTATGATTAGGAAAGATTTATCTTATGGCCAAGCAAACAGATGGTTTTAAAGAATATGAAGATCATTTTCTTTATGTAAATATTCTTTTTAATAAATGAATTTTCTTATACTATTCATTCTTACAGTGGGGTTTTTATTAAATGTCAAGGATTGATAACATTCTATATATTTCTTATCTACTGTTATAAACTTTGGAGAGTCTAAGTATATGTGGTTTTACTATATAGATGAATGAGAGATATAACATCCCCAACAACAATTTGCTTGCCATATGTCCCTATCCTAATGTTGGCAGTGAGCTTGGCTTTTACATCCATCCAACCCTAATCAAGAGATGAATAGAAAATGACTGCCGATTATAATCTATTGTTTAGTCACATCCTTAGGGTCTCTGTTTCAGCTGGCTTCAATCTGGATATCCAAATTAGACTTGTTATTTGGTTTTCTATAATTATTTACAAAATGTCCTGCAAGCTAAATAATCATACAGTTAAACTTTCATATGTTAGGATCAGTATTACAAGAATCTATTGAAGAGATTATGTTATTGAAATTGGTAGTTTCCTATTAAAGACATCAAGGTTCAGGAGGTTGAAGTTCTTTGTCCAAGGTCATTCCATTGGTTCTAGGTAGATTCAAGTGTACTAACTCCCAGTTCAGTGGTCTTCCTCCCACAGCACACTACCTGTACTACTGGTATAAAATCAGGTGGAGTTTCTATTTATCAGTTATTCAATTTCTTTTTCTCTATAATATTAGGAATATTCCTCACATAGTACATGCTTTCTATGTATGTGGAATTATCTTCTACTTTTTAATTAGTCTATTCAAAACATAATTACTCTGTCATTTTCTCTTTCTATTTTTGTGCAGGATCCAAACAGATAATTATAGGTACAGATCAAAAAGCTCAAAGGGAAGAAAGCACATAATTTTCTTAATACCTTCATACTTATGGGCAGATTTGTGATGCTACTTGAAGCCTACTACTAAGTAACTCTGTGATTTGGAAAATACGGGACAAAAATCTTTATTAATAAGAAAATGCTAAGTTATGGAAATGGAAGAAAAAACCCAAAGTTGAAATACTCCTTTATTGTTTAATAACTAATTAACAAAGTCATCTATTTCCTGACTTGATATTTTAACTATGTAGAACATATTCAATTATTTATATTTATTTTAAATATTATATGTAATTTATATATTAAATGACAATGGAAAACAAGAATTTTTAAAAGAAATTCTAAACTTAACATTTTCCTCCCAACCTTTGATTTTGACTTGTTATACTTAAGTTTTAAATAAAAACATGAGAAAGAATTTTTAAAAAATCATTTGACTCACAGAATTATGTTTAAAGATTCTCAAGGTCAAATAAGGTAGATAGTGAAGGGTTATTCCTGCATATCGTAGTGATAAAAAGGTTCATTGCACTACCAACACAGATTTGTTTCTCTCAAATCCAGGTTCACATTCTTTCTCTGTACAATTATGAAAAGCCTAAATTTGGGAGAGAGAAAAAAAGGAAAATTAAAATTAAAAAAGCAAAACAAAACAAAAACAACCACACCTGAGTTGTTAAACTAAGCAATCAGTGCTCTTCAAAGAACCTAAGTTGTTTGCTGAACACTTAAGTAGCTTGGTAGATCCATACATACTCTAGTCTCTACAGATGGAAAGTTAAATATAGCAAATTACTCAGTGTAAGGCCATTGCACTGAAGATATTAGCATTCACAGTTCTCGCCCCATCCTGTTTTCTCTCCCGTCATTCAGAAAAATCATTACTTGGTTAGAGAATTAAAGATTTAGAAAAGAAGCACTGCCTTTAATATTTCAGCTCCACCAATCACTCTCCCCACCCTTTGCCCAACCCCTCCTCAAAAAACTTCAGAAGGAGATGAATGAGCCCAGGTGTGTAACTCAAATCTCATCACCACCTGCATTTTGTCTCTATTTGACACACATCCTTTCTTTCTCTTGAGTTTCCCTATCATCTCTAATGACTGGCAGAAAGCAAATAGCAGCAATGATTGGGGCTGAGAGGTACCAGGTGTGCTAGTTCATTAAAAAGAACTAATGAAGGATTGTAACACACAATTCATATGATTGTAAATAGCCAACGTATGATTATAAAGCATTAGAAAAATATTGAGTTTTCTGGATGCAAATGCTAATGTAACTTAACTTCTCATATATCTGGGAGACCATTTTAATGCCAACTTGCATTCATGAATGCCTTTTCCTCAGAGACAGGCACAGCAGTGCTTTTGGATAATGAATGACACAAATCTCACTTTCTGCCTTCTCATTGGCTTAAGGAAACAGCAGGAATGAAAAGAAATAAAGTCAGATTTTTTTATGCTCTAGAGGTTTTAAGATAACATCAGGGGATCCAATCTGTGAGTGGAAACTATTTCTTCCCAGAACACTAAATCAAAGAATTATGGCATGTCTCGAGTCACAATCTCTATTAGTCATGAGATTACTCCTCAACCAGTATTGGATGGTTTGTGTTTCATCTCCAGAGGTAAAGACGGGATGATGTCTTTGTTCTCTGATCATCTCTATTAGGATGTTAAAGGGAAGGGAAATAAACTTGAGTCAGTACACATGATAAAAAATGGTAAAATTTTTAGACTTTTGTGTGCAAAAGTGTCCTTTATATATAGTTATTAAGATGCAGATTTCTGGGACCCACATGTCATCTGATAGTGTGCATAACAAATGATCACAAAATACAGTAGGCTTACATTTTTATTTTGTTCACTGTTTTGTGGGTCAGAAATTGAGGAAGGGCTCAGATAGGAAATTCTCATTTAAAGTTTCTTGCATGTTTGGAATTAGCTGAGACTATACTCATTTGAAGGATCAAGTGTACTAGACATTCAGTGTTGCTCATGTACATGGCCAGCAGTTGAGGTTGACTGCTAGCTTAGCTGGGGCTGTTAAACAAAAACCCTATGGGCTTCACCAGCATGGTGGCACCAGAGTAGACAGACTTGCATGGCAGCTTGCTTCTGACACAGTGACTTTTGTCCCAACAGAATCAGGTGGGAGCAGCAAAGTCTTTTCTGGTCTATCCACAGAGGTCACATAGTGTCACTTCTGGTACAATCTGTTGGTTGAAGTAGTAAAAAAACCTGCCCAGACTCATGAGGAAGGGACACAGAGCCTACCATTCAATGATAGGCTCTTAAAGATTTTGTGCCTCAGACTTCCCTCTGAGATAAATTTACATTCCTCCCACCTGCAAAATAGACATTTGTCTCATAACCTATAGTCCTAAAATATCCTCTTATTGTGACATCAATTTGAAGTCCAGGATCTTGTCATGTGATCAGGTCTAGAATAATGGTCCTTACATATTATGATCTTTGAGTATGGGTCCTTTTGTTTTGAAAACCTAGGAACTAAAGATTGGTTAACTGTCTCCTTGTCCATCCCCATATAACATATAATTGGGAATAGGCATAGAATAACCAATATAAGTACTCTTATTTAAAAAGAAGGAAAATGGGAGGCAGAAGCAGTCTTTGGTCCATAGCAATTTTGAAATCAACCTGGCACCTGCTTCCAGTTTCTTGAATTAGGCTCTGGTATTTTCCAGGAATCTTCACTCTCATTGTGGATTCTTGGTTCACCTTTCTACTAATCTTTCCCTTTCTATAAGAAATGGCCTATGTTTTCACTTGAGTATCATATTTGCTCTACTTTCTGGCCTTTTATTTTGCGCTCTCTCTTTCCTTTTCAGCACTAGCTGATATAATATCTTTAAATGCAGGGTGGCCTTTCCATTTAAAAACAATTCCATTTAACAAAAACCACACTCAGAAATCTCTTTGAAATAAATATCTTTCTTTCTGTGGTTCTTGTGAGTGTCATGGGATAACACCATCAATATTCTTAGGAGCCCTTTGTTTAACAAAAAGTATTTTCCTTAGGTAAAAGGATCTTAAGAAAGTCTATCAGATACCACTTAAGTCTTTCTATCTTCTTTTTTTTTAAAGATTTTATTATTTTTATCTATTTATGATAGACATAGAGAGAGAGAGAGAGAGAGGGGCAGAGACACAGGCAGAGGGAGAAGCAGGCTCCATGCCAGGAGCCCGAAACGGAACTCGATCCCGGGACTCCAGGATCGCACCCTGGGCCAAAGGCAGGTGCGAAACCACTGAGCCACCCAGGGATCCCCAAGTCTTTCTATCTTCTTAAGAAATTATTTTAATCACATACTTGTCATCAGTTTTGATAAGACATTTTACTCAGAGTTCTATGACTTTGATATTTTCCCTGTGGCCCTTTATTATTTCCTCTCTGAATTAATATAACATGACTCAAAACCTCAAAAGACTTTTGTCATTTTTCATATGCAATATTCAAACTTTATTAAAAAATAACTAAGCATGCCAGGGAAGAAGACCTGTTTATGAATACAGAAAAAGTGAAAAGATTCTGTTTTGAACTAAGCACTATAAAAGAGAGTCAAATAAAAATACAGAAATTAAGAATTCAAGGTATGGGTTTCACAACAGTGTGGACACAAGAGAATAAGGGTTAGTGAACCAGAATATAGGTAAAAAGAAAATGCCTAGATAGAATACAAAAAGAATAAAGGTTTGGGACATCTGGATGGTTCAGTGGTGAGTGTCTGCATTTGGCTCAGGACATGATCCCCGGTCCAGGGACCAAGTCCCACATTGTGCTCCCTGTGAGGAGCCTACTTTTCCCTCTGCCTATGTCTCTGCCTCTCTTTCTCTGTGTCTCATGAATAAATAAATAAAGTCTCAAAAAAAAAGGAAGAATAAAGGATTAAAAGATACAGAAAAGAGTGTAAAAGATATACAGAATACAGTAAAATGTAACACATATCCTTGGAATTTTAGTAGGAGAGAGCACAAGGACAGAAACATGAATAGAATAATGACCGAGATTTTTCCAAAATAGATAAAATACATAAAAGATTGCTAGGGACCCCATACGTTCAAGAAGTGCTGGGGACCCAAACTAGAATACTTTGTCATATCACAGTAAAATTGCTAAAAAAAAAAAACAAAAACCAAAACAAACATACAGAAAGAAGTCTTTTTTTAAAAGGTTTTATTTATACATATTATACATTATAAATATACATATATTTATTTATACATGAAAGACACACAGAAAGAAGCAGAGACATAGGCAGAGGAAGAAGCAGGCTCCACGCAGGGAGCCTGATGTAGGACTCGATCCCAGAACTCCAGGATCACACCTGAGCCAAAGGCGGACGCTCAACCACTTGAGCCACCCAGGTGCCCCAAAAGAAAAAAAATCGTAAGGGCAGTTAGGAAAGCAACAAAATCTAATCTTCAAGAAAGGAATGATAAGACTAATATATGATTTTTCTCAACAGAAACAAAAGATGCTAGAAGGCAATGGACTGATATTTTAAAAATGCTAAAATAAAAGAAATCTCAACACAGAAATTTAAACTCTAAAATAAAAACGAGTAAGACATTTTTAGACAAACAACACTTGGAAGAATTTGTCACCATCAGACCTACAGAGAAGGAAATATTAAGGGAAGTTCTTCAAAGAGAAGGAAAATGAGGTGGAAACATAGACACATAGGAGAGAATGAGGAGACACAAAGGGTAAATATAAGGGTAATTGAATATAAGGGTAATCTGCATAATAGTTATACTACTGTTAAGTATAATGTTCTATGGGGTTTAGAATATATCTAGAATGAAGTGCATAAAAACTATAGTACAAATGGTCAGGAGAGGGTAAAGGTCTTCGCACTGTGTGGTAAATAGCAAAGTTTCCAATTTATATTAGACTTGAATAAGTCAATATGAATGTTGTAGTATTTAGTGTGATTGCTAAAAGAAGAATAAAGTGATGGATAACGAAAAGCCAATAGAGGGAAATGTGGAATGTTAATAGACCAAAAATAATATTTCTGAACTGGTGTGACATATGGAAAACAAATAATAAGATGATCCACAAAATGAAATGTATCAGTAATTACATTAAAGGTAAATAGGATATTTTAACTTATTTATTATTATTATTTTTTTTTTAAAAAAAAGCACAAGCAGTGGGAGTGATAGGCAGAGGGAGAGGGAGGAGAAGGCTTCCCATCTAACCCAACGCAAGGCTCCACCCCAGGACTCTGGGATCATGACCTGAGCTGAAGGCAGATGTTTAACCCACAGAGCCACCCAGGTGTCCTGCTGCTTTTTAAAAGATTTTATTATTTATTTGAGAGAGAGAGAGAGCACAAGCAGGGAGAGTGGCAGGTAGAAGGAGGAGAAACAGGGATACCTCAATTTAGAGACAAGACTGAAAAATTCAGATTGAATTTTTATTTTATTTTTTAACTAAATTTTAAAAAATCTAATTCTATGTTGCTTACAAGAGCATGCTTTAAACCTAAAGATACAAAAAGGTTGAAAGTAAAAGGATGGAAAAATATGTCATATGATTTCAAAAGAGCTATATCTAAAATAAGTCTTACAGTGATACTAAGTACAAAGCAAAGGAAAAGGGAAGAAGTCTTAGTGGAGACAGAGAGGCATTTCATAATCCTGAGGCCACTCACTAGGAAACTGCAAGCATTTTTGACTTGTAGGCACCAAATGAAACATTCTCAAGAGTAAGCCAAAATTGACAGAAAATGAGAGACTAAAAAGGATAACAAACACTTCAACAGTGACGTACACCTTTATCAGTACCAAATAGAACAAAACATCTTCTAATTAGTCAGATATAAAATATTTAAATAACACAATTAACAAATTGCTATAATTGTCACAGAGATTGTTTCTTCAAAAACTGCAGAATATGTATTAAAGTACATGCAAAATACATACCAAAATTTATAATATGCTGAGCTTTATGGCAAGGATCAGCACATTTCCAAGGACTAAAGCTTCCAGCTTATTTTCTCTGACTATAGAAGAATTAAATAGAAATAAATTATAAAGATAATGAGGAATTCTCTAAATTTTTGGCAATTAAGCCTTCCACTTCAATACTATTAAATACAACAAGAAATGACAGAAACTAGAAAACATTTTGAAATGAATGATAATAAAAAACAAAATATAAAAAGTTAAGAGATGCAGTAAAATTCCACAAGTAGAGGGAAATACATAGCTTGGCTACTTATATAAGAAAAGAAGAAAAAATGAGGATCTATTATATAAATCCTAAGAAATTGTATAAGGAATAGCAAGTTTATAATCCCCAAGAAAGTAGAAGGAAATTAGACATTTAAGTACAAAAATTAATTGATTACAAAATTGCTTAATTTATTAGAATCAATTAATCTGAAAGGTAGTTCTTTGAAAGAGCTTAATAGAAATGACAGTCCTGAGGGACACCTGGGTGACTCAGTTAAGCATCTGCCTTCGGCTCAGGTCATGGTCCGGGGGTCCTGGGATCAAGCCCCACATTGGGCTCCCTGCTCAGCGGGGAGCCTGCCTCTCCTTCTTCTGCCACTCCCCCTGCTTGAACGCTCTGTCAAATACACAAATAAAATCTTAAAAAAAAAAAAAAGAAAAAAGAAATGGCAGTCCTGGTAAACTGGTCAAGATCAAATAGACAACAAAGAGCTAGCATGCATAAAATATAAGGAATTCCAATAAATATCTAAGAGAAAAATATAACCCAATAGAAAATAGACAAAATATTTGAAAAAATGCTTTATAGAGGAGTATATTTAAATAGCCAATAAGCAAATAAAAGATAATTAATTTCATTAGTCATTGGAAAATGCAAATAAAACCAGAATGGTTTATCACTTTAAATATACCAGAAAACTTTTGAAAACAAGTAAACAAGAATGCTGCCTGAGTATACCAAATGTTGGCAAGGATGCGGAGCAATTATATTTTGGAGGTGGGAATTAAAATTAGCACAATTGCTTTGGAGAAACAATTGGCAATATTTGCTAAATGCTGAACATGTGCATAACCTCTGACTTCTATGTTTCACTCCTAAGTATATAAACAAAAGAAATTGTACATATGTGTACATATTTATGCCAAAAGACAGGTACTAGAATGTCCATTG
The DNA here is from genome assembly GCF_048164855.1 of Canis lupus baileyi. Classification (NCBI taxonomy): domain Eukaryota; kingdom Metazoa; phylum Chordata; class Mammalia; order Carnivora; family Canidae; genus Canis; species Canis lupus. Next base: position 15,609,045 of record NC_132856.1, on the reverse strand, counting down.
AAGAATTATTTAACCACCTCCCCCCATGAAAACAATACAGTGGTCATCAATACAACGATTTAAAAAAATTCTATGATATAGTTTATATATATGACATACATCTATATAATAGTTTAAAAAAAAACTCACAAATTTACAGGCACTCCTTACTTTGTGTTGTAGTATAGAACTGTAAAAATTAAAGTCCTAGCTAAAACTGTATAACCAAAGAAAATAATCGATGGAAAAAAATACAATTATTCTATGACTTTAATCGTTTTTCCAGAATATTAAACACTCTCTGTTGGTTGTAAATAAATAAAAGAATTTTAAAATAGTTACATTGGTGTTTATTTAGTACACTGTAATTTGAAATAATAGAAAAATTAAAGTCTTGCTTCTTTGTAGAAATATTATCAAGGATCCCTGGGTGGCGCAGCGGTTTGGCGCCTGCCTTTGGCCCAGGGCGCGATCCTGGAGACCCCGGATCGAATCCCACATCGGGCTCCCGGTGCATGGAGCCCGCCTCTCCCTCTGCCTGTGTCTCTGCCTCTCTCTGTCTCTGTGACTATCATAAATAAATAAAAAATTAAAAAAAAAAAGAAATATTATCAAGAGTAGTTTGAAGATAGCATGACACCTGCTTATGGTATAATTTCATTACAGAGCAAGCATTTCTTCTATGGCTTGGTGAATTATATACTCTCTTCCAAGTTCAGATCAGCTTCCAAGTATCTTATGAAATATCTCTGAGAGGTTCCCTCCCTCCCTCCCTTCCTTCTTTCTTCCTTCCCACCCTCCCTCCCTCCCTTCCTGTCTTATTTTCTATGGAATATTGTCTTTCTTTTTTCAGTTTTTATTGTAATCACCCAGCCTCATCACAACAAGTGCCCTCCTTAATCCCCATCACCTATTTCACCTACCCTTCACCCACCTCCCTCTGGTAACGAGTTAAGAGTTAAGAGTCTGTTTCTTGGTTTGTATTTTTCCCTTTTTCCCTTCCCTGGTTTGGATTTTTTTTTTACTTTATTCCACATAAGTGAAATTATATGGTATCCATCTCTGATTGAGTTATTTTACTTTTTTACTCTCTAGCTCCATTCACTGTAAATGGCGAGATTTCATTCTTTTTTACAGCTAATATTCCATTTTATATATATAACACATTTTCTTTATTCATTCATCAATTGATGGACATGGGCTGCTTCCATATCTGACTATTGCCTATAATGCTACAGTAAACACAGGGGTATATGTGTCCCTTTGAATTAGTGTTTTTGTATTGTTTTGGTAAATATCCAGTAGGGTGACTGCTAGTTCATAGGGTAGTTCTATTTTCAACCTTCTGAGGAACCTTCATACTGTTTTCTACAGTGGATGCACCAGTTTCCATCCCCACCAGCAGTGCAAGAGGGGTTCCCCTTCTTCTTATGGGTTCCCAATATCAGTTTCTTGTGTTTTTTATTTTAGCCACTCTGACAGGTGTGAGGCAATATTCACTGTAGTTTTGACTTGCAATTCCCTGACAATGAGTGATGCTGAGCATCTTTTTATGTGTCTTTTGGTCATCTGTAGGTCTTCTGTGGAGAAATGTCTGTTCATGTCTTCTGCCCATTTTTAAATTAGATTATGTGTTTTTGGGTGTTCAGTTTTGTAAGTTCTTTATTGGATATTAACCCTTTATCAGATGTATCTCTTGCAATTATCTTCTCCCATTCCTGGGACATCTTTTTTTCATCACAACTCCTTTTCTCATTTATGTTGACAATATGCTTTCATTAAATTCCTCCAGCTGTGTTTCTAGAGTCAATGTTCTCATAGTCAGCATTTTCTTTTATAGCTCCATTGATATTTATTTTGAATTTTACTTCTAGCATTATCACTTTTATGTACTCTACCACATTTCCCTATACATTGGCCAATTTTCTCTTTTAAACACCTGTTTTCATAAAATGTCACATGGGTTCATCCCTTGAAGGTAAGGAGGCAACCCAACTACATATTTTGCTATATGTGCATAGACTGAATAACAGATTCTCAGTGACAAATCTCAAGGTGGCAAACTTTAAGAAAGTGACATGATTGGTTACTAACCATGTTGCATATCTGTTATTTACACAGTGGACCAAGGATCTAACAGAAAAAATTGCACTTCATGCGATTACTCACTGTTTAATATACCATGAAATGTAAACCATACTATTAAGGGAGTTATTTAAGTAAACCTGATAATGAAAATTTGTGCATATTGGAACTATGCAAAGAGTACCTGTAATTAGAAAATTTCCCTTTTTTTGTTCCTTCTGTGAAAGCTTCACTATGTTTAATTTTAATTACTTACCTATAGGTCTATCTCAGTTGTTATGTCACATTCATGTCCCCTGCATTGTACTTGGCACATATCAAATGCTTAATAAATATTTGAATGAATGATGTAAGACTTGCATACCCACTACAATAACCTCATAAAGAGAATAGATGGGAGAAGTGAATTCCAGTGGTTCTATAGATCTTAATTCATTTTATTTGTACCAAAATAGTAATATAACTTCAAAATATCAATATAATAGACTTTTATTAAATGCCAACTATGGTTCAGGAATTTTACTAGGTGATAGAGTCACAAATCAAGGAAACAAATATGACCTCTTTCCTCAGGGAGCTTACTAATTAGTTGGGAAATTGCTTTATTACCTTGAACTACAGAATGAAGTCTGCTGACATTTGCTTTTATTCATTATTAGCATTCATGTCACTCATGTCATGCCTCTTAAAAAAATCAGTCATAATTTCAGTCCTTGCTGATTTACTACCCAATGGAATGAAGCATGATGTTCTTCTGTTCTTACTGGCCATGGAAACATCTTGCAGAATGTGAAGCCACTGTTCATTTATAACTTTGCTCCTACACTCTTATTCGCTTATAGCTTTCTATGGTCTCATCTCACACTCCTGAGTTGCCTTTCTTACTGAAAGATTATTTGGAGCAAGGGGATGAGAGCTAGAAAGTAAAGTTCTAATAATACATGTCACACAGTCCTAGGTTATGCTGTTTCCTCCTCCTTAAAGGCTTTTCCATTAGGGACTTTCAACCCCTTTCACCTAATTAATGCCAACTTACTCTTTAGAACTCAGATCTCTGACCCTCCAGTCTACATCAAGAATTCTCCCAGATGCTATTATAGTATCATATAGGTTTCCTTCCTAACATTATCAAAATTTGCAATTACTTATTATTTGTGTGAAGATTTGATTAATGTCTCTCTCTCTCTCCCAAAAATACTCAGCTCCATAATTCATAGTACCTGGCACACATAGTAGGCACTCAACAAATATAGCTGAATAAGAGAGCTTGGCTTGTGGTTAAGCCAAATTTTAGAAATAGGAATGTGATAAAAGAGAAATTGTTCTTTGACTTTCAAATTTACTCTCTGATTATTGGCATTCAGCCAGAGTAGAGCTGATGTCTGAAGAGATTTTTGTCATTACATCATTTCTGGCCTTTATCCCATGACCTTATTTCTTTCCCTCTTCTCAGGAGAACATATTGTATAAGGTCAGTAAGATGGATCTGGAGCCCCAGTTTAATGTCTTCGCTTGCCAAAAAGATTGCTTCTGCTCTGGGGCACACACCTGCTTCTTCCTTCTCTGCCAGTTCTGTGAGGTGAGGCAAATTAGATGTGCCCTTCTTCCCAGGGTGGGTGGGATAAAGGCCTCCAGCTCTTCATACCTCCATCAAATGGCAAGTAGTCAATAAGCACTTATCATATGCAGTGCACAAAACCAAACACAACAGGTGATGGAGTTTTATCAGTCATGAACTTAGTATATGGGAGGGGCAAGGTGAACTGCTATCAATCAACAATCCTGTTGATTTCAGTTCCCAGACATCTTGCCAATCAACCCACTTCTGTCTGTATAATCACTACAAGATCAAGCCACCATCTTTCTTTGCCTCTGTCTCTTAAGACATGTCCCCGTGTCCACTCTGTCCAGCTGATCTTCTCCTCCCTGAAGCTTAAGTAATGGTCAAATGGTAAGTTGGATCATTATGCCTCTCCCTACCTCCTACCCCTAACACTTATTCAAAGCCCTACAATGTTCTGCCCTTGCTCTTAGGATAGCAAATACCCACACCATACCCCATGAGGCCCTGCAGGGTCTTGCTCCTGTCTACTCCTTCAGCTTTATCTCATGCCACATTCACCTTTACTCTCTGTGCTCCAGCCACTGTGCCTTCTTCAGGTTTCCTGAAGGAGCTATGTTCCCACTTACCTCAGAGCCTTTGCACATGCAGATTCTTCTATCATAAACATCCCTCCCGCCCCCAGTTTTTCAGCTAGTCAATTCCTTCTTCACTTTCAGTTATCATCTCAACTGTCACCAATAAAGATAACAATTGGACTTCCAATCCAGGTCTGTTTGTCTCTAAAAACTGGTGCTATTCCTACCATAATTGTTTCCCCCCAGGCAAAGAAACAGAACATGGTGGGCAAAACACAGGGGCTGCATGCTAGTTCAAAACTTATGAATGCTCTTTCTCAGGATTCAGTTTTATTTTCTCCTAAGAATAACAGTTGTTAGAGGAGCCACTTCTTCCTTCCTTTAGCATCTTCTTTTCCACCCAAGAGTTTCTGGATCATGGCAAAACTGAGGTTTATGAAAAGACCTCAAGACTGGGTGTCAAGTAAAGTGGGTCCAGGCATCAGCTCTGCCACTCATCAGTTGTGTGAACATGCTCAAGTGACAGGATCTTGCTCAGTGTGTCAGATTGAGTCCTCCAAGAAACACACCGAGACAAAGTTCGATGTGCAAGAGGTTTACTGAGGAAAATGCCTATCCAGTTTAAAGGGGAGGAAGCATAGTACAGACACTCTTCAATACAAGTCTGACATCCATGGAAGAATAGGGGAAAGGAAGGAGAATTGCACCTGGGTTATAAGAAATTTTAGGCTGGGCTGATGGGGAGATCTCGAGCCCAGGCACTTGATAGAGGGGTACAACACCTCAGATGAATGGACTCTCACTATTATTACCTCCTGGATGAGATATTGGGTGAGAGCAGCCTGAGGAAGCATGGCTTTAGCATGAGCATGGGGTTAGGTCTGGGAACAGTGGCTGGGGATCAACTACACTTCCCTCAGAGGGAGATGTGAGTGGCACATTATCACCTTCAGCCTCAGTTTCCTCACAAACCTTAAAAAGAAGTCCTGTTTTTTTCCTTCTTTCCTTGATTCAACTTTTAGTATTAAAGTAAGGACTTTAAGTCTTATGTACCCTTGTACCTATTACAATAAATGCCATATAATGCTACCTAACAGAAACTAATTCATTTTTCCTTGACTGAATGACTGTAACTGAATGGCACTAGGTCTGATTTTAAATACAATCATTCACTTAACTCCTAGATTTTCCTTCTGGGAAAGCATACCATGTAAATAAGCCTTTTCTCTTATTTTGGCAAGGAGAGTTCCTAAATCTCTCCCCTCAGGTGCATGTTCACTTTCCTTATCCCTGTCTCTTTTAAAGGCCCAAGGAACATTATTTTCCAATTAGAAAACCTCCTACCAAACTCAATATACTCCAATTTTCCTCCAGAAAAATAGTATTTTTTTAAATAGAAGCTTTTTAAAAAAAAGTAGATTTTATTTGTTATTTGAGAGAGAGAGCATGCATGTGCAGCAGAGGGAGAAGGAGAAGTAGGCTCCCCACTAAGCAGGGAGCTTGATGCAGGGCTGGATCCCAGGACTCCAGGATCATGACCTAAGCTGAAGGCAGATGCTTAGCCCACTGAACCACCCAGGCACCCCTAGAAAACTATTATTTAATCGTCTCCCCACAATATGGTCCCTGTTCTCAAGGAACTCATAGTCTCCTTGGAAAATAAGACCTGACTCAGTAACAAATTTAAGATACATCATAATCATGACCATAAACACAGCAGCACCTATTGCCAAACATTGTATGAAGTGCTAAATAAAATTTTAGTGTACTAAATAAATGAGAAAAGGCAGTTGGAATGGGATGGATGGATGCTAGAGAGCTTTGTTTCAGCTGAGTTGGGGTGGAGAACAGCCACGATTCTGCCTATAGGGAGAATGCAGATCCAGTGTTACAGATCTCCTTTCTAGGGAGAGGGTAGAAACAGGAAGTCAGGATTTCAATATGTAGCCATTCCATTTTATAATAATGGAACTAATTCAGAAATTTTAAAATATGGTGCTGGGAAAATAAGCTCATTTGATAAGCAAATCTGGCCCATGTATATATTGGGGTCTGTGGAATAAATGTCACCATTTAATTATCAGAGTGCTACATGTAGAGTTCACATATTGGAGAAGTTGATAAGAGGAATTTATTTTGTCAGAGAAAGTTTGGTAGAAGAGGCTACTACTTAAGATGATTCTTGAGAAATGAGTATCAGTTATAAAGGGAGAAAGGACATTTTAGGCAAGAAGAAATAGATGTGTGACAAAGCTCTAACTAGCAGAAATGAGCAGGACATCTTTCTAGTGATGAAGAAAATAAGACTAAGTGGATCAAATTGGCGAAAAATAAGAAAGTCACTGTCACTGTAGCCTATAGAAGGTCACCTTTGGAAATGATGGTCTGTGAAGCACCACACATGGGCTAGGTTCTAAGTGCTAGAAGTATGGGACATATCTGAAGCAGATAGAAATGTTGAAGGGTTGAAGGGCATTGTTCTGCCAGAGTACCAAGGGAGTAGGAACTCAGCTCTCCTAAAAGGAAAGGCGTCCTTCACTCTAGATCCTCAGCCAGTATTTCTCAAACAGAATGTAACCCAGGGGTAGTGAGGCACAGAAAACAAATTGTCCTCTGGGATCACTTAATAACCTCCTTCAGGTTTGTCAGTCAAGTGTTTTTGTAGCAAAAATGACGGAGCACAGGGAGAAAAGAGGGAGACTATGAGAATGAAGAAAACAGCAGGGCAACATGAGGGTGAGTAAAAGCCAAGTTTCCAGTGGTGATCACTAAGAACTGGAGATGAAATATAAGAGGATAATCTGGCCTTTTAATATGTGCACGTGAATACATCTTATAGTTAAATCCAGTGATTCCTGTATGTGTACTGGAGAGCAGAGGGAGGGAGGGAGGAAAAAGGGGAGAGGAGGACAGAATAGAGATGGAAAGAAAGAGAGAGAGGAAGAAATAGGAGAGAGAGGAAAAGGAAAGAGAGAGAGAATGAAGAGAAGATACCAAATGGAGCCAGAGAGAGAGGGAAATTGAGAAGAAGGGAAAGAGGAAGAGAGAGATTGAAAGAGATACTAGTGGAGGTCATTTCGATGGCCATCCCACTGCAAGAGCTCATGTCTTAGGTGAACATAGCTGGTGAAACATCCATAGGCTATTATTTGCAGCTGAGTTTCATTACCCCTTGTTTCTTACACTATGAGCTTCTTGCCACATCACGTGTGAAACCACACAATGGCTACTAAAAAACAAGCAAGCAAATTAATTCATCTGGCATCCAAATGAGGAAATGACAATATCCTCCTCTAATCCTGGAGGATAATCTGGTTGCTTTGGTCTCCAATGTGAGATCGTCAAAGTTAAGTTTGACTCTACATGGCACTTGTTCTTTATGTAAGAACTGAGAGCACAATTCCTTTACAGAATGCAGCTCCACTGAGGAACTTTGGTAGAGCCAGCCGTGGAAACCTACAATTCTGATGAGCAATCACATGGAAGCAGCAGCTGGTCCAAAGTGGGCACCTAATACTTTCATATGAAATGGAGTCTGCCGGGAAATGAGGGCTGCTAAAGAGAGATAATTGCCAGGGAGAGAGAAGGGTTGAGGCAGGTGGGTAAATTCAAGAGGACTGACTCTAGCTGAGCTGCAAGGAGCCAGCAGCAAGCCTGTGAGAGCTCTACAGAACAGAAGAATTCCTCCAGACTGTCTAGAGATGCTGATGGGAGGCCAAGAAGAGCTGCTAGAGAGTGAGCTCATCCATCACTTAGGGTGGTTCCACACTGAAGGTCCAGGAGAAGCAGAGGAGTCATTTCCAGGGAGAGGAAAGTGCACTCTTTGGAGATGGAAAAATATCAAGCAAAACCTCACTTTTCAAAGGGAATAATGCATGTTACTTAAAAATAACGCAGCTGATGGCTTGTGCTGTTTGTTATGCAGCCCGCTGTCAGTTTCAGCAGAACTCATCTCTCTCACTGCTCCATCAGGCAGGAAGGCAGCCAGAGCCTTTCTCAAAGTTGATAGCATGGAACTTCTTCCATCTGCCAATTACTGTGACCTTAGAAATTCAACAGACTCTATCGGGGACACGCAAGCCCTTTAATCATGAGGAACAGAAGAAAACATTTGCACAACCAGAAGACACACTGCATATGAACATCTTAAGTTATTTCAAACCACCAGGGGAAAAATGCATGTGTAGATGGACTTAAGTAGAGGAGAGATGACAAGCTGGTGAGTGGCAGAGATGGAGAATTTTAAATTTCGTTAGGTTGCAGGTTCCCACACCTAATACTGAAACAAATAAACAAGATTTTTTTATGGAGCACACAGCCTCATTTGTGACAATACAATGTGGCTCAGACTGGGCATAGTGTTGGACTGAAAATGGTCTCTGAAGCACATCACTCTCCCTCTCACCAACACAAGTCTCAAGCCTTAAGCTGAGATCTCCATAGAAGCTGGACTCCCTCAGCCTGATTCTACTTGCCCTAAATCTCAACACTGCTACACTGATACAACAGGAAGGGGAGACATAGAGAGGATTTCCAACATTATCTGCTGACAATCCGCTTGTGGTACAGATCACCCGGCCTACTTCATCTGCAGCCTTAGGGGTGATGGGGGAGCAGGGAACACATGTTGCTTGGGCTCAGTCACTTGCTTCAAAACTTTGAGGCCAGACACACTGCTCCTGCAACATCGTGACAAATTAGGAGCCTTATTTACACAAAGATGAAAGGCTCCTTGACTCAGTTCTGTTGTTAGTGCCTGAACTGCAGGGGCAGCTGCAGGGGAATGAGATACCCAGTGAGACACTCTAATTCCATGAAGGCTGCCAGATGTTGCCCATGACCCTTGATCTACTAAGAGAATGAATAGTCACCACATTTGGTAGAGCAGCACTTATGAAAAATAAAACTAGTTGGTAAGGATTTAGAAAAAAAAAATCCTCTATGATTGCACCTAAGAGTTGAGGAATGAATGAGTAGAACATTGAAAAAATAGAACACACCCATTTCTTAACAATTGCAAAACTATCCATTTTTTAAATCCCAGCTTAAATGCAACCTACTACAGCAAGCTTTAACCTAACTTCCTATCACAAAATTATTATGTTCACTCTTACATACTCTTGGACTCCTACATCATGCTGTGTTTACATCTATTAACACAGTTCCAGAAATTGTCTTTTACACTTGTGTCATTTTCTTGTCAGTTTCCTCTGCTACTGGTATACTCCTTGAGACAAACACTGAGTAATGAAAAAAATTGTGCCCATCTCTTAATATGGAAAACAGAGTAGTGCTCAACATGTTTTTTTTTTTAACGATTTAAGGAATTAATTTTGAAATAAAGAAGTTAATAGATCCATAACCAAAGAATTGTTACCTTGCTTACCACTAAAGGTACTAAATTCTATGATGAGCTACACAAGCTTTAGAAAAAGCATTCAGATCTTCTTGTTTACTTATGTTCAGAATGAGTATTGTTTTATTTAATCTTGCTTTGTTCACTGGGGCTTCTTAATTGGTGCTCCTACTAATGGTGTTTCTTGTTTTGGTTCACAAAGAAAAACAAACAACCTAAAATAGCCAGACACAGTGGAATGCCGTCTAGATTCTCAGACGCCAGCTTCCTCCAGGGAGCAATGCTCAGACGGATGTAACTATGGACAAAGAATCACAAACTCTTCCTGTGAGAAATGAGTGTTCCTGTATTAAAGGCCCAGTGAGAAAAAAGTGAATTCTTTTAGCGAGACTCACATTTAAAAAAAAAAAAAATGCATAGACAAAATGAATATAGAACTCCTTACTAAATCCTATGCTCAGTTAATCATAAATTTGCAGCACATATGCAGGGCTTTTCATCTTCAAAAAGAAACCTTGCTGCTGGATTTCAGAAATATCCTTGTTTTTAAAAGAGAAATCTGAAAGAAGAGTTTCCTAGCACTGCCACGCATATAAATGTCATTCTTTATGAATCTTAAAAATTTAGCTTTTCTAGCCCAGAAGAATTTTGTTTGCTTGTTTCACTAAAAAATTGTTCTGTTATCATTAGTGTTATTGTTATTTTTGTTCTCAGTTTTTCCAGCACCCTCCACCCTTCTTCTGAGAAAAGAATGCTTTTTTTTCTATAGGAAATCTATCCCATTTGCTTTGGGTGAGGCCAAACCCTCAATGTCACATCACATGCAAGATATGGTCATACTCAATGGGACCCAGGCCCAGCTAACCTCAATACTCTATTCCTCTGATCGTTGAGATGGGCAAATGATTTACACTGTAAATTATAAGCTTCTCTGAGATTTGCAAAGTAGGTACTTAGAGAAACATTAGCTTCCTTCTTTTAATCATTGACCACGATCAGGTATGTTTGGGATAATCCAGTGTCCTATCACCCGTAGATGGAAATAATCTGTCAGGAAAAGGAAGTCAACCTGTAGAGGTGAGCAGGGTTGAGAAATGGAGAAAGAATCTAAGCTGTGAAGATAGCACATAATCTCTGCATCCAGTTGGGCTTGAGAATTAGTTAGCCCCATACTTCATAGTCCCGTCCCCAAAATATGATCTTTTAAGTAAATTTGATTTTGTACTCTGTGATAGGCAACACAAGAGGTCTAATCAATAATCCATATTTTGCCTATTTTGTGAAAATGATGCAATAGTGAGGCTCTGAATACTCTACATCTATAGCTTTTGGTAGTGCTCTTCTCCCAGTTTGAAATCCTTCTCCTCTGCCCATTTTAGTCTTAAGGTCCAACTCAAGTCAATTTTTCCCATGGGCTTCTTTCCTTCATTTTTGGGGGAACTTCTTACCTTGGACATACTATCCCATGTAAGAATTTCTCAAACTAGAATCCAAGAATCCCCAGGATCCTCAAATTATCTAGGAAAGGTTTTGTTATTTTATGTTAACTGTTTATTAAACAATTACTTTGTGCCATCTTCAATCCTAGGTATTGGGAATAGAGAAATGAACAAGATAGGCAAGTTTTTCGTTGTAGTTCATATTCTCGTGAGGGATAAGTGATGTGCAATAAATAAACAGATATCTGGTGATAAGAAATAAATAAGTAAGCAAGTTTCAAATAGTGGTAAATGCCATGAAGATGATCAAGCAGGAACATGTGTCACAGTGTTTGTGGGAAGAGGGGCTATTTCAGACAGGTCAGGACTGATGTTTAAACATACTTAAGCAGAGTATCCTGTCTTGTTAATTTTCACCATCCTCACTGGTGTGAGGTGGTATCTCATTGTGGTTTTGATTTGTATTTCCCTGATGGCAAGTGATGCAGAGCATTTTCTCATGTGCTTGTTGGTCATGTCTGTGTCTTCTTTGGTGAAATTTCTGTTCATGTCTTTTGCCCATTTCATGATTGGATTGTTTGTTTCTTTGCTGTTGAGTTTAATAAGGTCTTTATAGATCTTGCATACTAGCCCTTTATCTGATACATCATTTGCAAATATCTTCTCCCATTCTGTAGGTTGTTTTTCAGTTTTGTTGACTGTTTCTTTTGTTGTGCAGAAGCTTTTTATCTTGATGAAGTCCCAATAATTCATTTTTACTTTTGTTTCTCTTGCCTTTATGGATGTATCTTGCAAGAAGTTGCTGTGGCCAAGTTCACAAAGGGTGTTGCCTGTGTTCGTTCTCCTCTAGGATTTTGATGGAATCTTGTCTCACATTTAGATCTTTCATCTTGAATTTATCTTTGTGTATGGTGTAAGAGAATGGTCTAGTTTCATTCTTCTGCACGTGGATGTCCAATTTTCCCAGCACCATTTATTGAAGAGACTGTCTTTTTTCCAGTGGATAGTCTTTACTGCTTTGTCGAATATTAGTTGACCATAAAGTTGAGGGTCCACTTCTGGATTCCCTATTCTGTTCCACTGATCTATGTGTCTGTTTTTGTGCCAGTACCACACTGTCTTGATGACCACAGCTTTGTAGTACAACCTGAAATCTGGCATATGATGGATGCCCCCAGCTATGGTTTTCTTTTTCAATATTCCCCTGGCTATTTGGGGTCTTTTCTGATTCCACACAAATCGTAAGGTGATTTGTTCCAACTCTCTGAAGAACTCCATGGTATCTTGATAGGGATTGCAAAAAATGTGTAAATTGCCCTGGGTAACGTTGACATTTTCACAGTATTAATTCGTCCAATCCATGATGGAATATTTTTTTTATCTCTTTGTGTCTTCCTCAATTTCTTTCAGAAGTGTTCTGTAGTTTTTAGGGTATCGATCCTTTACCTCTTTGGGTAGGTTTATTCTTAGGTATCTTATTTAAGCAGAGTATCATAATAAAAATAACATAAGGCAGCACCAAGAACAAGCACAATACAACTTTTTCTTATAAAAGGGGTCTCCAAAAATGCTAAACACAGAGTTCCAAATGGCCCAGCAATTCCACTGCTAGGTATATACCAAAGAAATATAAATATACATTCATACAAAAATGTATACATGAATGTATATAGTAGCATTATTCACAACAGCCACAAGTGGAAACATCCAAAATTCCATCAACTGATGAATGGACTAAGAAAATGAGGTATATTGGGGTGCCTGGGTGGCTCAGCAGTTGAGTATCTGCCTTTGGGTCAGGGAGTGATGCTGGGATCGAGTCCCACATCAGGTTCCCTCCAGGGAGTCTGCTTCTCCCTCTGCCTATGTCTCTGCCAATCTCTCTGTGTGTCTCTCATGAATAAATAAATCTTAAAAAAAAAAAAAAAGAAAATTAGGTATAAGCATACAATGGAATATTATTTGCTTAGAAAAAGGAATGAAGTACTGATATGTTATGATATAGATGAACCTTAAAAACATTATGCTAAGTGAAAAATAGCCACAGAAGGCCATATGATATATAATTCCACTTATGTGAAATGTTCAGAGAAGGCAATTCCACACACATAGAAAGTAGATTAATGGTTGTCTGGGACCATGGAAGCAGGGGTGAGAGTGACTGCTAATGTGTACAAACAAATCTCTTTTTGGGTCTTGAAATAGTTTAAAATTAGGTAGTGGTGATGGTTACACAACTCTGCACAATGAAAACCACTGAGTTGTATACTTTATTTTTTTCTTGAATTGTATATTTTGAATGGGTAAATTTTTGTGATATATGGTTTATATCCCAATAAAGCAATGAAGAAAATCTACCAAAAAAAGAAAGAAGTCTCTATATCATTTGGGTTTAAGGAACATTAGTGTACAGTTCTACTACATTAACTTAATCAAATATTGTTTTATGTTGTTACTTTGTGTTTCCTAGGGTTCTATCTTTTGGCCCCAATGAGATCATAAAGCTTCAAGACAGTAAGAACTATGCATTTCATTTCTTTAATATTTATTTGAACCAACTCCAGAGGTGTGCACATGATAGGGTTTCATTAAATACATGCTTACTAAGGGGTCATCTGATGGAAGGCAGCAAGAAGCATGAAGATCTTGGAGTCATGGTTTTCTAGGGCTGCAATAACAAAATACCATAGATTGGGTGGCTAAAACAATTGTAATTTGTCTCATAATTCTGGAGGCTGGAATTTTGAAATGATGGTGTTGATAGGATTGGTTCCTTCTGAAGGGCTGTGAGGCAAATATATACTTCATGCCTCTCTCTATGGCTTGTAGATGGCTGTCTACATGCTCACATGGCATTCTATCTGTGCATAAATGTGTATGTGTGTGTTTAAATTTCCTCCTTTGATCAGGAAACCAGTCCTTTTGGGTTAGGACTCACAAGAGTGACCACATTTTACCTTGATTACCTCTGTAAAGACGCTATCTCCTACTGAGAACACATTCTGAGGGAATGGAGATTAATACTCCAAATAATGTTTTTAGTGGGACACAATTCAACTCCTAACAGAGTCAGATTTTAATTTCTATTTAAATTTTTACCCATGAAGTTCATGATTTTGTAAACTCCCTCACAGTTCCCAGACCAGAGTATTTCAGCCATGCCTCGGGTAGTGGACTATTATTATATCTCCAAAGCTGAACAGAAAGTGTCTCACTCCAGTGACCAGGCTGTAATTCAGTCTTTTTGCTAAGACTTTCTTATTTTGCAGTCCACTACTTTGCCCTATCACTAGATGAATTCATTTGGCTTAGCTTATTCTTATGTCCACCGATTTCTTAATGTCAAATAAAAGGGCAAGCCAAGTGAGGCGCTCAATTTTTCTGAAAGGTACAAAGCATTACTATTTCTCAAATCACTGGGAGGTAGGCCAGTCTGAATGACTAAAAATCTTGGAAAAATAAATAAACGTACACAAAGTTTGAACTGGATTAAATCCCTCTGTGTATATCCATGCATTCAGTACCATCTACAGGGACTGGGTTTAAACAAAATATTTTCTGAAAAGGACACTTTTTTAACAAATAGAGCAACATAGCTTTTTTTTTTTTTTTTTTTTTTTTTTAAAGATTTCTTTCTTTCTCTCTCTTTTTTTCTTTTTCTTTTTCTTTTTTTTTTTTTTTTTTTTTTGAGAGGAAGAAAAGGAGAGGCAGAGGCAGGAGAGGGAGAAACAGGTTTTCTGCTGAGCAGGGAGTCCAGATGAGGGGCTCAGTCCCAGGATCCCAAGATCATAACCTGAGCTGAAGGCAGATGCTTAACTGACTGAGCTGCCTAGGTGCCCCAACAATGTAATTTTTAAATCATCTTTCACTGGTTTTATTTAAGTAATGATCCTAAAAAAATCTCAAAAACAGAGGAAATTTTTGTTTTGTTTCTTTCTCACAATCAGGGAAATATTTACCTTTAAATCTTCTTGCACTCCTGCTTTGCTTAGCAAGCAGTATTTGTACAGGTAAAGGCCTTGGTTTTGTTAGAAATTTTGGTCTGCAAGTCAGAACATCTGGGTCCTGTCCCTGGATCTATCTCATCATAGGCAGGGAATGTAGACATGCCCCTTAACCTCCCAGAGTCCTATTTTGTACATCTTTAAAAACAATATGATACTACCTGGGTAGCTCACTGGATAATTGAGAACCAACTGACTCTACCCTGAAGAAATAGAAATTTGATAGTGTTTATGGTGAGGTTAAATTGTTCACTACTTATATGTTTATTGACTAGAGAAGTATCTGGCACAAAGTAGGTGGTTTTCAAATATAGGTTAAATGCATACAAAATCATAGACACCTCCCTAGAAAAACAGATTTGTAAATGATGTCAATGAAATGTTAAATTTCAAAACCAAATTTTTGACTTAAAAATATAATACTACCTAAGAATTTGGAATCATTTAAAAATAAAAACTTCAAATCTACAGAAACAAAACCAAGGCTCAGTGAAATACATGTATTCCTATGGAATGTTTCTAAAGAGAATGTCACCTATCGTGCACAATAAGCCATGAAAAACGTGAGGATTTGTGGCTTAGTGACACTACCTGAACAGGACAGATACAAGGTTCTGAAGAGAGGAAAGAAAAAACCAAAAACAATACAGAACAACTTAATACACACATACACACAAACATTGTAATGATTTATAGGAAAAGAAAAATTCTAAGAAGCTCTTTGGCTTCAGATACCTAAAATGGCTAAATAAAATTATACTTGGCACATAGATTACTTTTTAATGTTTAAAAATTTTTAACTGGGGATCCCTGGGTGGCTCAGCAGTTTAGTGCCTGCCTTCGGCCCAGGACGTTATCCTGGAGTCCCGGGATCGAGTCCCACGTCAGGCTCCCTGCACAGAGCCTGCTTCTCCCTCTGCCTGTGTCTCTGCCTCTCTCTCTCTCTCTCTCTGTGTCTCTCATGAATAAATAAAT
This sequence comes from Canis lupus baileyi, assembly GCF_048164855.1. Lineage (NCBI taxonomy): Eukaryota > Metazoa > Chordata > Mammalia > Carnivora > Canidae > Canis > Canis lupus. The sequence goes on along the minus strand of NC_132856.1, from coordinate 15,593,068 downwards.
AAAATCTATTTAATAAATAAATAAATAAATAAATAAATAAATAAATAATTTTAACTAGTTTTTTCACATGATTGGTAAGTTGGGCTGTGATAGGATCCAAATTAAAAGGCAAAGGTTTTATCTGTAAGCTAATTTTATGTTCAAAGCATTTAGGGGAATTTCATTGTTCAGTTATATTATGAAGAACTTACTTGATATATAAAATATATAGAAAAATTGTTTTATTTTTACTGGGATTAACTTACTCTGATGGTTTTATTCCAATTCCAAGAAAATTGTAAATGTCGAAAGTTACAATGTGTTGTTATTATAAATGCCTTTGTCAAGAACACATTATAATAGCATTTAATTTTCTATTCTTAAAAAAAATTCTATTCTTTTCAAATAAATTCAGTAGTATGAAAAGTATTACGTAGGTGGTTAATTTTCCTCATTTGTAAGCTTTTCTCCAAATGATGAAAAATTAAAAAAATAATAACACCAGTGAAAAGTGGGGAAAGCTCTAGATTACAGATGGGCTCAGACAAGTAACCCTTCTACACTGCTGTTAATTTTGCAGTGAACTGCTGATATATTTGGGAGCCATCATCAGAAACAAGAATTTATGTGAATAAGAGTCTGTAAATATATGCTTCCAACAAATATTAATTGGTATCAATCACAAATCCAGTAAATAACATAAAGCAGAGCTATGACAGACAGATAACTAAAGAAAAGGCATAGGATACCACAAGACTACATAACTGGAAGGAGGGATGAAACACACTGGTTCAGAGGTTGAGGAGACTTTGGGCTCAGGTCTGAAGAGTAAGTAAGAGTTAACTAAGCAATACCTAAGAGAATTTGAAACGTACATCCACACAAAAACTTGCACATGCATATTCATGGTAGCATTGTTCCTAATAGCCAAAAAAGTGGAAATAACCTAAGTGTCCATCAGCTGAGGAATGAATAAGTGTGGTATAGCCACATGATAGGATGTTATTATTCTGTCATAAAAAGAAATAAAGTACTTATTCATCTTGTAACATGATTAATCTTAAAAACAAGATGCCTGAAAGAAGCCAGACACAAAAGGCCACATATCACATGATTACATTTTGTGAAAAGTCCATAATAGTCAAATCCACAGAGGCAGAAAGTAGATGCGTAGCTGTCAGGGGTTGGTGGAGGTCGATGGAGAGGGCTACTCATGGCTACAGGGTTTCTTCTGAGGATGATTAAACACTGTCAATGAAATCTGACAGTGGTGATGGCTGTACAGCTCTAAATATGTTAAATATCCCTGGCTTGTTCACTTTAAGCAGATGAATTTTCTAGTATGTGAATTATATCCCCTTCCCCCCCCCGCCCCCCCCCACATACACACAAAAAGAACTAACCAGACAAAGAAAAAATGTAGTGGAAAAAGCTTGACACGTAGAAGGAAGTGAAGGAAGCAGTGTTGCTTGAGCAGAGCCAAGAGGCTATGTGCAAGGAAGCTGGAAAGAAGGGAGGCTTCAGACCAGACACTGCCACATGACACGTCCATTACTAGGTGGCTTCTGCCTTCTTTTGATGTATATTCCAACCTAACTCTATCTCACACACTTTGCCATTTTTTTTCCCATAGATTACCCTTCCCCTCAATCAACCCAAGCTCCTTATTTCTGCTCTGAATCATATCATGTTCTTTTCCATGATGTTCTACACCTAAAATACTTCTGTCTGCCTTCCAGGAGAGAGACAGAATGCACCCCACTGGCGGGCAGCTCTCCTGCTTAGCACAATACCTGGATGAGCATGGTGGACAAATGGAATGATGTTTCTAAACATGGTGTTGATTTGTCAGGTAAAAGAGGAGCTAAATGCCTATGAAAAATGAAGTCACAGAGATTTGGCTTTGAAGTTTCCATTTTGATAATCTGCAGGTAGGAGTGAATGGAAGGGGCTATCAGACAGAATAGGTCTCGAAACAGTGAAGTTAGACAAAGAAGGGGGGGTTTGACTATGAGATGACCCCTGTGAAGGATCAGCCTTGTATTTTCCTTCAGATTTTGTGAACAGTCATAGTGTATATTCCGCTTCAAGTCCTTTTTTTTTCTTTTTTCTACATTGTACTTAGTGTAGTTAATAGTTAGACTCAAGTTTTAGTGAAAAAATCAGAGCCATAACTTACTCATTGATTGTTGGCTGGTTCCTGTGGTTTATTTCTTTTGTGGTTCCTGAAAATATACCAGTCTCTGTCAGAAGCATTCCAAAGGTAGAATGAAAGCAGTCTGGCTGATAGAGTCTAAAGAAGAGAACACTATCTTTCATATAAAACATGTTTATGGGGATCCCTGGGTGGCTCAGCGGTTTGGCGCCTGCCTTCTGCCCAGGGTGTGATCCTGGAGTCCTGGGATCGAGTCCCACGTCGGGCTCCCTGCATGGAGCCTGCTTCTCCCTCTGCCTGTGTCTCTGCCTCTCTCTCTGTGTGTCTCTCATGAATAAATAAATAAAATCTTAAAAAAATAAAATAAAACATGTTTATGAGTACTGTCTCTGTGCCAGACCCATTTCTAGATTCTGGTGATTCTGGAGTATAGAACACAAATCCCCTGATCTGATGGGGCTTCCATGACATATGCCTCTCAAATATTTAATGAACATCTTCTGCTTGCCAAGTATTGTGCTGTGCAATGAAATAGAATAAAAGAAACTCACAAAAGCCTCCGGCAAATCTTGCATAGTAGTGTTGCCCATCGTTTGGTGAAAAACTACAGAGAGCATAGCATCATCTATCAACTGGGAGCTAAATCACCGAAAGTCCCTAAAAGAGCCGCTACAGTTGTCAATTCTGGGTCTTCTAGCAAAGGTACATGAAAAACTGTTCTTATCTTTTGTCAAATGAGAACAACCGCCTCCTATCTATCATTCCATCCCCACCCCTTGGTGGTAGAGGAAATTTCATCATCGGAGTCAGTGTTACTGGTGTCAGAAGTCAGTCTCCCAAGATGCAACAATGAGATGACAGATTCATTTGATTCAGGCATAGGCTGAGAACTCTAAGGGATTCCAAACAGCTCAAATCTGCAATGGGACTCCATTTCCTCATCAGAAATGTGGGTAAAAAGTAGGCTTTATAGTTTATCATAGGAAAATAGTGAACTTCTAAAAAATAATTTTTATTTTGAAATAATTTGAGTCATAAGAAGTTCCCATGTACATTTCACTCTGTTTCCCAATAATAATATCTTGCAAAACCAAGAAACTGACATTTGTAAAATACTATTACCTCCAACACTGACCATTTTCAGATTTTGTCAGCTTTTACAGATACTTTTTCCCTTATGATATAGACCTCAAGGGTATTTTATGACATATGCAGGTTCTGATAACCATAACCAAAATTGGGATACAGAACTATTCCATCACCACAAAGGATCTCTCTAATACTACCATTTAATAGCTGTACCCCGTCCATGACCCTCACTCCTGGCAACCGCTGGTATATTTTCCACCACTCTCATTTTGTCACCTTGAGTAATGGACTTTTTAAAAATACAAGGTCAGTGTCTTCCTTAAAGGAAAACAAGGATTTTTGGGGAAAGGGGCTTATAATTAATCCTGCCATAGAAACTCACGTCTTCTCTGCTATTCTCCCTTTCATATTTTCCATTTAAAAATCTCTGAAGAGAACTTCACACCACATGTAAGCTATCTTATGGATTTTAGATTTCTTTATTACTTTAGTATCTCCAACCTATCACTGGCCCCAGCATAGTAAGAAGGAAAAGATTAATGTATGCTTCTCCCAGGCCCCAGAGTTCAGCATGTTCATGCTAGCAATGAGGGGAAAAAGAAGAAAAAGATTCTAGACATTTCTACTTTAGGTCCTCTTCTGGCCACAGCAGAACCAAAAGAGATTCATTTCGGGCTCTAGAGATTTTGGAAAAGTCCTGAAAGTTAAGACCATGAAGACAGTTCATTTGAACACATAGCTTGGTCCACATACTATCCCTAAGTTGATGTGGTATTTGATTCCTTAAAAGTAATTTTAAAATATGTGAATTGAAACCAGACCAAACTAAACCAAACCTTAGACTCTGAGTATTATACTACTGTGGCACTTCTAGTATGTTCAGTGGGAGTTATTGACTGCCATTCCATGGCAACCTTGTGGGAACCGTCATAATGTCCTGTAGTTGCTAGATGTAATCTAAAACAAGATGGTAAGGGAACAATTTCACAAAAGGCTATGTAATGTCACAACTCTTCTGAACGTGGAGAAGCTGCCTGCCTGAAAAGAAATTAATGCTAGGGAATGCTGCCAAAAGTGTGCAGATCTAATACATTTCTCTCAAGTATTATTTAAGTATTCTGGAAGGCTCACTATGAAATAAACAGGCTAAACACAGTTCTTTAGTCCTGTTCTCTTATATAAACATGCTTCTAGAAAGTGAAGAATTAAATAAGCAAGCACCAAGATGTAGGGGTATAATGCCTTAAATTCTCTAAAGGAATTAGATCTTTAAAACTTTAGGGGTGCTTGAGTGGCTGAGTTGGTTAAGTGTCTCTCTTTAGCTCAGGTCATGATCCCAGGGTCCTGGGATCAAGCCCTGCATCAGGCTCCTTGCTCAGCAGGGTATCTGCTTCTCCCTCTGTTGCTCCCCATGCTCTCTTTCTTTCAAATAAATAAAATTAAAAAAAAAAAACTTTAACTGTACTCATTAATTCTCTAAATGAATTTTTAAAAATTTAATTGCCCTTTTAATGCAATTTTTTCAATCAACAAATCTGTCAAGCTTTGTTTCAATGCAGCTAAAACATGTGAGGAATGCCTACTTCCATGTATCAGATATCATGCTACACAACCACATTTCTCTGGAAGCAGAAAGGAAAGGAGACGAAAGGAGACTCTTCTGAGGGTCTATAAAAATCACTGCTGGACCAATAAAAGTAATGAGGTGAATATAGAGGGAGGGAATAGACCTTCCCACTCCTGGGCCATCTTGCCTAGAAGCTTGGGTTCCAAACTTCTCATGGAAGCAAAAACCTTTGCCTCATTTCTCACCCATTGTGCAAAGAACTAAAACTTCACTGTGGACAGTCTGTTCTGATCAGGGTCCTCTGAATATTTGCTGCCTCTTCTACCTCTGTCTTTTTCATCCCCTTCTTTCTCCATCCTTGATGATAGTATCTCCCATCTTCTTTGTGATCCAGCTAAAATCTTCAAAAAACAAACAAACAAAAAAAAAGCCTTTTCCAATCCTAAGAGCCTCAAGAAAACTTCCTTGACTTCCATCCAGCTCCCAGGTTCCTCCAAGGTCCCATGGGAAGGGAGGTGACAGCTACTGCATTTAGTATGGATTATCTACTGTAAGCCTCACTTCAGGAGAGGAAGCATTCTTCTCCTTAGAATGAACACAAAAAAATGCTCAGAAAAGCCATTCTGTCCTTATTTTAGTACAGCTGGGAGTAGACTAGCCACTTAATTCTAATTCTAAAGCCCAGGTGCTTTGGTGATGTCCCCTTGTTTTCTGCTTCTCTCAATTATGGCTTCTTTCCCCCATCTGGTATGTTTACTCAGGGTTTGATCTATCTCTAACTTGTCTTGCTATTTAGACTGTCAACCTCTTTGAAGCAGGGATGCCCATCTTTCCAAACCTTTATCACTCATAGTACCTAGCATGTCCTTTAAATAGGAATATTCAAAAAATGATTGCTTTGTTGTTGTTTCCCCCCTTTGTTCTTTTTTTCATTCAACTCCAGGTGTGCCTGACTGATTACTTTTTTTAAATAGCAAAAGAGGCTCCATTCTCAAACACAGGAAGCTATGGTGTGAAGTGCACCCAGTGAGAAGGAAATACCCAGCTGTTCGGGCAGGGTTGGTTGGGGGCAAGTGACACAGCCGACAGAGGCAGGTCAGGAAATGGGCTCCCCGGGAAGGCTTACTGTACTCTTCATTCTGACATCCACAAGAGAAAAGAGTTGCAGAGGCAAAGGGACTTTTGGAAATCAGCCTCCAGTCCCCACCTTTTATGGATGAAGAGCCCAGAGAAGTAAAAGTGGCTCAGCGCACTCTCTCTACTGACTCCTGTCTCCTCAGGCTCTGTTCTCCAAATCGCTTATTTTCCCCCTAATTATAGAAGCATGTATACTCAATACCACAGTTGTGAAATATACTGAAAAGTATGAAAATGAGGAGAGAAATACACCAATGATCCTACAACACAGTGATCACCACACTGGGTGATGGGTGGTCTGGGTGTGGGTGACCTGGGGCTCCCGTGCTTTGACCCCTGCCCATATTCCTCACTTCATCTCACAGGCTCGCCACCTACTCCTACTCATCAGGCAGAAGAGCCTTGTTTCAGTGCTTTCCAAGTGCTCTGCTCTCACTCACCTCTTGTTCCTGCCTGAGGAACTGGTAGTCTTTGTCCTACTGCCTCTGGCCTGGCATCATTCCCACCCCCAGCTACCAGGGCTTTCATTCTCAGCGCAATCATGGTTTCTTCAGGGGCACTTCCCCATCTCCCAGGGTCACCTAGCTTCCCCTCCTGCAAACGCTGTGCACCTTCTACTTCTCCTTGACCGAGCTCCTTGGTTCTCTCACTACTTCTTTCCTTTATGCCTTTCCTTATGATGCTGGTGGTCTTTTGACCTCTAGCGCCAACCTCTGTGCCCACTAGGCCTGCCAAATAGATGCTTGATAAATGGTTGTGGAAAGAATGAGTAAGTGTGAGGACTGTTATTTCTCTTCTTCCCCTATTGCCTCCTTCTTCCTCTCCCTCACTTCTTTCCTCTCTGCCTCCTGTCTCCCTTTGTCTCTTTTTCCTGGTCTCTTTACACACACACACACACACACACACACACACACACACTTAATTATGAACATAATTCATTCAATAAAACTTCACTAAGGCCCATGAAAATTTGCATACTATTTTTTTGTAGGTAACAGAGCATGAACAATTTACTATTTCAAAGGTTTTTTTTTTCTTTTTTGGTGAAAGGCATTTTTAAATAATTGCGTACTCTACTTATAGAAATGTAATGTAATTTACATATTTCCCCTTTATTGGCCATTTAAGGTTTTTAAAATTTTTCAAAATATAAATAATACTGCAATAACTGTGCAAACAGCTGTCTGCATTTCAGATTCTTTTTTGGATGGATTTCTAAAAGTAGAATAACTGGATTAAGGGAAAAAGCATAAAACAAAACAAACAAAAACCCCCTCTTGAAAACACAGTCAGTAGTCTCCAGAAGAGAATGTTATTCTTGCACCAGCATGCAATTCTTCATATTAAAATGTTTGTCCCTGAATGGTCCTGAAAAGTATAGCTGACTTTGAAATTTGCACTCAGAGGCCAGTCTCAGCCAAGAGCAAGCTCAATGGGTCAAAACTGTTGACCAAAACTAATGAAAGTCTTTTTGCTACCTCCCAAACTTGGTTCTTGCCATTCTGTCCTCTTCTTACTCAAGCACAAACATATCTCAAGGTATGGTTAAATCTTACTTCCTCAATCAAACTCTCATCTCGTTAGCATTTATTATCTGCATATCTTAGGTATCTTTGTTAAAGTTAAGGAGCAAATGCTTGAAGCTTGTCTAACACACTCTGCTATTTTCCTGTGGTGCTTAGAAGACTGTCTAGCACACAGAATTCCTTAAGACAGAAACGTTAATAGATGTTGTGGACTCCTGTTACTTTTAGAATAGCTACTACGTTCTCATTTGGGGACCTCTCCCTTCTCTGCCTGATTGGAGCTCATTCCTGTGGTCCTAGGTTTCCTAACTCAGGATGGGACATGTAGCAATTGTAATTCTGATTCCAGTTCCAACTTGTGGGCTTTTCTCCCTAGCAAGCCATTCATCTGGCTGTCTTAAAGTTCACTCAATTTTGACGCTGTCTTCCTGGGGATGGTGTCAGAGCCCACAGGTTAGGGGCTCAGTCCCACAAGATTGCCCTCACATCCACTTCAGGTGCCAATCACAACACTATACTTCTGACTAACCTGCTATAAACTAGAGGTACTAACCACCTTTCCTTGGTGGTTATTAGGGAGGCTCACAAAACTCAAAGGAACATTTTACCCACTAGATTATTGGTTTATAAGACAAGGATATTGATGGGGAACAGAGATAGCTATGGACAAATCACAAACCCAGGGCAGCACATTGACAAGTCCTTTAAACAAGCAGAGGGGGCAGCCCGGGTAGCTCAGCGGTTTAGTGCCACCTTCAGTCCAGAGGGTGATCTTGGAGACCCAGGATTGAGTCCTACATCGGGATGCCTGTGTGGAGCCTGCTTCTCCCTCTGTCTGTGTCTCTGCCTCTCACTCTCCCTCTCTCTCTCTGTGTCTCTCATGAGTAATAATAATAATAAAAAAAGAAATTAGGGATCCCTGGGTGGCGCAGCGGTTTGGCGCCTGCCTTTGGCCCAGGGCGTGATCCTGGAGACCCGGGATCGAATCCCACATCGGGCTCCCAGTGCATGGAGCCTGCTTCTCCCTCTGCCTGTGTCTCTTCCTCTCTCTCTCTCTCTCTGTGTGACTATCATAAATAAAATAAAAAAAAAAATAAGCAAGCAGAGGGACATTCCTCTACAGACTCAACTGCCTTGATGTTAATACTTTGCTAAGGGCAAAAGGCAAACTTAGCCTGACCCCCAGGATCCTGTGAGCCTACTTTAATGTATAAAAATTCCTTTAGAAATCTCCTTTATCTCTAAACCCTCCAATATATGTGTTGGCAATCATCCCTCAAGGACATGACTCACTGATATACATCTGAAGGATCTCATAACTCAGGTCTTATTAGATAGTAATAAGTGACTTTTTCCCAACAATAGCTAGGCCCCTCAAGGTCCTGGAAACCTTGCTTCCAAAATTCCTTAGAGAGTACACTATCCCCAAACCCCTTCCAACTCCTAGGTATATAATCAGCCACTCCTCACAAGCCCAGGGCAGCAGTTATTACTGCCCAGGAGTCCTGTCCCCATGCTTTAATAAAACTACCATTTTGCACCAAAGGTATCTCAAGAATTCTTTCTTGGTCTACATCTCCGGACCTTACTTATATTCCAAAACTTCATCAGATATAACTCAGAACAGTCAGATAGAAGAAATGTATAGGGCAAGGTATGGGGAAAAGAAAGAGCATCTGCACTCTCGCCAGACACATGTCTCCCCAACCTGTTCACCAACCTGGAAGCCCTCCAAACCCAGTCCGTTTGGATTTTTTATGGAGGTTTCATTTAGCAGGCATGATTGATAAACCATTAGTCATTGGTGACTAAACTCACCTCAAAGTTGGGAGGGGTCGGTAGCTTCCAACCCTCTAAACACAAGGTTGGTTCCCTTGGCAACCACCCTCACCTTTGGTGCTTTCCAAATGTCAACTTATTAGCATAACAAAAGACACCTTTATCACTCTCCTCACTCAGGAAATCTCTAGTGTTTTAGGGGCTTGGTGCCAGAAAAAAAAGGTAGGAAGACTGAATATATATTTCTTATTTTAAATTAAATCAGAACATGATATTCCGATGGGCCAATATGAGCTCTTTCTGGGATTTGTGGTTGAAGCTATTGAGCAAAAGCATTTCTGTTAGAACATGATCTAGGGGTTCAGTGTAGCTTGGAGCTGCTGGTAGTCAGATTTCCTCCCCATGGAGAAAATCCATTTGAGGATGAAGATAGTAAGAAGGAAAGTAGAGCCAAGGGAAAGAATCTAGAAGACATCATCTGAGTACAAGCCACAAGCTCTGTCCTCTTATATGAAATGATAAGTTCTCCTTTCCTCCTTTTTATTTACTTACATTAGATTTGAATATTTGTCACTTGCAACTAAATGAGACCTTACTACCCCAACTCTACTTCTGATAGTAATAGACATTGAAATAAGCACGTTATCCTGTGTATTTAGTTGCCATTTTATATTCAACACTGCTCATCTTTGGAATGGGAGTTACATCCTAATTCCCAAGAAAGGTTAATTTTTATGAGTTCATAAGCCCTTAAGAATAACTTTTTATCTGATGTTTGCCTCTCAGCCCTGTTATTTCCCTCAAGCCATCTTGCTTCTGTTTGACTTTAAGAAAATGAAAGTTAGTGATTTCAAATTACATTTTAATTATTTCCTTCATAATAAACCAAATTGCATTTTAAAAGCTAAAGACATCTTCTGCTCTTGAACTTAGAGCTGTAGCTTTTAATGAAATCTGCTGTACTTTTAAAAAAGTTAATAAATTTTCTACATCTTACCATGCAGCCTATCTTTTTTTTTTTTTTTAAGAGATGATCAATGTTTAATTTTGCTTATTATGGTGTTCTTTTTATTAGAGTCATAGAGAAACCTCTCTTCTGCTTAGGTATTTCCACGTAATACATGTTTAATTTCATCTCTGACAAACTTTGGTTTAAGCTTTACAATTCTAGCCAACTGAATCTCTCCCCTTAGAGACATTCTAAATTCACTGAAAAAATCTGAGAGAAGTTTATCTCTAGAAGAATCATATTAATTTGTGAGGTGCTTATTTTGAGAGGGAGAGAGAGAAAGCGGAGGAAGGGGGGCAGAGAAAGGGAGAATCCTAAATCACATACCTAGTGGGAAACCGGACTTGGGGCTCAATTTCAGGAACTTGAGATGATGACCTGAGCTGAAATCAAGAGTGAGTTGCTTACTTGATAGAGCCACCCAGGAGCTCCAGTGAGGAGTTTATTTTGCAATATAGTCTGTCTAATACCACTTTATCAAATGCAAGCTTGTGTCATTCCTCATAAATTTGACTTGACTTTATCTACATGAGGTAAGTTTATCCAAACTTGTTAATTACCCAAATGTTTCTTTTCAGATGTGAATAGAGTTTGGGTTTACTTTATCTTTAAATGGAAATACCTAAAACAAACAAAATAAAATAAATTTAAAATAAATGGAAATATCTAAAATAAATTAAATATTTTTATTGCTTTTTCACTTACACATACTTTAAAAAAATCATAGAATATTCAAGTGTGTAAAATACATATAAAAAATCTCAAGAAGGGGCCATTAAGTTTTGTGTATAACTTTCCTGACGTTTATGCATATTTAAACATATCAACATAGTTTGAATCAAATCTTACATACTAGTCTTTACTGCCCACCTCCCACAAAGGTAGGCACAATTAGCACATCATGGTTATTTTTACAATATGACTTCATGAAGATTTACCTTATTCTATATATGGTAGCTTAGTATCCTATTGGATGACTGTACATTAAAATAACAAATCCTCTTCTAGTGGAATTTAGGTTGGTTCTAGGTTTGTGCTATTATAAACATTGCCTAGAAAACACTACATTATCTATATCTTGACCCAATTATCAGACAATTCCCTTAAATATTCAACAAAATTTGTTTTAAAATTTTAGGTAAACCACTGCTATTCAACATAGTTCTAGAAGTCCTAGCCTCAGCAATCAGACTCAAAAAGAAATAAAAGGCATTCAAATTGGCAAAGAAGAAGTCAAACTCTTCCTCTTTGCAGATGACATGATACTCTACATAGAAAACCCAAAAGACTCCACCCCAAGATTGCTAGAACTCATACAGCAATTTGGCAGTGTGGCAGGATATAAAATCAATGCCCAGAAATCAGTGGCATTTCTATACACTAACAATGAAACTGAAGAAAGAGAAATTAAGGAATCAATTCCAGTTACAATTGTACAAAAAGCCTAAGATACCTAGGAATAAATCTAACAAAGAGGTAAAGGATATATACCCTAAAAACTTCAGAACACTTCTGAAAGAAATTGAGGAAGACACAAAGAGATGGAAAAATATTCCATCATGGATTGGATGAATTAATACTGTGAAAATGTCTATGCTACCCAGGGCAATTTACACATTTAATGCAATCCCTATCAAAATGCCATAGACTTTCTTCAGAGAGTTGGAACAAATCATCTTAAGATTTGTGTGGAATCAGAAAAGACCCCGAATAGCCAGGGAAATATTGAAAAAGAAAATGAGAGCTGGGGCATCACAATGCCAGATTTTAAGTTGTACTACAAAGCTGTGATCATTAAGACAGTGTGGTACTGGCACAAAAACAGACACATAGATCGATGGAACAGAATAGAGAACCCAGAAATAGGCTCTCAACTCTATGGTCAGCTAATATTTGACAAAGCAGGAAAGACTATTCACTGGAAAAAGGGCAGTCTCTTCAATAAATGGTGCTGGGAAAATTGGACAGCCATGTGCAGAAGAATGAAACTAGACCATTCTCTTATACCACACACAAAGATAAACTCAAGATGAAAGATCTAAATGTGAGACAAGATTCCATCAAAATCCTAGAGGAGAACGAACACAGGCAACACCCTTTGTGAACTTGGCCACAGCAACTTCTTGCAAGATACATCCATAAAGGCAAGAGAAACAAAAGTAAAAATGAATTATTGGGACTTCATCAAGATAAAAAGCTTCTGCACAACAAAAGAAACAGTTAACAAAACTGAAAAACAACCTACAGAATGGGAGAAGATATTTGCAAATGATGTATCAGATAAAGGGCTAGTATGCAAGATCTATAAGGACCTTATTAAACTCAACAGCAAAGAAACAAACAATCCAATCATGAAATGGGCAAAAGACATGAACAGAAATCTCACAGAGGAAGGCATAGACATGGCCAACAAGCACATGAGAAAATGCTCCGCATCACTTGCCATCAGGGAAATACAAATCAAAACCACAATGAGATACCACCTCACACCAGGGAGAATGGTAAAAATTAACAAGACAGGAAACAACAAATGTTGGAGAGGATGTGGAGAAAGGGGAAACCTCTTGCACTGTTGGTGGGAATGTGAACTGGTACAGCCACTCTGGAAAACTGTGTGGAGGTTCCTCAAAGAGTTAAAAATAGAACTGCCCTATGACCCAGCATTTGCACTGCTGGGGATTTACCCCAAAGGTACAGATGCAGTGAAACGCCGGGACACCTGCACCCCGATGTTTATAGCAGCAATGTCCACAATAGCCAAACTGTGGAAGAGCCTCAGTGTCCATCGAAAGATGAATGGATAAAGAAGATGTGGTCTATGTATACAATGGAATATTACTCAGCCATGAGAAACAACAAATACCCACCATTTGCTTCGACGTGGATGGAACTGGAGGGTATTATGCTGAGTGACCTAAGTCATTGGAGAAGGACAAACATTATGTAGTCTCATTCATTCAGGGAATATAAAAAATAGTGAAAGGGATTATAGGGGAAAGGAGAGAAAATGAGTGGGAAATATCAGTGAGGGAGTCAGAACATGAGAGACTCCTAACTCTGGAAAATGAACAAGGGGTAGTAGAAGGGAGGTGGGCGGGGGGTTGGGGTGACTGGGTGATGGGCACTGAGGGGGGCACTTGATGGGATGAGCACTGGGTGTTATGCTATATGTTGGCAAATCGAACTCCAATAAAAAAACATACAAAAAAAGTTTTAGGTAACATTGCTGGATTAAAGAGTATGCCTATTTAATATTTTAACACATATTGCCAGATAGTCTGCCAAGAAAATGATAAGAAATTACAACACCATCAAGACCACGTAAGAGGGCCTATTCTCACTATTGAAACCTCTAGGCCAGTATTTCTTAAAATACGGTTTTGGTATAACCCACAGCCTTAGATGTATATAGAGACATCAATGAGGGCCTCACAGGCAAACTAATTCATAGTAATTGAAATGGACTGAGCCTAGGAATCTTTATTTTTATAAGTTTGGGAAACGTTATTCTAGCCACATCGTTTTTAGAAGGCATTTACTAAACAAATGGTTAAAGATTTGTTCTCATATCTTAAACTACATTTATCTGGGTATATCTTTCCAAATATTTATTGGTTATTTCTCCCTCTGTCTCAACTGTCAGCATATCTATTCTGTCCTTTTTTCATCTGAGAAAAAAGGGTTTCATTTTTTATTGATTGATACCATCTTATTTTAAGTATATTAATTTTCTCCAAGTCATATATCCTATAAATATGTGTTCATATTCTTGTTACTTGTGTGATAGGATTTTTTTGGCCATGGAAAAATTAATAATTTCTGCGCAGTAAAATCATTCAGTCTTCTTGACACCCTCAGCTCTCCTCCAATCCCCCGCCAAATATTAAAACCATCTTTTAGATCATCTCGTTACTTAGCTAAAATTTTTTAACCAATCTAGAACCTATTTTTATATATTTATTTTTAAATAAAAAGTGAATTTCTAAACATTACTGAACAGTCTTCTAATACTGCCTTACCTGAAAAACAAAATGCTAGGAGTCTGAGGCCACTCTAATTTTTTCCTTACCTTTAATAACATTTTTTTTCATGTTGATATTCAGAAAATCTACTAAGTAAGAATACATTCATTTTTATAGCACTTGGAAAGCTTGGTCAATATATTTTTTCTAAGTTTCTTGTCATTTTTTTAACCCCAAAGATATTTTCTAATAGTTTAAAAAATAATTCATTTACTCTGTTTTCTTTATATTTTCTTTTTTTTTTTAAAGATTTATTTATTTATGATAGACAGAGAGAGAGAGAGAGAGAGAGAGAGAGAGGCAGAGACACAGGCAGAGGGAGAAGCAGGCTCCATGCACCGGGAGCCCGACGTGGGACTCGATCCCAGGTCTCCAGGATCACGCCCTGGGCCAAAGGCAGGCGCCAAACCACTGAGCCACCCAGGGATCCCCTATATTTTCTATCATGTAGAAGAAATTTGGTGTTATAGGGCTTTCCTCTGTATCAATTCTATTTCTAAAAGTTTATATGTAAACATCTAAGAGGTAATATTAACAGAAGACATCTATATACAGATTACTACCTAGCTATGTTATTATTTATACTAATAATATTATAAGTATAATGATAAATAATATATTCAATATTTTTCTTCAGCCAGCAAATAAAATATGGGCAGAAAGAGCTAAGGATAACATATGAAAATACTTTTGTTTCAATGTTCAGAGGAAAGGCAGGGCGGAGGTGGTGGGGGGGTGGGTTTGTACCCTTGCATACAAGATTTCCACAGCATAAAAGAGTAACAAAACCCATACAAGAAAATACATACCTCAAACTGCTGCAGTTATCACTGGGAAAGGAGACCAGGAATGACTTTTTTCCTGCTTATTTTGACTGCTTCAGTATGCTCTGGGCATGCTTTTATAATAAGAAACTCAATACATATTCTTACTTTGAAGCTAATCCTGAGCAAATTGGCATCATTGAGTCCTCTGAGTTGAAGAAACAGCTACCACAGTGGCCTGGGAAAGCAATGAGCTGCCTGGTACAGCTGGAGTACATGGGCTGCTAGGAGTAAAGGGGCTTTGCAAGGAAGGAAAAGGGAAAAATTGGAAATGCGGCGCTGAGAATCCCTGAGACATCTCAGACATGACCTTGAATTGCCCACAGGGTGTGTTTCTCCTCCTTTAGAGCTTTGACATTCTATGGCTCTTCTTTTTATTTCTACCTTAGGCAAAGAGAATATCTCTTAGCAATTTTTGTTTTCTTTATATTTTATAGCATTTTAGCACCTTAACCAAAAGGAAATAAAATGGCAAAAAAAAAAAGGAAATAAAATGGCATAGACCACATTATTTGATAACAAGTTATTTGATATTAATATTTTTATCTTTTACTCATAAGGAAAATACTATATTTGGCTTTTATTCATTTTTCATGGGTTTTGTTTTTTTCAATAAAATTCTAAAACCATTTAATCATTAAAAAATATTTTTAAAGTATTAGTGATGCCTTGAATCAAGATGAAAAAATAAATTAGTATCTTAAAACCCATGTGCTTGTATTACTCAGAACGCTCATGTATAGTCAAATGACTAATATTCAATGTCAAACAGTATAAGATTTAGGAAGTTTTTCTTTCATATTTCAAAACTTCTTAAAGGATAAGGACTGAACTGTAATTGGCACACTTTTTTCTTCCTTCATCTCTTTCCTTCTTCAACATGCCAGCTTTACTCTGTCAGTCTGTGGACAGGCTCCTTCAATGAAAGGGTATTTTATTTAATCTCTGACAAGACAGAGAAGAAAAATACTCTGACATTCTCTTTAGAAGAGAATTGAGGAGAGACCCTAATTAGCCTAGTTTGGGTCACGTGTCCATCTACAAGGCAATCACTACTCCCTGTAAAATGGGTACAGCAGTTACTAGCCCTGGTCTTGAGGAGGGAGGGAAATTGTTCCTTAGCAGAAGAACAGTATGAGAGAGGGCTAGGTAGACACAATTAGCCATAGCCAGATTTTCTATTTTCAACAGCAAAAGACATTTTTAGATCTCTGATACTACTAAACATGTATAGAAACATGTTTTTGGGTAGTGGGGTGGAAAGCCTTGAATGAATACACTATTCTATAGATCAGAGGAATATTTCTGGAAAAGCTGTTTGTAAAACAAGTATGTGTCAAAGTATTACACTTTTGCACTAAAGAGCTGGTTCCCTGATAGGTATTCAAATTCTTCCACTGCAAAACATGGACCCAAAATCTGTGGGAAGTTAAGCGTCTATAACTGGCATGTCTCCCAGGTTAGCAACCTGAGAACCAACCTAACAAAACAGTTTTCTAAGTAAAAACTAAATGGGTCCCACAGCAATTCTGATTTGGCAGAAATGAAACCATTTTGAGTGTAAAGATTATGTTCAAATGGCCATAGTTAAGAAAAACAAATTCCTTGAGCATACTTTGCCAAGATGATGTTTTATATGATTATTCCAAAATTTTCAAGGACCAGTTTTCTGTCATGGGAAACTGGGACACTCTTTTCTGTCAGTACTGTCTCAAGATGCTACAAGAAGGCAGTAAATGTTATGACTATATCTTTGATCAAGATGGTCTGTCTGCCAGGTTGTCTATGTCAAGAACACATTTCTCTGGGTGTGAGGCCAAACAACTGGTGATGCAGGCAAAAAACACTCATCATAGATCATATTCTCCAGTCAGTTTTAACTTTGTGTGGCTTAGAAAAGTCTTTAAAGCTATTTCTGGCCTCAGTTCAGTGTCCAGATTGAAGACAGATAGAATTAACTATGTTAGGCTGTTGTGCTTGCACATGGGGTGTCCTTGGGTGAGAAAACTTTGTGTACCATCTTTCTTTTTTCAGTGCATTTAAGAATCCAAATGCTTATTGGGTTATTCTCACCAATGTGTTCAAAAGATGTGTTACTATCTAAAGAGTATGTTGAGAAATGATAGCCAGTGCTTCTTAAAAAGAACAAAACAAACAAAAGAGAATGTAAGTGCTTTGACATATTTTAATTTCAAATGGACAATTTCATATGTGAAGAAAGTCAGTAGGAATGAGTTTTCCAGGTAGAAAACAATATGCACAGCCTTAAAAATAATATATATCCAATATACAGACCCCCCCCCCCCCCCCCGCCACACACACACACATACACTAAATGCTGAAGGGGTAGGCAATTTGCTTACCATATTTAAATAGCACCTGGGGGACTTCTCCTTTCATCCAAGGGGACATAACAGGTGCTGTATTTACTTTCTTGCTGGAAACAATAAAAAACTGGACAAAACACATGAAAGTTGTTTTCAAGATAACAGATGTCAGGCCAGGAAGAACAGTGATCTCTCAAAGACAGGAAAGAAATAAGCTGAGCCCTAGGATGATGTCAGCTTACTGCCCAAAAGGATTTCCAGGTCACAATACAAGAAGGGGAGACTGAGTCAGAGTCTAGGACATGCGCTGGGTTAAAGAGATGGAGTCAACATTCAAGGCAGACCAAGATGGCTGGAGTTCACAGGACAGAGTGCTAAAGATGGGAGAGCTGTTAGAGAGGAAATTCTCAGACTCTTCCAAGGGTCCCTCTTAAGTGTTGAACAAGAATTGTGAACATTGCATATGTGTGATAGAACTACCTACTTGGGGCTCCTGGAAAGAACCACCCAGAAGAATCAGAGGGACAAATGTTCAGTGCTTACAAGGAGCTGGGAATAGCACAGTTTCCATTCATCACAGTGGTTATTCTCATATCAATGAAACATTTTATGCTTTAAAATTGAGACATTTAAGCAGAGCAACACTTCATTGTACTGGTATTTAGGCCAGATCCTAACTTACAATGTCACAGGCCTACTTTACAAGTGTCACAGAAAATGCAAACAGGCCTGTATTTGCAGTCAGGAGAAAAAGAGCCTCCTTTTACAAGCTGTAGAATAGAAAATCTTCTCATCCTAGTCTTAGAACATTGCAGGAAAGGTAAGTGACTTACTCAAACAGAAATTACTGGAATCTAGGGATGTGAGTCTAAATCCAACCATTTTACCTATACTTATAATTGTTTCTTCCTATCACTATGTCTTGTGTTAAGGCAGCACAATATTAAGTGTAATATAATCGTCCCTCCTTATCTGTGGTTTTGCTTTCCACAGTTCCAGTCACCCATACTCAACTGCAGTCCAAAGCAGATGATGCTCCTTCTAACATATGGTCAGAAGCTCAAGAGTAGCCTAACACTATGTCACAATATCTACATCATTCACCTTCCTGCATCTCATTTCATAGTTGTTTTACCATCTCACACCCTCACAAGAAGAATAAGTTCAGTAGAGTAAATATTTTTAATGGGAGAGACCACATTCACATAACTTTTATACAGTATATTCTTATAATTGTTCTATTTTCTTTTAAGTTTTGTTAATCTTTCTTTTAAAGTAGGCTTCAGGGCATCCCTGGATGGCTCAGCAGTTTAGTGCCTGCCTTCAGCCCAGGGCGTGGTCCCAGAGTCTTGGGATTGAGTCCCACGTTGGACTCCCTGCATGGAGCCTGCTTTTCTCTCTGCCTCTCTCTCTCTCTGTCTCTCATGAATAAAATAAAAAATAAAATGAAATAAAATAAAATAATAAATAAAGTAGGCTTCATGCCCATCATGGAGCTCAATGCGGGACTTGAACTCATAACCTTGAAAACAAGACCTGAGCTGAATTAAAGAGTTAAATGCTTAACCAACTGAGTCACCCAGTTGTCCTTAGTTATTGTTAATCTGTGCCTAATATACAAATTAAACTTTATCACATGGATGTATAAGAAAAACACAGCATATAGTGTTCAATACTATCTACAGTTTAGGCATCCATTGGGGGTCTTGGAATGTATCCCCGTGGATAAGGAGGGACTCCTGTATCTCTTCTTATCTGAGCATTAGGCCACTTGAAGTGCTGATAAAGACTGAGAAAGACTGCTTTGTGGACTTCTGTGTCAATAATAATTTCAAAGTTTTAGAACTATATAAACGAGACTGAACTGTTGCTGAGATAGATCATTGAAGGAATATCAGGACCCATTTTTCCCCTCTTCTGCCTGAATCAATAGCTCAGCTTCATTCTAGTCCTTTACAGTTAGGTGGGATCATGTAACTATGTTTCAGCCAGTAGAATGTTTTCCCCTTTGAGGCATAGACTATAAAATCTCTCTCTGCATAATCTTTCTCTTTTGTCATCTTCCTTGGTTACATTGCAGCCATATCTGTAGCATGGACACGTCACAAGGAAAAAGCTAAGAGAGCCCTGAATAACTCTACAGACCACAGCCCTCCCCCTTCACCCTGCTAGACACTGAGCAGTGATGTGAGAGAAGGAAAGACTTACTAGGTTAAACCACTAAGATTTTGGAGTCATTTATAGGGCAGAAAACCTATTGTAAAAGATATATCTACTTTGTCTTAGGTCAAAAGATGAAGTTTATCAGTGGGGGGGGGCAAAGATTTTTATGTATTGCCTACTAAAATTAGCAAAGATTAATGATTCAATTTAGAAAATACAAATTTAACAATTTCCTTACGAAATTTAATGGTCATTTTATTCTTTAAACTTGGTATACAATGTCGGGTAGTAATTATTTATACTTTAATTGAGGAGGGGAGCCTACGACCAGGGAGAAACATATTCAGCCCCTTTTCATTATCTATCTAAGGCTCTTGAAAAATTTATAAAACCTATAGGTCTCCTAGCTTTCATTTTTCAAAAGATAATTTCTTGCTTGGAATGAGTAAGATTTGGAGCTCACACTGTGAGGAGCTCACCAAGACCATTTTTTATTGAACACTGAGCACTTAGTGGTCAAAGAATACACTTTGTCAAAGTTAGGTAGGAATGACCTTGCTAACAACTCAGAGTCCAATAAGGAAGTTAAAGGGTAAGATTTTTGCTAGGATTATGTTATTTCAATGAATTACTCATATAAAGGAAACTGAATTTCATACCCTACTTCACTCAATAGTTGGTGTTATAGTGGCAGGGTGGGTTTCCTCCCCCGCCCACTCCTTAATTCCTCCTCTTCCTTTCAAGGTTAAGTGTAAAGCAGAAAACAAATGCTATTTCGTAGTAGTAGCTCCAGAATTTCTGTGGAAGAGGGCCATAATGCGTATAGTCTGGATGGAAAAGGGGCTGATCACTGACATTGCTTCACAAGGGTACTATTTTTATTTTTATTTAAGGGGATTTATTATTTATTTTTATTGAAGGGAATACAACAACAATGTTCACTAAAGATACTTTTATTCCTAGGCTATACATGATATTGAGAAAATGTCAACCGTTTATACACATATATTTTTCTTTGGGGTCGCTTGAGGGAGCTGGTATTTTTTTAAGTGGGAGATAATGGAACTCCAAAGATGTTATTTTGTGGGCAATTATGAAACATTTACTGAGTACTTGCAAAGTGCCAAGCATTGGTCTAAGCACTGGAGATAGACCAGCAAACAAAACACACAGATCTGTTCCCTCATGGAATTTACATATTTGTGGGGGATACAGGTGACAAAAAAATTACCTAAAATATATAGTATACAGTACAGGAGGATAAACAGATGTATGTAAAATATATGTACGTATATAATACCTAGAATTCTACAAAAAGTGACAGACAGGACAAGAGGTGTTGGGGCAAGGGAAGAGAAGAAATACTTTAGACTTATGGTAGGTTGGCTGGCCAGATCCTACAGAGTAGGTCTCAATGAGATATTTGAGTTAAAACCTAAAAGAAGTGATCCATGTGGGTATCTGGAGTAGATAATTCTAGGTGGCAAGAATATCAAGAGCAAAGGTCCTGAGGCAGGAATTTAACTTGTTCTATTGAGGACAATATAAACTGATCATAGTGATCAAATTGCAGATGCCATCTGCTAAGGTTAGACAACTGTGAAAAGGCCTTTTTTTTCCTCCTCTCTCTCCTTGATCCTGAGCCCTGAGGGCACTCAGTTGGAAACCAATGAGCGGAAGTATTGACTGAAGGTCAACACAAGGAAAGATGTGCCCCTGAAGTGGGAAAACTGGCTGAATGTCATCAAACATACCAGAAGGTGGGGTTGGGGATGGGTGCAATGTGTCTCTCCAGGCTGTATGTGTTCCCTCAGATTAAGAACTGAGTCTCTGTGCCAGTGAGAAAAAATGAAGCAAAAGAAATAGCTCTGTGGAATGTGGCAAATGAAGCCAAACTGTATTGATCACTAGCTTTAAAATGTCTCCTTTCAGAAATCCAACAAGTGGAAAAAATGGTTTCTGAGTAAGAAAACTACCTCATAGTATCATGAACCTTCATAGCAAACTTAAAAATTGCCTAATTGAACTTACTTATTTTATGAAAGAGAAAAAGAAGCCCAGCTAAGGAAATTGATTTTGAGAGGTTAAATGATATCTCCAGCATGATAAAACCAGTTGGGAGCCAAATCAGGTTG
The DNA here is from genome assembly GCF_048164855.1 of Canis lupus baileyi. NCBI lineage: Eukaryota > Metazoa > Chordata > Mammalia > Carnivora > Canidae > Canis > Canis lupus. The sequence continues at coordinate 15,571,356 of NC_132856.1, read as the reverse complement.
TCTGGCTCCCTTTTCAATGCTGTTTCTTCAACAATTTAAGTGATATTTCCCCCTTTTAAGTGTGATTATCTCTGAGATTCTATTCTGGAAGGAATTGGTGCCTTAAAGCAACATAAATGGCTATAGGCAATGTAATATAATAGAGAGCCTTTTGACTCAGCCCCAGGTTTAAGTCTTGGTTGTAAAGGCATGACCTCACTGACTAGAAGGTTGAGATATTATCCCTTTCCTCCTGGCTTTGTTGAGAAGACTATATGTGAAGTGCTTGGCACATATTAGGAATTCATGAACTATAATGGCAAGGGCCTCGGAAGGAACTTATCTATGAAGGAATATCACATTTTGTCTGATTGCCTCCAAATCTAAACATTCCTCACCTGAGTTTGTGGAGATACATTAATATCTACAAGGCCTGCCAAAGGATCTTGTTCGCTTGACGTCAGACCACATGGGAGAATAAGGCAGATTGGCCTTGTGAGTGCATCAGAAGGCTTCCCAGGAGGCAGACAAGCAGTGTTTTTGAAAAATCCATTACAAGTCAACCTTTAGTCAGAGTACATACCCATCTCACTTCCATCCTATCATATGGAGGGCAAGATTGGGTCTCAGTGTAGATGCAGTGAAGCTCCACAAACATCACCGTGTTTCCAAGACAACAGTGTGCGAAATGATGGTGAAGGCGCAATCACCAGACTGGTGAAGCAGGGGTTTTAATACAGGATCCTATTACAGACCTACGAGCTGTGAACTCTTTCCATCTAAATGCAGGGCAAACACTATCACATTTTTGGGACAACCGTGTGTGAAATGATACTCCCTGTTAAAATAGCTGGGGTGCAGAAGCCAATGCTTCACGGTAAAAAGCTTATTCCAGACTTATGAGCTGCTACTTTGCTTCCTTCAGGCAAGGGTCGGTGGATGTCTAGTAGTTCAGTCTTGTCCCTGACTTTGGGGGCCCTAGCACACTTGTACAGATTCACTGAGGCATGTGGGTAACTGCTGCCCAGTACTCAGCTCTGCTCAGTTTGTGACTACCCCTATGAGGCTCTGCGAATAACAGCTTGAGTAATGCTCCTCCAAGTGGTTATGTCCTCTCATTCACTGCAAAAGTGCCTGAAATTTCAACGTAAAATCCCTCTCAAGGCATCCTGCCATTTAGAAGATAAATATACGCTTGGGCACTTCCCACACAATGGGAATTAACTGATCAAAGAATATTTTCTCACATTTACAGGCAAGGTCATAGCCATGAACCTACCTTGCAGAGAGTCTGTCATAACCACAAAGACTCTGTGGAGAGGCCTTTGAGAAGGACCTTCAAAATTAGAATATGGATCAACAGGAAAAAATTGAGAGCAAGTGCCTTGGAAAGTGATTATTTTTCTAAAACAAAATCTTTCCTTTTATTTGGAAGATGTTGTATTTAAGGTTCCTTTTTCAATTCAAAGATAATTAAAATTGAAAATGACATAGTTTCTAAAGGTTTTCCTAGAACAGATACAAGTCCTGGAAAAATGGATTTTATTAGATCAAAACTCATGTTCTTCTCTTTAAACAGCCTTGAACAAAGACTGCTTGTAGAGTACAGAAGGCAATATCAAAGCTGTGTCTCACTGTCGTTCAAACTCCTTTTTGCACTGCTCAGAAGCTGAGGGTGTTCCACTTTCCTGACTTGGAGGAGTTGGATCCAAATTAGAAGTCAGATGGTCTGACTTTAATATTCTATCTGAGGCTCATGAAAAGAAGTTTGAATTGTGATCAAAATTTGACTCTACCGTTATGGTTGAACATTATGACAAGACACAAAGAGATGGAAGGAGATGAATTTTCTTCAAATGATTCATTTGAACACTTGAGAGTTATTAACAGATGGAATTATATGGCTTGTTGTCATGAGCCAGTAAATCTACCGAGGTTCTCATGGTGTTCTCAAGACTATGGAAAGATATAGCAAATTATAAGACATGATCTCTGCTCTTATGGAGTTGACAGTCACCTTTAATAAACAGAAATTAAGAATTTTTAACACATAAATAAAAAAGTACAACCAAACATTAAATTTGTGAATTAAATTGACTGACTGAAGCAATTCCCCAGCTGTTGGGAGAGGCTGGGAAGATGAGCAAAGATATCAGAAAAAGGCCTGGTGGACCTGGGGGCTCAAGAAGGAGTTCAAGTTCAGGTGGGACTCGGAAATACAAAGAAGAGGGTACAAGGCATTCCTCAGTCCAAATGAACAAGACAACCATGAAGTTTGACTAAATCAATTGATGTGCAAGAGTGACGAAGCCTCTGAGTAAATCAACGCCATACGACATGACGTAAATGACTTGAAAGAGCAATACAACTTAACTTTACCCAACTGGAATGATGGACCATGAATGGATGGTTTCTTAGGTCCTTTTAGGGGGCCGAGCAGATACGTAAAGGAGGGGAGGTGGTTATGCCTGAGAAAATAAGGAGTGGTGGCAACTGTTGGAAACTCTGTGTGCCTAGCCTAAAGGCAATCAAATAATAAAAGCATTTGACAGGTAACACAGCAGTGGGCTGACTGCTAAATTGTAGCAACATTCATAATTCCTCCGGCTGTTCTTTGTCTCAACCTAGAATTTTCGCACACTCGGTATTAATAGTACCCTTTTCCTGGACTCAACTTGAGACCCCCAATGACCCCCAACCCCTAACTGACTTCCCCAGGTGTCATTTCCACCCCTCTACTTCATTAACTTATGCTAATACTGAACTAGAACATTTTGTTTCCAGAAATGACCCCAAGCTTTCCTATCTCCTCCTTTTACTCTCTTCTCTTCCCTCTGTCTCAACTATTTTTTTCACCAGAGTCCTCCTTACTCTTGAAGGCTCTGTTAGTTATGCCTTGGTTCTCAGTGGTAGAAACCCAACCCAGATGAGCTTTACTAAAACACAGATTGCTTAGCTCAGCATTTGAAGTCTAGGTGTTGCCTTAGCCCTATAGACCAGAACGACTCTGCTCTTTATCTTCCCAGTCTCTTGCAGCTCTGTGTTTTGTTTCCTTTTTTCCCCGTGGATTTGCCTCATTCTGTCTTTTTGTGGCCATAATCCCTTGTATGTGGTGGTGGGGGTGAGGGGAGAGGTCAGTCAAGGGGAATGTGGAAAGCAAAGCAGATCCAGAAGTCCATCGTCCTAGCTTAGTGACCCTGGAGGAAGGAGCACTCTTACTTCCAGTATCTATGAATAAAAATGTCAGAAATAACTGATTGGCCTGACTTGCATCATTTGCTACGGCACAGGATACTATGAAAGGTCAAGTATTAGCCACAAGGTCCTCTGTTAGTCAGAGGTACCACATGGGGTAGGAAGACTCCTTTCCACAAAGAAAGGGAAGGGAAATCTACCAAAAGGTGTATAGGAATTCTGAGCAACCATACCCAACAATAACCGCCATCAACCACACCAGCCTTGATCTAGGACCTAACTTCAAAAAGCAGGAGAGCCTTAGCATAGAATTTATTAAACAGCCTGAGCTCAAATTCTAGTGCTAATACTTCCTGGTTGCATAAACTTGAACTAATTAACCACTAGGCACTCGTAAAGTGGAGGTGACATGAGCTTCCTCTTGCCCCATGCTAAATGTGTTGTGAAAAGTTAAGTGAAACAGTATATGCAGTGTCCCCAGTTCTTAGAATATAGGAAATGCCCAATATACAGCTGCTGCTATGATGGTGATGATGTCTATGATCATTATTACTACCATCACTATTAACGCTAAGTATTCTTCTACTCACTTCCCCTTCATCTTCCCATTTCTTTTGCCCTGAGCCAAAAAAGACTGCTCTCTTTTCCTTTCATCTATGGACATATTTTAGCAATTCTAATTCCCTTTTATTACAGCTATTGTTCACATTTGTGACAGGGCTAAAATACTTGGAGGTACTGAGTACTTGTGAAGGAACTCAAATTTTTTTTACCTTCCCTCTTCTTGCTGAATAGAATTTCTTTATGTCTACTCCCTTCTCCCTACCTGCCATTCTCTTTGAGTAGCCTGGTTCTTTGATATTTGCATGTGTGTGTGTTTATTTATTTATTTTTTTATTAAAGTATAGTTGACATATAGTGTTAGTTCCAGGCATACAATTCTATACATTACTCAGTGTTCACCATGTTAAGTGTAATTTTAATTCCTTTTATCTATCTCATCCATCCCTCTCTACCTCCCCTCTGGTAGCAATCTGTTCTCTGTATTTAAGTGGGTTTTTGTCTCTTTTTCTGTTTATTTATTTAGTTTCTAAAATTGAGAATCAGAATATAAAGAGTAGAGAGATGGAGGGAATAGGGATTAGGAGGAGGAAAGAAGAGAGCCAAGTAGACTGAATTTGGGAAGGGTGTGACTAGGGGGATGTTAGGAAGGGAAAAGTTTCAGATGGTTACTCTGTGGAGAAACAGGAGGAGATTACAGAGGATGAAATGGAGATGATATGGTAAGTCCTATTCGGATTTTTTAAAAAAATTACAGCCTATATGCATCAAATGCATTTATAGTCATATTTATATCTACCTATCTGCCTTGATATACCCTCTTCAAATTGTTAACTCCCAAATGAAAATAGGAAATAGGCATGTATCTTTTTTTGTTGTTGCAGAGTGTATACATTGATTACAGGTATGAGTTCAGAGAACAAATGGAGAAGAGCCTGGGTAGACACAGAGTTTTAAAAAATCACATCTTTCAACTATATTATTTGTGCTTATTAAATTATCCATTAGAGTCATTGTCTAGGAACAAATCAAGGATTTAGAAATAATGACCCTTCATCACCACCTTGAGCTAACATCCTGATGCAAGGCATGGTATATCCAGGGATTGGGCAATGAAGCTGTGGTTATCTGATAGGACAAAGGGCTTTGCTGCCTCAATTCGCACAGCATACCGTAACATGGTGCTCATGCATAAGTACTTGCTTCCAACGTGGGCTACAGAAGAGGTGGAAAATAACTCCTGTAACTATTGTTGATGACCAGGAAAATTCTCTGAGATATGTATGACATGTATTGCTCATGACTGGATCTTCTCATACCAGAGAAATAAGGGAAGTTATACTAAACATTGATAAGTCTATTGAGACAAATGTCAACAATGTCTCAGAGTCCAACTGACTTATTTTAGAGGGTTGGGGACACCTTTCTGCCTTAAACCTAACAAAGAGGAAACATTTACAAATGATTTCTGCTGAATTTCTAAATATATCTTCCCACTGCCATTTGTAGAGTTATTAGAGATTAAATGCTCTAAAGGTTAACAGAGCAATCCTGGCTGACTTTCTCTCCCTTTTTTCCATGTAAATTGCAAATATGCACATTGCCACCTCTTAACCACCTAGTGCTCTCTGCTTCCTAAAGAGGCAGCCTGAGATATCTGGGAGCTGCCAGGACCAGAAGAGGTGAAGGTTGGTTCTCCCCCACCACCATTATTCAAACCATCCACCTAGGTTTATTAATCTAAGTTTTGTCAGATTATACTTTTACAAAGATAGAGGAGAAATTTTAAAAAACAAAGTTAAAAGTAACATTAAGGTAGATTTTAAATGGTCCTATTCCTTGGGTCAAGGAAAGTAACAAGTGTTACCTCTTCCTCATTCCAGATGGGACAGAGGATGGAGGCTATAGCGCTGAAGAAAGTTTCCTGACTCTGAGGCTCAATCAGAGGAGAGAAGTGGCGGAAAGGTGTGTTTTGGGGAAAAGGCAGACACCTGCACCCTACCCACAGGACATGGGCCCAACATGAGAAGAATTTCAAGTACCTTAGGAATCACATTGAAACGGGATGCTGAGCCTGCTGGCCTTAATGCTTCTGTAGTCAGTGAAAAGACCCACTGTAAGAGGCAGCTGGGGTGAGCAGTGGAGCCCACGGTCAGTGAGGTAGGAGCCCTCACCAGTACTATCATGTACAAAACAAACATGTGGTGCCAGGGGCCAGTAGATAGACGCACAGAAGTCTCTCCTCTAAGTTTCGAGTCCTGCCTTAGTCCCACAATTCTGGTATCAACTGTTTTGGGAATAAGGACAGAAGTCATATAGAACTTCTCATTAATTTTGGTTAATGAGGTTTCCAAGCTGGATTTGGCTACAAGCCATCAGAAGGGAAATCTCTTGCCCCCTCACTACCAAATCTCCCAACCCATCCTATCTCCAATTATATTGTCTACCGCTCTCCATTCTAATGGATTTACCAGTCATGCTCCTATTTAAAGCAGCCTCTCCATGTGTGCAGGAGACCTAATATTGTCCCCACAACTCTAATCAAGGACAATACTCTAGCCATCCTTTTCCTGCATCATTAACCTCCAACCCCAATCATTACCATCAGCATGAAGTCTTGCTATAGTAACTCTCATCCTAAACACATGCCCTCTTGATTCTATGTCCTCATACAAATGTCCATGATCTCTCTGCATCCTTTATGGTAAAACTCTGCAAACTGGTTACATATGCTGCAGTCCTTGTTTTGTCACCTCTCCCCCACCCCCTGCCATTCTTTCCTCAACCCACTCATCAGGCTTGCCTGTGCACTGAAGTAACCAGCAGTTTCTGCATTGCTAAATTCAGAAACCATTCCCCAGCTTCACTCTCCTCAACATCTCACTAGCATTTGATGTAGATACACTATTCACTTCTTGAAAGACTTCGTTGCCTTGGCTGTTGGGATACTGTCCCATTCTATTTTCCTCTGACACAGTAAAAAGCCTGCTCTCCCTCATTCATCTCTGCTGGGCTTTTCTTTTCTTCCCATTTCTATAGACAGGAATACTCCAGAGGTTAGTCCCGTCTCAGGTCACATTCACTTTCCTGACAATCTCATTGAGCCCCATGGCTTTGAATGCTATCTCTATGCTAATCAATCCCAGATTTAATCTCTAGTGTCCATTTTCCCCTGAATTCCATATTCCTATTCAGTTCCTACTCAGCATCTTTATTCACCTACTAATAAGTACTTCAAAGTTAATATATCCTATATTTAACTCTATTCCCATGCTCACCCCAACTATAGTTATTCCTAAGGGTTTTCTGATCCATTAAATAGTTCCAACATTTACTAGTTGTTCAATTAAAAAACTTATGAACTATCCTTGGATCTTGTTCTCACAGTTTACATCAAGTTTATTAACAAACTCAATTTGCTCAACCCTAGGGAATATCACTTGCCAACATCTAACCACCATACTAATCCAAATAGTCATCATTTTTCTCTTGTACTGTGTTTTTCATTAGAACCCTATATCATTCTTGATGCTGCCACATGCTCTCCATACAATGTATGGAGTAACGCTTTTAAGAATGTATATCAGATCACAACACTGTTTAACTCAAAATTCCCCAATGGCTCCATAATATTTAGAATAAAGCCAAAGTAAGTGATAAGGTACATAATTGCAGACCCTATGTGTTCTGGCAGGTTCTTGCTCTCTTTCTCTCCTTCCCTCCCTGTCTTTCCCCCCTCTCACACATGCTTATACATATATAACCCACCCACATATCTCAATCCCTTCTACTCTTTACTGTTCTCTCTGTTTTACGAATACATCTGCTGTGCTCCTGCCTCAAAGTCTTTGTGCTTGTTGTATCTTCAGCCTAGAACATTCTTTCCCCAGACCTGTCCATGACGCTACTCACTCACTCCAATACCTGACTACCCAATCGATATCATTAAGTTTTTCTAGAGATATTATTCCCAACATTGTTGCTAATTAAGAGATTATAATTATTTACATATTATATACTTATTATGTAATCATTTCTATTACTAGATAGTTGTGTGTCCAATGTTTATCTCTTTCAAGAGACTGTACAATTCATAGGACACGGATTCTGTCTGTTTTGATTGCCATTATCTGAATCACCTAAAAGAATGTGATAGAGAGGGCTAAATATTTTTGTTGAATGTATAAAAGCCAAATTTCAATCAACCCAGTAGATTTCAGGAACTTTTACTGAACTCAAGTGGAGGTAGCACTAAACTGTTATAGCAACTGCACTTACAGTGGTTTCCTTATGATTAATCTGTGGTTATTTCAAAGATGTTTATTGAGCAAGAAAATGCTAAGAGAAAGCCAAACTGCATTTACAATTCTTTCGTGCAAAAAATATGATCTATTACACAACAAAATGGTTTTTAAAATTACTTCATTTTTAGCTGCCTCAAGGGTTTTGTACTTCCTAATCCCTTGCTTAGAATGTTATTTTCCCCAAATATTTTCACAGGATCACATTCTCATTTGATACAAAGATTTCCTGCTCTGAAAAAAAAATGGTATTGCTATTATTTGACTCAGAAAAAATTATTTACATGTATTCCTACAATAAAAGCCAACTAACAGAAGACATTAGCAATATGTATAACTAATAGAAGCTTGCTGTATAGAACACATAACCAATTTCTGTAAATCAATAAAAAAGATAACCAAAACAATATAAAAATGAGAATAAGAAAATAGAAATTTTATAGAAAAATAAGTGGCTCACCATATATAAAAATATCAACTTCATAAGTTACTGATAAAGGCATATTGAAACCACAATGAGATTCCAATTTGTACAAAGAGAGTGGCAAAAACTAGGGAGTTTAACAGTACTAAATATTATTGAGGGTGTAGAGCAATTGAAACTAATGAAACGATAATGGTGCTTTGGAAACTTTTCAGTATTACCTATTAAAATGAAATTTATGCACATTCTACTTCCCAGAAAGTTCAATACTATATACATAAGCTAGAAGAAAAATCTTCCCTATGTGTATAAGTAGTCATGTGGAAGAATGCTATTATAGCTAATCTTAAAAATATAACACACACACACAACCCCAAAATTGAAAGCAATCCAAATGTCCTATAACAGTGGAATAAATAAGTTGCTTTATACACGTATAGTGGAATATTACTTGGTAAAGAATATGAATAAACTCCATCTACACAAATCAGTGTGGATATATCCCAGAAACACATTGTTGAGTCAAGAAGTAAAATGTATCATACTTGTATCCTATGATTCCATTTTTCAATATTCAAAACAAAAATACATGTTTAAGTATACATGCAAAAGTGGTAAAAACTATTAAAAAAGCAAGAGAGTGATAAATATAAATTCAGGATAGTGATTATCTCCTAAGTGTCTGGGAGGGAAGATAAAATGGGAGCCATCTGGGATACGATCATGTCTTGGTTGTTTACATTCTGTTCTTTAAACTGCAGTTACATACAATCACGTAGTCATATTTCTCAGGAAGAAAAAAATAGTAACATGCCAGAACTTGAATGGTGAAAATACCAATGGAGGAAAGTCAGAAGAACTGACTTATAAGTACTCCCTCTTCCATTCCAAGATAGGGCACCCTTCCCTTCTCTGGATCTCGGTCTCCCCATCTATATAATAGAGAGGCTAGATAAGATTAAGGTTATAGTTCTATGACTAATGTTCCAGAGTTCTCTGACTCAGTAAGGGCCAGGCATTTGAACAATCTGATTTCATGAGCAGAAGCCTAAGTTTTTACCAAGTCATTTCTGTGAGTATCTACAAGTAGATCAGTCAAAGTATTATAAACCTGGGCAGACTTTGGATAATTATGTTAAACTACAATTAGTGCATGTGACATCTAACAAAAGACAACACTTTAAATATTTTTTAGGGAAAAATGGTCTCCTGGATTCATTACCCTCCATTCTTTTTCTCTGCCTTTTGCCTCCTGTGCCATGCATGGGAAAATGAAATGAGAATCTGTGTTTGGGATAGTTGCATGTCAGATGTGGTTTTAATAAATGATCTCATGAAAATAAGGATCTTGGAAATACATACTTCCTTTTTTAAAAAACATTTTTTAAATTTATTTTAGAGAGATATATAGAGAAAGTACAAGTGGTGGGGAGAGACAAAAGGAGAGGGAGAATATCTCAAGCAGACTGAGATGAGAATGAGCCTGATATGGGGCTCACCTCATGACCCTGAGATCATGACCTGAGTAGAAATCAAGAGTCAGACATTTAACTAACTAAGCCATCCATGTGCCCTTGAAAATATACATTTCTACCTTCCAAACAATTAGGGATATAAAGAAATATTAAGGTGGGATCATCAAAGAGAAAGTGGAAGTTGAATAGAGCACAGTCCTAGGAAACTCATGTAAAAGGTAACCTCTGTGCTTAAACCCAAGAACAATCAAACTTGAATGCATTAAGCAATTAAGTCATGTTACGAAATTATATAATTAGAAATTGGAGCTTTTTCCAAATCGTGGTCATGGAATACCCATCTTAAACTGTATTCAAATGAATATGTTTTAGGGTGATGAGGTTAGAAGTTTTTAAAAGGAAGAGATATAATAATAATTATTATTATTCCAAATAAGCTTTATAATTTAGGGATACTTAAGCATTTTATTCAGTAAAAAATAAAGGCTCTGGAAAAACAGCTAAGGCATTATATATATATATTTATTTATAGTCTCTCCTGTTCCAGAGAAAATTTAAGGGCTATACATTTATTCTATTATCAACTGTGGCTGTATTTTATTTTGTATTTTTATCACCCTGAAAACTACAACTTAAAAAAAATTAACCAAAGTATGAGAATGATGGAGGTTCTACACACCCTGCTCACCTCTAAGTCTTCTAAGCAGTAATCGCTGATAATTCTCACTTATTTTGGTACTCTAAATTGCTTTTTTAAATTTCATGCAGTCTAATTTCTGAATATAATATACAAACAGAAATATGTAGATAAACATATGAATTGTGTATGCATTTAAACAAAATCATGCTATTGAGATTGTCTTAAAACTTGCATTTTTTCATTTCAAAATAGGATAACCATTAAGCCATTCCATATATGTATTGAATTATATATTATCTCATGTTATCAAGGTACCATGATTCAAGAATTGCCTACTACCAGACAATTACAATTTTTCAAAATTTTGTTATTCCAATAGTGGTGCACCAGAAAACCATTTTAAAGTTAGAGAATGCATTTCCACAAATAAAGTTGCTAAATTGAAGGGTAAATGCATTTTTAAAAATTCACAGTTCCACAAAATGTACGTATTCTCCTATAAGCAGCTTGCTAAGTTTTTTCATTTTTTTCTTGGTTATTCCTTATTTATAGGACTTTAATATATGTAAATATATTAATCTTTCCTATATTATAAGATCATAAACATTCTCTCCCAGTATGACATTTATGTTTTGACCTCATTTATGCAATGTTTCCCATAATCTATTTCTAATCAAGCCCATCATTTACATAACCAATCCTGGCTTTCTTGGTTTTCTTAGGAAGGCCTCCTTAAGATGAAGTTCCAAATCTACTACTCTACATTTTCTTCTAATATTTAAAAAAGTTTAACTGTTCAAGTTGATATACTTTGTTCTTCCAAAGTTTCTTTTTATATATGGGGAAGAAAGGAAACATAGCTTTATAATATTTCAATTTTAGCCAACCATCATAAACCTATGTACTGAATAATCTATCATCTTGTCTACTCTGGATGGGAATAATTTCAATGTGACAGCTTCTAAAATGACTCCCCAAGATCTCCACTTCCTGATATCCTTGTTTTGTGTAACTCTTTCCCTTTGAATGTGAGCCAGACTGTGATATGCATGTAATAAATAAAATATGGAGGAAGTGATGGGGTATCATTTGTGAGATGAGGTTCAAAAGTCCATGACTTTTGTTTTACAAGCACTAATTCCTTCATTGATTTCTAGTTGGTGTTTCTAGAGGATTACTAATCTCCTAAATTTAATTTTATTGTGCCAGTTATGACTTTGACAGTCTGATGAATTCTACTGAAACCTCTTCATTATAAATGAATAAAATTCTTTTTAAATGAATAAAATGAGATACAAAGGACTACAAAGGAAACAAATTACATATACTGAAATCCACATTAAAAACTCCACCTAGTCCATTCAATTATGTTTTAGTTACTATGTTAGATTCACATTGTTTTGATTAAAACATGTTAACTTTTAGCAGCTTGTAGGTAAGTTCCTATTAACTATTGTGTTTCAATATTTTCTTGGTAATTCTCACTTGTTTATTCTTTAATACTTAAAATAATTTATATATCTTTCCCCAAACTGATTGTGATTCTTACTGAAAACATATGAAATATATATTTTAATTTGAGAAGTGGTGACATCTTTGTGATGTTAGCTCTTCTAATTGTTCTCTTAATACCTTTCTTACTTTCTACATCTTCTCTGAGTAACAGCAGTAATAATTATAATAGTATATCAATTAAATGCCATTTATTTGAGACTTACTATGTGCCATACTATGTGATGTCTTACAAAATTTAGCCAAATACAACACTATAAGAAAGGAATTGCCCACTTCTCGACAATTGAAGTTTAGAGATGTTAAAAAGTTTCCCAAAACTGAAAACCACTGTTAGCTAGTGGCCAAAATGTATATTTGCCTGGAAATCACAAGGTTTCTCTGCTAAGCCAAACTGTCAATTTGTATTCTTAACCTATGTCTACTATAAGAATGACAAAGACTAAATTTAAATGACAAAGTCTTTGTAAATGACAAAGACTTAAATTTCTGCAGTACATATCACAATGAATAGATAGTTGCTTAAGCAGAAGCTTGCATTTCCAAACTGTATAAAAATGCATTTGTAGCCAAGATACTAACTCCTTTTTTGTTGTTTGACTGTTGCCAGCTATCAAGTACCACACCTCTCTCTCTCCACCTTATGACCCTCATCTGGGCAGTCCAGTAAGAAAACAGGTTTAGCACCAGTAGAGAGTTTTATGCTCTCAAGTCCTAGCTCTCATCAGGGAACCTTCAACCAAGACCCAATTTCTAGCCCTTACAAACTCCAAGATAGTCTCTCTGTCCTGTTCTTTCAAGCTTAGGAGCCTGTCCTGTCCCCTGGTAAGCCTCATTATTTGAATAATAATTCTTGTCATACTCTTTTGATGCACATTGACATTTTTAGTCTTAACATCTGAACAAAATTTTGAGTGGAGATTTATCATAGCCTATGGGTTGATCACAGCAGCACTGAATATTTCACTTACTCTTTTAGATATTGCTATGTAGAAACCACAGTTGATCCATAACATCAATGATTTTACATTGAATTCATTTCTTCCAAGGGCATTTATTAAGTAGCTACTGTATAGGCTCACTATTATAAGTGTGTGTCCTGCTGGTACCAAGGAGTTAGTCACGAAGTAATTGCAAGACTTGATTCTAGCTTTAGGAAATAAAGTTTGAACTAGGAATATAAAGTCAAATACAGGGCCCGGGGAGAGTAATCATAGATTAATTCAAGATTATTAATGTACTATTCCTCTATCAAAGAAAAATTAATCTATATCTAGTTTATTTAAAACATTTGCTATTTTAATAATTTGAAGAAATTAAAGATTTCTTTTGCAGATAAAGCTGAGGGTCACAATGGATGTTTACCTTAAAATCAAAAGCTATTGATCTTTTTCCATTAAAACTTTCCTACAGATTTATTTTTATTTTTTAAAAGATTTTATTTATTTTATTCATGAGAGACACAGAGAGTCAGAGACATTGGCAGAGGGAGAAGCAGGCTCCCCATGGGAACCCAATGTGCAACTCAATCCCAGGACTATAGGATCATGCCTTGAGCTGAAGGCAGACATTCAACCACTGAGCCATCCAGGTATCCCTTTCATACAGATTTAAATTTCTTTAATTGTAACACCTCCCAAGTCTGTGAACACAACAGCATATAAGATGTAGTTGAGCAGCCGTAACAGAGGGTTGGTGGTAGACATCTGACCTGGCTGCCATTTCTGCCAACCAACAATAGCCTCACAGGAGACAGCACAAACAGAGAGCTATGTAGCTCGGGTCACTGTAGCCCCAAAAGGTAAACTGGGGCCAGATCTCATCTGGCTGCAGGCTTTCCTGCCAATAAAAGCCTTTCATGGGACAATGGAGGGAGAGTGCCCTGCAGTTCAGTGTGACCACAGTTCTAGCAAATGGGCTGAGGACAGATATCTGGTCTGACCCAACTACAAGCTACAGGAAGCCCCAGACTGGCTCCTGAAGAGTACAAAGACCAAACCTTTCCTAAAACAAAGAGAGCTATTGCAGCTAACTGGACTGAAGGCAAATGTAGCCTAGCCATAATAGTAGGGTGCATGCAACACACATAGGAGAAATTCTTGAAGCACCATGTTCTGGTAAGTGAAGAACATCACATTGCAGGGTGCCATAGGACCTCTTCTTCATAAGGCCTCTACTTTTAAGAACAGGAAGTATAGCCCAATTTCCTAATACACAGAAATACAGAGAGTTAGACAAAATGAGAAGACAGAGGAATATATTCTGAATGAAAGAATAGGACAAAAATCACAACAAAACAGCTAAATGAAATAAAGATAAGCAAAGTGCCCTGATAGAGAAATCAAAGTAATAGTCATAAAGATACATAATCGACTTAAGAGTGGAGGATCTCAGCGAGACTTTCAACAAACAGAAAATATTAAAAAGAACCAAACAGAGGTGAAGAAATCAGTAACTGAAATAAAAAAATCCACTAGAGGGAACAAATAGTAGACTAGAGAAAGCATAGGAATGGATCAGCAAGTTGGAACACAGAGTAATGGAAAGCAACCAAATAGAATAGCTAGCAAAACGAAAAGAAAGAATTAAAAAATGATAATAGGTTAAGAGAATTCAATAACATCATCAAGCACAATAGCATTTGTATTATAGGAGTCCTAGAAGAAGAGAGAGAAAAGGAGGCAGGCAACTTAACTGAAGAAATAATAGCTAAAGACTTCTTTAAGACCTAAGGAGGTCTATACCAAGACAGATAATAATTAAAATGGCACAAAGTAGTGACAAAGACAGAATTTTAAAAGAAGTAGGAGAAAAGAAAGTAGTTACATATGAGGAAAATCCCAAAAGGCTATTAGTGGATTTTTCAGCAGAAACTTTGTAGGCTAGAAAAGAGTGTCATGATGTTTAAAATACTGCAAGGAGAAAACTTACAACCAAGAAGACTCTATCCAGCAAGGCTACCATTCAGAATAGAAGGAGAGATAAACGATTTGCAAACAAACAAAAGTTAAAGGAATTCACCACTAAACCAACCTTATAAGAAACATTAAAGAAAATTCACTGAGTGGAAAGAAAAAGTTATAATCAGGAGTAAGAAAATTAGGAAGGGAAAAAGTTTCACAGGTACAAATATAATAAAAGTACTAGTTAAACACTTAAAAGACCAGTACAAAAGTTAAAGTACAAAGCCTATAAAATCAATCATGTCTATACAAATCAGTCAAGGAACTCATGAAAGCATATAAAGTATGACATTATATACATAAAAGACAGAGAGGGGAGTAAAAGTACAGTGGTTTTAGAATGGGTTCAAACTTAAGTGACCATTATCCTAATATGGATTACTATATACATAGGATGCTATATATAAGCTGTAATACATATGCAAAACCTATAATAAATATGCAAAAAATAAAGAATAAGGATTCCAAGTATATCACTAAGGAAAGCCATCCAACTACAAGAGAGCAACAGAAGAAAGGAATAGATGATACCTACAAACACAGCTGTAAAACAAGTAACAAAAATCACTATCAGAAATGACTTTGAATGTAAATGAAATGAATGCTCCAACCAAAAGATATAGGGTGACTGAATAGACAAAAGAGCAAGACCCATCTATACGCTGTCCACAAGGGATTCATTTCAGACATAAAGACACATGCAGATTGATAATAAAGGAATGGAAAAACATTTATACATTTCTAAGAAAAAATGCTGAGATAGGAATACTTATATTAGACAAAATAGATTTTGAAACAAAGACTGTAACAAGAGACAAAGAAGGACACTATATAATCATAAAGGGGACAATCTAACAAGAAGATATAACTATTATAAATATTTATGCACCCAACATGATAGCACCCAAATACATAAAGCAACTATTAGTGGACATAAAGGAAGAATCAATGGTAATATAATAATAGTAAGAGACTCTAACACCTCACGTACATCAATGTATAGGTCAACACAAAGAAAATCAACAAGAAATCAGAGGCTTTGAATGACACATTGGATTAGATGGATCTAAGAGATATATTTAGAACATTTCAACCAAAAATAGGATATACACTCTTTTCAAGTGCACATGGAACATTCTCCAGAATACATTACATGTTAGGCCACAAAACAAGTCTTAACAAATTCAGCAAGTTTGAAATTGTATTCTGCATCTTTTCTGACCACGATGCTATAAAACTAGAAATCAATTACAAGAAAATATCTACAAAGAACACAAATACATGGAGATTAAGTAATAGGTTACTAAAAATGAATGAGTCAATGAAGAAATCAAAGAGGAAATAAAAAATTACATGGAGACAAATGAAAATGAAAACACAATGGTGCAAAATATTTGGGATACATCATAAGCTGTTATAAGAGGGAAGAGTACCTATTTCAAGAAGAAAAAAAGACATCTCAAAACATCTCAAGAAAACAAACAAAACCATCCCCAAAACTAAACCTAACCTTCCACCTAAAGGAACAAGTAAAATAAAAACAGAACTAAAAGCTGACATAGGAAGGAAATAATAAGTATGAGAGCATAAATAAATGAAATAGAGACTAAAAAAAACAATAGAACAGATCAATGAAATCAGGGGTGGGTTCTTAGAAAAGATCAACAAAATTGATAAACTTTAGCCACTCATCAAAAAAGAGAAGGACAGGCTAAAATAAATCAAAGAGTAATAACTGACACCACGGAAATGTAAAGGATTATAAAAGGATATTATGAAAAATTATATGCCAACAAATTAGACAACCTAGAAGGAATTCCTGGAAATATATAATATCCCAAAATTGAATCAAGAAGAAATAGGAAATTTGAGTAGGTCAACTATTAGTATTGAAATTGAATCAATAATCAAAAAACTCCCAACAAACAAAAGTCCAGGACCAGAAGATTTCACAGGTGAATTCTAACAACCCTTAAGAAAGAATAACACCTATTATTCTCAAACTATTTCAAAAAATAGAAGAAGAAGGAACACTACTAAATTCATTCTGAAGCCAGGACTACCTTGATATCAAAACCAGATAAGGACACCATAGAAAACAGAACTATAGGCCAATATCTGTGATGAACATAGATGCAAAAGTCCTCAAAAAGATATTAGGAAATTAAATCCAATGATACATTAAAAATATCATTCACCATGACTGAATGGGATTCAGTCCTAGGATTCAAGGGTGGTTCAATATATGTAAAGCAATCAATGTGATACATCATATTAACAAGAGAAAAGACAAAAACTGTATGATCATTTCAACAGATGCATACAAAGCATTTGACAAATTACAACATCCTTTTTTTAATAGAAACCCTCAACAAGTTAGGTTTAGAGGGAATATACCTCAACATAATAATGTCATATATAAAAAGCCCACAGCTATCATACTCAATATCAAAAACTGAGAGCTTTTCCACTAAGATCAGGAACAAGACAAGGATGTCCACTCTTATTATTTTTATTCAACACAATAGTGGAAATTCTAGCCACAGCAATTACACAAGAAAAAGAAATAAACATTGGTAAGGAAGAAGTAAAACTTCCATTATTTGTGACATGATACAATATATAGAAAACCCTAAAGACCACCAAAAAACTAGAACTGACAAATGAATTCAGAAAAGTCACAGGGTACAAAATTAATATACTGAAGTATATTTTCTAGACATCAATAGCTTTTCTAGACATCAATAGTAAAGTAGCAGAAAGAGAAATTGCAAAAACAATTCCATTTACAATTGCACCAAAAACAATTTAAAAATCTATGAATAGGGATCCCTGGGTGGCGCAGCGGTTTGGAGCCTGCCTTTGACCCAGGGTGCGATCCTGGAGACCCGGGATCGAATCCCACGTGGGGCTCCCGGTGCATGGAGGCTGCTTCTCTCTGCCTGTGTCTCTGTCTCTCTCTCTCTCTCTGACTATCATAAGTAAATAAAAATAAAAAAAAATTCTAAAGATCTATGAATAAAATTAACCTAGGAGGTAAAGGATCTATACTCTGAAACCTTTAATACATTATTAAAATAAATTGAAGGTGACACAAATAAATGAAAAGATATCCCATGCTCATGGGTTGGGAGAAAAATATTGTTAAAATGTCCTTACTAACCAAAGCAATCTACAAATTTAATGCAATCTCTATTAAAATATACCAATAGCATTTTACACAGAACTCGAACAAATAATCATAAAATTTGTATGGAACCACAAAATACCCCAAATAGCCAAAGCAATCTTGAAAACAAGACCAAAACTGGATGTATCACAATCCCAGATTTGAAGATATACTACAAAACTGTAGTAATCAAAACAGTATGGTACTGGCACAAAAACAGACACATAGATCAAGAGAATGGAGAGTCCAAAAATAAACCTATGGTTTTATGGTCAATTAATCCACAATAAAAATAATCAAGAGTATACAATGGAAAAAAGTTTCAACAAATGGTGTTGGTAAAACTGGACAGCTACATGCAAAAGAATGAAACTGGACAATTTTCTTATGCCATATTCAAAAATAAACTTGAAAGAGATTAAAGACCTAGATATAAAACCTGAAATCATAAAATTCCTAGCAGAAAACATAAGCAGCAATCTTCATGACATCAGCCATAGGGATATTTTTCTAGGTATGCCTCCTTTGGAAAGGAAAACAAAAACAAAATCAAACTGTTGGGACTACACCAAAATAAGAAGCTTTTGCATAGTGAAGGAAATAACCAACAAAATAGAGAGACAGTCACTGAATGTAAGAAGATACTTATAAATGATACATCTGATAAGTGGTTAATAACCAAAATATATAAATAGTGTATCCAACTCAAAACCAAAAACCCACCATGAATAACTTAATCAGAAATTGGGCAGAGGACTTGAATAGATATTTTCCGAAAGAAGACATACAGAGGGCAACAAACACATGAAAAGATGTTAAACTTCACTAATCATCAGGGAAATCAAAACCATAATGAGATATCATCTCACACCTGTCAGAATGGCTAAAATAAAAAACACAAGAAATAACAAGTGGATGGAGTGGACACAGAAAAAAGAAACCCTCATGCATTATTGGATGGAGTGAAAGAAAGCTGGTGTAGCTGCTGTGGAAAACAGTATGGAGGTTCCTCAAAAAATTAAAAGTAGAAATATGGTGTGATCCAGTAATTCCACTACTGGGTGTATTTACCCAAAGAAAACAAAAACACTAGTTGGAAAAGATATATACACCCTTATGTTAATTTCACTATTACTTATAATAACCAAGATATGGAAGCAAGTGTCCATCCTCAGATGAATGGATAAAGAAGAGGTGGTATAGATATACAATGGAATATCATTCAGTCAGAAAAAAAGAATAAGGGATGCCTGGGTGGCTAGGTGGTTGAGTGTCTGCCTTCGGCTCAGGGCATAATCCCAGAGTCCTAGGACCGAGTCCCACATTGGCTCTCTGCATGGAGCCTGCTTCTACCTCTTTCTATGTCTCTGCCTCTCTCTCTGTGTGTCTCTCATCAATAAATAAATGAAATCTTCAAAAGAAAAAAGAATGAAATCTTACTATTTTCAAGGACATGGATGGATGTAGAGAATATAATACTAACTAAAATAAGTTAGTCAGAGGAAGACAAAAACCATATAATTTCACTCATATGTGGAATTTAAGAAACAAAACAAAGGAACAAAGGAAAAAAGTCTCAAAAAAGCAGATTCTTAAAAATAGAGAACAAAATGGTAGTTGCCAGAGGGGAGGTGGGTGGGGGGACGGGTGACACAGGTGAAGGGGATTAAGAATACATTTATCAGGATGCATATTGAGTAATGTACAGAATTGTTAAATCATTATATTGGACACTTGAAACTAATATAACACTGTATGCTAATTATACTTGAATGAAAAAAAAAGCTACAGTTGACAGTCAAAACATTCATGTATGCAGTGATTTGCCAAATATTTATAGTACAGTCATACATTAATTTGAAAAGAATTGACTTATTTATAATATTTTGATTTCAGAGTATATATATCTCCATTAGTCAAGTCTTATTTAGTGCCCATCAATCAAATTTTATGCTTTACTTTTAACTAGATCTTATACTTTCTTGTTTCATTTATTTTTAGCTCTTTGAAATTTTTGTCTGTGATGAATGATTTTTTTTCCCATTTTAATTTCTAACTGGTTATTGTTAACATAAAGAAAAAGTATTGCTTCTTTTGTGGTATTTATCTTGAATCTAGCTGCTTTACTGAATTTTCATATTGGTTTTAACAGAATTGTTTATTTGGGAAGTATATGATCATATCATCTGTGAATAACAAAAAAAGTTTGTCCTTACAAATGTTTGTAATATTGAATGCAGTTTGTCTTAATGTATTAATTAGAACTTCCAAAAAGATGCTGAATAATGATGATAATGACTATATCAGATTCCTGATTTTAATAGGAATGCTTTTTAGTAAGACATTCACTCTTGATTTTTATTTAATATTTTGTCATAGTTAGGGAGTTTCTTTCTATTCCTATTTTGCTGTCATTTTTTTTTCTTTTTCCATCATTTCATTTTCAGATACAGCTTCTCCTTTATTTACTTCAGTCAAATACCAGCTAAATATCATATTGAAACTTTTTCTTATTTTAGGGGCAGCAGCCTTATAACTATGGTTTGAAGAGTCAAGGAATGGTGCTTGTAGGAAGTTTAGAATATAGTTGACTTTAATACCTGGGGGCTGTGATCTCAGAGAGTTTTTTCCATGTTTTGAATTATGTTTGGCCTGATTTATGATTATGTATTTTATTGTTTTTTTTATTTTTTTATTCATTTAAACCAGGTACAGACTAATATTAGGTAACAATCTACTTCTCACGGTGGCACAGATAGCTCCATGACAAGATATATTTATCAAAATAAAGGAAATGGAAAAACAAGTAATATTCAGCAACATTTAAATAAGGCTTTCCAAAGTGCTAGGACTTCTAAGGGGATAGCAAAATGAAAATACAGTTATTACATCTGTCTTCTGATTCATTTTCAAGTATATTTTCAAGTATGATTAATGGTTTTATAAATATGTTTCTCACTTCATCCGTACCAACAAAAGATTTCAAATTAATTCATTATTTCTGACTCCTTCCTTAATGGATTTTTAAAGTCCATAGCAACAAATCAATCCACTGCAGACTCAAATCTGTGAAATGTGATATATTCTTTTATATCCAGAAAGGAATGGGCTGTGATGCTGTAAATGATACTGCAAAATAGATTGGTACCGTTTGCCCTAAACGAGAAAAGTGGCATGGTCATTTCAAGGTATTTTATTTCTAATAATAAAAAAAGTTATGCGTTTTATCTTTCCTAGACAACTAATGGGTTCTGGAATATCTAAAAACTTAACTATAAATACTCTAAGTTTCAACTAAACTTGTTTTTCATTAAAATTTCTTTCCCTAGGTATTTGAGCCTTTAAAAGGGGCACAATAAGATTATATGCACACAGGATATATAATTGGTTCTTAGCTTCAAGGAACCCACACTTAAAAAAGAAGATACTTGGAAAGACAAAAAAAGTTTCAAGAACTTCCAAAAGCAAAGACATTTTTGAAGACTCACAAGAATGAAAACTGCAAATACCGAGGGCTGAAATTTTTTTAAGAAAAGACAAGTAGATCAATGACACAAAATGTGTAGGCTTAAAAACATACAAACATAAATAGGAATATGGAATATGACAGAAGAAGCAGGTATAGCAAATTAGTAAAGAAAGGAAGATCCATTCAATAAATGATACAGAGAAATTTGTTCTTCAGGTGGGAAATGATAAAATTAGATCCCTATTGCACACCATTTCCAGATGGATTAGAATTAGAATTGCCAAATGCAAATAACTTACAAGAAAATATAAGAGAATATAGTTTACATGTTAGACTAGAAAGTATTTTCTTAAGTAAGTCACAAGTACAAACCATAAAGGTAAACATCAAGTTTGTCTATGTTGAAATTAAAATTTTGTATATGAAAAAAGTTATCATAAAACATAATTAAATGATGAGTTGCTGACTAGGGAAGTTACTTGTAACACTGTCAGGCAACTAGGCTTTAATAATAATAAGAGTCATAATAATAATGTTATAAATAAATATATAATTCAAAGCAAAACCAAAATAGCAATATGGTGGCAAAGTTATACAATAATACATGTCAGACACTGTTCAAAGCATCTTAATCAAACCCATTTAATTCTTACAACAAACTTATAGGTCCTATTATATTTCCCATTTTACAGAGTAGGAAACTGAATCATAGGTAGAGTGAATGAATCACCGAAGGTCACAAGGTCAGTGAGTGGAAGAATTAGGTTATATAAATCTAGCTAGCTACCCATTAAAACAAAGTAAAGAATTTAAAAATACACAGGAATGATAGACATAAACTTCAAGTTACTCGTTATCTCTAAGAATGGAAAGAGAATAGAAGTAGGTCTTTAAGTTTATTTCCCATGGAAAAGCATATAGGAATCAAAGGTGGAAAAATATTAGCACTTCTTAAATGTAACAGATGCACAAGAGTCAGGTATACTGCTTTTAGTACTTAACTGTACTGTATATTTTTCAATTAAATTCATTTTTTTCATATTAATGATACTCTGCTTTTGCCCAGTGAGATAAGCCATCAACAAAATGCGAAGTATCTTACTGAAATGGGAGAAGGTATTTGCAAATGATATATCCAATAAGAGGTTAATATACAAAATTTAGAAAGAACTTCTACAAGTCAACATCAAAATAATAATGACAATAATGATGATGATGATACAATTAAAAATGGGCAGAACTTCAATAAACATTTTTCCAAATAAGACCTATAGATAGCCAATGGTCACATGAAAAGATGCTCAATATCATTAATCATCAGGCAAATGCAAATCAAAGCTATAATGAGGTATAGCTTTACAACTATCAGAATGGCTAGTATGAAAAAGGCAAGAAATATCAGGTATTGGTGAAGATGTGGGAGAAAAGGGAATTCTCATGCAGTGTTGGTGGGAATGTAAATTGGTGCAGCCACTGCAGAAAACAGTATGAAGGTTTCTCAAAAATTCAAAAATAAAAATACCATAATTCTAGTAATTATATTCCTAAGTATTTACCCAAACATACTAACTTGAAAAAGGATATATACATAAGGATACATGCAAAAGGATACACACACACACACACACACATATAATAGAATATATGAGATATATAAAAAATATATAAAATGGAGTATTAGTCACAAAAAAGGATGAGATATCACCATTTGTGACAATATGAATGAATATAGAGGGTGTTATGCTAAGTGAAATAAGTTAGAGAAAGACAAATATCACATTTTACTTATATGTGGAATCTAAAACACCAAAATAAGGAAAACCCCCTTCCACCCTGAAGCAGAATCACAAATACAGAGAATAGACTGGTGGCTGACAGAGGGAGAAGTTTGGGGGATAGGCAAAATAGCTGGAGAGAATTAAAAGGTGCAAATTTATTAATATTGTAGCATTATATGGTGACAGATCATGACTACACTTATTGTGGTGAGCATAGCATTATGTATAGAATTGCCATATCACTATACTGTATACCTGCAACTAATACCACACTGTATGCCAATTATATTACAATTTAAAAAAATGATATTGGGCAGCCCGGGTGGCTCAGCGGTTTAGTGCCGCCTTCCGCCCAGGGTCTGATCCTGGAGACCTGGATCAAGTCCCACGTTGGGCTCTCTGCATAGAGCCTGCTTCTCCCTCTGCCTGTGTCTCTGCCTCTCTCTCTCTCTGTGTGTGTGTGTCTCTCATGAATAAATAAACACAACCTTAAAAAAAGATATTGTGAAAAGAACAGAAAAAAGATGCTATGAAGTAAGAATGGTGAGGGCAGAAAGGGCAATGAAAGTGAAATATTCAGTGATTAGTGCTTGAAGGAAGGAAGTATTTCTCAAAGATAGTTCTATGGGCAGGAGAAAGGAGGAGAAAGAGTAACCTTCAAATGTTTGAAAAAGGTGAAGTCACAAATTCTGATCAGTGAGCCCAATGGAGCCAACAGATGTGCTTATTTAGCCAGCACAGAACTCTTTAGAATTTGATTTTATATGTATATAAATACATTTTTGTATATTTCTATTTCATCATAACCCTCACAAACTCCTTATATCTTCCACCAGGTAATTCTGTTTATTTACCTCGTTTATGAAAACTTCTGAGCATGAAATCCTTGCAAAAGGAATGAAATAAGCAGGTAGACAGTGTTAGATTTGGAATTTAAGAAGAGTACCTCCTCTTCATCAGAGAGAGCAGAGAAGCAGAGAAAAGGAAAAGAGAAAGAAAACATTTTAAAAAGAGTAATTAAGGCAGGTGAGGCTCTAAATAAGAAAATAAAGTATGAGCCCCTTGGGTGATTGAGTTAGCTGAGCGTCTGACTCTTGATCTCAGCTCAGGTCATGGTCTTAGGTCATGAGATGGAGCACCTCATCAGGCTCCACACTTGGTGTCGAGTCGGTGTGAAGTCAGTTTAGGATTCTCTTTCTCCTTCTCCCTCTGCCCAATCCCTGCTATCTGTCTGTCTGTCTCTCTAAAAATAAAAATAAAAAAAAAAGAAGAAAACAAAATATCACAAAAAGGTTAGTGTGGATGTAAAAGGGGAAAACATCTGGGTACATCTTAAAACACCACACAAATGGGTCTTAGGTATGGCCATATTGTTAAAAGCATCTTTCCTGAATACTTTGCCCCAATCTCATATTTTCTGCCTCCTGACATCAAGATTTTTTCTTTTTTAAAAGATTTTATTTATTTATTCATGAGAGACATAGAGAGGCAGAGCCATAGACAGAGGGAGAAGCAGGCTCCCCGTGGGGAGCCTGATGGTGGTCTTGATCCCAGGACCCCAGGATCATGACAGCCAAAGGCAGATGCTCAACCACTGAGCCACCCAGGTGCCCCTCAAGATTTTTTTTCTACTTGGAATCTTATCTCATGCCACAGATGCAATGTTTATTATTATTTCTTTACTTCCAGATTTCCTCTTTGATTATACTTTATACTAGTCCTTCTTGGGCTTCTCTGGGTAAACTCTTCTTCCCTGGTCTTATCTGAAAAGGAACATGTGGATGGTCCCCTACTTCATAAAAACAAGATCTGTTTACACAGTTTTCTTGAGTATGTAAGAAGCTATCTTTTCATCAACTCTGGAAAAGTGTCATCAATTTTCTCTTCAAATCCATTTCTTTTTATCATCTCCTTCAGAAACGTTTTTTTTTTTTAAACTGTGTTACCATATTTGGAACTATGACACTGATGTTGAAATGCTGAATAAGACTACATCTCCAGAATATTGTAATAATTGATGGATTCAGTCAATTTTGTAAAATCCTTTCCTTTTCTTTATCGTTAGGGAAAAACACATCCAGTCAATTTTATCCCCCCCAAAATGGTGGATTTGCTATTTCCATTGAACTGGCTGACCAATCCAGTCAAATAAGTGGTTTACTGTTTTTTCTCTGGTGAAATAATTAGTTGTTTAATTGAACTTAACAGATTTATAGGTTTCTTGGGCATGCATGCACAAAGCAATAATGAAAATCAACAGCTCAATGTGTGACCATATAGACAAAACTATTTGAATGAAATTTTTTTTCACACTTGCAGTTAAGTTTTGGCTGTTTCTTATTCTTATGAGGCTTTCATTATACAAATTTAAAGCTAACATATTTCACAATGTGATGGATATTTTGTAGGACTGATCAGAAGCATTACTGGTAAGGTAGTGGGAGTAGAGTAGTAAGGGGACTTGTCACAGGCTTGGGGAAAAAGTAAATTTCTTTTTTTTTTTTCTTTTTTTTTTTTAAGAAGTAAATTTCTTTGGAGAGAAACTGATGTACCTACATCAAGATTATAGAGATTTTATATGTAAATATTTTTTAAATGCAAAAACTGTTCTAAGTACTATAAGTACCCCCAAGATGAAAATGGCAAAGTCTCTACCTTCAGTGAGAATACCAGCTAGAAAACTTGTCTGCTAGAAACAGAATATAGGGCTCACATAGTTTAAAAGAGAAAGACTATATCATGCACATAACTAGAATTCTTGAGAGAGGATAGTTTTGTTGTTGTTGTTGTGATTGAATAAATGACTTAAGTATGAAACTACAGACACAATACTAGGTAGGCAGTTAGGTTGTAACAAGATGCCTGATGGCCAGCTAAGAGGTACATCAGGGACAGATGGGGTGGGAATCAGAGGCCTGTTCTGGCAGCATGCCACAAGGAGCCAGATCAAACCAGACAGGACCAAGATGGTGGGTGCCATGACAGGAAATTCCTAACCAAACAAGGAAGAAAAGGTATGGAGCCCTGCTTCCAAGAAATTCCTGCCCCAAGTAACAATATTCCATCACATTAATAACTGTCAACAAAAGACACAAACTTGAAGCCCAGAGGGCATAGCTCACTGCTCTAGCTCTCTCTTGCTCATCAGTTCTCGCTCTCTCTTTCTCTTTCTCCCTCCTGCCTGCTCTCAGAACCAGACAGTGTACCCTCCTCTTTAATAGCCTTTTCCAATTTGTCCCATTCAACTACTGCATCTGGACATCTTTGAATTCTTTCTTGCCAAGAGACCAAGAGCCTTCAACAACAGCTTTGGGAGGGGTTAGGTCAAGGCCCCAGGACCCAGAGTCTTACCAGTTTACTCCGCAATAACAGCTTCTGGTATACTTCATTCTGATACCATCAACATGAGATACACCATAAATTAAGTTCCTCTTTTGGTAACAGGGAGACCGTTAGGACAATTGTAATTATATGCTATTCTGTTCATACCTAGTATTTGTTAGTGAATACATGAATGAGGAGGGAGGGATCAGGAGACCTAGGGAGAAACTGGGGGCCGGGGGAGACAAGAGCACAGAAACACACAGTGAAACATCCCCCTAATTATAAAATGTAAACTTTTCTCTTTCTTTGGGTGGGGCTAATTTAATATAGCTATTCTGGACCAGGAATATACTGCAGTACGAATGCCAGTCATTGACTTAGAAGATTCAGTGTCCCTACCTCCACATCAAAGAATGTGCCTGTTTAGTGAAAGACCAAAGAAAGAAAACTGTGATTTCTGTTAGGAAGTGAGAAGAAAAGAGTTGGATGTTGGATAATGAAATGATGACTTCTATATGAACTTTGCAATTTATTTTTGTGTGATAGAAGGAAAGAAGGCAAGAAAGATATACAAATAATTTTAACATAAGACATAATATAATAGGTTGACATCTTCCTCAGTCAGTCAGAGTTGCTGTTAGAATTGAATCATGCTTTCCATTCCTGAAATAAACCCTTACAATTGTGAATGGATATACTGTTACCTTCAGAAATACCCACTTTGTGAATGAACGCTAGTTTGTACAGATCCCTGAAGTCCTCTGGAATTGTGTTTTATTTTGGTTTTCTTTCTGCATGTATTCAGAATGTATATTGACCTTTAAAATTTCATTGAAGATTTTTATCTGATTTATGGCCACTTTCCACAAAGTAGCAAAGGTTTTAATTACTGCAGAGGAATTACCATATATTCAGTGAAGAGAGCACAGTATAAGTATGTTGAGATGTAGGTGTCAGGCAATGAGCTAGAATTCCCGTAAGCTATGTGACTTGTTCTCACACATCAGCTTGTCTATGTGTTCAATTTAAATATGTGCCTCAGCAAAATTTCAAATCAAAGCATGTCATGGACTATCAGGGTCATCTGCAAACAGTCAAGACCACTTATATTAAATTCATAAATGCCAAGTGTCTTCAATACAAATGTAAGCTATTAATAAATTTCATGAAAGATGTGTGAACCAATTATTATGGAAAACTTGAAGAAGGAAAATACCTTCCCAGCAGAGTCACTAGAAATATTAAAGTCAATTGTCAAATATTCATAGCAGATTTAGATGATCCTTTTGCATCTTCTGGGGGTGATGATTTGCTGTGGACAACTAAAACAGTCCACAGCTCTATAATATCTGCATCAACTTAAGAAAGAAAAGCAACTTGACCTAAACGATGGCTTTTCGAAAAGAAAATGCAAACATTCAACTACCTTTATCTTAAAGATATTTACCTGTGCTTCTAAAAGATTTCTGAAAGTACAAAGAACAGAAGAATAAGTCTGCTATCAAGAAAATAGGGAAATTATTTTCAAAATAGATAAATAGATGAAATAGGTCACTTTGCACAAAATCAAGTAGCCTGCAAGACACAGTGCATTTGCCCAGTCACATGTAGAGCAACAATTCTGAAAAGATGGAGAAGAAAAAGAATTACCTAGGAATGGTCTTTTGCCTTTCTCCATGGAGCTGCAGACCAACTCCACCGGCTGCAGGCCGGTGGCTGCAACCTAATGCAGGCTTGAGTACTCACAGCTTAAGCCCATAATTCTTTTCCCAGACAGTACAGTTAAACTCACACAGTTATCAAAATGGATAGTTAACATGTCCAATTAAGCAGTACTACTGCTAGTTCATTCTAGTGGAGTACCAGATTGTTAGACTGTAAGCTAGTCACCAAAGGAGAATTACCAATTTTTTCAAGCTTCCTTTGGCCTTGACTTGGATGGACTGTATAACTTTGCAGTAGCAAATTAACTTATATAATGATTAATCAAAAGATTTGGCTGGGTCTGTATACAGAAACACAAATATCTGAAACTTCATAATAATTTGAGAGGGAGATTGTAATAAAAATATGTGCAGCTGTTTGCTCAGAACACTTAGAAATAAAAGTTACTAGCACTTAGTTGTCTGTAAATACAAGAGATATGACTTCAACATTACTCATGAAAATCTCTGTATATTAACTGGAACTCGTTATTTTGTCTCACTAATATGCACTTATAATATACAATGTTATTTAAATAAATTCATTTCTAGAATTATGAAAAACAAAGCTAGAAGAGATGAATATTATTAAATGCTCATATATTTGAGTTAATTACTTTAATAAGAACTTCACCCCGAACACCTAGTTGAGAACCTATCTTCAATGAGGGAATGATAGCCTTGATGAGGTAAAGAGGAACATGGGGGCACTCTGGGAGAGCAGGACTGAGTGGGTCAGTAGAGTAGGGGGTACTGTGGGAACCCTGAGAGTTCTTATGATCTACAGACTAGCAAGACGTAGATGAAATGTATATTCTAAGGTCAAATCTGTACACCTATCACTTAAGAGCTAGGAGACACAAAATGAGGACTCTCAAAACTAATATATCTCTTTAAAAATCATTATTTCCTTCCTAATTAATTGTTAGCTGGCTAAGGCTTTATGGATCCAAGCATCATCGGAATTTATTGAGCACCTACTATGTGATAAGCATTCTACAAATACCTTACACAGATTATTTTATTTAATCCTTAAAATAATGTTAGGTATATAATACATGCTTTACAGATGAAACAACTGAGTAATTTATCTAATTTAAGCACTTAACTTGAAATGACAGAAATATAATGTGAACCCAAATTTTCTAATTTCAAATATAATGTCCTTAATGAATGTAATATTTTCTCTGGGTTCCTAGTTTACATTCAATTTGACCTTCTTCTTATGTGACTATGATTGTGACTCATCTTAATTACTTCTTTATCCTAATTGTTCCTTTATTCTAAAGTTCCTTATTGTTTTCCAATCACATTTTCTTTTTCCTCTGTGACCAATATCTTGATCAATAAATCTTCTGGCTAAGAAGTCATAGTCTGCTGTGTCTGTTTCCAGTTACCTTGGCTAACTGTGGCCCATAGGAACAACGAACCTCCCAAGTTCTTGATCTGAAAGGAAAATTGAGTAAAGATGGAAGAAAGGGAAAAAAAAAAAAGGGAGGTTGATGAGGCCAAAGCTGATATTTTATTTTTAAAATTAAACCTAAGGTTAATAGGTACTAATATGGAAAAATCTGGAAATCTCTGCTCTACTATGATCTTTAGGTAAATTACTTAACTTCTCTGACATAATTAGTTAACAAATGATATCTGAGGCCTACTTTGTACAACATTGACATATTCCTTGTTCTCATGGGACCTACAATCTACCAAACAGTGGATAATAATCAAACTCTTGAAGGGTTACTGTGAAAATTAACAGCCTACTGCTCATAATAAGTAGACATTTGTGTAAATTCTGTTTGCTTCTTCTGGGTAGAAATCAAATATTATTGATTCAAATTTAGTTATGCTAAATCTTGCTTCTATGTTAGTATTACTATATTTGAGTTATGAAGCCAAGGTAACTATTGATCACTTCCCTTGTCCTTATAAGTCCAAGCCTAAGTATAGAAGAAGCTGTGGATAGGTAACTTGACAAAAGTACAGGGCTGAATTGCTGAGTGCTTTTCCTATACAGAGATGATATGCCTTTGTTGTTCTTATTGCCCTGAGAGTAAGAGTAAAGCTTTTTTTTTTTTTTTTTTTTTTTTAAAGAAAAATGGTAACACTTCTACAAACTTGTATTCTACTTAGAGAAGTCTCTTAGAGCTATGGCATCATAGTATGTTCCCAACAACACGGAGAAAGACACAACTATTGGTAGTCTCAAAGTCTATCTCTGAATGGGATGACATGAGCAAAGGACATATCACCATTCTAAAACTTACAATTTTATGAAATTCCAGTGACCCTGGTAAAGAAAATACTGAATGTAAAATATTTATTGGTATAAGGGGCGTCACCTCAATTCTCAGCGAGATGGGATTTATCATATAAAGTTAATGCTCACACTGCTAGTCAGCACAACTCTGTCCCAAAATATCAGACTCTAGCCCCACACCCATAGACTCATTTATGTCTTCTCCATACAATTCAATGAGCTTTAATATATACAACTTAATACTCAACATATTAATCAAGGTAAGTGAAATTTCTATTTACAGAAACTTCTAAACTTCTCTCATTCCTTAATCTTGTGGACAAATTCTTTATAAGTTTTATTGACCTAATAGAATGAATTTTAAGAAAAGTTCAAACTAAGTTAATAAAACCCTAAAGAATAAATGGATATTTATGAGCCAAAATTTTAAGTGTCTTTTCCAGCATTTAATTAACCAACATTAACTGATTTATTATTTAACACAAGTGCACACAGCCTTATAATCACATTCAACTGGTACTAGTTTTGCGTGTTGACTAGTGAATTAATAAAGGCTAATAAAAATAGCATTTTTTTGGTTTAAATCATTTGCTATTTGGGCACTGTTGTTTTTTTATTTTTTTATTTTATTTTTTGTTTTTAATTTTTTATTTATGATAGTCACAGAGAGAGAGAGAGAGAGAGAGAGAGAGAGAGAGGCAGAGACACAGGCAGAGGGAGAAGCAGGCTCCATGCACCGGGAGCCCGACGTGGGATTCGATCCCGGGTCTCCAGGATCGCGCCCTGGGCCAAAGGCAGGCGCCAAACCGCTGCGCTACCCAGGGATCCCTGTTGTTTTTTTTTTAAAGATTTTATTTATTTATTCATGAGAGACACAGAGAGAGGCAGAGACACAGACAGAGGGAGAAGCAGGCTCCTTGCAGGGAGCCCAAAGAGGGACTCCATCCTGGGATCGGGATCACACCCTGAGCCAAAGGCAGACACTCAACCGCTGAGCCACATAGGCATCCATGGACACTGTTTGTTTGTTTGTTTGTTTATTTACTTTGGCTATGGTTTGCATTTTCTAAACCTTCTCTAGGTACTTTGCTAAAGATTTTCTATCAAGTTTATGTAAATAGGAAAGCTAAGAGTCCCATGCATATTCATTCATAAATTAAAAACAATGCTTTCCACCAGTTAGCTCTATAAAAGGAAACAGACCTTGCCTAGATGTAATTAGGCATTTGTGTTCTCCATAACTGTAATTTACTCTTAGTATTTGAAGAACCATCAGTTCTCGTTTATCCAGGTAAGTAACAATAAGTGAGGCTAAAGTAAATTCAAAACAACACCCCTGGGTCACCTTAGTGAATTTATGGAGCATATCATAACATTATTTGAAAAAATTATAATTTTGGTCCTGTTGTGTGATAGAATTAACCACTAGTTTGATTTGTCATTCTGTATATTCAGTGATACTCAAAGTGCATGTCCTTAGGAAAGATGAACTTGGCTGCAGCCATGGCTACATGGTAGGTGTTTTGTACTCTCATTTAACACATGATGCTCAAGGTGATCCATGTGGTGAAACTGTCCGCAGAGTCACATATGAATTGTTCACTCTTTGGAGATGCTTCAGTGAAAGACTAAAAGTACTGTGTGGTATATAAACCGTGGGTTATAACTACGTGTAAATATATAGGCTAACATCTTTTTTTCCCTAAAGCTAATAATAAAGGGGAAAATCAATAATGTAGTCTTTGTTTTGTTTTGTTTTGGTTTTTTTTTAAGGTAACATAATTCTCAGGTTATATGGAGGGTCAATTTCAGAAAATTACAAACATACAGGGACACCTGGGTGGCTCACCAGTTGAGCATCTGCCTTCATTTCAGGGCATGATTTTGGGATCCGGGATCGAGTCCTGCATCGGGCTTCCTGCATGGAGCCTGCTTCTCCCTCTGCCTATGTCTCTGCCTCTCTCTCTCTTTCTGTCTATCTCTCATGAATAAATAAGTAAATAAATCTTTTTAAAAAATGGAAATTATAAAAGAAAGGAAATTACAACCATACAAAACTTAATAGAAAAATTAAATAAAAATATCTTGAGGCTGAAGGTTTTAAAACAGTGTCACCTACTACCTTAATGGCATGTAGATTCAGGAGACTTAGGGACTTAAGGACCTATAGGACTTTACCTCCTTGCCCTTCAACCAGAACACTTCTGGTTTTTACCTAATGAATTATCTAAAGTTCTGTTCAGAGAATAAAAATGAGAGAATAAGTCACTGGTGTAGGCTGAACATTAGAAAACAGATGTACTAAATCCAAAGTGTTTCTTAAGGGAGGGTCCAGAACTCTAGTAATCTGCAGGTATTGTAAACTTGGTTGACTGGAGTTTTAATTTACATAGATCCAAAATAGCATATCTGAGATGGGAGAGCAAAATACAGAGAGTGGGCACTCTTACTACCTCTAAAAAGCAATCACTGGTACAAAGCTACAATAATCAAAACAGTTGTAATGCTGGCATTGAGATCAACATACAGACCGATGGAATAAAATTGAGAATCCAGAATAAATCCCAACCATCTTTTCCCAGGTGATTTTTTAAAAAGATTTTATTTATTTATTCACGAGAAATACAGAGAGAGAGAGAGGGGGGGGGGGCAGAGGGAGAAGCAGGCTCCATGCAGTAAGCCTGATGTGGGACTTGATCCCAGGACTCCAGGATCATGCCTTTGGCCAAAGGCAGATGCTAAACTGCTGAGGTACCTAGGGATTCTTCCCAGTTGATTCTTGACAAGGATGCCAAGTTCATTTAATGGGAAGAGTACTATCTTCAACAGATGGTGCTGGGACAAATGGATTTCAACATGCATGAAAACAAGGATGGATTCTTATCACATACCATATACAAAAATTACCTCAAAATATGTCAATGACCTAAATAGAAGAGCCAAGACCATAAAACTATTAGAAAAAAAATGTTAAAACTTTATAAACTTAGATTTGGTAGTAGATTCTTAGATATGCCACCAAAAGCATAAGAAGCAAAAGAAAAAAATAAACTGGGCCTCATTAAAATTTTTAAAGTTTTGTGTATCAAAGGACATTAGCAACAAAGTGAAAAGATAATCTACAGATTGGGAGAAGATATTTGCAAAATCATGCAACCAATAAGGATTTAATATCTAGGGTATAAAAAGAACTCCCCCAACTCAGCAACAACCAAACAACCCAATTCAAAATGGGCTGGATGTGAATAAACATTTCTCAAAAAACCTATACAAATCACCAATAATCACTTGAAAAAAAGCTCAACAGCATTAGTCATCAGGGAAATGCAAATCAAAATCACAGTGAGAAGAACGTGGCGAAACTAGAACCTTTGTTCAATGCCACTGACAATGTAAAATGGCATAGCTTCTGTGGAAAACAGTTAAGCAGTTCCTTAAAAAGTTAAATTGTCTCCCCAAGATACAAAAATTCTACTTGTATGTGTATACTCCAAAAAACAGAGACTCAAACAAATACATGTACAGACATATTCACAGAAGCATTGTTCCCAATAGCTAAAAGATGGAAACAACCTATGTGCCCATCAGTAGATGAATGGATAAGCAAAGCAAGATATATATATATACACACACACACACACACATACACACACATACATACACACACATATATATGTGTATATATATATATATATATGTAATGGGTTATTATTTAGCCTTAAAAAGAAATGAAGTTCTGATTTTTGCTACACTACAGATGAATCTTACAAACATGCTGGGTGAAGTCAGATTCAAAAAGACAAATATTGCATGAATCTCCTTATCTCAAATATTCAGGACAGACAAATTCAAAGAGGCAGAATGTAGACATTATCAGGGAATGGGGTTGTGGTAATGGAGAATTGCTGTTCAGTGAATACAAAGTTTCTGTTTGGTGTGATGATAAAGATTTGGAAATAGTGATGATGTTTGTACAACAATGTGAATGTAAGTCATGCTGCTGCTTTGTACATTTTAAAATGATGAAAAGGACAAATTTTATGTTATTTTACTACAATTAAAAGAAGCAATCACTAAAAGACTAGAGGCATGGGACAAACTTATTCTAAAAGGATGAGTGATATTTATATATGACACAGTAAATATTTATAACTGGCACACCCGAACAGTAACTAGGCAGCATGGATGCCAGCTGCAAACACACATTCAGAGCTACTGGCGAATTCAGTTTAATTACTACCTTGAATCTGGCACAAAATTAGTAAAGCTCATCTCTGAAGAAGCAGAGAAGAAGGAAGACTCAGCTCATTATAGTGTTATAGTCTCAAAGCACAGATTCTTTGTACAAGAGCCTTATCTGTTCAAAGTCCTCACTTTATTGATGAGAAAAAGGAGTCTGCACGTGGAAAACTGGCCAAGGTTCCCCTATACCATGCACACAGTCTGTGCTGTCATCCTGCTCCGGTGACGTCTGTCTCCCCTGATATTTCCACAATGTATATCACCCACTTGTATGCAAATGAGACAAATGTGAAAAGGAAACACCAATTACCATGATCATAATGCGAATATGGGGAATATTTTATTTTCTTCCTTCTTTCTCATCCAGGTCATTCGGTGACCCACTCAGTTGACAATGCCACTATCCCGTATTCTTCTAATAGTGCTAATGGTGCTCTTACACTGCTGGAAATGGAACGAAGCTGTAGAATGGCTACAAATACAGGCAGACAGACCAATATTTGATGCCAGCTCAGCCACGTACCTGCTAATATGAACTGGAGGATGGATTATGATTATGAACTAAAACCTTGCTAAAACTGGGGGGGGGTGTGTGTGTGAAATGGGTTTAATGAAATTGCTGTGAGGATGGAACGAGAGAGCACATTCAAATGCCAATGTCTTACATGTCATCGTAATCTCAGCAGTGGTAAGTACGTTAATTATACCTCCTCCACTTTCCAAATGCTGCACCAACCACATCCTCATGCTACATCCTCAGTTCTCTGTCACTTCATTCGGGGGCACTCCAAATCACCTCAACGTACTACTCTGAAAGTTAGTCTTTCATCTCACTTTGCTGTTTTTCACAATGATAAAACTCTGCAATTTGACCATTCAGGTATTTGTTCTGGCACAGCAAAGGTATCCTAGCCCTCTACTAACTGCTGCCCCCTTGAAACCTTTCCCCCAACTTTCAGAAGAGGGTAGCCTCAGCACAGAGACCTGACTGGGGGGATGCTGAGCCACATATAGTAGCCAATAGTACCCTTTTGTGATATTCACTCAGGAGAGTGAGGACAACGAGGCTACACAAGACCAAAATCCATTCAATGACTAAGATGAGAAACTCAATTTGCATACTTTTTATGCTAGTCAGGCCCCATCATTAGCCTAGTAAGTCCTATACTTAATCAGGATTAATGAGAAACATGAACTCTACATCCCTCTTAGGTTTTTTGGGGGGAGACATTGATGTATGGCTCAGAAACACGCCCACAGCGGGAGGAGGTTACCTCATGGAAGCAATTGGAGTGCATTTCTTACCCGTCTGGCCTTGACCTTTAAAATACAAACATTTGGATTCTTCTGCCAAATACCTGCCTATGACTAAGCAGTGCATGAACTTACATCACTACTTTATAAAATAACAGGCCGTCTGAAGAACACTCGTGGGAAAACAAAGTCTAGGATAAAACACAAACAATGGAAGCTCTAGTTCTAACATTAGAGCAATTGATAGCTACATCCCGGGGAACATCATGATTAAAATCAATATGAAGCTCTTCAAAATGAATTCTTAAAAATAATCTAGCTATACACTTACACATATATACTTCAGATATTTTCTATATCTTTCAGGAATTAATGGGAAAAAATCTACTTCAGTAGAATTACTGAAGTACTTATCTTTTGTTATGTATTCAATAGAATTTTTTCTTGTGAGTAACATTTGATACTTCAGTGAAATGCGCACTAGGGTACAAAAGCTTTAAGGGTTGTTTTATGTTCTAACTTAAAACTACATTTTTAAAGACTCTAAAAACTTTGTGTAGTGATTATTTGAGTTCACTGATTAAAACAAATTCACTTTTATTAGGTGAAATTCAGATAATTTAGTGACTAATATTACTAATTCCAGGATTCTATTTTCAGGCATAGTTTGATCCAGGAGGCAACAGATAACCTCTGACTTACCATTTAGGCTCTGCTTACCTCTGTTGGTTTCATTTAGAATATTTTTCACTGCTTGCCTCTTGTAGGTCTAGAGCCTTGCCTCACTAGGTCTAGAGCACACACTTTCTGCAACCTCAGTTCAAACTGTGGTTACATCATTTTTCAGAGATTGCTCCCTTTAGAGTAGTCAGGAAAATAGACTATGCCAAGTAGTCACGTTTGGATCACATTTTCACCCTTCGAGCCCGGGGTTCATCCTTATCCAAAGCATGAGGACAGAAAGTGGTAGAATCCAAAAATTTCCCAAAAACCAAATTCTAAGCAGGCAGAAATACAACTTGACGTTTTAGCCCAGGTCACTTGTTTTTCAACATGGAAAAATATTTGGAGCTCTAATTTCAGTTTCTCACAGTGACTAAGAACCCTGGAGTAATAACATCTCTCTGTGCTGGTGCTTTTCCATCTGTGACATCGGAATATTCAGTTACCTGGCTTCTAGGCACACTATTTACACTTAATGCTAGTAAAATGCTCAGGGCCCCAGACACACTATATAAATGCAAAGTGTCAATATAAATTGTGCTAAAAGAGGTATTCCCCAGTTAACAGGAGGAACAGCATACCAGCAAAGATACATCAAATGCTATAAAAGAAATGCTAATTTCTTTTGCCTCCTCACCACATAATTTAAAAATTGCTTTATTCACATCCTATATTTTAGAGGTTATATTTTTTCTCAGAATGTCTGCACTTCAATCACTTGACTTTCTAAAGGTTATCATAACACAACTTTTTTTTAACTGAGCCACTCCTAGAGGATGACAGAAGAGTTTGTTAGAATTCCAATACAGTGACAAAATTCTCTGTGCCCTCACTCTCAGCCCTGAGAAAAATTGATTTTTCAAGTGCCTCTGGTAAAAGATTACAGTCATTTGGTGTTTTTTCTTTTGTTTTGTTTGTTTTTTTGTTTTGTTTGTTTGTTTGTTTGTCTTTTAGAGAAATAAAAGGAAGTGGTTTGGGCTAAAGGTATAAATTCCCCTATTTAGTCACAGAAGCAAATTTAGATCTTTATAGTGCACAGTGAAGATGAATGAAAATACAGCACCACATAGCTGCTGCCAGGGTGAGAGGTAGAAATCTCACCTGACGGGTGATCAATGAGACAGTAAAGGTTAGAAGAATTATTAATGGGGATGCAGAAGAGCAAAGGACAATAAAAAAGGCCAAAAAACCCCAAAATCTTTTGGCTAATTTCTTTTATAAATCACAGTGTAAAATGATCTATGTGTAATGAATTATCTCTTACAGCTCTCAGTTTTGGTTGAATGCCAAGTCAAAGCATTTTCAATTACTGACCTGATTACATGTTTTGTGGTGGTGGGGTGGTGGTTTTCCATTTTTGTTTTGTTTTAACTTATAGTAATAAAAAATAATTTTGGACTAAAGTGTTAAAGAACAGGGTAGAAAGATATTTTCATTAACTAAAATTCATGACCATTAAATAATAATATACAATAAAGTGGGTTACAAAACAGTATATAATACAATCCATTTATTTTAAAAAGATGGTATGTTATAATAGCTAGCACTTAGATGGCACTTCCCTTGGGCCAGGCACTGTTCTGAGTGCTTTACATTTTTATTAATTCATAGACTTCTCTCACTACAGGTGATGCCAATTGCCATGCAATTAATGAGAAAACACAGAGATAGAAGTTAAGGAGGTTTCCCATGACCTCATTAGGATAGAAAGATGGATGGATGAATGAAGGGATCAATGGGTGGGTTCATCTAAATAGTGTTTACCAAAATGTTAAGGGTAATCATTTCTGGATAATAGAGTAGGATGCTCTGTTACACTCACTTTGTTGTTTAAGAATGATAAATATTTCTCATTGAAAATACTTATCTTTCTGATATTTCCCACTCATTTTTTCTCCTTTCCCCTTTATTCCCTTTCACTATTTTTTTATATTCCCCAAATGAATGAGACCATATAATGTTTGAAAGGGAGACAGAACATGAAAGACTCCTAACTCTGAGAAACAAACTAGGGGTGGTGGAAGGGGAGGTGGGTGGGGGGTGGGGGTGACTGGGTGATGGGCACTGAGGTGGGCACTTGATGGGATGAGCACTGGGTGTTATTCTATATGTTGGCAAATTGAACACAATAAAAAATAAATTTATATATAAAAAAGAAAATACTTCTCTTTAGAATCAGAAATAACTATCAGTAGCTATTGTCATTTTGGGGAAAATGCTTTATATATTGAACATATTCCTCTCTGGTGATTCAGTTATTCTGTTGAATATCTTACACAGTCAACTCAAACTCAACCAGCTCCAATTGGATAAGTCTACCTTCTCTGTAGTCCTTCTTCTCATCCTCATTCTTTTTCTTGGTGAGTGGTACCATCCAAGAGAGAATCATGGGAGTCACCTCAGATGAGGGTGAACAAACTCAATTTTACTGCCTACCTGGTTCTCAAACTTAATGCTTTCTCTTGTTTGGCTATTCTCTTTCCACCATCATCTTCAACTCAGTAGAAATCTCTCAGTATCTCCTGCCAGGCTTATTACATACAAACAATCCTGTTCCCTCTACCCTCCACACTCATGACTTCATCTTCCCTTCAACCTTCTAACTTACCCTCCTTCTTGCCTAAAAAGCTACCTTTGTGGGAATATGATCATTCAGTGCCCCTGCTTAAAATTACTGAGTTTCTCCCCCTTATGAAAAATAAAAACTAAATTCCTTAGCATTAAAGATAAGGTCCTCCAGGATCTGGATCACACATACCTTTCTTGTTTATAGAACAAGCCTTCCTTTTATTTTGTTTACGTGTGAGCTGCATGGATTTCTCTGTGCTTATACAACCACGTACTAAGGGTTCCCAACTTCAGAACTTCACATGTTCTGTTGATGGGTTCCCTCTGTCTGAAGTCTCTGCCACTAGATTTAAACTTTCTCCCCTTAATCCCTAAAACAGAGACTAGCATCCATTCATTATTCAATTAATATTTATTAAGCACTTAGTATGCATCAAGCAATTTGTCAGTGCTGATGATATGAGAGGAAACCTAAAAAGGCCTGGTTCCTGCAAAGAGTGACCAACTCAGCCCAGGTTGCCTAGCATTTTCCTGATTATAGCAGTAAAAGTCTCAAGTTCCAGGAAACCCCTCAGTCTTGAACAACCCATGGTGGTTGGTCATATCATTCCTATACCCAGTGAACTTAATATTCCAGTAAAGGAAGTGGCTTACTAATGGATAATGAATAAATGAAGCAAATGAACAAGTGAAGAATTTCCTTTTATAGCATCTAAGGATGGTCATTATGAACATCTTTTATATTCACATGATTTCACAATAAACCTGAAGTCAACTTTATGATAGAAAAACACATAAATAGCTTAATATACTAAACACTATAACATGGAGTAAACCAGATCATCTGACTCACGGGGTAGAGAGGCAATCAAGTCACCTTCATGAAGAGCTCCCTGGAGAGAGGCAGGTGAGAAGGAAAAGAATCTTTGATTTCCTCTGAGTGAAGTGGAAATTCAGCTTGTGTCTATTTCCATGACACATTGCCAGGAGGATGAAACATGCCTAGAACAGTTTCAAAAGAGGATGGGCTTGAAATGCAGGGAATAAAAGACAGAGTGTTTTCAATTGTTCTTACCAAAACTCTTCATTGTCTTCGTATGTAAAATAGGGGTAATAAAAATAATGAAATGATACATTTTTATAAAGATTAAGTTAATTCACTGTACTTAAGAGGCTTAGGATGGTGCCTGACACATGGTCATACTGCTTACATATTATCTTATACACCTACTGCTCCATCTCCTACCTCCACTACTCATTCTATGCGAGGTCAGCAGAAATGGCTATAGAGACAGCAGAGCTGGTTGAGCACAGTGTCTCTCATCGCTTAATTCAAGAAGAGGCTTATGGAAGGAGGGTAGAAAGAGGGCTTTTATCTCCACGTTCACCAGCTTTCCCTGTCACGTATGGGTGTGAAGAAGAATTTCAGAATTAACCTTCAAACCTACTCTGTTCAACTCATGAAATCATCTGCATCTCCGTGATTACATGCCTACAGGAATACATTTTTAAAAGATTGGTCAAAAATGCACTAGAATAGAAATCCATATTAGTAATAAAATATTCCATATTAGCAATAAAAATTAAGTTTGGTAAATAAGGAAATTATTTTCATACTTTGGCCAAATGTTACTGAACTTGAAAGTCATAGTAAACTGAAGCTTATTCACACAGTTCAAAATTAGCCCTAATAAATACAGAGCAAAATATCCATCTTTTGCCAAGAGGTTTGTTTGCTTGTTTATTTATTTAATATTTTATTTATTTATTCATGGGAGACACAGAGAGAAAGGTGCAGAGACACAGACATAGGGAGAAGCAGGCTCTTTGCAGGGAGCCCGATACGGGACTCGATCCCCTGACTGGGATCACACCCTGAGCTGAATGGCAGACGCTCAACCACTGAGCCACCCAGGCATCCCTTGCCAAGAGGTTTAATACACAATCTGATATTTATATTCTAGAACTAGGAATACAGTCATGTCCTTTTTAAAAGTTATATTAAACAGGCAAAATAATCAAATTAAGTGTATGTGTTGACATGTTGACATGGCTCCCTTAAAAAAAAATGGTTATTTTGTGTTAACTCAAATATGGAGGAATAATTTTTTGCCCAGGTGCCAAAACTGCAACCAGATGGTAAGGTAAGTCCATCTGAGTTAAATGGTTTGCATCTCAACAATGCCCATCTGGGGTTCTGGAGTGCAAGTGGCCAGTACAGCACATGTCTCCTTGTCTTCAATCCTTTTACTCAAACATATGGCCTCAGGAGGTACAGCTGATTATTAGGAATTTTAATTGAGACCCAATCCCAGCAACTTTGATGGTGAATGTTAGGCTAAATCTAAAAAACACTTTGAGTAAAGATTCATCACTCCGAGAGAGGAACTGTAGAGGTGTCTTTATCACACAAAGACCAAATTGTGTGATAAAGAGCAAAGACAAAGTAGGTGTTCCTTTGAAGGGCAGTCTCCTTTCTCGAAGGCCTTCTGCTTTTTCCAAAAGCCCCTCTACTCCCACAGCTACGAGCAGATGAGGAAATGGCTATATTTCTCAGAAGTAAAACTGCATGAAACATTCTGAGACTTTTCCAACCCTTTACCCTACCTCTGCGGTAAAACTAAAATAAAAAGTGTTTCTAAGGATATGTGTGTGAGTTTATATTTAAAGCCTGACTCAGCACTTTAAAAATGTTTAATTCCTTCCTGGCCCACATTATCTGGGTTATTTTAGCATTGCCTAATGAAAGAGACATGAAAATAGCCAATGGTCTATTTAACTGGTTTCCAATGAAATCATGGTAGGTTGAAAGTAAATCATTCAAGAGCTCTAAAGAGAAACTTATTGTGGTCTACTTTGTAGCTCTATAATCAGTAGAACAATTTCCTCAAGAAGACATGTACTGTAAGAAAGCCAAATTATATTCCTTTTACCTAACAGCCAACACAAATCTGATAGGCACTTTCTTGCTGAAACCCTTAAGTGATTATCCATTGCTGATGAATGTGGCCAAAAATCCCTAAGAGCCATGCTCCCCTCTGTTATTCTCTATGGTTGAACCCTCTGTATTTCTCTATTTCTCTAAATGACCAAGTACTTCATCTCAGAGCCTTACAACACACACACACACACACACACACACACACACACACACACACACACGATTCCTACTGCTGGTATGATTTCACTGCTCCTTTTTACTCAATAAACTCTTATTTATTCACATCTCTTCTGGCCTTCACACAACAGTTGATTACTTCCTTGGGAAGTCTTTCCTTTCTTTTCTGGGCAACTTGGGACCACAATGGTTGCTAAACGTGGAGTATTTTTTCCTCATAGGTCTCATTAAAATTGCAATCATTTCTATAACTAATTCTTTAATTTGGATCTCCCTCATTGGACTGGAGTTTTAACTTACTTATAGCTCTAGTCCAATACCTGGTACAGCACCTGGCATCTAGGACTTAACAGCTTATCTTTGGTGAATGAACAAGTGAATAATTATTGTCTGACATGAGAAGCAGGTGAGAGGCAGTGCGACCATGAAGAAGGAAAAGGTCTTGATACTGGACACAGAGGTGTGGCCAATGCTAATTAAAAAGTCTAGTTATTATGTAAAAACTGATCAGAAAGCTGAATCGTAGATTTCTGCTAAATCTGATTCCAGAATTACCTTCTTAAAAAATACAATTAGACTTTAAGCAAAAAATTGCATTACTCTATCATAAATTTCAGTGTATTTTTGAAAATATACTCC
This sequence comes from Canis lupus baileyi, assembly GCF_048164855.1. Taxonomy (NCBI): domain Eukaryota; kingdom Metazoa; phylum Chordata; class Mammalia; order Carnivora; family Canidae; genus Canis; species Canis lupus. The sequence continues at coordinate 15,528,059 of NC_132856.1, read as the reverse complement.
TGACGGGATCCCTAGGTGGTGCAGCGGTTTGGCGCCTGCCTTTGGCCTAGGGCGCGATCCTGGAGACCCAGGATCGAATCCCACATCGGGCTCCCGGTGCATGGAGCCTGCTTCTCCCTCTGCCTGTGTCTCTGCCTCTCTCTCTCTCTCTCTGTGACTATCATAAATAAATAAAATTAAAAAATATATATATACTCCTGACAATTTTGACATCCAGTTTCCAAATGTCTACTAATGTCTCCCAAAGTTAAGCCCCTCAGTAACTAAAAGTAACATTCTTTTCTAATATATTTAAGGATTTATAGAATCACAACAGTGTAAAGAGAATTTCATGTTTGTCTGAACATGACCTCCTATAAACTTTGTAAAAGGAGAAAATTGGCAACACATAGTCCTTCCCTTATGCTGATTAAAATTATTTTTTTAAAAGATTGTATTTATTTATTTTGAGAGAGAGAGTGCACCAATGGAGGGAGGGACAGAAGGAGAGATGGAATCTCAAGCAGACTCCACACTAAGTATGGAGTCCAATACAGGGCTCAATCTCACAACTCTGAGATCATAACCTGAGCAGAAATCAGGAGTTGGATGTTTAACCAATTGAGTGACCCAGGCATCCTTCTGATTAAAATTATTAAAGTGCAGTAGGACATGGCTGTTCCACATAGTTGGAAGAGGAATATCAAATCATAGTTCCCAAAAGACACTCACATTGAGTAAATGCTGGTAATGCAACTTGCTTCTGTATGTGGTCACCATATGTCATTCCGGCCATGTCACTTTTCTAAAGGGCAATTTTCAATATTTAATGTAGAAGTTTGATCTTTATATTAAAATAGAATCTTGAAGAGTTTTAGAAATCATAGTAGTTATGCACGTGAGCTTCAATATAAAGTTGAATTATGAGAGTGAAATGGGAATGCCTGCAACTCCAGCTCAACAAATTCAATGTTTCATTCAATGGATGATAATGTAATCTTTTGTAAAGTTGCTTTACCTGTGTTGTTAGTAACAAGGTGACATTTATGAAACTAATAAACTGTAAAGTCCATTATGGTTTATCGCTGATTTTTGAACATGAACCTTGTAATATATTCATTTATAAAAACCATTTGAGTCATTTAAATATCATTAAGCCATAGCAGAATTAAAATGAGTTTTCTCTCCATGGGCTCAGGTATATGAGAGTAAATTATTTGTGTAGGCTAGTCAACCGGTCTGGAGTCTGATATACAACATAGTATACTACTCCTGCCATCACCCCCATTTGGGAGTCAAATCAAGGAATGAATCATCTTCCCAGATGATCTTCCCAGATGATCTTCCCAGACACTTTGGGGAAAGTGTCTTTATTCTTTGTTGTGCAATCAGAAAAGCGGTGGGTCTTTTCCATATTGAAAAATAATTAAACACTTTCTCCTATTATCCTCACTATGTACTATTCCATGATTCTTACTGGGAAATGTGGGACCAAACCATTAAATGGGAAAAGTCACAGGAGGCTTCTTCCTGAGATCAACTCTATCTTCACTATCACTGAGTTCAAGTTCATATCTTTTCCATCTGAAAAAATGCCAGGGCCTAAAAGCTGGGTCTTCTGCCCCTCCAGGCCTTCTCCTTCCTAAAAATCTTCTCCACTATCATTTTAAAATGACATTATTTCTCTATTTAAAGGTTATATTCAGGATTACACTTAAACTCTGTAGTAGGCAGAGAGAAAAAGAGAGATCTTCATGTGTGACTCTTTTTCAATCCCTAAGGCAAGTGGAAGTCACAGAGGGAAGGAAGCTGTGTGTACCCAATAGTCCCTGAAGGGCTAAACTTAATGGGCAAACCGATAAAACTTTAGTTGAGATAAATAACTAAACCCTATGTTTCTCGCCTATAATACTGATAAATCATTTCCTACATTAACTGTATAATCAGAAAAATGGCTCAAAGTTGAGGATGTGATGAATCCAAAAATTGTTTTTCTTCAAATAAACAAAGGACTTGCTCAGATTGGCCAGGTCAAACCTCCCTTTTGGTTACTGCTTGTGTTTACTATGTTCCTGCAGTGTCTGATAGCTGTATTTACTTAATCTTTATTGCATTCTTGTCTAAAACTAAGTGAAGGGGGAGTCAGCTGGACAGCTGCCTGGGACATCAGTTCATAAAGCACATTAAAATATCCCTAGAATAAAGTGTAAATACAGTGCTAGTTAACTCAGGTTTCCACATGAGATTACTAACATAATTGGCAAAAAGAGGCAACACGCTTAAGTGGAAATTGTGAAAACACTTCTCCCGGTGGTGAACTTGCTCCGTTGACTTACTTTGCAAAGCATAATTGCAAATTGCATGCTGCAATTACAGGCTGCTCCAGTAGCCTTGAGACAGGCCTGCTGACAGTTTAGTTGACATTATAAAACCGAGTAAGGCATGGCAAAGTGTTTCCTCTCTTCTTTCCTCTTTAATGAATGACTTAGTTCATTATCTAAATTTCAACCCTCGGAATATGCTCTCAAGATATCTTCTGTTTCAAAAATTTAAATATGAAATGTAAAAGAGAAAGGAAATGGTGAAAGGTAAGCAATGAGTTACCAACCTCAAGGCCAGACAATGAGGACTTGGAGATATAATCCGAACAAAATATAACACATCTAAATAGGTAAGTTACCTCTTTTTTTCATGATTATAGGTGACTATTGTTACCTAGTTGTAGGTGGTTGAAAAAAATCCTAAAAAACAAAAAATTTCAACTAAGTTTAAAAACTGAAAATATATACACCCTATCAATAGGAAATCCAATTCTTTTGTTCTTTATGAAATCAATGCTAAACAAGTACTTGAAAAACAACAATATGAAGGGGTATATCTCTATACTGTCTGAGGAGCCCACTTGTCTCCATCCAGCCTAGTTTCTGGGGACATACTGGGACCCACTGCACCTCTGACAAAACAGACCTAGAGAAGTTTTTATCTTAAAGAGATTATTTTCTTTTTGTTTTTTAAGAGATTATTTTCAAGGAGTACTTTTGTCAGAAGCCTGGGAGTGAGCAATAGTATCTCCATCTTGGATCCTTGGAGGTTAAGAGTAGCCCATAGTTCAGAATTTTTGAAAACTGTCTTGAGTGTATATGATGTTTTTTTTAATTTTTTAATATGAGCTGACAGGTGACACAAAATAAAAATACTTGATAGCAGAATCAGGATACCAAGAATTTGAAATGAGCTGATAGGAAAAATTTGAACTTAGTAAGATTAAATACAATAGAAATAGAAATACACTTAGGCATAATAAAGAGAGCAAGAAAAAAAATTACAGAATGAAAGAGGCATGACTCATTAACATATGTGAAATAAGTATAGAGCTTTCATGGAATATGAGCAATATAAAAAGGGGGATATGAAATATGGCATTAATATTGTCAAAGGTCCATGACTAATTGAGAAAATGATGAGCAAAGTCTGTGACTACTTTTACCATAAAATGCACATGCAAACCAAATTTGGGATTCAAGGAAATTTATAAAGGCTTGAAGCTCAGGGGTGCCTGGATGGCTCAGTTGGTTGGGCGTCCAACTCTTGGTTTCTGCTTGGGTCGTGATTTCTTGAGTTGTAAGATTAAGCCCCAAGTCAGACTCTTTGCTAGGGGAATCTACTTGAAGATTCTCTCCCTCTGTTCCTCCCCCCACTCATGTTTCTCTCTCTCAAATAATTAAATAAATCTTTAAAAAAAAGACCTGAAACCCATTTAAGGATCTCTAAGCTATTTTCAAATCTCAGATTTTTTTTTTTTTTTTTTTTTTTTTTTATTGGTGTTCAATTTACTAACATACAGAATAACACCCAGTGCCCGTCACCCATTCACTCCCACCCCCCGCCCTCCTCCCCTTCCACCACCCCTAGTTCGTTTCCCAGAGTTAGCAGTCTTTATGTTCTGTCTCCCTTTCTGATATTTCCCACACATTTCTTCTCCCTTCCCTTATTTTCCCTTTCACTATTATTTATATTCCCCAAATGAATGAGAACATATAATGTTTGTCCTTCTCCGACTGACTTACTTCACTCAGCATAATACCCTCCAGTTCCATCCACGTTGAAGCAAATGGTGGGTATTTGTCATTTCTAATAGCTGAGTAATATTCCATTGTATACATAAACCACATCTTCTTTATCCATTCATCTTTCGTTGGACACCGAGGCTCCTTCCACAGTTTGGCTATCGTGGCCATTGCTGCTAGAAACATCGGGGTGCAGGTGTCCCAGCGTTTCATTGCATTTGTATCTTTGGGGTAAATCCCCAACAGTGCAATTGCTGGGTCGTAGGGCAGGTATATTTTTAACTGTTTGAGGAACCTCCACACAGTTTTCCACAGTGGCTGCACCAGTTCACATTCCCACCAACAGTGTAAGAGGGTTCCCTTTTCTCCACATCCTCTCCAACATTTGTTGTTTCCTGCCTTGTTAATTTTTCCCATTCTTACTGGTGTGAGGTGGTATCTCATTGTGGTTTTGATTTGTATTTCCCTGATGGCAAGTGATGCAGAGCATTTTCTCATGTGCATGTTGGCCATGTCTATGTCTTCTTCTGTGAGATTTCTGTTCATGTCTTTTGCCCATTTCATGATTGGATTGTTTGTTTCTTTGGTGTTGAGTTTAATAATTTCTTTATAGATCTTGGAAACTAGCCCTTTATCTGATATGTCATTTGCAAATATCTTCTCCCATTCTGTAGGTTGTCTTTGAGTTTTGTTGACTGTATCCTTTGCTGTGCAAAAGCTTCTTATCTTGATGAAGTCCCAATAGTTCATTTTTGCTTTTGTTTCTTTTGCCTTCGTGGATGTATCTTGCAAGAAGTTACTATGGCCGAGTTCAAAAAGGGTGTTGCCTGTGTTCTTCTCTAGGATTTTGATGGAATCTTGTCTCACATTTAGATCTTTCATCCATTTTGAGTTTATCTTTGTGTATGGTGAAAGAGAGTGGTCTAGTTTCATTCTTCTGCATGTGGATGTCCAATTTTCCCAGCACCATTTATTGAAGAGACTGTCTTTCTTCCAATGGATAGTCTTTCCTCCTTTATCGAATATTAGTTGCCCATAAAGTTCAGGGTCCACTTCTGGATTCTCTATTCTGTTCCACTGATCTATGTGTCTGTTTTTGTGCCAGTACCACACTGTCTTGATGACCACAGCTTTGTAGTACAACCTGAAATCTGGCATTGTGATGCCCCCAGATATGGTTTTCTTTTTTAAAATTCCCCTGGCTATTCGGGGTCTTTTCTGATTCCACACAAATCTTAAAATAATTTGTTCTAACTCTCTGAAGAAAGTCCATGGTATTTTGATAGGGATTGCATTAAATGTGTATATTGCCCTGGGTAACATTGACATTTTCACAATATTAATTCTGCCAATCCATGAGCATGGAATATTTTTCCATCTCTTTGTGTCTTCCTCAATTTCTTTCAGAAGTGTTCTATAGTTTTGAGGGTATAGATCCTTTACATCTTTGGTGAGGTTTATTCCTAGGTATCTTATGCTTTTGGGTGCAATTGTAAATGGGATTGACTCCTTAATTTCTCTTTCTTCAGTCTCATTGTTAGTGTATAGAAATGCCACTGACTTCTGGGCATTGATTTTGTATCCTGCCACGCTACCGAATTGCTGTATGAGTTCTAGCAATCTTGGGGTGGAGACTTTTGGGTTTTCTATGTAGAGTATCATGTCATCAGCGAAGAGGGAGAGTTTGACTTCTTCTTTGCCAATTTGAATGCCTTTAATGTCTTTTTGTTGTCTGATTGCTGAGGCTAGGACTTCCAGTACTATGTTGAATAGCAGTGGTGAGAGTGGACATCCCTGTCTTGTTCCTGATCTTAGGGGAAAGGCTCCCAGTGCTTCCCCATTGAGAATGATATTTGCTGTGGGCTTTTCATAGATGGCTTTTAAGATGTCGAGGAATGTTCCCTCTATCCCTACACTCTGAAGAGTTTTGATCAGGAATGGATGCTGTATTTTGTCAAATGCTTTCTCTGCATCCAATGAGAGGATCATATGGTTCTTGGTTTTTCTCTTGCTGATATGATGAATCACATTGATTGTTTTACGGGTGTTGAACCAGCCTTGTGTCCCAGGGATAAATCCTACTTGGTCATGGTGAATAATTTTCTTAATGTACTGTTGGATCCTATTGGCCAGTATCTTGTTGAGAATTTTTGCATCCATGTTCATCAGGGATATTGGTCTGTAATTCTCCTTTTTGGCGGGGTCTTTGTCTGGCTTTGGAATTAAGGTGATGCTGGCTTCATAGAACGAATTTGGAAGTACTCCATCTCTTTCTATCTTTCCAAACAGCTTTAGGAGAATAGGTATGATTTCTTCTTTAAACGTTTGATAAAATTCTCCTGGGAAGCCATCTGGCCCTGGACTCTTGTGTCTTGGGAGGTTTTTGATGACTGCTTCAATTTCCTCCCTGGTTATTGGCCTGTTCAGGTTTTCTATTTCTTCCTGTTCCAGTTTTGGTAGTTTGTGGCTTTCCAGGAATGCGTCCATTTCTTCTAGATTGCCTAATTTATTGGCGTATAGCTGTTCATAATAGGTTTTTAAAATCGTTTGTATTTCCTTGGTGTTGGTAGTGATCTCTCCTTTCTCATTCATGATTTTATTAATTTGAGTCTTCTCTCTCTTCTTTTTAATAAGGCTGGCTAATGGTTTATCTATCTTATTAATTCTTTCAAAGAACCAACTCCTGGTTCTGTTGATCTGTTCCACAGTTCTTCTGGTCTCGATTTCGTTGAGTTCTGCTCGAATCTTTATTAGCTCCCTTCTTCTCTTGGGTGTAGGATCTATTTGCTGTTTTTTCTCTAGCTCCTTTATGTGTAAGGTTAGCTTTTGTATTTGAGTTCTTTCCAGTTTTTGAATGGATGCTTGTATTGCGATGTATTTCCCCCTTAGGACTGCTTTTGCTGCATCCCAAAGATTTTGAACGGTTGTATCTTCATTCTCATTAGTTTCCATGAATCTTTTTAATTCTTCCTTATTTTCCTGGTTGACCCTTTTATCTTTTAGCAGGATGGTCCTTAACCTCCATGTGTTTGAGGTCCTTCCAAACTTCTTGTTGTGATTTAGTTCTAATTTCAAGGCATTATGGTCCGAGAATATGCAGGGGACAATCCCAATCTTTTGGTATCGGTTCAGACCCGATTTGTGACCCAATATGTGGTCTATTCTGGAGAAAGTTCCATGTGCGCTTGAGAAGAATGTGTATTCAGTTGAGTTTGGATGTAAAGTTCTGTAGATATCTGTGAAATCCATCTGGTCCAGTGTATCATTTAAAGCTCTCGTTTCTTTGGAGATGTTTTGCTTAGAAGACCTATCGAGTATAGAAAGAGCTAGATTGAAGTCACCAAGTATAAGTGTATTATTATCTAAGTATTTCTTCACTTTGGTTAATAATTGATTTATATATTTGGCAGCTCCCACATTTGGAGCATATATATTGAGGATTGTTAAGTCCTCTTGTTGAATAGATCCTTTAAGTATGATATAGTGTCCCTCTTCATCTCTCACTACAGTCTTTGGGGTAAATTTTAGTTTATCTGATATAAGGATGGCTACCCCTGCTTTCTTTTGAGGACCATTCGAATGGTAAATGGTTCTCCAACCTTTTATTTTCAGGCTGTAGGTGTCCTTCTGTCTAAAATGAGTCTCTTGTAGACAGCAAATAGATGGGTCCTGCTTTTTTATCCAGTCTGAAACCCTGCGCCTTTTGATGGGGTCATTAAGCCCGTTCACATTCAGAGTTACTATTGAGAGATATGAGTTTAGTGTCATCATGATATCTATTCAGTCTTTGTTTTTGTGGACTGTTCCACTGAACTTCTTCTTAAAGGGGAATTTTAAGAGGCCCCCTTAAAATTTCTTGCAGAGCTGGTTTGGAGGTCACATATTCTTTTAGTTGCTGCCTGTCTTGGAAGCTCTTTATCTCTCCTTCCATTTTGAATGAGAGCCTTGCTGGATAAAGTATTCTTGGTTGCATGTTCTTTTCATTTAGGACCCTGAATATATCCTGCCAGCCCTTTCTGGCCTGCCAGGTCTCTGTGGAGAGGTCTGCTGTTACCCTAATACTCCTCCCCATAAAAGTCAGGGATTTCTTGTCTCTTGCTGCTTTAAGGATCTTCTCCTTATCTTTGGAATTTGCAAGCTTCACAATTAAATGTCGAGGTGTTGAACGGTTTTTATTGATTTTAGGGGGGGATCTCTCTATTTCCTGGATCTGAATGCCTGTTTCCCTTCCCAGATTAGGAAAGTTTTCAGCTAGAATTTGTTCAAATACATATTCTGGCCCTCTGTCCCTTTCGGCGCCCTCGGGAACCCCAATTAAACGTAGGTTTTTCTTCCTCAGGCTGTCGTTTATTTCCCTTAATCTATCTTCATGGTCTTTTAATTGTTTGTCTCTTTTTTCCTCAGTTTCCCTCTTTGCTGTCAACTTGTCTTCTAGGTCACTCACTCGTTCTTCCACCTCGTTAACCCTCGTCGTTAGGACTTCTAGTTTGGATTGCATCTCATTCAATTGGTTTTTAATTTCTGCCTGATTAGCTCTAAATTCTGCAGTCATGAAGTCTCTTGAGTCCTTTATACTTTTTTCTAGAGCCACCAGTAGCTGTATAATAGTGCTTCTGAATTGGCTTTCTGACATTGAATTGTAATCCAGATTTTGTAACTCTGTGGGAGAGAGGACTGTTTCTGATTCTTTCTTTTGAGGTGAGGTTTTCCTTCTAGTCATTTTGCTCAGTGCAGAGTGGCCAAAAGCAAGTTGTATTGGGAAAAAGAGAAAAAGAGAGGAGAGAAAGAAGGAAAGAAAAGAGAAAGAGAAAAAAAAGGGAAGAAAAAGAAAAAAAAACGAAAAAAAAAAAAAAAGAAGAAGAAAAAGAGAAAGAAAAAGAAAGGAGAAAAAAAGGGGGTGGGGGAAGGAAACAGATCAAAAAGCAAAACAAAACAAAAACAAAAACAAAAACAAACAAACAAAAAAAGAACCACCGGGGAGTATCTTCTGATTCTGTGTACTTTAAGTCCCTTGGCTTCTCCTGGAAGTTGTCCGTCTAGCTGGTGTTCTGGGGGAGGGGCCTGTTGTGCTGATTTTCAGGTGTTAGCAGTTGGGGGAGCTGCTGTGCCCCTGCCTGGTGCAGGGCTCGGTGGGGGTTGTTTACCCCGTGAGGCCGCAGGAGGAACAGCCCCAGTGGCGGGGCAGCTCTGGAAACCTGGATTCAGCTCCGGCAGGAACTCCGTCTGCAGGGCCTGGAGGCTCCGGGGCGGGGCCGCTGATCTGCTCAGCTCCGGGCAGGAGCGTCCTCGCTGTCCTGGGCCCTCCCGGCCTCTGCCTGTCCCGGGGGAGGCCGGATCCTGGGCTGTGTCCCGGCGCCCTGTGTCCCGGCGCCTGCGCTGGTGGATTCGCGCTCCCGGGCCGCGCAACCCCCTCCGCGGAGCCGCCGCCCGAGCCCCTCCGAGCTGCGCCTGGAACCGCGCAGCCCCCTCCGCACGGAGCCTCTTCTTCTGCCCGAGCCCCTCCGAGCTGCTCCCGGGGCCCCGCAGCCCCCTCCGCGGAGCCGCCCCCGAGCCCCTTCAGCTGCTCCGGGTCCCGCCGGGTCCCGCCGTGCGCGCTGCAGCCCTTAGGGAGCTCGGCGCACTCTCCTGGGCGCGCAGTTGCTCTGTTAGTGTCCCCGGGAGCCCGAGGGCCTCCTCGCCCTCCTGGTCCTGCTCCAACTCCCCACGAGCCCCTTTCCACCCGGGAAGGTCGGTGCAGCTCCTGCTCCTCCGGGACGGGGCTCTCCTGTCCTGGGGACACTCGCCCCGGCCTCAGCCCGGCTCCTCGCGGGGCCCCTCCCCCTCGGAGGCCTTTGTTCCTTTATTTCTTTTTCCCCGTCTTCCTACCTTGATAGATGCGCGAACTCTTCTCACTGTAGCATTCCAGGTGTTCTCTCTTTAAATCTCAGGCCGAATTCATAGATTTTCAGGATAATTTGAAGGTTTTCTAGGTAGTTTGGTGGAGACAGGTGATTTGGAGACCCTACTCCTCCGCCATCTTGCTCCTCCCCCCAAAAATCAAATCTCAGATTTAAGACTGAATTAACAGAACAATCTCAGAATTCATATAATCACGGACTGGAATACTGAATCCACCACTACTAACAGGATGACGTCAGGCACATGACAAACTTGATCAGCCTTAGAATCCTCATCTGTAATATAGGAATAAAAATATTTACCTTGTAGAGTGGTGGAATGGTGAGAATGAGAGAATTTTTAAACAGATTTACTTATCACTTGGTAAGTACTCCCTCAGTGGTAAATTGTGGGCAAGATGATAAACAGGAAGAGTGATCAGATATACTGTGTATGACTCTACCTGGTAGGTGGTAGGTGTGAGAAGAGCAGAGCATGAACAACTCTAACACCGAACCAGATATGTTTCCAAAATGTGGATACTAAGTGTTGCTATTCGTGACTTGTCAAACTTCTTAGGTAGGTGACACCTTATTTTTACTCTTATGCATGGGTTTAATACATACAAATTTTCTTTCAAGACTGCAGTATGTTTATCATTGAGAACATCATAAATCATTAAAATCAGATATCTTTAGTAGCTCTTCACTTATAAATTTTGACTCTCTTTAGCAGCACGTTTATTTTAAAATGTCTTGAACAGTCTGCTTACATAAGTACAAAGAAATTTCTATAAGAATAGTAATTTTCTGTAAAAAGGAAGAGGTTGGGAACCAAAGGGTTCAGTATTCCCTCAAGGTCACTTCCTAAATGAAAGTTTTCAGATTTGGTAATCCTCCCAAGGCAAATGAAGATTCTAAAATAAAGGGGTGAGGCAGAGAAAATCTAGGAAAGGAAAGGGTGTTCTGAATATATCACATTTCAGGCAATGTACCGGAAGGATGCTGGCAAATCTGTCACGGCATCGTGAACACATTCTTCAAATGACAAAACTTCTCTCTGACAAGCTCTTGGGAAGCAACACAGCACAGTATATCCTTTTGAAGCAGTCTCAGGGGTAGGGAGGGATGGGAAACTATGAAGATGAGGAAAGGCAAAGAATAAGACAGATGCATCTGGGCTGTCAACTCTCATTGTAAAAAAATAATGAAACAAGGAAATCAAGCTGCAGGATTGAAGACTTTCAAAAATGTATGAATATTGCTACTTGTGATCAAGAAAATGACTGTGCTTCTTATCAAATAATGTATGGGATCTGTTTGAAAGCAGTAATTAGCTGATTCTTGGAGATAGATATCACCCCAAGTCTTGCTTACTACTGGAATGGAATACTAAATTCCTCAAATTAGAAGACTACATTCACCATTCTTAGCTTAGCTTCTCAAAAGCTCATAAATTAGGCAGCCATCTGAGTCCTTCTGCACTCTACTCCAACTCTACATATTACATTTTTAATGATAGCTGAGAGTTTTCACTTTCTGTCTGTTGACAGAAGCCAATGATAATGCATTGTCATAGCAATCCGGTAAGAAATGCTTGGATTTGTTTTTTTTGTCCTGCTTCCCATCTGCAAAGTCATGTTTAATATCTAACTGTATGTTTTTATGATAGAAAGATAAAGTAGAAAGCTGTGTTCTCCACTTCTTTTGCCTCCACCAACAACCAGTTTCTCCTTCTCCTTTTCCTTAGTAGAACAAAAGGAATTTATTTTCCTACTAAGGGACTCATAAATGTCATCTTTAATTTCAAAAATTATACAGGCAAATGTGTTTTCTTCTTCATTCATGAGCAACAATGAGTATTTGCATGAGTTGTGTTCCCTTTGGGTGATCCAATGCAGTCTCTGTATATTAAGTAAATAAACCACTGGGCTGGAGATTGGAAAGAAACATGAGGTAAATGAAAGAAATAGAGGTAAGTCAATAGTATGAGTAATATTAGTAATATTAAAATACTAAATATTAGTAATACTAAAATTCTTATTATTATTAGAGTCTTGGTAGTAGCAGCTACCATTTACAGAGTGCCAGCTGGATGGTAGGATATATTGCTGGATGTGCCATATGCATTATTTCATTTAATCCTCACAGTAATCCCATGAGAGGGCCATTAGTTTGTCCATTTTATGGATGAGGAATCTGAGGCTAAGTAAGTTAAAGTTAATAGCTAAGTGTTTAGGAGGAGCCAAAATTCAATTCCAAGCTTGTCTGACTTCCTATCCAGGTGCTACACACTACATTGCTTCTTGAATTTGAGTAGCAATCATATTAACCCCACACAATGGAAAAAGTTAACTGGACAACAAGCTGTTAAAACATGTTTTTCCCGTTCTAGAAATGGGAAAAGATATTTCTTCTTGTATGAAATGATATCATTCAAGGTGTGTGGTCTTAAGTGTATTTTTCCAGGACTGGGGCATTATTTGTGCTAAGCTTCAGTATGATTTTGTGAACCAAAGGATCTTAGAATCCAAGTCCAACCAACTGCTGATGCTTGAACCACCTCTGAGAGATTTGAACCAAACTTTCTCAGAAGTTATCCAAGGCATTTCATTTCGTCTTTGCATCATTCTTAATATAATGGTGTATCAGAAGCTATTCTCCCCATTTTCCTCCCCATCTGGCATGCAATATCACCTTGGAAGACCCACCTTTCTAAAGGAAGATTCATCCTTAATGGTTTTCTTCAACTGTGTAACTGAAAAGTGAAACTGGGTAAGAGCTGTCTTATATAACACGACAAAGGTAGGACCCTACAATACCCCCAAAGTACAATGTATTTGGTCATTGATGGGTAAGAGGATCAATTTGCATCAGGAGACAAGGATCTTCTGTGAAGAAACTGTCCTATATCTTATGATTTGAAATTGGTGAAACTTTCCAGACCAAAAAGGTTTTGTTTAAAACACAATCACCCAGAGAGGTGCCTGAGTGGCTCAGTTGGTTAAGTGTCTATCTGCCTTCAGCTCAGGTCATGATCCAGTGTCCTGGGATAGAGCCTGAGTTTGGCTCCCGGGGCAATGGAAGCCTGCTTCTCCATCTGCTCGTCCTTCAGCCCTTTCCTCATTCATGCTCTCTTTCTCTAAAATAAAGAAAAAAATCTTTTAAAAAACACCCACCCAAACAATATACAAACATATTCTTTGACTTATGTTATAGGAAAAATTCTGTCCCTCTCTAATTTCCACATATTGTTCAACTAGCATGAGCCCCGAGTCTTCCCTGGTTTAGCTTAAGTATCTCTCCCTCCTTCAATTATTCTTATGATAAGGTTGATGCTCATGTCATGCTAAGCCACTTCACTAAAGTGCTCTTGTTGTTGTATATCTCAGTTTTCAGTTCTCTTGCACAAAACCTACTTCAAAAACCCAGCTCTGTTTTGAGATCTCTCTCTCTCTCTTTCTCTCTCTCTTTTGAACAGCAAGGAATGATACTTTATCTCTCTCATTCCATAAAATATGTTTGTATCCAAGTAATTATAAAATGCATTATCATCTTGAGTAGCTACATCATAACTGACAAACTTCTGAATTTACTGTCAAGTAAAGACCACAAAACCTCTTTGAGTCACTATTGTACTTTCATGTTCTATTTCTTCTTCATCCTGAATTTTGCAATTGGTGTTACAGACTCAAGGTCAGAAGCTTATGCTGGAGTTTATCCTGTTAGATTCTGTATATAATTCTGGTTTGTTGCCACTTTGGTGTTCCCATTCTGCCCTCCAGGATATTCCCAACCTCACTTGTCTTTTTAATCCATAAATAAGTCAAGGACATCTTCTTAATTCAAGTGTTACTAGATGCATAGTTACAATTAGAGATTCTTTCTGTGGCATATATCTTTCTGTAGGTATATTTAGATCCCAACTATACCTAAATAGCAAGATCCATGCCCCCAATTCCTCTTAACATAATGTTCAAATTTTTTTAGAGAACTGCTCAAAGAAAAATGATAAATGCTGATGGAGAGGAGGTTTGTACAAAATCTTTAAAACATTGGAAGCTTTCTAAAATAGAACAATCCTACAATTCAGCAATTGCACTATTAGGTATTTAGCCAAAGGATACAAAAATACAGATTTGGAGTAGTACATGAATCCTGATGTTTATAGTAGTATTAACAATAGCCAAACTATAGAGAGAGCCCAAATGTTCATCAATTGATGAATGGGTATAAAAGACGTGGGGGACACACACACACACACACACACACACAGGAATATTATTCAGTTATCAAAAAGAATGAAGTCTTGCTATTTGCAACAATGTGGATGGAACCAGAGTGTATTCTGCTAAGTGAAATAAGTCAAAGAAAGACAAATATCATGTGAACTCACTCATATGTGGAATTTAAGGGCAGCCCAGGTGGCTCAGCAGTTTAGTGCTGCCTTCAGCCCAGGTCGTGATCCTGAAGTCCCAGGATCAAGTTCCATGTCGGGCTCCCTGCATGGAGCCTGCTTCTCCATCTGCCTGTGTCCCTGCCTCTCTCTGTCTCTCTCTGTGTCTCTCATGAATAAATAAATAAAATCTTAAAAAAAGAAAAAAGAATTTAAGACAGAAAATATATGAATATATAGGAAGAGGGAAAAGAAAAAAGGAGAGAGCTTAACAGGTTATAAGTGACTCAGTGATAGACAACAAACTGAGGGTTGATGGAAGAAGGAGGGTGGGTGATGGGCTAGATGGTGATGGATATTAAAGAGGGCACTTGAGATGAGCGATGTTGTATGTAAGCGATGAATGTTGTTATGTAAGCGATGAATCCCTGAATTCTACTCCTGAAACTGATATTGCACTGTATGATAACAAAACTGAAGTAAAAAAAATAGGAGCCCCTGAGTGGCTCAGTTGGTTAAGCATCTGCCTTCTGTTCAGGTCATGATTTCAGGGTCCTGGGGTCAAGCCCCATGTCAGGCTGCCTGCTTAGTGAGGGGCCTGCTTCTCACTATCCTCCCCATTCATGCTCTCTCTTGGTCTCCCTGTATTTCTATGACAAATACATAAAAATAAAGTCTTTAAATTAAAAAATAACAATAGCAACAAAAAATAAAAATAAAACTTTGGAAACTCTCAATACATATTTGTTTAGTGGCTAAATTGTGAATCTTAATTTTACCCTTTATATTCTAACACATCAACATTCCTCATCCATCCATCTGTCCAATACACTGTTTCTAAGCATTTAATATGCATCACCAGCTGCATGCTAGGTATTGGGGCTACCAAGGTAAATAAAATAGACTTCTCCCCCCAGTCTGGTGATACTGGTAGGAACAAATGAAGGGACAATCAATTACTCAGCAACTACACTGCAGCACTTAGTACTGTAAAACCATAAAGGAGAAAGAACTCTGCCCAGAGTTTTTACATAGAATTGGGAGTCAGGAAAACCTCCTGGAAAGGTTAATATCTAAGCCAAATTCTAAAGGAGAAGTATTAGCCAGGTGAAGAGTGGGTCAAATATTTTTCATTGGAAGAAGTGAAAGAAAGTACAGCATGCCTGGGTAAGGGCAAGTCATTTAAAATAAAAATCTCTGTTGAGTGTGAGTGCTAACTTATAATTTCCACATAGCTTTCTATAGAATATGAAAATAATCTGTTTAAGTCAACAACTAAAAGCAAGAAAACAATGAAAAGAAGAAATCATACCAGGGATTGATTTTATACGGACAGGGAAGAAAAAACAGACAGATGGACATTTTGGTACATGTACCCTTTGCTCTTTAAAACACCCTGGAAGGTTATTTACTTTCACCAGTCTGTATTTTATTTTGAATCGCTTTTTAGAATTTCAGTTTACTAGAAAAAAAATCAATGCAGGTTCAAATAAATGGCGAGTGACATAGCATCAAGGTACACAGTAGGATATGGTAAAGACTAGAAACTGGAAAACTGGTGCCCCAATCACAGGGGGCAAAGGCTATTCAAAAAATACCACCTGATTACCAAGAAGAATATAAGTCCCATAGAAGAAGTCTTGTCTTGTCTTTTCTTCTTTTCTTTTCTTTTTTCCTTTCCTTTCCTTTTCTTTTCCAGAAACTAAAAATCTGGTAAGCTAAATTTCACTTTTTACATATCTTTTTTTGGGGGGAGGGGTGGTATGGAGAGGGAGCAAAGAATTAAAAATGTTGAGAAGCCCAATATAGATCACTATTTTAAATTAAACACATGTTTTGGGCATTACCAGTTTTTGAATTTTAGTTTAGATTCTTGATAATCAATTTCTTAAAAATTAATAACTAGCTTTCCTCAAAATCTCAGGATGAAGTTTCAAATTTCAGCCAAATAATGTTATACTCCAGGACCAATGCAATGGATAACATTTTAACTTTTGGCCTCCGTATGACTTAAGGCTTGAACACACCTGACTCTATACCCTTTTCCCAGACCCCAAAATGATTTCACCTTCTTGTGGCTGTCAGGACAAGCACATATATTAAATGGCTTATCTGCGGGGAGTTTGTCAATGTGATTAATTAAAGAGCCAAGTGTAGGAGGGAAACCTCTTGCATATTCTTCCCCATGCAGTGAATTTTTGAGAGACTATCTTATAACAATTAAATTCCAATTTCACAGTTTACTAGCTTTTTTCACTACAAACATGAATGCATTCATAATGTCAAAGAAGTATAGAGGAACTGACATCCTGTTCACTGTTTGACTGCATACTAAATTCCCACATTAAGCAGCCAGTACACGGATATACATGACTTGGGGGAACACAAATTGGCTTGTGTGAGATTAGACATGTAATTTAAAATGGATTTTCCTTCGGGAATGACTTTTTCTCCAAGTGTAGAAATAATTCAAGTGGTTCCTATGTTTTCATGTTTGAGTTATCTTTATCTTTGTGTTTGATGGTCACTCAGCATACTGTGGAAAGGCTGGGAATTATTAGGGGGTTATTTTACTACTGATGGTATAGGGGAACAAATTTTGCCACCTTAAAATATGCCTCTTTGGCAAAATGATTATTTTAAGGTGGTAATTTTTAAGAAACTGCAGACAAAGGAGAAGTTCTGAAAACTTAATAGAAGTTACCTTTTATAAGAAATACCTACATTCACAAGGGAAATCTCCATTTGTAATGGTGTCTGCATGTCTGTACCAGGAAGAAGGGATGACTCTAAATCTCTAGAAACTCTTATGAATGGAAAAGACAAGGACTTAAACCTGCATAACAGCCTAATCTTTGTCTTTTGTGCTTTTCCTGGTAACCTTCCACAACTAACTCCCCACCCCTAACATCTTTTTTGTCACTATCTCAAGATGATATTTAAGGTGATAGTTTTGGTTATTTGGAAGAGTTACTCAGTTTCCCCAGATCTTTCCCATGTGTACAAGAAGTATATATATGTTATTAAAATGTAATGAATTTTTTTCCTGTCCATCTGTCTCATGTCAGGTTGATTCTTAGACAAGCTAGAAGAATCTTGAAAGGTAGAGGAACATTTCTTTCTCCTCAACAACATCCAGTTGGATGCAACAAGCTTTTATTAAGTGCTGACTGAAAAAATAAAGAAAGAAGAAAAGAAAGAAAATGAGCCTGAAACATAATAATGGCTCTTAGAAAGCTTCAAGTCTGATTATGTTGGCCAAATATATGTCCATATACCAATCTGAGAATACTTTTAAAGGAACAGATCACTATTTGTTGACTACCAACACATGCAGGTAGTGTTGTAAAATAGAATGTGTCAGGCCTTATATAAACTTGAGCCAATTCCAAAGTGGGAAAAAAGCTTTCCACAACAACTTGGATACTTCCTATCGGTATGTATATATTTTTAAAAGGTACCATTTGAATATTTATTAAATGTCAGGAATGATTCTAAGCAATCTACATACATAAATCTCCAAAGCTGAGAGGTAAATGCTTTATTTTTATTTTTTTTTAAATATATTTTTTTAAGTTTTTATTTATTTATGATAGTCACAGAGAGAGAAAGAGAGGCAGAGACACAGGCAGAGAGAAGCAGGCTCCATGCACCGGGAGCCCAACGTGGGAATCGATCCTGGGTCTCCAGGATCGCGCCCTAGGCCAAAGGCAGGCGCCAAACCGCTGCGCCACCCAGGGATCCCTAAATGCTTTATTATACTCATCTTTTGGATGAGGAATTTAAAGCTTAGAGAGGTTGAATAACTTGCTCAGAATAATACAACCAGCAAGTTCAGACTTGTACCCAGTTCTGCTTGACTCAAAAGCCAAGAGTTTTGTTTTGTTTTTTTTTTCAAGATTTTATTTATTTATTTGAGAGAGACAGAGAGAGGATGAAAGGGAGTGGGGCCAGAGGTGGAGGGAGATACAGACTCCTTCTTGCTGAGCAGGGAGCCCAACAAGGGGCTCAATTCCAGGACTTGAGGATTTTGACCTGAGCCACCCAGGCACCCAAAAGCCAGGAATTTTCATTACCATGCTATTGTGTTCAGCACCTGGAACACTGCTTGACACAAAACAAAGAAGCAAAGCCCCTGGGAAGTATCTCATTAATGAATATTTCCTTGGATGGTTACTTATCATTAGCCACAAAGACATTTTTCATCCATCCTAAGAATGCCTTCACAATTTAAATATTTGAATCAGTACGATATTTGAAAAAATTACATGATGCATGATGTCATATATTATTAAATATAATAATTTAATCAATTAAAAATCTCTTATACCACACTTTAAAAATTGTACGTGAAATACTTTGATAATTTTTTCATGCCTTTTAAAAACAAGTATTCCTAAATTGTTACATTAAAAAATAATTATCTGACATTTAACAAAGGAACATGATGTTTTTAAAAGGCTGCTTATTCTTGGCCAAATAACCTCCCTGCACTCAATATCAATTTCAGAGACTGTCTCTTTAGAATGTGACTTCCAGAGTCATAATTCTGTGGTTTTGTGTTTGGAAACATGAAATAGTTTGGGATCAGTAATTCAATTAAGGGATCTTTATTAGTTATTAGTTTTGAGACAACATACAGCCAGTGCGGAGGAATGGGAAACCAGGACTTGCTGGAATCCCACTAGGGAAAAGTACAATCATTAGGGAAACTAACCTGTCTGCAGGGTCTACCAGTATCTAAGGCTATTAGTTATATCATCATAATTTGGAATTAAAAACATAAAAAGACCTTTAAATAGCACTAGCAGTCTTCTGGTTTGGATCTAAAGGGAGTTCTTCCAAATGGGGCCAATAAAATTCTTCTACATATAGTAGGTACTCAGTATTTGTTGAATGACTGATTTCCCACTTATTTTCTATGAGAAAGCATTTTAACACATCAAAGGGGTGATGGTATCAGCTTCTGGAGCAGATACTTCAAGATACGTCAAGGGCAGATGTCCTTTCAAAGTTTCATCAAGTAGAGGACCCTTCTCTATGAATCAATGCCCAGGGTTCTTAATCTCCAAGATACCTCACCGATATGATGTACATTTTAAATTAAGGTGAACAATTTATGAGATTATTGTAAGAAAGCCAAGTTTTGATATAAACTACAAACCAATAGGCAAATAAAAATTTTCTTATTTTCAGTGGTGTTATCTTTAAATTATTTTGTCACCGACTTCTCAAAGACTCATTACTTTGGGAATAGAGTGCTAACCAATAACAGTACAAAAGGTGTATACACACACACACACACACACACAGAGTGAGAAGATCTAAGCACTACTACATTCACTAGGCTAGGGCCAAGGGGAAACTAAGGCAGGGGGGAAGAACATGAGCAAGAATTAGTTATATGTTCTAGAATCCCAGTTAAGACCTGGAGTTCATGACACAACTTCATTCTTAGGATGTGTATATCGAAGGAGATGAAGAGGCGAGGCTAGGCATAATTTCAGTCCTATCATCAGATCCAACATAGTACATAATAAAAAGCTGAGTGAACAACTTACCCAGCCTCCAAGAACTTAATGTGGGCCTAATGGATTCTTACATAAAACTACAAAGAACTTAGAAGTTCAGCAGTAGTAACTATGTCACTGGTCCTGAAGCTGGCATAGCGTTGGCAATGTGAAGTCATTTAACTATATCAATTTTTCCCCTTTCTTTTCAATAAATATTCTTTGAAGTGAGTGAAAGTACAAGAAATTGAGGATGCAGTTGAAATTAAGTAAAATGCATTTATTCCTCATCTCAAAAGCTCCACACCAATTCTCCAGGGGAAAGATTATCTATATTCCAATGAGGACCTTTTAGGAAAATATGAGAGGATTCAACTATGAAAAAAAGAGGAGAGAGGGGCAAAAAATGGTTTGCTTGGTCGGAGTTGTGGCCTCATATTTTGTAGACTATAACAAATAATTTGATTATAGATATAGGCTAAGGGAAAGTTATGACAGTTATAAAGCCATGGTAAAGGTTGAGTTTAGGAAGTTTTTGGGGAATGGAAAATTGTTTGGCTTACCTAGAACTGACTTTTTTTAAGAAGGAATAATTAGATATAAAGTATGAGAAGAAGGAAAAGGAAAAACTCACAACATTGGAATTCTGACTTAAGATACAGAGTAATAGGCACTTTAGATTAAGAACATGGATTAAAACACAAAGATAAGAATATTTATGGAAGGTTATTGTGGCATGTATGTGTGGGATACATTGTTTACCACACATACAATGTATCCTCTGATACATTATGATACCAATGTATCCCACATACACCAATGTATCCCTCTGATAGTTGAGGCTTTTCCTCTAGAGGTAGGGGAGATGCTAGAGATACACAAGATATTTCAGAAACTGCTGTTAAGTTTTTATCCAGGGTCCTTATTTCCAAACTACAAAATGGTCTAATAGAGGCTCAAATTTAAAAGAGTAGAAAAATGAAATATTATGACAGTTTTCACCTCTCCCTTGAGTTCCTTCATTAATAATAGGTGGATATTTGTAAGACCCTAAGCATTTGTATTAACTAAGCATTTTTGCAGCAAACTTTGATTTGACAACTGGAAACAAGAAGGAAGGACATTTTATATGTTCACTCCCTTTCATTGACATAGAGCATCAAACAAGATAATCAGGGATTGAGAAAATGTTTAAGAGAAGTGCATATGTCAATGAATCTGTAAATTTTAATTCTTTAATTGAGCCTCAATGGTCATGATGAATCCGATTCAATGTGTACTGAATCAAAGAAAAATCAATTACTATTTGTAATAGTGATTGACAATAATGACAGCAATGACAGCAAGGCTCACCCTCCCAAGTACTAGAAACCTAGCCCTATAGGCATTTCATCTATGATGTCTCAAATTTTCACAATATTGTAAATTAGGCTCAGTAGAACTACTTCAATTTTGTAGAAGAAACTGACAAGTTTAAATGACTTGCTCAAGATCTCAGCTTAGAAAACAACAGAGTCTGGATTTGAACACAGGCTAGAGTCTGTGACACATTGTTCCCACTATGTCACTCATTTGGAGAGTAATAATGCATACTGTATCTCAGAAACTTGAAAAATATAGTTTACAGTAAGATTCCAGTGCTTCAGTGTATGACGAAGATATCTGAAATCTACCCTTAGCATTTAAAGACACTTAATAGACCTTATAGTGAAATACATATGACAATATTTAGCAAATTTGAACATGTGGTTTAATAGTGATGAATGAAAATCTCTTTGATTGGTATTTTGATAGAATTAACAATATCTTTGGAGAAACATCAAGGATAAGTAGGATGCTATTTCAAAAGATGCTATCTTATCACGCATTATTACTCTGGCAAGCAGTCTACTACCCGTGGGCTCATAGTTAACATTATAAGAGGTTTGTTGAAACCCTAGTGGAAATAAAAATTTATGAGGCACTGCTTTATCTTCCAGACTGAAGTTATTCAGACTTTGTGAACTTTAAGAGATCAGTTCTGCATAATTTGTTCAAGAAAATGTAGAATCATAACTATGTTTTATTTGTAAAATATATAAATGTTCAAATAACTTCAATTGTCTAAATAATAAATCTGATAGTTGAGGCTTTTCCTCTCCTCTGTCTGGAGCACCCTCTACCCCAACTCCTTGGTCAGACTTCTTGGTTATCATCCACTCATCCTCCCTGAAAGGTGCCTGGGTGTCTTCTGGGAAGACTGCCCTCACTTTTGAGGCAGCATTAGGCTCTCATCCCCTTCACCTCCCTGTTCAAAATCTTGTCTGAGCATCTGTGAAAGTAGCCATTGCATCATTATTTTCCTTATACTAGAGAAGAGACAAAGGTGCACTTGCCCTATTTGCTCAGCTTGAAAGTGACAGAGTTGGTGTTTTTACTTAACTGGTCAGATTCTAGGGCCCATACTCAACCATTAAGTGTAGGGCCTTTCCAGGGCACACACTTTATATATTTTTGCCTTTCAGGACTTAGTAAAATATCAGACACATTAGAGGAACTCAATGAAGCAATGAACAAATACTTTTGATTCAAACCAGGCTTCAGCTTTAGCCTATCCTGTGGTTACTGCTCACCCATATGGCCCTCTCACACAGGCAGTGAGTGGAAAGGCAGTGATAATTGAGTACCTCCTCTACACTATTTTCTGAAAGAAAATAAAAGCAAAAATGATAGTCTGAAAAAAAAAAACCCGCTTCTTCTCCATTCCTACTGCTTACTGCCCTTGACCCTCAAAACAATGGCAGCATCTAATCAGCTTTCTCTGCTGTGATCTCTTCTTTTGCCAAGTGCCAGAGTCATCTGTCCCAAATACCATGCAGAAAGGTCTCATTCGAAGCTTTCAAGAGCTTCTTATTTTCTATTTAATGAAAAACTCATCTGTCTCAGTCTATTGATCTCTCTAATAGATCTTATTTTTTATTATTTCCCAAAACACATTTTTTAAAAAATTCTACACTGTCACAAAAATATGCCATTCTTATAACCCTTCTGAATTTCATCATGTAGTCTGCCTATAATTTTCAGAGTAGTGTAGGGGTCAGAAAACTACATGGTGCCACTTATTTTTATACCCTCTCTAAGCAAACAATGATTTAAAAATTTTAAATGCTAAAAAAAAAAAATCAAAAGAGGAATACTCTATGACATCTGAAAATGATATGAAATTCAAAACTCATCTACAAATAAAGCTTTATTGGGACACAACCAATTCATTTATGTATTGTCTACATGCTATAACTGTAGAGGAGAGTAGTTAAAGTCTAAAATATTCAAAATCTGGCACTGTACAGTAAAAGTTTGCCAACCTCTGGGATAATGGAATAAAATGATGATGCCCTATCACTGAATATCAACTCTGTATGAGACACAGGTATTACCCATTCATTATTTCATTCAGTCCTCCCACCTGGAGGAAGTGGGTATTATTCTCCCAAATTGTAGGTGAAGAGACTGGGATTAAACAAGTAAAAAGTTTTAGAACCAGAAGCAAAACTAAAAACCTTCAGAGTCCACAGCTCATTCATGGTTTTTCCTCTATGACAAGTTATTTCTCCATATACTTGAGAACAAGTGAATATATTGGCAAGTGAGAAATCGCACAGTCCACATTCAATACGTAAATGATAATGGGATGCCAACTAATGAAAAGGCTCTAGGGAAACCCAGTTAAAAATGAAATCCAGGAAATGCCAATTGCATCAATAGAACTGTTCGGGTCTCTTTTTTCTCAATTCCTAACTTTACCTGGCACAGTTTCTTTTTCTTTCTTTCTTTTTTTTTTTTAAAAAAACATTAAACAATTGCATATCCTTTCAGGTAGAACTTCAAAATTCCTTTTTATCACTTTTGTCTTTCATCTATTGATCAATTTATTCTTTAAAAGAATAGATTTTTGGGGTAAATCCCCAACAGTGCAATTGCTGGGTTGTAGGGCAAGTCTATTTTTAACTGTTTGAGGAACCTCCACACAGTTTTCCAGAGTGGCTGCACCAGTTCACATTCCCACCAACGGTGTAAGAGGGTTCCCTTTTCTCTGCATCCTCTCCAACATTTGTTGTTTCCTGCCTTGTTAATTTGCCCCATTCTCACTGGTGTGAGGTGGTATCTCATTGTGGTTTTGATTTGTATTTCCCTGATGGCAAGTGATGCAGAGCATTTTCTCATATGCATGTTGGCCATGTCTATGTCTTCCTCTGTGAGATTTCTGTTCATGTCTTTTGCCCATTTCATGATTGGATTGTTTGTTTCTTTGGTGTTGAGTTTAAGAAGTTCTTTATAGATCTTGGAAACTAGCCCTTTGTCTGATATGTCATTTGCAAATATCTTCTCCCATTCTGTAGGTTGTCTTTGAGTTTTGTTGACTGTATCCTTTGCTGTGCAAAAGCTTCTTATCTTGATGAAGTCCCAATAGTTCATTTTTGCTTTTGTTTCTTTTGCCTTTGTGGATGTATCTTGCAAGAAGTTACTATGGCCGAGTTCAAAAAGGGTGTTGCCTGTGTTCTTCTCTAGGATTTTGATGGAATCTTGTCTCACATTTAGATCTTTCATCCATTTTGAGTTTATCTTTGTGTATGGTGAAAGAGAGTGGTCTAGTTTCATTCTTCTGCATGTGGATGTCCAATTTTCCCAGCACCATTTATTGAAGAGACTGTCTTTCTTCCAATGGATAGTCTTTCCTCCTTTATCGAATATTAGTTGACCATAAAGTTCAGGGTCCACTTCTGGATTCTCTATTCTGTTCCACTGATCTATGTGTCTGTTTTTGTGCCAGTACCACACTGTCTTGATGACCACAGCTTTGTAGTACAACCTGAAATCTGGCATTGTGATGCCCCCAGATATGGTTTTCTTTTTTAAAATTCCCCTGGCTATTCGGGGTCTTTTCTGATTCCACACAAATCTTAAAATAATTTGTTCTAACTCTCTGAAGAAAGTCCATGGTATTTTGACAGGGATTGCATTAAACGTGTATATTGCCCTGGGTAACATTGACATTTTCACAATATTAATTCTGCCAATCCATGAGCATGGAATATTTTTCCATCTCTTTGTGTCTTCCTCAATTTCTTTCAGAAGTGTTCTATAGTTTTGAGGGTATAGATCCCTTACATCTTTGGTTAGGTTTATTCCTAGGTATCTTATGCTTTTGGGTGCAATTGTAAATGGGATTGACTCCTTAATTTCTCTTTCTTCAGTCTCATTGTTAGTGTTGGGGATTTACCCCAAAGATACAAATGCAATGAAACGCCGGGACACCTGCACCCCGATGTTTATAGCAGCAATGGCCACGATAGCCAAACTGTGGAAGGAGCCTCGGTGTCCAACAAAAGATGAATGGATAAAGAAGATGTGGTTTATGTATACAATGGAATATTACTCAGCTATTAGAAATGACAAATACCCACCATTTGCTTCAATGTGGATGGAACTGGAGGGTATTATGCTGAGTGAAGTAAGTCAGTCGGTGAAGGACAAACATTATATGTTCTCATTCATTTGGGGAATATAAATAATAGTGAAAGGGAATATAAGGGAAGGGAGAAGAAATGTGTGGGAAATATCAGAAAGGGAGACAGAACGTAAAGACTGCTAACTCTGGGAAACGAACTAGGGGTGGTAGAAGGGGAGGAGGCGGGGGGTGGGAGTGAATGGGTGACGGGCACTGGGGGTTATTCTGTATGTTAGTAAATTGAACACCAATAAAAAATAAATTAAAAATAAAAAAAATAAAAAAAATAAAAGAATAGATTTTTTAAAGTACAATGTTGTTCCTTGAATTTCATATGGCAATTTTTAAATCAGTGCCTCATATCATATCTATGGGAGCTACCCAGGCTCATTGCTCTTTAGATTTCAAGACAAATGGAATGGAAGAAAGAAAAAACAGTTCATTTTTTCCCCCAAAGCATCCATATCTTGAATTTCAGAGCCCAAAGTAAGCAGAATCTACAGTCATATGGCAAGTAAACAGAAGAAATCCAGCCAAGATAATATAAGTAAGCCTGGGTGATTTTTTTTTTAACCCAAGTGAACCTGATGTATTCTGACTGCTAGGTAGTTTTAGCTCATGTTTAAAAACAATCTTCAGAGCCAGAGATCTCAAGCTTACCTCTTGGAAAGACAACTGACCCTTAAGAAAAGAAAACAGTATTATTTTTATATAATTGTCTTCTGGAATTGCCTCTAATAATAAAAGCCACCATTTATTGATCACTGCCATGTTTAACACCCTCAACAGGTATTAATTTGTCTAATCCTCACAATGGCCCTGTGAGGTAATTCTATTATTAACCCCACTTCACAGATGAATAAGCAAAATCATAGCAGGTTAGGGGACATGCTCACTGGCATTCAGTTAGTGACAGAGACAGAACTGAACAGATAACTCTGAGTGTGCACCCCTAAGCACATGATGAACTGCTTCTGGTCTGCCTCCCAAAGAGTCACGACTATTTCATTAAATATCAGATGGTAAATATAACATTTAATCAAACATTTTCATTGTGTAGTTTAGTGACTGCTTTCCAACAAAATCTTATTCATTTGGTTTTCACTATCTTTTCCTAAGGGGTAGCTGTCATGGAGATGGATTAAAAAAAAAAAGGCTTTTGATAAAAGCCTTTAGTTGGGCAGCTTTGCAAATAAACTGGAAAAATAATGGGAAACATTTCTGTGAGAAATTCTAAATCTTATTTAACGGTCTTAAGATTTTAGCATTTAGATGAAGATTCTGAAAGTGTCTATGTCTATGACTGTCTAGAAAGTAATTTCCCATCTTTAATGAAGAAAGATGATCAATATAAGAGTAGATTATCATGTTTTAACTATAGCAACACACACACACACACACACAAATCAATATGAAGTCATTAATCCAGTCAGAATGGAGACTTGGAGGCCAAAAGTTACCCAGATTGTAATGAATTTTTTTGTAGTGACATTATTCTTTTCTTTTGAGTTATAATTGATGTATATTATATTAGTTTCAAGTGTATAACATAGTGACTCAACATTTGTAGAGTCACAAAATGGTCACCCCTGTAAGTCTGGTTACCACCTCTCACCTTACAAAATTAATACAATATTATTGACTATATTCTCCATGCTATACATTATTATATCTCCATGACTTACTTATTTTATACCTGGAAGCTCACACTTCTTAATGCACTTTACCAGTTTTGTTCCTCCCTCATTTCCCACACCCCTTCCGTCTGATAACTACCAATCTATTCTCTGATTCTATGAGTCTGGGTTTTGTGTTATTTTGTTTTACTCAGATTCCATACACAAGCAAGATCATATGGTATTTTTTTTTCTGTGTCTGATTTATTTCACTGAATATCTTTTAGTACATTCACATTTGCTGTGGTAAATGATAAGATTTCATTCTTTATTTATGGCTGAGTAGTATTCGTGTGTGCATGTGTGTGTATCTTTATCCATTTATCCATCAATAGACACTTAGGTTGGTTGCTTCTATATCTTGACTGTTGTAAATAATGCTGCAGTGAATATTAGAATGCCTATATTTTTAGTAGTTCTGTGTTCTTTTTAAAAATTAATTAATTAACTAATTAATTTTTTGTATTTCTGTGTTCTTCAAATACATATTAAGTAATGCAATTCCTGGATCATATGGTAGCTCTTTTTTTAATATCTTGAAGAGCCTCCATACCATTTTCCATAATGGTTGCACAAATTTGCATTCCCACCAACAAAGCACAAGAGTTCCCTTTTCTCCATATCCTCACCAACACTTGTATATCTTTTTATACTAGCCACTTTTAGGTATACAGTATTATCTCATTGTGGTTTTGATTTGCATTTCCCTGATGACTAGTGATGCTGAGCATCTTTTCATATTCCTGTTGTTAATCTGTATGTCTTCTTTGGAAAAAATGTCTATTCAGAGCCTCTGCTCATTTTTTAAATGGATTTTCCCTTGCTATTGAGTTGTATGAGTTCATTGTATGTTTTGGATATTAATCCCTTATCAAATATCTGACCAGCAAATATCTTGTCCCATTCAGTCAGTTGCTTTTTTGTTTTGTTGATGATTTCATTCACGGTGTAGAAGCTGTTTGGTTTGATGTAGTCCCATTTATTTATTTTTCTTTTGTTTTCCTTGCCTTTAGGGAGATGTTACTCTAAACATAGAGAGTAGAGTAACATCTCCCTACCACCACCCCCCACCCCCCAACAACAACAACAAAAACCCACACAAAACATTGCTAAGACTGATATCACAGAGCATACCACCTATATTTTCTTCTAGGAGTTTTATAGTTTCACATTTTCCATTTAAGTCTTTAATCCACTTGGAAGTTTTTTTTTTTTTTTTAAATATGGCATAAAAGAGTTTTTCAATTTCATTTCATTGAATGTTCCATTCATTCCATTGAATTCATTCCCCAACACCATTTATTGAGGAGATTGTCCTTTCTCCATTCATACCTTTTTTTCATAAATTAATTAAATGTATATATACACACACACACAGTTTTAGTTTAGGGCATTCTATACTGATCCAATAATCTGTGTATTTAGTTTTATGTCAATAAAACACTGTTTTGATTACTGTATCTTTGTAGTATACTTTGAAATCTGGCGGCATAATACCACCTACTATGTTCTTTTTTTCTTAAGATTGTTTTGACTATTTGGGGTCTTTCGATGTCCACAAAAATTTTAGAATTATTCTAGTTCCATGAAAAATTCCATTAGTTTTTTGACAGAGAATGCACTGAATTTGTAGATTGCTTTGGGTAATAAGGACATTTTAACATTTCTTCTTCCAATCCATGAGCACAGAATATCCTTTCATTTATTTTTCTCTTTTTCAATTTCTTTCATCAACATCTTGTAGTTCTTAGTTTATAGGTCTTTTACTTCCTTGAATAAATTTATTCCTACATATTTTATGATTTTTATATGATTGTAAGCCTTGATTTCTTTCTTTTGGTAATTAATTATTAGTATATAGAAATGCAAGATATTTTTGTATATTCATTTTGTATCTTACATCTTTTCTAAATTCATTTATTACTTCTAACACTTTTTTGGTGGAGTCTTTAGAGTTTTATATATATAGTACCATATCAGGAAATACTAACAGTTTAATTCTTCCTTTGCCATTTGTATGCCATTTTATTTCTTTCTTGCCTTGTTACTATAGCTAGGATTTCAAGCACTGTGTTGAATAAAAGTGGCAAGAGTGGGCATGCTTGTACTGTGCTTGATCTTAGAGGAAAGGCTTTCTGCTTTTCACCATTGAGTGTGATGTTAGCTGTGGGCTTGTCATACATGGCTTTTTTCATATTGAAGTACCTATCTTCTACAACCATTTTGTTCAGTTTTTATCAAGATTGGATATTGATTTATTCAAATGCCTCTTCTGCATCTATTAAATGCTCTTATTATTTTTATTTTTTATTTTTAAAATTTGATGCATCATGTTGATTGATTTGCTAATATTAAGCCATCCTTCAGTCCTTGGAATAAATTCTCCTTGATGGTGGTATATGATCCTCTTAACAATAAATTTATTTTGCTAATATTTTGATGAGGATTTTGCATCTATGTTTATCATGGATATGGACCTGTAAGTTCCTTTTTTTGTGGTGTCCTTATCTGGCTTTGAGATCAGATAATGGTGGCCTCATAAAATGAGTTTGGTAGTTTTCCTTCTCTTCAACCTTTTGGAATTATTTGAGAAGGAAGGATATTAAATCTTCTCTGAATGTTTGGTAGAATTAATCAGTGAAGCCATCTGATCCTTGTATTTTATTTGTAGGAGAGTTTTTGATTACTGATCCTTACTAGTAACTAGTCTATTCACATTTTTTAAATTTCTTCATGATTCAGTCTTCATAGACTGTAAATTCATTAAAAAAAAACAAAGAGAAAAAAGAAAAAGAAAGGAAAAGAAATCTATTTCTTCTAGGATGCTCAATGTGATGGCATATAATTGTTCATGGTAGTCTCTTATAATCCTCTGTATTTCTCTATAGTATCAGTTGTAATTTCACTTTCATTTCTGATTTTATGTTTATGAACACTCTTTTCTTGGTGAGTCCACCTAAAAGATTATCAATGTTGCTTACCTTTTCAAGGAACTAGCTGTTAGTTTTATTGTGCTTCTCTATTGTCTTTCAGTCTCTTATTTCATTTATTTTTACTCTGATCTTTATTGTTTCCTTCCTTTGACTAACTTTGAGCTTTATTTGTTCTTTTTTCTATTTTCTTTAGGTGTAAAATTGTTTACTTGAGATTTCTCTTGTTTCTTCAGGGAGGCTTGTATTACAATAAATTTCTTTTTTTTTTTTAAGATTTTATTTATTTATTCATGATAGTCACACAGAGAGAGACAGAGAGGCAGAGACATAGGCAGAGGGAGAAGCAGGCTCCATGCAGGGAGCCCCACGTGGGATTCGATCCCGGGTCTCCAGGATCACGCCCCGGGCCAAAGGCAGGCGCCAAACCGCTGAGCCACCCAGGGATCCCATAAATTTCTTTTTATTTAAACCACTTTTGCTATATTCCATAGATTTTGATATGTTGTATTTCTGTTTCCGTTTGTCTCTATATACTTTCAAATTTCTCTTTTGATTTATTCTATTACTCATTAATTGTTCAATAGGATGTTGTTTAAGCTCCATGCATGTGTAGTTTTTCCAGTTTTCTTCTTGTAATTGGTTTCTAGTTTCATAGCATTGTGGTCGGAAAATATACTTGATATAATTTCAATATTCTTGAATTTACTGAGACTTGTTTTGTGGCCTAACATGTAATCTATTCTGGAGAATGTTCCACTGTACTTGAGAAGAGCATATATTCTGCTGCTTTTGGACAGCATGTTCTGTATATATCTAGTAACTCCAGTAAGTCTTAGTCCCTGTTGTTTTCTTACCGACTCCCTACCACGAATCATCTGTCAAAGGATGGAAAATCCCCTACTATTATTGTATTGATGTCAATTTTTCCCTTTAATTCTGTTAATATTGGTTTTGTAAATTTTGGTGCTCCCATGTTGGCTGGATATATATTTACAGATGATATATTTTCTTGCTGGATATACTCCTTTATCACTATGTAGTTCTCCTCTTCATCTTCTAGTACAGTCTATGTTTTAAAGTCTACTTTGTCTGAAAAGAGTATACCTATATCAGCTTTCTTTTTTTCATTTGCATATAATGTCTTTTTCCTTTCATTTTCAGTCTGTCTTTTTTTTTAATTTTAATTTTTTTATTTTATGATAGTCACACAGAGAGAGAAAGAGAGAGAGAGAGAGAGAGAGAGAGAGAAGCTGAGACACAGGCAGAGGGAGAAGCAGGCTCCATGCACCGGGAGCCCGATGTGGGACTGGATCCCGGGTCTCCAGGATCGCACCCTGGGCCAAAGGCGCCAAACCGCTGCGCCACCCAGGGATCCCCTGTCTCCTTACTTCTGAAGTGAGTCTCTATAGACAGTATATATATGTGTCTTTAAAAAAAAATCCACTCAGCCACTACAAGTCTTTTGGTTAGAGTATTTAGTCCATTTAAAATTAAAGTAAGCTTTCATAGGTTTGTACTTACTGTCACTTTGTTCATTTTCTGATTTTATAAATTCTCTGTTAGTTATTTCTTCTCTTTCTTCCCTTGTGGTTTGTTTACTTCTTTAATGTTTTGGTTAGACTCTTTCCTCATTTTGTTAACTTATGTTAAAAATGTAAACATATTTACTGTAAGTTTTTGCTTTGTGGTTGTTGTGATGTTTACATACATTACTCTTTGAATCTAATGGTCTATTTTAAGTTGATAGCAACTTTAAATTTAGCATTTCCCAAGAGTCTACATTTTTACTCCCTTCTTTCATGTTTCATGTTTTTGGCATCACTTTTTCCTTTTTTTTTTAATTTTATGTATTCCTTGACTCATAATTATATAGCTAATTTACTACTTTTGTCTTTTAAACTTCTTAGCAGCTTAATAAATGATACATCCACTACCTTTACTATATATTTATCTTTCCAGTGAGATTTTCTCTTTCACATTTTCCTATTAATTAGTACTATTTCTTTTTATCATAAAGAAGTATTTTAATATTTGCTGTAAAGCTGGCTTTTGCTTGTCTAGTAAAAGCTTTACCTCTCCTTCAAATCTGAATGATAATTTTTTGAGTATTCTTAGATGGAAGTTTTTTCCTTTAAACACTTTGAAGAGGTCATACAGCTGCCTCTGTCTTGCAAATATTTTGCTGAGAAACTTGCTGATAGCCTTGTAGGGTTTCCTTTGCACATAAATGTTTGATTTACTCTTGTCACTTTTAAAATTCTTTAACTTCTGCCATTTTAATCATAATGTGGCTTGGTATGAGTTTCTGTGTTCCTCTTATTTGGAACTCTCTAGGCTTCCTGGATTTGAATTTCTATTCTCTTTCCCAGATTAGCAAGTGCTACAACTATTCACCCTACCCATCCTAGCATGGTGGCTGGATGCCATGTCTGAGCTTGCCTGCTTGTGCTTGTAGACTATGTGGAGAGTCTAATAATGGTATCTGCCAGTGCTTCCATCTCCATGGAACATCTCAACTGTTCCTTCCCTTCCAGTCAATGTGCCCAGATCAGCAAATGAATCTCCCTCACGTGTAGTCTGGGTACTTTCCAAACTGTTGGATATTTTGTTTTGTTTGCCAGGTCTTAAGGTTAGTGAGACTCTACACAAGTCCTCTTAAGAGAAGAATCTCAGTTTCCCATAGTACTTTGGGACCCCTGGACATTAGCTCTGTTGGTTTTCAAAGCCAGACATTCTGGGGGCTTGTCCCTCAAGTGCAGATCCCGGGTGCTGGGCTGCCTGACATGGGTCATCAACTCCTTGCTCCTCTAGCAGAAACACCTGTCTGGTGAGATCCCTCCCTACTGTATGTTGCCACATTCTGGGTGGGTTTTTTCCTGGGGTTGTCTCTGTCTCTCCTACTCATTGTGATGTGGTCCTTTTATCCTATGTTGTAAAGAGCAGTTCATCTAGTTTTCAGATCTTTTTCAGAGAGCAGTGATCTTTATGTAGCTGTAGATTTGATGTGTCCATGGGAGAATATAAGTTCATGATCTTTCTATGCTGCCATTTTGGACTCCTTTCCCCATAATGACATTCTTACTACAAATCTGTTTGTGCAATTTAAAAATAATCAGTTCTAAGAGCATACCAAATTATACTGAGAAGATGAAAAACAAGAAGCTTCACTTTTTTCTCAAAAGACAGTTGTTTAAAATAAAAGGAATAGCTCCAATTTCCTCATAGTTATAGTCTCATTTATTTTGCTAGTGCAGTGGGACCACTTATCACCATTTACTTTAGAGTAGAAATGTATGTTTTTTTTATATTTTCTATTCTATCTTGTTCCAAAATAGATTTATGGCATCAAGTAGACTATAGAAAAAAAGCAATTTATCTTAAGATTTTGTTGTAGGCTTACAAATAAAGGTATTTCTTTTAAGAATTGAGGAAAGGTACAATGACCTCCAAATCAACTGTTCAGTCCCTGAGTTTCTTACAAGAACACTGGGGAGATTCAGGAGAGAACATTTGTAACAGAAGATTTTTCCTTTTCACACTATTTTCACTTCTCAGCTGTCATCATTCAAAGCAGTACAGAGTAGAAGGCTGGTTGGATTTTTCAGAAAATGGCAACTTCTAAGCTAAATAAAGCTTGGGAGGCACCATGCTATATTCTAATGATCTAGAATTATTTATTTAATCAAGCAAATATAAAAATTATTTTCTGATTCCCTTCATTTAAGTAAAATTCTTTACTACATTCCTGAGTAAAACAACATCTTTGAGCTTGACTTTCTTAAGATGTTGTTTTAAATTTTAAAAAATTCCAAAAGAAGATGCATTTTCTTTAGTAAAAGCACAGTAATTGATGCTAAGTTATTTTACAATGTTCTCAGCCACTGAAATTTATGCTAGTGCCATATTATAATGTTTTTTATTCGATTTTTATTAGAATGCTAGATTTAGTTATAATTGTTTTATGAAAAAAATATGGTCCAAATAATTGTGAAATAATAATTGTGAAATATATCACAAGCATAGAAAGTAGTATAAATAGTGTCAAATGCATTATCATTTAAATATATATTACTCTTTCATTTTGTTCTTGATCAGTCTGGATTAAAGGATACATGAGTGTTTATTCTGAGTAATGCTACTAACAGCCTAATAAAGGAAATCTTGTTTAAATCACAGATTTGTACATTAATTAAAAATACCATTGTAAAACAATGCTCTCATCCTTTCACATATATTGAGAAAATTTTGCAGTGGAATAGTTTCTATTAGAGGAAAACTATAAACATTCAACAAAATTACTTGAAGGCACTGGAAAGTGAGACAGAAAACAGGCAGATACTGTGTGGAAAGCACTGTGTTGGAGCCCGAGATAACATACACTTGGAAAAGGTAATGGCATAGTAAGGCTCTGGTCAATGACATGTGAGCCTCTACAACTCAAATCCAAACCAGCAGTTTTACTGCCTTGAAAAACGAGCATCAAGTTTCAAGTGCACAAAACAAATGGGAAGATAGTGATGACGATGAAAAGGAAATAGAGAGGAAAATCCCATATTATGGCATAAACTCTGTCCAAGCTCCTGGCTGATACATTGAGTGGGACAGACCCCAAGCAATCCAAACAAGACTGAAAACAATGCACAGAGATTCTAGCTATTACAATCACAAAGTAGACAGGCATTTAGAATTTGATTTAGCCAAATTAACTGTTTTCTTCAATATTTGAAAAATACAATAGAATGCAGTCTATATTTGACAAAACCAAGGATAAAATAAAAAATTTAGTTGGGCAGAAAAAAGAAACCATGGAATGTCATCAAAAGTAAATTAATCCTGATTGACCTTGAATGTTGACTTAGCAGAAGAGAATTTTAAAATAGCTAATACCAAAAGCACAAGTAACAGAAATAAAAATGAACAAGGTTATATCCAACTAAAAAGCTCCTACCTAGGAAAAGAAATGATCAACAAAGTAAAAATGCAACCTACATAATGGAAGAAAAATTGCAAACCACATATCTAATAAGGGGTTAACATCTAAAACCTCTGAAGAATTATACAACTCAATAGACAAATAAGAATAATCTGATTTAAAAATAAGCAAGGGGGGCACCTAGGTGACTCAGTCAGTCAAGTGACCAACTCTTGATTTCGGCTCAGATCATGATCTTGGGGTCATAAGATGGAGCACCCTCCCTCTCCCCCATCAGCTCCGTGATCAGCACAGAGTCTGCTTGGAGTTCTCTCCCTCTGCCCCTCTCCCCACTTGTGTTCTCTCTCTCTCTCTCTCTCTCTCAAATAAATAAAATCTTTTTTTAAAAATGAGCAAATGACCTGAATAGCCATTTTCCCATGGATGATATTCAAATGGCCAGCAGGTACATGAAAAGATGCTCAATATCATTAACCATCAGGGAAATACAGATCAAAACCACAGTGAGAAATCTTTCCATGCTTGTTAAAATGGCTACTATCAAAAATAACAAATGTTGGTGAGGATATAGAGAAAAAGGAGTTCTGGTCCATCTGGTGGGAATGTAAACTGGTACAGCCATTATGGAAAACAGTATGGAGGTTCCTTTCAAAATTAAAAATGGAACTACCATATGATTCAGTAATTCCATATATGGATACCTATCCAAAGGAATGAAAACACTCATGCCAAAAGATACATGTATCTCCATCTTCATTTCAGCATTATTTATAACAGCCAAAACAGGGAAGGAACCTAAGTATCATAAATAGATAAATAGATTTTAAAAAGTCACACACACACACACACACACACACACACACGAATATTATTCAGCCATTAAAAGGAAGGAAGTGTTGCCATTTATTTTTTGAATGGACCCGGAGGGCATTACGCTAGATAAGTCACAGGGAAAGACAAATACTGCATCATCTCACTTATATGTAGAATCTGAAAAAAATTAACTCATAGAAACAGAACAGATTAGTGGTTGCCAGGGATGTGGGGTACAAATCAGGGAAATGTGTGAAGTAGGTCAAAGGGTACAAACTCTAGTTATAATTAAGTTCTGGAAATGTAATGTAGAGCATGACTATATTTCACAATACTATACTGTATATTTGAAAACTGCCAAGAGAGAAAATATCAAGATTTTACCACATACACAAAAAGTGTTAACTTATGTGAGGTAATGCATGGTAACTAAGTTTTTTTGTAGAAATCTCTTTGCATATATACATATATCAAATCCTTACACTGTATACCTTAAATTTATGCAATATTTTACATCAATATCATCTCAATAAGGCTGGAAAAAAACCACTAATATGTGAAAAATACAAACAACATGCTTACAGTTTCACAGACAGCTATAAAATAAATTCAAAGTCAATTGAAGGACTTTACAAATGCAATGCCTTTATTACAAGGTGATGGTCTAAAGCATTTTACTTATTTGTCATTTAAAGCCACACTATCTTCAGCCCTAACTATCCAAGTTCTACAGCACTTCCAAGGAACAAGAAATAAATTCTTCCTTTAATGCATTTTATTCTTATTATTTTTTTAAATTCACATTTACACTGTCATCACTGTTAGCTTTTATCATTTCACAGAGTCTTGCTTGTGCTCTTATTCAACTCCTATCTTCCCCAAATATTTCCTTCATATTCTGGACTAGATCATTCTTTATAAAATATGGCTCCATAGAGCTTCAATTTTTTAAATTAGTCAACACATTATTCTTAAAATAATATTCTATTGAATGTCTAGAATTCTCTTCATCTGCAATCTGATGCCTGCAACCTTATCTCCTGTAGCTCGTTTATTCTAGGCCTCAGAAAAGAGAAAAAAGAAAGGCCGTAATTCCATATATCTAAATATTTAAAAGATGTAAATTAGGCCATATAGTAAAATATACTTTATGCCTCTAATTATACTTTCATACCAATAAAATAGAAAACTATACACAAAGCTACGTTTTTATGACTTGAAGTAAGCAAGTTATGTTAAAAATAGCCAGTGTAACTATGCTAAAGTTCACATAGGAAAATACGCACTTAGCAAATGAACAAATAGGAAGAGCCAAATGGGAATTTGAGAATTAAAAATACAGTATGTGGGGCAGCCTGGGTGGCTCAGTAGTTTAGCGCAGGCTTCAGCCCAGGGTGGGATCCTGGAGACCTAGGATGGAGCCCCATGTTGGGCTCCCTGCATGGAGCCTGCTTCTCCCTCTGCCTGTGTCTCTGTCTCTCTCTCTTTCTGTGTGTTTCTCATGAATAAATAAATAACATCTTTAAAAAAAAAAACTAAAATAAATAAATAAATAAAAAATAAATAAATAAATAAATAAATAAAAAATAAATAAATAAAAATACAGTATGTGAAAATAGTTAATTTGGTGAAGTTACTGCAGATTGGGAAACATAAGAGTGCCTTTGGAGACCAATCAATTGAAAGCACCTAATTGTAAAAATAGTGTGGGGAGGGATAAAAAAAAAAAAAAATCAAACAGCCTCAGAGATCTTTGGGATAAAATAAAATGGTCTAATATACAGGTAATTATAGAAGAGAAGATAAAGACTGTGATGCAAAAATAAAGAAATAATGGCAAAATCTTTCCAAAATTTGGTCAAAGGCTTAAATTTACACGTTTCAAGAAACATAGCAGATCCTAAGAGGAATAAGTACAAAGAAAATCACTCCTAGACACATCATAATCAAATTGCTGAAACACAAAAATGTCAAAATCTCAAATCAGCCTGAGGAAAAAAACATCACAATACCGTTTATTCATTTCTCATTAGAAAAATGAAGTCCCAAGACAGTAGAATGACATCTCTAAAGTGCTGGAAGGAAAACAAAAACTGTTAGCCAAGAATTCTATATCTAGCAAAAATATTCCTCAAGAATTGAAACAAAAGGGAGTTTTAGCTAAATAAAAATTAAGAATTTGTCATTAGCTGAATTGCATT
Source organism: Canis lupus baileyi (assembly GCF_048164855.1). Taxonomy (NCBI): domain Eukaryota; kingdom Metazoa; phylum Chordata; class Mammalia; order Carnivora; family Canidae; genus Canis; species Canis lupus. The sequence goes on along the minus strand of NC_132856.1, from coordinate 15,490,187 downwards.
ACAAAAAATGCTAAAGGAAGATCTTCAAGCTAAAGGTAAATGTTCCTTGGACCTTTAGAAAGGAAAGAAGAGTACCAGAAATGTTAAATATATGAGTAAATATAAAAGAGTACTTTTTTCATTTAAAACACAAGGCTCATGAAATTGTAGTTTGGGATCTATAATGTATCTAGATTAAATAAATACATAGGGCAACTAGGGAAATGAATGGGGAGTAACGGATAATTGGAGCTCTACAGTAGCAAAGTTCTTCCATTTTATGTGAAGTGATACAATATTAGATGTGAGTTGATGGTGACAAGGTAAAAAGATACATATTTTCACCCCTACAAAAACCACTAAAATAATTCAAAGAGGTATAGTTAAAAAGACAGCAGATAAATGAATACAAGAACAAAGAATCCTAGAATATCAAAGATGGAAGAGACTGTAGAGTACAATGTTTGTTTGATCCAATGTCAGAATTCCTTTTATAAACATTTGACTGCTCATTTAGCCTCGATACTGCTCACATACTTCCAAATGAGAAGGCTCATGAAGCACCCCATTGCCCTAATGTTTCTGGTTCTAAGTTACACGTCTATAGAAGAAGGTCTCTTCCTTCACAAAAAAGATATATGAACTCTTAATTAAATACCTAAACATCCATTTCTTCTTCACAGTCTCCCCCACCTTATGGCTAGAGAAAGGTTTTTATTTTCTAGATGAGCTCCTAGATGACTATATGTTCCCTGTGTCTTCTCCTAGCATCCTATTTGTTTCCTTTGTAACCCTTGACAAAAGTGTAAAGGACATGACTATCTATTAGTTTTATTTGTTTACTGAATGTGCCTGACACCTAATAGGCGCCCAATGAAAATAAAATGAAATGAAAACAAGCATGATGGGACAACTGTGTGGCCATTTGGCAAAAGATAAACTTAGATTTACTTCTCACACCATATGGAAAAATGATTTTCAAAAGGATTAGAATTCTAATATAAAAAAGAAAAGAAACCAAACAAGTATTTGAAAACATGAGTAAATTTCTCTTTAACCTTGGTGCAGGGAAAGGTTTTCTAACTATTACTTAAATTTAGAGGGAATATAAAGAAAGAGTAACTTTAACTTTTCTTTATTATTATAGACAAAAATCCACCAAAAACAAAATCCAAGAACAACTGACTAAATGGGAGAAAATATTTGCAATGTATACCACAGAAAAAGGACTAATGGCATACATAAAAACAATCAAACAGATATCAGAACAAGACACAAATATTCAGTGGGTGTGTATCATGAACCAGATACTCTTTTACAGGTTTTTTACAGGTACTTTTTTTTTTTTCCTAGAGAGAGAGAACATGAGAAAGCATATGAGTGGGGGAGGAGCAAAGGGAGAAGGAAAGAGAGAATCTCAAGCAGACTCCATGCTCAGGATGGAGCCTAATACAGGGCTGGATCCCAGGACCCTGAGATCATGACCTGAGCGGAAATCAAGAGTTGGATGCCTAACAGACTGAGCTACCCAGGTGCCCCTACAGGTATTATTCTATTTAATTCTCACCTTTAAAAAGTTTATTGTGTAGATAATGATACTAAGGTACAGAGACATTAAGCAACTTGCCCAGGGTCACAGAAACTGGTAAATAGAGTTGAAATATGAATCAAGACCTGAAGGAGTGAAGCATATGGCTGCTCTTAGCTCTCTATATGAATTAGGACTACTGTTCTGGTATCTTGGGGGCACAGGACCTCTCTAGTTTGTTTGCCTTTACACTAATTTTCCCCCTCACTGGCCTCTCCATACATCCCTACAGGGATTACCTCTTGTCTTTTCTGATTATTCCTTTCTACAGAAACCTACTCCAGCTAGCTTCAGGGTACCTTCCCAGTTACCAATCCCATCCTGATCAGGATCCTCATGGTTGCCTTCTGTTGCAAAATGGAATCAATAAAATAGAATTTTTTTCAGTTATTACCAATATTGCTTTAAATAACAAAATATAAACAATAATCAAAATTATCATTACATATTATTGAAATTATATCCTGGTTGTAAGATAGTTCCAATGTGTGAATTTCCACATTTGAATTAGCTCTGTCTGAATTATAGTCTGTATTGATCTTGGTGTATATTCCTGGAGTATATCTTGTGAATAAAAGGGTAAAATGAAGTATCGACACGTTCAGAGCAGCAAACTACCAGCTTTGTTGATAAGAATTTACTATTCTTTTTTTTTTTTAAGATTTTATTTATGAGAGAGAGAGAGAGAGAGAGAGAGAGAGAGAGAGAGAGAGAGGCAGAGACACAAGCAGAGGGAGAAGCAGGCTCCATGCAGGGAGCCTGTTGTCGGACTTCATCCCGGGACTCCAGGATCACACCCTGGGCTGAAGGCGGCGCTAAACCGCTGAGCCACCCGGGCTGCCCAGAATTTACTATTTTATTAAAAAGTTATATAACTTACTTTTATAGGCCATTGTTTGACAAAGTCTGGGTTTCTTAATCATGATACAAAGTGGAACACACTGTGGCAATAACCCATAGTATTCAACTTCATATTTCATGTCTTATAATATCATTGTTCACATATATTGAATATGTATTTGTTCTGTCTCTATCAAAATCTTAAGTCATGGGCAGCCCTGGGTGACTCAGTGTTTTAGTGCCGCCTTCAGCCCAAGGCCCGATCCTGGAGACCAGGGATTGAGTCCCACATCAGGCTCCCTGCATAGAGGAGCCAGCTTCTCCCTCTGCCTGTGTCTCTGCCTCTTTCTCTCTCTCTCTCTCTCTCTCTCTGTGTGTGTCTCATGAATAAATAAATAAAATCTTTTTTAAAAAATCTTAAGTCATGTTGAAGATACCATTTAAGTGTAAATTAGTTTCATTGGTGAAGGCATAAAGATCTAAAACGCAGCTGCTATGATCAAGTGGGATATATTCCTTATTTGCAAGGGTGGCTCAATATTCACAAATCAATTAATGTGATACATCACATCAATATGAGAAAGGCTAAGAACCAAGGGATCACTTCAATAAGTTCAGAAAACAACAAAGTATAACATCCATTGATGATAAAAATCCTTAACAAAAAAGGTTTAGAAGGAATATACCCCAACATAATAAAGGCCATATATGAAAAAAACGCAGCTAAAACCATTATTAATGGAGAAAAACTGAGAACTTTCCCTCTAAGGTCAGGAAGAAGACAAGGATGCCTACTCTCGCCTCTTTTATTCAACATAGTACTAGAAGTCCTAGCTACAGTATACGAGAAAGAAATAAAGGCATCTAAATTGGCAAGGAACAAGTGAAACTTTCACTATTCATAGAGGACATAATACTATATAGAGAAAATCATAACTCCACCAAAAAAAAAAAAAAACCCTGCTAGAACTGATAAATGAATTCAGTAAAGTTGCAGGATACAAAATTAATGTACAGAAATCTGTTGTATTACTGGTGTATGCTAATAATGAAGGAGCAGAAAGAGAAATTAAGACAACAATCCCATTTACAATTGCACCCCCAAATAATAAGATACTTAGAAACAAGCATAACCAAAGAGGTAAAGACCTGTACTCTGGAAACTATAAAACACTGTTGAAAGAAAGAAATTGAAGACAACACAAAGAAAGACATTCTATGCTTGTGGATTGGGAGAACAAATATTGTTAAAATGTGTATGCTACCCAAAGCAATCTACACATTTAATACAATCCCTATCAAAATGCCAACAGCATGTTTCACAGAACTAGAACAAACAATCCTAAAATTTGTATGGAACCACAAAAGATCCTGAATTGTCAAGGCAATCTTGAAAAAGCAAAGCAGGGATGCCTGGGTGGCTCAGCAGTTGGACATCTGCCTTTGGCCCAGGGTGTAATCCTGGCATCCCGGGATCAAGTCCCTCATTGGGCTCCCTGCATGGAGCCTACTTCTCTCTCTGCCTATGTCTCTGCCTCTCTCTCTCTATGTCTCTCATGAATAAATAAACAAAATCTTTTTAAAAAATAGACACATACATCAACAGAACAAATAGAAAACCCAGAAATTAATTCACAATTGATGAAGTAGTAGTCAATCTTTCTTTAACAAAGCAGGAAAGAAAATCCAATGAGAAAAAGATAGTGTCTTCAATAAATGGTGTTGAGAAAACTGGACTGCAATATGCAAAAGCATAAAATTGGACCACTTTCTTACACCACACAAAAATAAGTCCAGAATGATTTAAAGACTTAAATGTGAGACCTGAAACCATAAAAATCCTAAAAGAGAGCACAGTGACCTCTTTGACATTGGCTGTAGCAATATCTTTCTAGATATGTCTCCTGAGGCAAAGGAAACAAATATAAAAATAAACTATTGGGACTACACCAAAGTAAAACCTTCTGCACAGCAAAGGAAACAATCAACAAAAGTAAAAGGCAAGCTATGGAATGGGAGAAGATATTTATAAATAACATATCTGATAAAGGGTTTGTATCCAAAATATGTAAAGAACTGATACAACTCAATATCCAAAAAACAAATAAGCTAATTTAAAAATGGGCAGAAGACATGAACAGACATTTCTCCATAGAAGATATACCGATCGCCAACAGACACACATGAACAGATGCTGAACGTCACTCATTATCAGGGAAATGCAAATCAAAACGACAATGAGATACCACCTTATACCTGTCAGAATGGTTAAGATCAACAACAGAAGAAACAGCAGGTGTTGGGGAGGATGTGGGAAAGGGGAAACCCTCGTGCACTGTTGGGTGGGAATGCTAACTGGTGTAGCCACTGTGAAAAACAGTATGGAGGTTCCTCAAAATTTTAAAATTGAACTACCTTATGATCCAGCAATTACTTGGTATTTACCCAAAGAATATAAGAACATTAATTCAAAGGGATACATGTAGCCCTACATTTATAGCAGCATCATTTACAATAACTAAGCTATAAAAGCAGCCCAAGTGTCCATCAGTTGCTGAAGATGTGTTGTATATATGCAATGGAATATTATTTAGCCATAAAGAGAATGAAATCTTGCCATTTGCAATGACATGGATAAAGATAGAGAATATAATGCTAAGTGAAATAAGTCAGTCAGAGAAAGACAAATATCATATGATTTCATTCATATGGAATTTAAGAAGCTAAATCAACAAGGGAAAAGATGAGAGAGACAAATCAAGAAACAGACTTAATTATAGACAGACTGATGATTACCGGAAGGATGGGTTAAACAGGTAATGGGAATTAAGAAGTGCATTTGTCATGATGAACACCAGGTGATGTATAGAAGTGTTGAATTACTAATTATACATCTGAAACTAATATAACACTATGTTAACTAGCTGGAATTTAAAAACTTAAAAAAATAAATTAGACACAGCCAGTATTCTTTTAACAAAAATTAAGATTCATTGATTTTATCCTGAGGGGTTATTTATAAGACTGTGCTAAACAATTCAAGAGAGGGTTGAATAGGTTATAGGCTCACTTCCAGTAGCTCACAGTTTACTTAATGAAGACAAATACATATGCAAATAACTAATAGAACACATCACAAAAGTTATTTGGTTGCTTTAGCTTCATATTAACAAACTGGATACAGTGAGCTCCTTGGAATACCCCAAAGCAGAGGTTATAAATTCACCTTCCATTACTCTATCTGGGACAACTAGTTCACTCCAGTTCTTTACATCACTGTCACTCACAGCGTGGTCCACAGACCAGAATGTGTGTGACTGGTCCTCAGTGAGATATAGACAAACATCAGGACAAGCATTTAGAAATATTTATAAAAATTTGATAAGGCAATTCTTTCTGATAAATAATAAAACATTGAGGCTTGTATTTATACTACTAAAATTGATATTAACAATGAATTATGGATATTTTATGTACTTACATTCATCAGTTCTGGAAAACTTTGAAAACTAAGCCAATTATTACATTAGCTCTCATCACAACAGTGATGAATTTGCAAGGATTCCAGCATTCAGTTACCTAAACTGTAAAAATTAAAATGTTGGATGAGCTGTCTTCTTATGTTGACATTTCATTCTATTCACAATTTGAAAATAAATCTAAAAAGAACTAACTAATATTTTCCAGAAGGCTTTCAATTTCTTCATTATCTAACTTCTTTAGAATCTAATGTTTCATTTTTAAGGTTGAGTCTACTTTATTACATGGGTTTTAAATAGCTTTATTGAGGTATAATTTACATACAATAATCTGTACACTCACTGTAGGTATAGCTTGGTGAATTTTGGTAATTGGATATAGTCATATAAGCTCCACCAAAACTGGAAATCATGAGAATTCAACTATAACAGCACTCCTTGGTAGGGACCCTTTTCCTGACCCTCTTGGGGAGCAAGACCCAGAGCCCAAAGCGAAGATGAGGAGGCATCTTGGCCTTTGCTTCCTTCCCTACGGAACCACCAGAGCTTCAGTGAGCCTTGCCATTGCCCTCAGCCTAAACATTCTTAAGATGTGAATTGTAACTCAGGGACTATGGCTCGTGGCTCCTCTCTCCCTCTTCCGTCCATGACTCTCGGCCCTTTGCTCTGGCACCATCTTCTCAACCCTCCACACCCCATGTCCCTCCATACTCTGTGTCCCAGTACCAGAAAGCCAAGCCAAGACTTCTCAGTCTTTGTGAATAGAGGGACTCAAGCTGTTGCTTAGGCCTGGTTTTTAAGGTTTTTAATTTTATAAAAGAACAAATACAATAAACTTAGCCATGGGACCAGAGGAAAAAAAAAAAACTAGCTAGCTAACTCTGTAGCTAACATCATCCAGTCTGCAGGTAATCAAGAAATGTTACAAACCACTACATTCCTTTCACTAATTAAATCCCTTTAAAATCTCTAGGACTGGCAGAAACCTCAGAGCTGGCTTTGGACAGGAGTCTGCCTTCTCCCCAGGTGGCTGGCCTCCTGGATAAAGCTCAAATTCCTTCCCAATCAAAACTCATCTCTTGAGTATTGGCCTATCAAGCTACAGGCAGCCAAACCTGGGTTTCAGTAATACAACTATATGAAGCTCAAGGGTAAAAGCTACAAAAATGGGGAACTTACTTCAGCTAGCTCCCTTCCGTACTTTGACCACATACTCCTGATCAGAAGCTGTCTGTTTCTGATCACTCTTCAATGCCTCTTGGTTGTATAGTGTTTTCTGTGTGAGCCCTCTGGTAGGATCTTAGAGTCTATCATTCTCCAGGGCTAATGTTTTATATTTGTTTTTAAATTTCCTTTTTGGAAATTATTTCATTTTACAAAAATCTTGGCCTATGATGACTGGAAATTAATCAAAAATTTGGTTCATTATAGATAGTTTAAGAAGCACAGCTCTAAACCAGAGATTCTCAGGCCCTGCTGTAAACTTATCTGAAGAACTTGGTAAAAAGAGAAATGCAGGGCAGCCTGGGAGGCTCAGCAGTTTAGCGCCTGCCTTTGGCCCATAGTGTGATCCTGGAGTCCCAGGATCGAATTCCACATTGGGCTCCCTGCATGGAGCCTGCTCCTCCCTCTGCCTGTGTCTCTGCCTCTCTCTCTGTCTCTCAAGAATAAATAAATAAATAATCTTAAAAAAGAGAGAGAGAGAGAGAGAGAGAGAGAGAGAGAGAGAGAGAGAAATGCAGGCCTTATACTAATTCAATGAGCCTGACCCTCTGTTTTTTTCTCCCTACCCCAGGTAATTCTGATTCACATAAACTGAGGATCAATCACTTAATTAATCTCTATATAACCTTCAAAATTCTAGGTTTAACCTTGTCCCATTCACTAAAGGCTGCACAATATACAGAGTGGACTAACCAATCTAACCTTTTAGTGGCTGAAGAATTTTTGATGATATGACAGATGTTAGTTTATCACTAAATGTGGTCTTTTCATCCAAAGATTATAATTTGGATAGAGAAATGAATGAGGCCATATTATGATAGTACTTACTGGTAGAAACACAGAAAACCTTTTTATATTAGCCATTTAAATGGGCACAAAATATGAGGAATATAATTTTCCTACTGGTAAAATATTTTTTGTATTTTTAAAAAAATTTTTTTGGTATTTTTTTATTGGAGTTCGATTTGCCAACATATAGCATAACACCCAGTGCTCATCCCATCAACTGCCCCCCTCAGTGCCTGTCACCCAGTCACCCCAACCCCCCACCCACCTCCCTTTCCACTACCCCTTGTTCGTTTCCCAGAGTTAGGAGTCTCTCATGTTCTGTCTCCCTCACTGATATTTCCCACTCATTTTATCTCCCCTATAATCCCTTTCACTATTTTTTTATATTCCTCGAAAGAATGAGACCTACTGGTAAAATATAAACATTTTTTCTAAGTTGCTAATATTCTCTCAAATACAACTTCTTCTCCATTTTCCTCTCAATTTAAGCTTCATGAAATGAAAAAAATCTGAAGTCCTATGTGATCCCAGCAATAAGCCTTACGCTTTTCAGTACAAAGTACACCCTTTCCTTCCCCCCCTCCAAATGCATCCCAGTTGCCTACCCAACAGGGATATTTCTACGGTGTGGCTTCTAAACCAGGATTATTAGAATCATCTGGGAAATTCTTTGACCTGCAGGTCCATAAGCCTTGCCCCAAACCTGCTGAATCAGAAACCCTGGAATGGAGTATTATAAATAAGAGGCTTCCTGGTGATTCTGATACAAACAATAGTTTGAGAATCACTACATTTAGACCATATACCAACCCTTACCACTCACCTTATTGGTGGACTTAAAGATCCCTTTAGGGTCCCATTAGGTCCCTAATGCCATTCAAATTACTCATGTTCTCTTTCTAGTCCTCACCACTTACATGTCAGTGCTCCTGTCACATTTACCCATTTTGACAAGGACAACCTAATCTCCCTCCTAGAAATGTTAACACTGTAAGGAGAGTGGCTAAAGAAAGCAAGCTTAATTAATTAACAATTTAAAAACTTCTTAATACTGGGATTTGGGGTACCTCTCATGTATCTTTATATGCCATAATAGAAGAGAAACTTCTGTGATTCGCATTTGAGATTGACCCTAATATAGAGTATTGAGAATTTCTCTCCTGCAACTATGTTAATTTCCTCAGGAAAGTATATATTTCCATCTACCTTTATTTTCCCCTTCTTTCCTTTAATAATTTATCATAAAATAACTACATGGCAAGATTAAAAGAATAGATGGATAAATTCTGTTAATTCCTAGATTTAAAATAAAACTTCCTTCCTACCTATTAAAAAAACTGTGGTGTTTAGCTAGGATTATGCCTATAGCTATAGAGCACATAATATCTTTTTTTTTAAGGATTTTATTTTCAAGTAATCTCTACACTCAACATGGGGATCAAACTTATAACCCTGAGATCAAGACTCATGTGCTCTACTGACTGAGCCAGACAGGTGTCTCAAAGCACATGTCTTAGTTTCCTTTAGAACGACCAAATTCCACTCTAAGTTCGAACATACTCTCAAATAAATCAATATAAGCAGGATATCAAGATGACTACAAATTTTGCCTAAATCTTTACTTAGAAATTCCCAAATGCTTCTTTGTATATACATAAGCTGAGCTTTCATCTCAGAAGCCAATTAACATTACACAGAGTTGTGTAAGCAACTGGGGCATAAAACAAAATTTAAATTATATAGTTTAGAAAGAGTAAGAAAAGCAAAATTGCATTTATCAATGTCCCTGCTTCCTTTTAATAGAAAAATGATTGAAAGGGATCATCTTAGCATTCACTCCAGTAACCCATGAAAAGGCTGAATTGTAATTTAATTATTTTCCTTTCTAGTAATTAACTGAGAATTTCTAATCATTCAATCTGAGTATGTTTTGATTCATTAAATATCCTGTGCAAATTTTATTTTCCCCCGATCAGAGTATTAAATCCTCTTAACAGCAAGCACGTGGAGAAACATGATTTGATTCCAGTCCATGGTTCTGGCTGCATTGCTTAGGCCAAAGGGAGAGGACAATTTTTGAGCAAAATTGTTTAACAATTGCCTGATTTAGTGATAAATTGGCAGGGTGCTAATTAAGTTACACCTAGGAGGCAGATACTATATGACTCAGGAGAGATTAGGATAGGTGTCCATGAAAACCACAAAGTGAAAGTAAAATAACAAACCCAGATGAATGCTAAAAATACACTAAAAAATGCCATGATAGGAAGTGCTCAAACTCATGTTTATTTTGGCAGAAAATGGAAAAAAGTTTGCTTTGCAGCATATATAACCATATACTGTAAACCTCAGCACTAGAAAAAATGTCCTTCAAGCAGTATTTCTCTGATCAGCTGAAAATCCCTAATTTCTCATTCTCCATCAAGTGTGTTACATATCTCTGAAATAGTAGTATAGAAATCAGTGGCTTGGTAAAAGGATGTTTTATCCTTGGATTTTAGTTGCTCTAGAAAGTGATAAAATAATACATAATTATTTTTCTAGTTGTGCCTGTATGTTTTTTTTCCAAAAGTCTTTGTTACTGAATATGTATTACTTCCAAATAAAATTTTTCTTGCATATATGGAGATTTATCATTTTTATGGTTCTATTTAGGTCATGATATTCTACATATTAGCTGTATGGGACTTGAAACAAAGTCAAATTCTAACTGTGTCATTGCAATATACAGTGAGCCAAACAGCAGTGGGAAGCAATGAGAGTGGCACATATGGTCTCTGTCACAAGTCAACTCCATAGGACAAAAGTAGCCATAGATAATATGTAAATGGACAAGTATGGCTGTATTCCAATAAACCTTTAGTGACACTGAACTTAGAACTTCATATACTTTTCAAGCATCACAGAATATTATCCTCCTGAATTTTTAAACCATCTAAAATGTAAAAACAATGGTTTGTGCACCACACATAAATAGGTGTTTAACTGGACCTGGCCTGTGGGCTATAGTGTGTGGACTTCTGGGATAAATGCAGTGTAATTTAATCCCCTACTGATGGATAACTGGGTTGATTCTAACCTTTGCTATAAGAAACAATGCTTGAATAGAGAACAATGAACACATGACATTTATCATCTATAAAAATATCTTTGTCTAAATTGCTCAAAAGTAAACTCTTAGCCTAAAGGGTCTTTGCTTTTATATTTTTGATGGATATTCCAAATTGTCAATTTCTCATTGAAGTTGTATCAATTTACACTCCCAGACAATGAGTAAACCTGTTCTCCATTCTCTTGTGTTAAGCTTCTAGGTTTTGTCAGTATGATAGGTAAACAATAGTACGTAAGTATAGTTATACTTATAAGTATTTTTCTTACTAATAGAATTGGGCTTTTTTGTTTTATTGGTTAAAAGTCATTTGAAATATTCTTTGCTGTGAGCTACTGTTATCTTTTTCTCACTTTTCTATTTTTTTTTCACTTTTCTATTAGGTTGTTGCTCTCATTCTTAATTTCTAAAGGTCATTATACATGAGAAAGGCACAAGTGGTTAACTACAATGTTAGGTATAAGACAACAGAGATTTACTCAGTTTTAGTTACTGGCATTACACTTGCTCTTAGAAAAGTGGCAGGTATAAATTAGTCATTATCTATAAATGAATTAGAAAATGTTTCCTACTTAGTCATTTGTATTTTGACTTTGCTCATGATCTTTGCTATGCACATCTTTTATTCCCTCCATGTATGTGGTTGAATTCATCCATCTTTTACAGCTTCTACATTTTGAGAGATATTTAGTAAGACCTTCTCTACTCCAAGCTTATGACATACTTATTTAGTATTTTTCCCTACAGTTTTATAATTTTTTTTTCTAAATTTTTAACACATTGGGTTTTTTTCTTGGTACGTGGTGGCAGAGATGGATTTGACTTTTATTTTTTTCTGGAATACAACCCAGTCTCACCACTTGTATTACACACTCTATCTCTTCCCTTTCTACCTTCCTGCCTCCGGTGTGAAATGCTTTCTTTGCTTGTTCTTTCCCTATATGAAAGCTCTTAATGCCTGCACATCAATAGTATACTCTTGTATCTAATTCAATTTGATAGTTTCATGATTTTAATTTACCCTTAAATGTTTCAAGTATGTGGTCATATTAATATATATCACCTAAAAAAGAGTTACTGTCTACCACTTCCTTTTTAAAGAATAATTTCATATGGTTATAATTCACTTATCATAAAATTCATCCTTACCACCTCATTTTAAAGTTTGTTAAGGTGTAGTATGTTTCTCTCACTTATTATTATACATCTAATAAATGTTAAACAGTGGTGGTAAAAGAGAACTTCCTTATTTTGTTCCTACCTTTAGTCAGGAATGAAGCTAATATCCTACTGAGTTTGATGCTGATTTTGAGTCAAAATAGATGTAGTTTTATAACATTAAGAATGCATTTATGTATTCCCATCATAAATTTGCCCAATGTCTTAAGCATCTATAAATATGATCATGAGCTTGACTCCCGGCTATTACAGTAATTGTATATATTCTTTTTCCCTTATTGTATTTCACTTTTTAGCCCCTCTCCCCCAATACCATCCTAATGAACCTTGTGTTACATATTGTCCCACATGGCTTCTGTGGTCATCTTAGCTGCTTCAGGCACTTTGACTCAGCATATTATAGCTATCATCTACTTTTACTCAAAAAGGAGTTTTCAGGCTTTTTCTCTTTCATTGTTATGGTATAGTATGATGTCCAGAAGGAAAATGACATTGGTGTCTCACTCTACCACCTGCATATAGGGACTAAATCCTTTCTAAAATACAAGCACTGCTAGACAAAGGTTATAGTCCTCAAGTGGACACTGATCCCATTTTTCTCTAGCAGGGAAGGATGTTCTGCTACCCTCAACAATGGTCACAATGAGCCCTTCCTCATTTTTCCTAAATAATAACATAGGTTAATTTTACCGTTCTCTTGCTATACATTCTTAGTGCTGTTCTTAATACTTCATAAGTAACACCTCACTGTATCTCCCTACAGCACTTAAAAGGGAGGCACCAGGAAGGCAGGGGAGAGGAATCTAAAGCCTAAAGATGGGCTCTAAAGCTAGACAATCTGGTTTTGTTTTTTTTTTTGTTTGTTTTTTAATTTTTTATTTATTTATGATAGGCACACAGTGAGAGAGAGAGAGGCAGAGACACAGGCAGAGGGAGAAGCAGGCTCCATGCACCGGGAGCCTGACGTGGGATTCGATCCCGGGTCTCCAGGATCGCGCCCTGGGCCAAAGGCAGGCGCCAAACCGCTGCGCCACCCAGGGATCCCGACAATCTGGTTTTGAATCCCACCTTTACCACCTATTTTGCCTTTCTCTTACTGCATCTGGAGCCAGAAGTTAATAGAACCTACTTCCAGGCTTGTGAAGAGCAAATGAGAAAACAGACTAGCACCTGTGACATACAAACAGAAGATGAGATGCTATGTAATAGACTAGTACCCAAAGCAAGCTCTTGCCAAATATTTCCTGTTATTATCCTAACTTTAATGATGAGAACAGAGTTAAATGGCTTACCCAATGTTCTATGGCTACTAAGTGAAGTGAAGCTACTAAGTAGAGCTGTGATTCAAATCAAGCCAGTCGTTCTCCAAAGACTCTGCCCTTATATGCTGTATTAGTTTGCTAGGGCTTCCATAACAAAATACTACAAACTAGGTTGCTTAAACAGAAATGTATTGTTACACACACACACAATCTCTATCCATCTATCTGTTCTTTTCTTTCTCCTCACAAAATCCTATAAGTTCTATTGTTAAATCTATTTTATAGATAAACTAAGTCACATATGGGGTATACATTCTATCATTCTTTACCATCCTCATGCCCTCTTTTTTTTTTAAGATTTATTTATTTGTTTATGATAGACACAGGGAGAGAGAGAGAGAGAGAGAGAGAGAGAGAGGCAGAGACACAGGCAGAGGGAGAAGCAGGCTCCATGCCGGGAGCCCGATGTGGGACTAGATCCTGGGACTCCAGGATCCCTGGGCCAAAGGCAGGCGCTAAACCACTGAGCCACCCAGGGATCCCCATGCCCTCTCTCTTTAATGTTTGGTCTTGCACTTCATGTAGCCAAGATAAACCATCACACAAGATTCCATCAGGTTCCTACCTGCACCCATGCACGATCTCCTCTTCCATTTCTGCCCTTGCCATGGAGAGAGCATCTTGACCTAACTTAGTGGGATCCTATTTTGAAAATCAGCATATTTTTCAGCATCAATAAATAATCATAGAAATAAATACATAAAAATTAACCTCAGTGCCATGAAAAGAAAAGAGGTTTTGAGAGAAATAATGAGCCAGTGTGTCTAAAGTGCTATAAGAAAGGCAGTGACACTAAATTAAACTGGAGAGCCTTGCATTGCATGGTTAAGAAGGTCTCTTTTATCCTCACTATAATGGGAAACTATTGTAGGGAATGGCATGAGCCAGTTTACATGGAGACAGATAATTATAACCATGTGGTAAGTGCTATAATTGAGCCGAATAGTGTGAGGGCACAGAGAAAAGGTGAAAACTCTGCAAGTGGAATCAGTAAGGTTACAGAAAATATTTGATCTGACAAATAAAGGGTCGGTTGAGTTTTCCTCAAAGATGACTAGTACTTAATTACAGGATTTGCCTCTTTCATAGCAATAGGGTGCTATTGTTATGTAAATTCATATTAGGCAAGCCACCTTGGGCCTTAAATTCAGATTTCTATTTGCTCAATACACTTAAAGAATGAACTCAATCACAATAATATGGAAGTCCTATTTCTAACACAATCAAGGGTGTTAAACAAATAATAAACAGAATTTAAACCAAGCTGAGATCAGAACACAGAAAACAGTCACATTAAGGCAAACAAATGAACATGAGAAAAATAAAGCTGTGGCAACAAAGAGCTAGTGAAATGACAGAAACAGATTAAGGGGCAGCCAGGTGTGGATGACAGAACCCAGGACTGGCACCACAGTCCCATTCCTGGCTTTGGACTTTTCCTCAGGATCACTTCCTCGTGATCCTGAGCAGGTTACTGAATTCCCCATGGCTCCATTTCCTCAGCTGGGAAACACACAGGTGATTCTGAGGATTTGTCCCAGGGGGCTTTCAACTTTCAAAGTATCTTTGAGCTGATGACAGCTGAAACAGAGGGTCTTTCCTCAGGATGACCTACCAATTTGTTACAGGAAAATGGTGGCTAGAGTGTTCATTCTAAGTTGCTTCTTGGGAAAGGCATCTAGGTTTCTTTTCTCTCACCCTAGCCCCTGTTCTGCACAGTTCTCTTATTGGAGAAGTTACAGGAGATTAAAACATTAGCACACATGTCTGCAGAAAGCTGATCTTCACTCTTGTCCTCTAAGACTAGAAAGATAAACCAACTCATTGCCAGCTCATCTCATGTGGAAACCTTTGCTTCTTGTCCCACAACCTGCCTTGGAGACAAACTCATTCACTTTCTTTGACCTATGAGTGGGTTTGGGGAAGCTGCTTGGGCAGATGTGCAGCTCTATAGGGGATTCCTATCCAGCCCTCTGAATGGATCTGAGGCCCAAATGCCAATCACAAACTTTAGGCTAGCTAGAAACTGTAGTACTCCTCTCTCTTTCAGGACCTGGTGAAGACTTGATTGGCAATACATGTGATGTGGGTAGCCCTCTATTGTCTGTCTAAATGACATTCTAAATGCACCCTGGTTTATAAATCTGGGATCACTGGTAAGAACAGCATCAATAAATCCAATATTCCTAATCTTTTCTCCTTGGAAATCAACCTTTTCACATTCCTCAGGTTGTCTGCACTTGGCGTAACTCCTACAAATAACCAATTCTTTTTCACTGTATTAAAGATCTAAGTAAGTTAAATGACTAGAAAAAGAAGTAGAACAAGCTACAGTCACTGATGAGTTACCATGGAAACCAAATCCAGACTGGAATCCACTTCCAGCATCTCTTGGGTTGGTTACTCATAGACTCAATCTGCATGAAAGCAGCAAAAAGAGAAAAGAAAAATCAAAAGATAGTAAATTCTCAATGATCTTTGTTACCATATATACCAAATTATATTTATATTAATATAGATATAGATATATCTTATATAATGGTAAATCTCTTTCAGCTAAAGTTTTCATATATCTAGGTTCCAAACTTCAATCAATTTAGGTGTGGTGAGACAATTTTTAAAAATCCTTTATATTTTAAACAATAAAAAAAATCAAGTTTCACGTAGCATATTAGTAAGCCATTTTTTAAAAATCATCTGATTACTAAAAGTTTCTATACCATTGCTCCATTGCAATATTGTGATTTATAGTACACAATTTGGTCATTCAGATGACTAAAATACATTTCTCATTTATATATATTCATTTGCTCCTTGTCCATAGTTCCTGGCTCACAGCTTCCCAAATCTTTGGAATTCCCTAAGTGTTGACAATGATAAAAAATGCCTCATTAACATAATGAGATAACTTTTGGAAACTTTCAAGGATGGGGACTAGTTGTGAAGGGAACCAACCATGTGATTTGGGAGTTGCAGTTTTCAATCACACTTCCAGACATCCAGGAATGAGTAAAGCACTGGAGATTAAGTTTAATTGTCAATCACCAATAATTTAATCAATTGTATCTATGTAATGAAGCCTCCATAAAAATCCAAAAGAAGAGAGCAGAGATTGGAGAATTTCTGGGTTGGTGAACACTTGGAGGTTGGGGAGAGTGCATGCCTGGAGAGAGAATGGGCTGTTCTTGAGTTATATCCTTTTATAATAAACCAGTGATCTAATAAGTAAAAAGTTTCTCTAAACTCTGTGAGCCACTCTAACAAATTAATCAGAAAGAGGCCCTGTGAACTTCAGATTTATAGCCAGTTGGTCAGAAGTCTAGTTAATACCCTTGACTTGTGACTGGAGTCTCAAGTCCAGGAGGAGGTCGTGAAAACTTCCAATCTACACCTAGTCAGTGAGAAACACAGGTAGCATCCTGGCATCTGAAGTGAAAAGTGGGCAGAGTGGGGCCAGTCTTGCAGGACTGAAACCTTAACCTGTGCAATCTGATGCTCTCTACAGGTAGATTGGTTGATTTTCTTGGTTTTATCTACGGGAACCCTCTCTCCCACCATACACACATTGGAATTGGTCTCAGTATACCCATTTATCCACCAACCCAGGTTTTAAGGGTTTGTACAATATGAAAAGCTCCAAAGAACATAGTTCTACAGTTGTTCTGCCTTCATAAGCCGTATCATTAAAGGGGTAAGAAAAAAAAATCTAGTGTAGATCCTGTACACTGAAATTGAAAATCCTGCCCTATGCTGTTTTCAATATAAAATGGGAAACCTCTTTCTCCACCCCTCCCTCATGTATTGGAAGACTGTATTCAGAGCTATGTCTTCACATTTTAGTTCATATGGAAACAAATATGACCAATTCCTCTCTTATGCCATTGCTTTTGGAGGTTGTACTGTGCTGTGCTGCTGGGTCATTGTAGAGAAAGTTCATGGTAGAAGAATTCAGGTAATATATTTCCTTTCTGTACAGTGTCTTATGCTGTTGATGCTTCCATCAAGTGATGAGCCAACCACTCCATTTTCACTTTGCCTAAGAACCCCTTTCTGGGTTCAAACTTAGCTAGTAGAGGTTCCCCTGTGGGAAACTGATAACACCATGATAATGAATTTGATTCCAAGGAAACATTTGCACTTTGGAGCAAAATGACTACAGATCATTTTGATGCTCTTTTTCAGTCTTACTATGTAAGAATTGAGCTATTAATTCTTCCCATGGAGATAGACTAATATTTCAGAAATCCTCTCTTTTTTAGATTAGTTTATTTTTGAGTGAGAGTGGGGAACAGAGGGAGAGTGAGGGAGTCTCAAGCAGAATCCCCACTGAGCTTGGAACCTGAAGTGGGGCTGGATCGCACAAGCCCAAGATCACAACACCAGGCACAAATCAAGAGTCAGATGCTTAACTGACTGAGTCACTCAGGTGCCTCTAGAAATTCTTCTGTTACAAGTCCTGTTGGGACTCTAAGTACAGAAAAGACTAGATCCTCATGATGAGAACGTTTTAAGTATCTTTCTATACTTGTATAAATAATTATATGAACCTGTATAGAGAAACAAGGCAATATCCCTCAGAGTTCTGGAGAGTAAGCTCCAGTAAGGGTAAAAATGCAGCCCATTTGGAACTTCAGCTGTGACAAAACCCAGCATCTCTCAAATGGAACAGTTGACAACACATCTTCAGACCTTTTTAAATCATAGAGAGATTACTGGAATATTAGCGTTCTTGCTAGGAGGCACCTTAGATTTCCGTCAGCAAAATCCCTCTTACTTCATAGATAACTTAAACTATTTGTTCAAAGACTCTCAGGGAGCTAATGAGAAAATCAGGATGAGGAATCATTTCTATGTTCATAGTCTGCCCTTCTCCCCCCAAAAACTAAATTCTCATGCCTCAGATTATGCATGGATTTAAATGGAGTCACCTGGTAGTAGGTATACTTGGATGCTCTAACTACGGATCTGGACTGATCGTTAAGAACACTAAGAACATTCCTTTAAGAGCTACCAGGAAAATTCATTTACCACTTGATTATGTATTTAGAAACTAAAGTTTAAACTCCTTCTTCACAACACCCAAAACTGCTTCTTTGGTTCATTCAGTCTAATTTCTTGACTTATATTAAAACCACCTTTCCTTCTTTCTCTCTCAGTATTCTGGTTTGTCAGAATTTAGGGGATTCAAGTTCTAGTCTTGGCATGGTTACTTAATCTCCATGCCATCTTGGGCAGATCATGCATTTCTGCCTATAATCCTATTACCTTATTTAAAACATAGTAATATTTGGGTCTAGTCAGTTTCTTTATTTGGAATCTAGTCTCCAAATTCAGTTGAAAAACTCTAAGTTAAATTTTGTATGCAAAATTGTGAGCATTATAGTATTGAAAGGACTCTAAATTTGATCAGTTAAGAATTTGAACTGAATGATTTCTGCAGTTCACCCAAAATTTAAGATTCTACAAATTACATTATATGATGAAATGACATCTCAATATGCCTATAGAATCCATTTATTCATCTCTTGTTCTCTCCAAATGGTCTTCAGTTTACCTAAAGCCTAAGGGATCAGGAATAATATTTCATAACAACTATCTACTGGTTACAGATTATTAAAAGCAAAAAACCAACTGCAATCACCTTTCCTATAGCCTATCTCCACAGCTGCCTCCTTGAGCCGCTGCCTAATTTCCTACTGCCTGAGCCCTCAGATAATCACATTCTAATTGCCTTTCTGGACTTCCTCTACCACCTGCTACTAGTATGAAACTGGAAAGAGAAGTGCATAGAAATAGAAGATACCAAAGGGAGCGTCTCATTAAAGTTGGGCAGCTAAATGTCACAGCCACAGAAATTATGTCCAAAGTCAGGGACAAATAAAAATCATAAGAACAAAAGTAAATATCAGTGTCCTGCAGCAGGGATCAGGAAATTAGTAAGTGAATTCAGAGTTTGAAATGGATTGTGGCAAGTGATTCAGATTATAAATATGTTAACAGATGACAAAGGCTTGCTTTTATGTTTTGTTGTCTGTATCCCTCAGGGAGAGATATAAGCCTCACTTTAATCCTAGTAAGATCTAATTACAAGTGCTGGTCCTCTTGCATCTGCCCTGTTGATCAATAGTAGTAACCAGTACCACTGCTGCTATTACTAGTACTGCTCCCAGTACCGACTTCATGCCTTGCGTTTCACTAAGAGCCCTTCACATATCATTGATTCAGTCTTCACAGCAACCTTGAGGTTGGTCCTCAATATCCACTTTTTAAGTGAGGTCGTAAGGTGCAGGAGGGAGTGACTTGCCCAAAGACTCGAGCTCATGACTTGGAGTCAGGTTCAGACTCAATGCCCATTTCTCAAATTTGTTGAAAGGATGCATTTGACTCTTTTATCAGTTTCCTATGACTACCATAGCACATTAAGATTAACACAATAGAAATTTATTTTCTCACAGTTCCAGAGGTTACAAGTCCAAAACCAAGGTGTTATCAGGACCATTTTCCCTCTGAAGGCTAGGGCAACAACCATTTTGGTCTTTCTGGTTTCTGGTGTCTTCAGACAATAACTGGCATTCTTTAGCTTATAGCTATGCCACTCCAATCTCTGTCACCATCTTCACATGTCATTCTTCACTCTTTGTACCTCTGTGTGCCCTCTCCTCTTCTTATATGGACATTGGTCACTGGATTTAGGAGGTCATCCTAATACAGTAATGACCTCAATCTACCTTAACCAGCTTCATCTGCAAAGACCTTATTTTCAAATAAGGCCATGTTCTGAGCATCTGGGTGGGCATGAATTTTTGAAGGGAAATTATTTAACACACCATCACACCTTTGTAGATAGATAGATAGATTGTAGATCATTATAATCATTATTAAAGGGCTATCCATAAAGCAATATATTTCATTTTGAACTATTACATATTCATTGCAAAATGGTAAGAGTAGTATAAGAGAATTATGCATCCCTTGAGTTACCTCACTGTACTAACGTCCTGCGCATCATTCTCCTCTCACTATGTGTGATACTACTCTTTCCAGGAAATAGCTTTCTGGGGTGGATCTGGCTATGGTCAGTGTATCAATTTGCATTTCAACTTCAAAGCTCTGAGAAAACTTTAAAAGGCAAGGATTACAAACTTAATGCTGCATTTGATTTACTCTGAGGAAAGATTTTCATCTTTAATAAAAAAATAAAGGCTCATATGTGTTCAAGAAGAAAAAGTGAACAAATAGGTCTAGTCAGTTTTGGCTTCTAGTTCAGATCAAAACCAGATAGCTTCAATAATATGAGTCATGAGCTTTCTCCCCATCAATACTGGAACTGCAGGAAAATAACCACGTGTTATATGGTTCTTTCAAATGTTTACTATCTTACTATGGCGTGTGTTAGGAGAGCATGAAAGTGGCAATGTACTTCTGAACAAAGATGAGAAAAGGAGTAAGAATTGACCTCCAACACAGTATTAAATGAAAAAATAACCACTGTTTTTTCTACCTCTATTAACTCATTTCCCTCAATCTTTGCTACTCAAAGATCATACACCTTTGCTTTGAGAGTCAAAACAATTAAATAGATAAGCCTAATCCTGAATCTTAGCCCAGGTCCTTCCTGTCCCTTCAGAGTCAGCAATACCTTCCTGTGGCAGACCTTCTAATTTGGTCTATATATACTTTTGCTATAAAAAGTCTAGCATATCAAACCTCTGTAAATGTTAACTGTTCTCTGTATCCTCATTTTACAGATGATAAAATGAAGGTTCAGGCAAGGCATCCACAAAAATACACACACTCTAAAGACTACTTTTATCTAAGTATGACACATGAAATTATAATAGGTAGAAAAACTGGCTTTAGTAAAGTTTTGCCAAGAAAGAATAATAACTTCATCTTTTATTCTTAACATTAAATGAAGGCACATGACTACATAAGATGAAAGATTAGATAGAATCCTGAACACTTCATTTCAAGATTTAAAGGATCTTTCAGTGGCAAAGATGTAACAATGGCAGAAAAAAAGATGAGTTCAAAAAGCATTACACATTTTGTGTCCTATCCCTGGAGCCCATGTTCAAGTTCAAGGTCAGTAAGATTTTAATGGTTACCATGTTTATTTTTTTTTATTTTTATTTTTTGGTTACCATGTTTAAACATCAGGATGGTCTATGAGTTGTCATGTGTATTGGCTGAGTATCCACAGTGGCTGGATAAGCATTAGAAGACAGGCCCAATGGAATTGATGTGATTCTTTATATCATTTTTTGTACCATGTCTTCTCACTAACATATAGATTTGAGATATTATACTCCAGAGGTCAGGTGTGAGCCCTAATTTAATGACAATTTATTATATGTTGTGGGAACCTGGAGTGCTGGGCTGCTAGGAGCCTAGACTGGGTGCAAGGGCAATAAAGGACAGGCTGAGGAGGAAGGGAGTGAGCAGAGAAAAAATGTTGACAGAGAAAAAGTGTTGAATGGGGTGGGGTTGAGGGGAAAGAACTGAAATTAAGCCTATACCAAAACTATAAGAACTAGGCAAATGCCTTGTCAATTCAAAGACCTGAGGGAGGGAGATGTAAACTTCATGAAAGTGAAGAGGTCACAAAATCTGAGTACACGGTGCTCAAAATGCAAGATAATATATGATAGCTACAGGGAGATTCTCCTACATTCTAGGGGCATAGCTCTAAGTACCCTATAGACACAGCTCCTCCTTTGGCTATGAGGATGAGAGAACTAGGAAAGGTCCCAAGCCTACTTAGACATGTTCTTACAAAATTTCATCTCTTTTCAAAGAATTTTCACCCATAGGTTATCTGATATGACTATTACAGCTTTGGTGATTTGATATGGCATGAACAACTACAGCTACTTTTATTTATTTTTTTCAAGATGTTTACTTATTTATTCATGAGAGACACACAGAGAGAGGCAGAGACATAGGCAGAGGGAGAAGTAGGCTCCCTGCAGGGAGCCTGATGTGGGACTCGATCCCAGGAACCTGGGATCACCACCTGAGCCAAAGGCAGATGCTTAACCACTGAGTCCCCCAGATGCCCCTACATTTACCTTTAGATAGGAAAATAACGCACAATTGGTTTTTAATTTCCTTTTTCAGTCAATAAAAAACTGCCAATTTACCCTTATGTGCTAGACTAGTGGCAGGTAGATTGTGAATAAAAATACAAACTTGGCTCTCATGAACTATTACTATTACTATTGAGGTTACCTGGCTAGTCAGCAAGATTTGTAGAGATGATTCTATCTTCAGATTCACATTTTTGTTTTCATTACATCCTCTTACCTCTTAGTTGAATACATAATTCTTTTTTTTTATTTTTAATATTTTATTTATTTATTCATGAGACACAGAGAGGGGGCGGGCAGAGACACAGGCAGAGGGAGAAGCAGGCTCCATGCACGGAGCCCGACATGGGACTTGATCCCAGGCCCCCAGAATCAGGCCCTGGGCTGAAGGTGGCGCTAAACCGCTGAGCCTCCGGGGCTGCCCTGAATACACAATTCTTAAAACTATTTGATGAGTAATGTATTAACTACACTATTAGCAGAGAAACTAGTTTCTGGTGTTAACTGTTTAACAGGAGTCTGACTAAAGAATGTCCTAGAGATAATGAAGATATTACAGGTTTAATTCAACTACTTCCTATAGAATATGTTATGATTGATGATCTAGGGTAGAAAACAAAGCAAAAAGGGTCATTTATCTATTTAAATTATTTATTGAACAATCATGTTGACTGTGGAGGTCATGATAAACAAGTAAGCATGACTTATGCCATCCTAGATTTTTAACTAGTGGGAGAAATATTAAAAAGTAAATCCCTCTACTTTAGAAGTTGATAATAATCATACTTATCAAGACACCTAACGAGGGCACACATAACTTTTCTAATAAAAAGAGATGAATTAGATATGCTGGCTACTACAAGTCACCACATGAGAAAACAATCACAGTTTAGAAGAGCCTAGAAGATATAATTATAGGATTATTTGCAGAACACTGCATGAACTTGCATTCTGATTTCATGTCATAACACCATGACTGAAGGCTTCAATGTCAGAGTCAAATTTAGATCTCCCACTTAGAGATTATGATAATCAGAATCTTCTGTCACTGAATCCCAGAGTATTTGAAATACACTGCACTCCAACGGTGAGGTGACAATATGAGGAGAAACAATAGAGCATTATATCTCTCTTTTCTAAGGAAGTTTAAATTTTTTCCCTAGGTTGATTTTTTAAAAAAGTCAACAGAATATGTCATATTTCATCCCAAACTGCTTTACATGTTTTCTTACATGTTTAAGAAAAATTCAATACAACACCTATGTAGGCAAGGAGGAAGAGAAAAGAGCGTATGCATTTAAAGCCCACTTCTGCTATAAGTAAACTTTCACACTTCTTATAAAATGGAATGTAAAAACTTGTACATTCTTTAGTTGTGAATTAATGAATACAAAGAAAAGCCCTAACATAGAAAAGCCCTGGCATAACATAAGCACTCAATAAATATTCCAAAAGGAATTTATCATCCTGTAATGGTGTGAGGTAGTAATTAAACTGCTTTGCTAAATGCAGGCCAACTTATCCCAAAATTCAGTAATCACTGACATACTTTCCCCACTGATTTTTTTAATTAAAAG
Organism: Canis lupus baileyi; assembly: GCF_048164855.1. NCBI lineage: Eukaryota > Metazoa > Chordata > Mammalia > Carnivora > Canidae > Canis > Canis lupus. Next base: position 15,466,012 of record NC_132856.1, on the reverse strand, counting down.
TTTTAACTTACAAAAGCAGAATATAATCAATGTGAAAATGTCAAATAATTCAACAAAAGGAAAATTTGCCACTTTCCCCAAAAGAATTCTATACCTGTGTCCTAGAGTATTTTATAGATGTTTAAATGGATTAAATTATTACATGTGTATGCATGCACACATATTTTCTTCTTTCAGACACTGGGTTGAATTATATTTACAATTCTGTGGCTTGCTTCTGTCACTCAATAATGTACCTTAAAAATCTTCCCATGAGGGCGCCTGAGTGGCTCAGTGGTTGAGGACCTGCCTTTGGCTCAGGTCATGATCCTGGAGTCCTGGGATGGAGTCCCACATCAGGCTCCTCGCAGGAAGCCTCCTTCTCCCTCTGCCTGTGTCTCTGCCTCTGTCTGTGTCTTCATGAATAAATAAATAAAATTTAAAAAAAATTTTCCGTGGCAGTGTATATAGATCCTTTTTTTAACATCTGCTAATCTGTATATGCGTGTGCATATATTTAGAAATATTTTTAAAGTAATCCATATTTATTTTAAAATCCCAAAACTGTACTGAAAGTTAAATGAAAACCAAAGGCTCTTTAAATTCCATATCCCATGGGCAGCCTGGGTGGCTCCACGGTTTGGTGCTGCCTTCAGCCCAGGGTGTGATCCTGGAGACCCGGGATTGAGTCCCACATCGGGCTCCCTGCATGGAGCCTGCTTCTCCCTCTGCCTGTGTCTCTGCCTCTCTCTCTCTCTCTGTCTCATGAATAAATAAAAATATTTTTTAAAATTCCATATACCAATTCCATACCCAGAACTAAGTGCTCCAAATAGAAAGCCATTTCAAACTATATGTCTTAACAAAGATGTGGAGAAAGAGGAACCTTCATGCACTGTTGCACCTTTTACTGGGAAGGTAAATTTGTGCAACCACATTGGAAAACAATAAAAAGTTTCCTCAAAAACTTATAAATACCATACAATCCAGTAATTCCACTATTTACCCCCCAAAAAGAAAACTAACTCAAAAAGATATATGTATCCCACATTCACTGTAGCATTATGTACAACAGCCAATATATGCAAACAATCTAAATGTCCATTGATGGATAATGGTTGAAGATATATATGTACACATACACATTTATGTATATATAAGGTTATATACACATACAGACACACATACACAAAGTGAAATATTATTCAGCCATACAAAAGAATGAAATCTTGCCATTTGTGACATGGATGGACCTTAAAGGCATTATGCTAAGTGAAATAACAAATAGAGAAAAACAAATATTGTGTTATTTCTCTATATATGCCAGATCTAAGCAATTTTTTAAAAAGACTCATAGATAAAAGAAAACACTGGTGGTTGCCAGAGGTGGGAGTGGGGGAAGTGGGGTTAATCAATTTAGCAGTTTTTTTTAGTTTAAATAAATTGAACAATAGGACAGCCCAGGTGGCTCAGCGGTTTAGTGCTGCCTTCAGCCCAGGGCCTGATCCCTGGAGACTGGGGATCAAGTCCCACATCAGGCTCCCTGCATGGACCCTGCTTCTCCCTCTGCCTATGTCTGCCCCTCTCTTTCTCTCTCTCTCCATGCCCCTCATGAATAAATAAAAAGAAATAATAAATGGAATAATATTTCAAAGATTTATTTATTTGTTTTAGAGAAAGTGTGTAAGTGAGCAGAGGGAAGGGCAGAGGGAGGAGGTAGAGAATCTTCAGCTGACTCTCTACTGAGTGCGAAGCCCAAAGACACAGGGCTAAATCTCACCAGCCAGAGTTCCTGACCTGAGCCAAAATCAAGAGTCAGATAAACCGACTGAGCCACCCGGATGTCCCTAAATTGAATGAAATTTTAAAAAATGTTTATAGAACAAATGATTAGTTATGTGGAAAAACAAAAGCAAAAGGTGGACCCTTCTCTACCACAGATAATATTAAATCTGTGATATTTTAAAAAAGCAAAACTACAATATTTCATAAGACAGTATCTTTATGACCTTCAGAAAGTTAGGGATTTGTTAAACACTATACAAAAGTGCAAACTGTAAAGGAAAAGATTAACAAAATGCATTTACGCATCAAAACTTCAGAATTTTGACCATCAAAATCAATATAAAGAAACTGAAAAGAGAATTATACACTGGGAAATGATAGCTTTCAATATTTACAAGAGGCAAAATATTAATCAATATAAAAAAAAGATAATTCCTACGATCTACAAGTAAAGGAAGAATAACCAAGAAAAAAATGAGGAAAAGCCTTAATAGATACTTCATAGAAAGGAAATCTAAACAACCAATAAAAGATGCCTAACCTGACTATTAATCTCAGAAATGAATATTAAAACCACAATGATGGGCACCTGGGTGGCTCAGTAGTTGAGCATCTGCCTTTGGCTCAGGTGGTGATCGCAGGGTCCTGGGATCAGGTCCTGCATCAGGCTCCTCGCAGGGAGCCTGCTTCTACCTCTGCCTATGTCTCTGCCTCTATGTGTCTCTCATGAATAAATAAATAAAATATTAAAAAAAAAAAAAACAGGGACACCTGGGTGGTTCAATGGTCAAGCACCTGCCTCTGGCCCAGGGAGTGATCCTGGAGTCCTAGGATCGAGTCCCACATCGGGCTCTCTGCATGGAGCTTGCTTCTCCCTCTGCCTGTGTTTCTGCCTCTCTCTCTTTTAGTGTGTCTCTCATGAATAAATAAATAAAATATTTAAAAAAAACACAATGACAGATCATGTGTTGATGCGGATGAGCACTAAGCAGAGCACTTATATGGTATTTCTGATGTGTACAAATTGGCATAACCACTTTGAAAAATAATTGAGCATTATCTATAAAATAACAAAATATCCATTTATTTTAAAAGTCATCTTAAATGTCTTAAATATGACATACTGAATTCTCATATTTATATGGGCTTCTCTTTGGTTTCTATTTCTGTACATATTGTTTTGATCACTCTAGAGTGAAATATGTTTTTAAAGATTTTTGTTGTTGTTGTTATAGAGTGAAATATATTTTGATAACTAAGAAGGCATGCCTTCCCTTCAGTATTCTTCTCTTTCAAAACTTTCTCAGGTAAAATTTGAAATTTGCTTTTCCAAATGAAGTCTAAAATCAGTTTGCTAATTCTACCAACACCACTGAAAAAGGAGAGAAGTTGGAAAATGATTGTTTTGAACTTATATATTAAATCAGAGAATAAACTTCAAAAATATTGAGTCTTCATATGAAGAAGTGTGGCATATTTTTCAATTAATTTAAACCTTCTTATGTCCTTTAAGTTCATAATTCTTGCATTGTGCATTTACTCCTACATTTGCTTTAGATATTTAATAACTTTTATTGCTATTGTGAAAGCAAACATTTTATCCACTTTTAACTTTTTAAAACTTTTTTGATATAACTGAACTAAATTGTACATATTTAAAGTGTGCAATTTGATTAATTTTGACATATATCTACACCTGTCAAATCATTACCACAATTGAAATAATGAGGATATCGAAGACATGCCTAAATTTTCTATGTTTTTGTAATCTCTACCTCTTTTTTATATCCTCCAATATGCTTTTGTTCACTATGCAACAGTTTGAATTTTCTAGAAATTTATATAAATGGAATCATACCATATATTTCTTTTCTTTGACTTAGTTTGCTCAGTATAGTTATTTTGAAATTAATCCACTTTGGAAGTTTCTTAATGAGTTAAACATACATCAATAGTACAACCCAGGAAATATACCTAAAAATTTGTCCAAGAGAAACAAAAACAAGTTCCCCAAAACTTGTTGTAGGGTTTGCTTTGGAATTGTTTAGAATTTTTTCAGTTCTATGGACACATGCATTGCTCAGTTGGTTAAGCATCTGACTCTTGATTTTGGATCAGGTCATGACCTCACAGTTGTGAGATAGAGTCCAAGTCAGACTCCACATTCGGCATGGAACCTGCTTGGGATTCTCTCTCTGTCTCTCCCCATCCCCTCCAAATTTTTTTTTTTTTTGCAGTTATATTCATAAAAGAAGTTGTTACTCACTTTTCTTGTAATGTTTTATCAGGTTGGGGTACTAGAGTAATGTTCAGCAAAGAAAATGAGTCTCAAAGTATTTCTGCCTATTCATTATTATTGAAAAGTTTGTGTGCGATGAACTATATTTCATTTTGTCTTTTAAATGGGTGAAGGGGAGTGTGAGATACAGGCTTCCAGTTATGGAATGAATAAGTCATGGGAATAAAAGGCACAACATAAGGAATATAGTGAATGATATTGTAATAGTGATTTATGGGGACAGATGGTAGCTACACTTGTGGTGAACACAGTATAATGTATAAATCTGTCAAATCAGTATGTTTTACATGTGAAATTAATGTAACGTGTGTCAACTAAAACAAAATTTTAAAATATGATTGATTATATTTCTTCTTTCTTTGGTAGAATTTACCAGATAAAAACATTTGGGTCAGAAACTTTATAGGCAGATTTTAACTATAAATTCTAATTATTTAATAGATTAGGAACATATAGGTTATTTCTGTGTCAGCTGTGGTGTTTTGTGTTCTCAAAATTTGTCCATTTCATCTAACTCATAGAATATATTCCTACAAAGTTATTAATAATATTTCCTTATTAACCTTTTTAATATCTACAAGAATCTCTAGGAACATCATCTCTCTCATTTCTGAAAATAATTTTTTAATAATAAGGAATTTATTTTATAATAAGGATTTTATTTATTTATTCATGAGACACACAGAGAGAGGCAGAGACATAGGCAGAGGTAGAAGAAGGCTCCTCGCAGGAAGCCCAATGTGGGACTGGATCCCAGGACCTGGGGATCACAACCTGAGCCAATGGTAGATGCTCAACCACTGAGCCACCCAGGCACATCCCATGATAATGGTAATTCTTGTTCTTTTACTGTATATCAGTCTGGTCCTACGTTTATCAATCTCATTGATCTCAAAGAACTAGGTTTTGGTTACATTGATTCTTTTGAATTTTTTTTTTCTGTTTTCTTGATCATTTATTTCTGTTTTGATCTTTATTATTTCTCTTCTCTTTATACTGGGTTTGATTTACTCTTTTTCTAAATTTTTCCTAGTAGAAGTATAGGTCATTAATTTAGGGCCATGTTTTAAATCTAATATAGGCATTTTAGTGCTATAAATTTTCCTCTAAGTACTTCTTTAGCCACATCCAAACAGTCTGGTATATATATTTTTTCATTTAGTTAAAAATAATTTATAATTTTTCATTGTATTTTTTTCTTTGACCACTGTGGCATTTAGAAATATTACTAAATTGGGGTGCCTGGATGGCTCAGTCTGTCTGACTTTTGATCTTAGCTTAGGTCTTGATCTCAGGGTCATGAATTGGGTCCCATGAGGAGAAACAAACAAACAAACAAACAAATTAAAATGTTATTAAATTTTAAAATATTCAGGGATTTTCCAGAGATATTTCTCTTATTTATGTCTAATGTAATTCCATTGTGTTCACAGAATTTTAAATTAATTGAAAGTTGCTTTATGGCAAAAATTATAGACTTGCCTATTTTTCTTGAGCTCTATCAGTACTTGATTCAAGTATTTTGAAGCTCTGTTTTTAGATACATAAATATCTAAGATGGTTATGTCTTCACCATGTAACAATCATCTTTATCATTATGATAAGCTCCATTTTATCCCTTGTAACTTTCTCTGGCCTTAAATCAACTTTACCTTACATTAACATAGCCACTCCAATTTTCTTTTGCTGAGTGGTGCATCTTCTTTTTAAACCTTAAGTTGTTTTTTTCTTTTCTATTTCATGTATTGTTATTTCTTTTTATGATATTTTAGATATGTCTTTTTCCATCTTTTACTTCTCATATATTTGTATTTTTATATTTAAAGTGTGTTTCTTGTAGGTAGCATACAGTTGGGTCATGGTTTTTATTCAACCAGACAATTGAATAAAATATATGCCCTGGGTTATATAGTCTAATTACATTCAGTATGATTACTGATATAATTAAGTTTAAATATATCATATTGCTATTTGTTTTCTTTTTGTTCCCTGCTTACTGCCCTTCTAACATCTACTTTAATCATTTTTATTATTCCTTTTAAAATTTATGGTAAAATATTCATGTCATATAATTTACCATCTTAAGTAATTTTAAGTAGAAAGTTTTATAGTATTAAGGATAGTCACATTGTCATGCAGTAATCTCCAGGACTTTCTCATCTTGTAACTCAACTAAAAAATAGGCAAAAGTCTTAGACATTTCTCAAAAAAATATCTACAAATTAACAATATACACACAAAAAGATAGTCAACATCACATTAGTTATTAGGTAATGTAAATCAAAATTATAGGGGTGCCTGGGTGGCTTAATCTGTTAAGTGTCTGCCTTTGGTTCAGGGTCATGATCCCAGGGTTCTGGGATTGAGTCCCACATTGGGCTCCCTGATCAGTGAGGAATGCTTCTCCCCATTGCTCCTTCTCTCTCTCTCATTCACTCACGTTCTCTCAAATAATATTGTAGGAAAAAATTATGAGATACCACCTCATACTCATTAGAATGACTATTATGAAAAATGAATAAACAAGTATTGATAAGGATGTGGAGAATTAGAATTTTTACATACTGCTAGTGGAAATGTAAAATGGTGTATATGCTTTGGAAAACAGGTGGTAGTTCCTCAAAAAATTAGCAATAGTATTATCAAATTATCACATAATCTAACAATTCAATTTCTAGGTAATACCTAAAAAAATTGAAATCAGGGTCTCAAACAGATATTTATATACCCACATTCATAGCAGCATTATTCACAACAGCCAGAAGAGGGAAGCAATCAAGTGTCCACTGACAGATGATAGGATAAACAAAGGTAGGATATACATACAATGGAATATTAGCCTTAAAGAGGGAAAATAAAGTTCTGGTAAACTACAACAAAAGTGTATTTAGGAGACATTATGCTGAGTAAAACAAGCCAGTCACAAAAGGGCAAATACTATCTAATTCCCTTTATATAAGATAACTAGAATCATCAAATTTATAGATACCAAAGGTAAAATGGTAGTCAGGGGTTGGGGGAGTGGGGAATGGGGAGCTATTACTTAATAAGAATGGAGTTTTATTTTGGAAAGTTGAAAAGCATTGGAGATAGTGCTGGTCATGGCAAAACAATGTAAATGTACTTAATGCCATAGAACTATACTCTTAAAAATGATTAAAATGGTAAACTTTATGCTATTAATATTTTACCACAATAATAAATAAGATTTAAAATTTCTTAGAAAAGAAATGGGCAATGGATAGGAACAGATAAATCCCCGAAGAATTATAAATATCGAATATGCATATAAAATTATGCTGTTTTACTAATGAAAGATATGCAAATTTTAAAAGCAACTTTAAGACCAAATTTATATATCATAAAATAAAATATTTAGTGATTTTATTGTATTTAGAGGATGTGAAACCACTACCACTACCCAGTTTTAGAACATTTTTATCATTCCAAAAAGAAAATCTATACCAATTCAGTCACTCACTGTTCCCTCTACCCCCAGTTCCCAACTGCTAATCTACTTCTCGTCTTTGTTGATTTGCCTATTTTATACAAATGGAACAAGACAATGTGTGATCTTTTGTATCTGGCTTCTTTCACTTAGCATAATGTTACCAAAGTTCATCTATATTATAATATGTATTGGAATATACTCCTTTTTAAGGCTCAATAATATGCATTGTATGGATAGACCACATTTCATTCATCCATTCATTAGTTGATGGACATTGAGTTGCTTCTACTTTTTTGCTACTACTACTACTATTACCATAAGCATTTGTGTAGAAGTTTTTTTGTGGATATTTATTTTCATTTTTCTTGGATAAATATCTAGGAATGGAATTATTGGGTCATAGAATATCTCTATGTATAATCATTTGGGAAACTGACAGACTGTTTTCCAAAGTGGCATTTTATATTTTCCCCATTGGGGTTTTGATTTCTGCATATCCTCTTCAACACCTATTATCTGACTTTTGACTCTTGTTTTCTTAGTGGGTCTAAAGTAGTTTTCCACTGTAGTAATTTCTATTTCCCTAGTGACAAAAGATGTTAAGCATCTTTTCATAAATCACTGCACTTCTACAGTTTGAGAATCACTATTCTTATCCTTGATTCTCTACTTGACTTTTGGAAACTTCAACCTGTCCAAAGAAATTTCTTTGGTCATTGAAAACTTGACCTCAGAGGCATGAGACTAATTCCCATGTACTGAAATGGTGAGGATTTCAGGCTCAAGAGCATTGTCAAGAGATGGCTGATTTCTAGAAGCCAAATGAAAACTTCAAGTTGATAAGCACATAGGCCAAATGGAATGCATGGAAGATCTTATTCCAACTGCTTTGTTTCACCATTGGATACTCACTTGCTCAGTAACCTCCCAACTTGTTTGTTGGAACTTTGGGCTTTTTCTCTTTTGGACTAAGGCTACCTCTCCCCTTGGAGCTGCCATAACACAGGGACATAGGACAGTATGCCTTCAGTTCCTCAAGCCATTTAGTCAATGGAGCTCTTCCAAGATGGCAAAATTACTCACTGTTACATAATATGAAATTCTTCTAAGGAAAAAAGACTAGAAAACATGTATTGTAGAGCAGAATGACAACCCTAATAAGATCCTCTAGGGTTTTGATTTTGCTGATGTGTGTGTGAGGATGATGCCAGTATTTGAGAAGTTCTCCACTGTACCATATTCAATCCAGTGCACATTATTTAATGGATACTATTTACTTCTTTGCTTAAAGCTGAGCCAAGATGTTTTTGGATCCCTAGGGCATCTTGACTAAATGGTAGATTGGCTGTGACTATTTTTCAAAACAGCAGGTCAAGACCCATTAGAGGGCTGTGAAATCAGTTTAGTAGGTCATGACTTAATCCATTTTTTTTAAGGAAATAGAATAGAATAAAAAGATATCATGTTATACTGCATGCAATAAAGATAATAATTATTTTTAAAGACATTTCAGCAGCGTGCTTATTTCAGCAGTTTGTATTCAAGTATCATTATGTATTTCTTATTGTGGGTAATAGTTAAAAGCTTTTGAAAGCTGCTATTCTGTCTTTACCATGATCACATTTTAACGCAAAACAGATTGTCCTTATGACAAACTAGATGCCTACACAGTGATTGACAGGGGTATGTAGGAAGCCCTAAATAAAAATTTACTCTCCCAGAGTTTTATACTGAATTAAATTCCTAGCCCAACCAAAATCAAAATCCATGGGATAATGAATAGTTAATATGTCAGGTAGAACTGTGGGGTGGTTTCCTTTCTTTACTATCTGATACAAATTGAAATCAAGAGAGACAATCATATACTCTACAAAATTACCTAGTCTTAGATAAGGGACTTGGGAAAAGCAACATCATACCCTGTCACTTTAACAGGATCCAGAATAGATTTTTTTAGACCTCTGAAGTAATTACCAAGATTATCTAGGTCATCATGCCATACTAATAAAGTTGAGTGACCCTTTCAAAATGATACAACTTATGGAAGAATATGAAATAAAACCAACTCCTGATTGACTCCAAATTGATGTTCTTTCTACTATGCTCTCCTGCCCTAGTTGGTGGCTGTCTGATACAAACAGCCTTTATTGTAGAGTAGATATCTAGGAAGAACCAGGGAAAGGGAGGAGACATATAGAGCAGGGAAATAAAATTCCACTAAAGAAAATTTAAATAATTTGACAATTTTATTAGGACTCAGATGAAAAACTTGCTCTTTAGTTACCATATCCTGGGGGGGAAATCTTGAGATTATCATACCTGGGATAGGAAGTACGTAATAGAGAATACTGCCAGACTCTTCTTAGACCTGAGAAACTGAGGTCTAAGAGAATTGACTTGATGAGGGTCACACAGCAGCCTGGATGGAGAAGGACTTTAATCCCAGTGATCTAATCCCCAGTGTATGGATTTTTTTTCATGGTATCATGCTTTTTCTTCTCCATAATGACAAATGAAAAACAATAACAAAATGCCCCAAACCTGTGAGAGGCCAAAGGAGACCTGAAAGTATTGATAGGAGCTCCTCTTGAAAAAATCAGCAACTGCTAAAGATAACTGGCTTTATAAATGTTTGCTCTAAAGCAATGCAAATGTTCTCAGAAGGATAAATCATTTCCCATTTCTTAAACTTTATTTCACAACCACTCCTTACCTCCTAACGTGAGGTAGGTAGCATTTGCATGCTGTGCAAAGCAAATGCATGGATTTTGGTACAAAAGCGGTTTATGAACTTTGGATAACTTCCTCCTATAGTGACATTTTACTTTTGAATTCCTGGATATCCATCTCCTTCTGTTAGAAAAAAAAATGGTCTCCAGAGGTTGGCTGGGCTTAGAAGAGTCCTTCTGGGAAATATTAGTCCCAGATGGCACAAGTGTTCAATACTGGTGGTAAATGTTATTACTAGTTGTTTCAATAGGTGAAAAGGATAAAAATGCTTGAGTTTTGCAAACTAGACTTCTTAGCATCTCTTTTAGTGGATGACTTCATATACTATAATAACTTTTATGCCTGATGACTCCACACTCAGATTGGAGATCATGATAATCTACCCTGCTTTAATGGTTTTGTAGAGCCTGTCAAACAGAACTCCTGGCAAGCAGAAACTTAATGACTACACTTAATGGAGACATTATTGATGAAAATGCAGGAATATCTCCTGAACAGTAAGTCAAACGTATGCAATGTTATATGTTTCCAGAAGATTGAGAATTAGGTTTACAGCAAGATAAAAATGAAGTTTGTAGAATTACAGAGACTTGTATTCAAATCTTAGCTCTGCCATTTTCCTAAGAATACAGATTCTTAGAAAAAGTACAAAAGTACTTTTGTAAGCACAAAGGTAACTTACCTAGCTCCCCCAATTATAAAATATGGATACTAGAGCCCTCTTTCATTTTATTTAAATATTTGGAATAGGTAATATATGCTCTTGATACAAAATATATGAAGCCAAAAAAGAATATTCATGACATAAATTTTACTTCCCTCCACTGTCCCATAGCCACTTAATACGTCCTCCTGGCATAACCATTAACTAATTCATGAGTTCCTTTTTGGACATATTGTATGCATTTACAAATGCACATGTCTACACAACACATATTTTTAAGTTGTATTTGAATACCTAGCTTTTGTGTTGTCATTAGGCACAGAGGTAAAGTTTATAAAGCATCTACCTCATGGTTATAGTATTAGAGGATTCTTGAAAGTACTTTCCAGAATCACTTATAAAATATAAGGTTTATTGGTGCTCAAACTCAAGGAGCAGTAACTGGGAGGAAGCCATCACCCACTGAGGAGGAAGAACATAGACATATCACTCAGCTGACACACTGCATGGTACTGATGATGCTAACCATCTGTTCCTTTTCCTATCACTGCCAGAGTATCATAAATTATCTTTTGCAACAATCAAATTCTACCCAGCCTTCGTGGTGGAAGGAACACCTTAGACCAGATAAAGTTGGGGACAGAAAACTGGTTCAAATTATTTCTATTAAAGGAAATAGTTGCGAAGGAAGTTTGGGTGGAAGTTTCAGATGGAAATTGGAAATTCTGCTTAAGATTAACATTAAGTGAAGTTTAATAACTCCAACGTCTTTGAATTCAACTTATTAAAAATCTCAAGAGATGCACAGACAAGGATATGGCCTTAAAACTATTGCACTTTTGAATTGGAAGGTCTTTCTGTATAGATGGCATTATTGTTTCTAATTCTTACCTTTCCTTACATTTGCACCCTGTGACATGTGGTTTTTCTAGAGGTAGAATGTATTTCACCACCTCCATGACTATGGTTTTAGTTATACAACATGCTCCAGCCAAAAGAATGTCATTGAAAGGGGCAATGAGTACAGTTTTGAGCTCAGGTCTTAACAGGTATGTATTCAATGTTTCTATTTGCTCCTCTGGGCTTGTTACCACCATCATGAGAGGACAATGCTCCTGGATAACTTAGTAGTCCAGGAAGGGTAAAAGTCACATGGAGCATCAGAACTGGATCCTAGTGAGGAGATAAGCCATGATTAGATCTGTTGAGCCCCAGCCAATCTGAAATTAAAAAATGAGAATGTATGATGGCGTTTTCATTGAGTGAACTTTGATATGGCTTATTACACAGCATTATCATATCTATAGCTGACATATAAACCCTCATGGATCATTACCTTCCAAGGGGAAGGAACTTTTCTATGTTTCAGCTTAGTACAGTAACAGAAACATAATATGCACTAATAATTTGTTGCATTGTATTGATCCTAATCAATATCATCTTATTTTCAGATAAGAACTACACCCTCCTGAGTTTAGAGAGGCCAAAATTTTGCATAATATGATTCAACTAAGGGGAAGGAATTGTAGAATTGGATTTTCCTCTTTATCAAGTTAGGGACAATGACCATAAAGCAGGGTTTCTCAATCTTGTCACTACTGATATTTTGGGTTATCTTTAATCGCCACCCCACTTGTAAAACCAAAAATGTCTGTAGACATTGCCAAATGATCCATGAAGAGTAAAACTGTCCACCAGTTGAGAACCAATGAATAATCACCACTTATGACTATAAAATTTTAAACTGTTTTTTTTTACAGTGAGCTACATAATGCTTAAAAGAATGCAAACTAAAACATAAAGCTAAATGATACTTCACTTATACAAATTTTATCACATGTATTCAAGAAACTGGAAGTGAAAATCATTAATCAACTAACATCCAACATATAATTCAAATTAATAATCTTAATCAGCCACATGCTAGAGCATAAGAAAGTTCTTTGCAGTTAAAACGCTTTTATAAAGCAAAAGTCTAGAAGGCGGTTCTTAAGAATCCATTTTGACCTCCCAATTTTCTGATCCTTTTTATCTTTTTTTTATTACAACTCAAAGAATCTGCAGGGCCAACAGAGAGTGAGAAATTTCTTTTTCTTTGTCAAGTTTTTCCTGACTCTCGACCAAGATTTGTAAGTTTTCTTGGCTCTTTCATCATTAGGGGATATCTGATCATGTGGCTTCCATAAAGCATGGGAGCAGCACTTATCTTAACACACAAACTAACTCACTGGTTCATCACATACATTTCTTATCCCTTCAACTACTGATATCCTTATTTTAAGAGTTCTTTCCTACCTTGGGTGCCTATTAACTCCTTCACAGGGCTTCTATCATGCACAGATGCTTAGCCTCACCCTAGACCATTTAAATCTGAGTCTCTAGCAATAAACACTGGTATTTTTTAAAATCCTTATGAAATTTCGGTGTGCATCCAGGATTGAGAACTACTATTCTAAAACATATGTTATATGATGTCACATTTGTGCTCAGAATCACCCACCATATCAAGATCACTACCCAAAGTTCTTACCACAGTCTGAGGGTTCTATATGAGAGTTCTATATGAGCCCCTCTCTCTCTGACCTAATCTCCAACTTCTATCCCTTAGCCACACTAGCTTCCTAGCTCTTCCTCACACTTGAAGTAACACCCTTATCTCAGGAACTATGGCCTTGATGGTTCCTCCTCTTGGGACATACTAGTTCACATAGTTCATAACTTGACTTTGTTCAGGTGTCTCTTTGAGTTTCACTTCCACAGAGATGCATTCCCTGACCTCCCTGTAGAAAAGAGCACCTCATTACTCTCTCTGTTTCAAGCTTACTGTATTTTTTAAACACTAATGTGATTTAGATGTGCCTATATTTTTGCTCAAAAGCTTTCTTCACATAAAGGCAGGGACTGGTCACGTTTTGGTTCAGTTTAACATGCTCAGCATCTATATCAGTGCCCAGAACCTAAAGGTTCTCAAAAAGTATTTGCTGAAATATTAACAAACAAGAATCACAAAATATATTCACATTTACCCTATTTTAGGCACTGAATTAGGTGCTTCATCACACTATGACCTCATATCATCCTCAGGGTAATTCTTGTTATCTTTAATTCATAATTAAGAAATTTGAAAATAAAAAAATTCAAGAAAATAACCAAGATTAAACAGATATTAAGTTCCAGGGCCATGATTAGAATTCAGAATTTTTTCACTCTCAAATTCATTTTTTCTCCCAACACTGACTGACAGTAGCCCAGTCAGATGATGACAGTGTGTGCTAATATGAACAGTCCCTTCCCCGGAGTCCCTTTTTTGGAAAGAGTGCAGTGGAAAAAACTCAGGCAGTTGAGCAACTTGGGTTATTGATGGCCACCGACTAACTTTGGGACTGTAAGCAAAATTCTGACCTTCTTTGGCTCTAGTTTTCTTACCTGTAAAACAATAAGTTTGAACAACGCGATTTTTAAGAACACTCCAGCGCTTGGGAATTCTAGTGGAGACAAGACTGTACTTGTGCTATGTCCAGAGACTGAAGAATCACTAGAGGAAAGTTTACAAAGATCCAGATTCATGTCAACACAAGGACCTTATTTCTAACAAATACCAGCTTTCTGAAATGTGTCAAGTCTCTGTCACTATGAGGTTCAGTCCTATCTTTGGGGAATACTCTAAAGAGCTTTCTGCTTTGCGCTATGCGTTGAACTTAAAAACTTCTGAGTTCCCTACTGATTCTATAATGCTCTATTTTTTATATAAAACACTGTATTTATTAATTAATCACTACTTTCTGACTTGCTATCCTATCACAGCACAGAGAAAGGGCCTGTTTTTATCTCATCCTGAGACCTGATTACTGTGCTTCAGCAAGTATGATAAGAAATCTCAAAACAGACTCCCCATGTTTTGTCATTGCAGGGAAGCAGTCACCATGACTCTCCTTTCCTTATCACTCATTCTGCATATTACCCATGAGAGAAGTGCAGCCAATCAGCATGTAGATTTTCCAAAGAAGAAACTGACTACTTGGATCCTGGCAGTTGGTTTTATTATCCTCCAGAGAATGTGTGCAGTTGAAGTTCCCCATGAAAAGTCAACCAGTGGTGGGAGAAGATTCTAAGTTGTTTATTTTTAAGTGAGAGCTTCATCTTCAAACAGCTTTTAGAGAAAGCTTGTCACTAAGGACTGAACTGAATTTTCCATTTCAAGCCTTAATTCTCTGAAGGACTAAACTGTTTTTCCTGCTGCTTCTACTTCCAGAAATAAACAAAATGCCTACAAAGTAATGTCTATGGTAACACTCATAAGATAGCAGGTTTCATTATAAAATAACAGATGAGGTCTTTCTGTTAAGCTCAAAACAAACTGAAGAAACTCTGCAGGCTTATCTTTTGATGAAGATGATGAAGCAGACCTTTCATTTTTTTATAATTCATGCTCTCAGTATAACTTTACCTAAAATTGATATTTTAGGAGTTGGAGCTAATAACCTCAACTCTACTCAAAAGTGGTGAAATTTAAACTTTGATGTCTTCTGTTCTGCAGAAATGCTGTTAGAAGCAAACCAAGTCTTCAAAGAATTATTTCTCAAAGGCAAAATTGCTGCTGACACTATTTAAGAAATATACTTAGATTTGGTTCAGTAGGGTTAAATAGACACAAAAATAGGGAAATGTTTATGAGAGACATAAGGAAATAGTATGCTTGATAACGAATTATCAGTTAATCCACGCTCATCCATCTCCTCTTGCTGAGGAGATTCAGAGAAGATGATGGTGCCAATCATCAAAAACCTCATTCAGGGGCACCTGGGGTGGCTCAATTGGTTAAGCATCCAACTCTTGATTTTGGCTCATGTCATGATCTCAGGGTTGTGAAATTAAGCCTGTGTCAGGCTCTACATTTGGTGGGGGAAGGGGAAAGAGTCTGTTTGGGATTCTCTCTTTCTCTCTCTCTCTCTCCCCCCCTCTCTCCACCCCTTCCCCTGCTTGCTCTCTCATGTTCCCCCAAAAAATAAATAAATAAATCCTTAAGAAAGAAAAGAAAACCTCATTCACTCATCAGCTCCTCAAACTGCCTTCCCCTTTACTTCCATAACCCTGATAGAAAAGAAAATTAAGTCAGACACCATGATATTGCAACACACTTATGTTAAGTGTTAAGGACGCATTCTGACTTAATCTTCTCTGGCTCCGTTACTTTCCTGTCATTTACTACAAACAGTGGTTTAAAAGACATATATTTATAATTATACGCTTTATGGGTCAGAAGCTTGTATGGATCTCACCAGGCTAAAACCAAGGTGTCAGCAGAGCTGTATTCCTTTCTGGAGCTTCTGAGAGAGAACCTATGTTCTGGCTTTTTCAGGTCACTGACACATTTCAGTTCTTTGTGATGTAGGACTGAAGTCCCCACTTCTTTGCTGTCAACTGAGGGCCATTTCCAGCTTCTAAAGGTCACCTGCATAACTTGCCATTTGACTTTTGGACTGAGTCACAATTTTTCAATGGAAGATACCTTAGTAATCACATTGTTTGACCTACTTTTTGTCCATGGTAGTACACAGCTCTTCTCCATTAGTACCCTTTCCCACTTACTATGTTGTCTACCACATGACTGGACAACTGCCACTGATGGATCAAGTGCGATAGCATTCCTTAAGCTTTATTTTCTAGGTTTAGAATCTTTGCAGAAATACTTAAATAAGCTTATTTGGGGTTAATTCTTTTTAGGCATTTTCTTTCTTTGAAATTGGGATGATAAAACAATCAAGGACACTCAGCCCTACTATCTTGTCCTGTGGCAAGATCAAAGGCTGTATTTCTGCTTCAGAGCTATTCAGACCTGAAAAGACTTAGGCGCTGAGAGATTCTGACCTGTTCCAAGCCTCCTTCTCTTGGGATTGCTTCATTTCATAAGAAAAAGTACTCTTCCTAGAATGGTCATTCCTTGACACTAGAGTGATAAGATCAGAAGATTGAGCATCAGCAGGAACTTGGAAAATGGCTTCCAGCTGGCTCCTTAGATTTGTTTTGCATTTGGATTCAGCCAGCTATTATAATAGTTGAAGGAGCATCTCTCAGGTCAACAGAACCTCAGGCAGCTAATGAGCTACAACTACCCAGTTCCACACTGGTTTGGGGACCAAGACCATCACTAATAATGAATGCATTATTTTCCTGGTATCATTCTCTCTCTCTAGATCTCAAACAGTGTTAGGCAGCCAGTATTGATATATTCAACATTTCAGTATCCTGAACATTAATTATTTCAAATTGGCTCATCCCATCATCCTTCATTTTACAGATTGGAAACTGATATTCAGAGATGCAAATTCATTTGGTTATGATCACCTTGCTGGCTCAGGGCAGAAGTGAGTATGGGGCTCAGCAGACATTATACACTGTTTTCTCCATACACTGTTGAATGAATGAATGAAGAAATAATTGAATACGTTTCAATCACTTGACATGGTGGAAAAATCTATAATTCTGGTTAAGTAAGATTTAGATAACTTAGCAAGTGAAATGATCCCATTCATGGGTATCACTGTTGAGCTTTGGAACTAAAATATATCTGGAAGTGCCTAACCTCCCAGGGTGGGAAATCTCTCATCCCTGTGTTTTTAAAAACATAGTACTTTGCCAAACACCACTCTCCAGTCTAGGAAGAAGCTCATCCATCACACTCTTAGCACACTTGAAAGACTTCTCACAAAATTGTAGAGCTAAGATAGTTCCTGATAACTTTAGCTAAGCAGAATAAATTTAGGAGAAAAGAAACCAATTCTGTTCCCCCAGCTTCACAAAAACAAATGAAAATGCTTCAGCAACACAGGTTCTACCAATGTTAGTAATGACTATGGCTATTTCTAAAATAATATTTTGATTCAAAATTATAAGCTAGAAAAGAATCTGAAAAATAAGAATTGGCCCATGTATATGAAAGCAATCACTGAGAGAAAATGTTAACTTCTACATACCTTTTGCATCCGCAACTGTCTACATAAACAGAATAGAATGAGGCTGCTATAGAAGTCTTAACACCTCTGCAAACAGGTAAAAACTTTGTCAGCCATGGCTGTCCTTTTGGAACACAAGCTTTGTTTTTGATTTGCTAGAGGCCCCACAGTTACTGTTTTCCTCTTCATAAAGCATAAAGATCACTGAATTTAGGATTCCAATAGACATGGATTTCTCAAGTGGGGCCATCTTACCGCCCAGGGCCTTTGCACAGGAAAACTCCTCTTCCTAAATGTTTGCAATACTAGCTTCTCCTTATTTAGCTGTCAGGTCACATGTAACTCCAGAGAGGCCAGCTACAATCTTATAAAAGCAGTCTTGCTCCATGCCCTTCTGTACCTGCATCTCATAACCCATTTTACCTTCACCATGACATAACAAAGTTATATATGGGTGCTTGGATAGAATCCATTTCTTACTATGTATAAGTTACTTAATCTTTGTGTGCCTCCCTTAGTTTCCTCATTTAAAATAATATAACACTCCTTACTGCACAGAGCTCCTTTAAGGATTTGATGACAATACATGTTAAACACTTAAACCTGGGGCTAGCAAAGACTGGCAATTCAATAAATCTTAGCTGTTCATATTGCCA
Organism: Canis lupus baileyi; assembly: GCF_048164855.1. Taxonomy (NCBI): domain Eukaryota; kingdom Metazoa; phylum Chordata; class Mammalia; order Carnivora; family Canidae; genus Canis; species Canis lupus. The sequence goes on along the minus strand of NC_132856.1, from coordinate 15,447,495 downwards.
ATCTGAAATTCCTTATTTACTTTATGTTTGCTTTTCCCCTGCCCTCCCACTTCCTTGGAAGCTCCCCAAGAGGAGAGAGCTGGTCATTCTAATTCACAGATGTAATCCTCGTACCTAGAATAGTGTCTGACACATAGTGCTCAAAGGATTTGCTGAGTGCATCAATTACTAACCTGGGGTAAGTCCCAAATTACGTGAGCCTCAGTGTTGTCATCTGTAAAAGGAGATAATGGCTTTCTTTTTTTTTTAAGACTTTATTTATTTATTCACAAGACACACACACACACAGACAAAGACACAGGCAAAGAGAGAAGCAGGCTCCATGCAGGGAGCCTGACGTGGGACTTGATCCCAGGTCTCCAGGATCAGGCCCTGGGCTGAAGGCAGCGCTAAACTGCTGAGCAACCCGGGCTGCCCAATGGCTTTCAACCCATATGTTTTTGAAGCATCAAATGAGAATTGATGTCCTTATTTCTCGAGCCAGAATACATGTATCCCGGGGAATACTTTGGAATCCTTAGACTATGTAAAGCTGAACAAAACACAACACAGTTCCTCAGAGGTTTGGTTTTGCAAGAATATTCAGGGGGAAAACAATTTTGATTTTTATAGTCACAATAGGATAATTTTTCAAAAAATTTTTCATTTGTATTTTGATCTTTCTGCATTTTCCCCTGCCCCATTATATGAAGGCAGTCCGGCATTTTTATTTCCTTATTTCAGGAGTGTGTCTGTTGCTGGATGAAAATAGCAGCTCACTTTTGTTCTCATAAAAACTGCAAGTTGAGGATGATTATCTTGAACAGGTCAGAGGGTAAGTAGATGTGAGGAAAGGAAGAATGATTCCTCCATGGTATGGAAGAGATTCTTTTCGGTGGAGTAAAGAAGGTAAAGGGACACAGGTCCATATAGAGCTGTGAGAGCAGGAGGGCTCTCCAAGGTGGAAAATATTAGATTCTGGGATCTGGAGATAGCTTTAAGGAACAAAGAACCCCAGTAATGATTGAGACTAAATTTCCCACCAGCCAGGCAACCTAGACAGTCAGAGGAGTTAAATAAGGTTTAGAGAAATAAATGTATCATTTTTTACACACAAGTTATAGAATAAAAATCACTTCAACACAGCACCTCAGGAAGCCTCACAGTGCTTCCTGAAATCCTTATACTATCAGCAAAAAACTGCCTTTCCATGCCAGCCTATATTTTTGTTTTTGAGTATGTGTGTGTATAAAGAAGAACATATAGCAGCCCAAGACTCAAAAACTTAATTTGCAGTGACTGATTGGAAAATATGCTTTGGAGTTCCTGGAGGCCAAATATCTTAGCACTAACAATGTAACAGATAAGCCACTTCCATGAAAGCGACTAAACTCCTATGACTGGCACTGACAGAGAACCACAAGTATCCATTAGGATAGCTATTTGGGAATTTCTTGATGCTCACAAACTAGTTTGACAGGTGTTCTCACCACATGAACCAGATCTCTTATGTAAATGTATTATGAAAAATTACAGTATCCATGGTAAAATAAGTCCTATAGCATTTACTATCTTTCTTCCCTAAAAAAATTCCTTTGATTAGTATATCCTGGAGGTGATAAAAGAGGTCAGCCAAAATAAAGATCCTTTCAATCTACCAATAATAGAAGTACTTCTTGAAAATGGGCTTAGAATGGCCACTACAGCCTGAAAACGTTGTGCTTAATTATCTATAAGTAGCATTAGGGTGCGTTTCTCCTCAGTGATGAGGCTGTGAAACTCAAACTTACTAAGGAAGTTTATAATAAGAATTATCATTATCTATATCTATTTAACTACATGATTCTGGGCTTTTGAAAGACTTGACACCAAGATACAGAAGAGAAATTGCCTGAATGCTTAACCTGTTGGTTAATGTTTAATTTGCTCTAATTTGCTTCACTTGTTCCAAATGGGAAGCTTCATGGTAACATCTTACCATCAACCTAGAAGTATAAAACTATGTTCCTCCTAGTGGGACACTTAAAATAATATTTCAATGCACAGAGTAAATACATATTAAGGGTTAGAATACAAAATATATACAAATTTGAGACTTGAAAGGAATTTCTTGCCACATATTCAGGAGTCTACTGCTGTTTCCATTGAAGTGGTATTTGTTCACCCACTCACTTTTATGAATACATAAAAAACTGAATATGTAAATGAACTTTAAAAGTAAAAAATAAATGTTCTGCAAGTTCAAGATGCTTTTATTACACAACACTATGCAAAGGGATTTCTGGGGGAGTCCTTGGGTCCTGAAGTTTTTTCTGTCCTACAGAATGGGCTCTTGTTTTGACAGTGTGCCGGGGCTGATATTTGGTGTTATACACAAGAAAAGCATGTTGGTTGGTAATATATTGATATACTGGCTGGTGTATAGTTGTAAACCCAAGTTCCTCTTGCCACTTATTCCCCAGAGCCCCACAATGTCCCCAATCCAGCAAATCCTTCCATCGAGGTGTCTGACTACCCCAAAGGCTTTTGTTGTTACCAGGCAGTACCCATGCCATAGAAGTTAAGTACTGTGAACACTTTCCATGTGTTATACTCTTTATTTTCCTCCTATGTTGGCCTTGAACGCCTTCTGTTCTTTTTAAATTTGCCTTTAGGATGAACTCCAGTCCTCATCTCAGCAACTGCCCTCCATGTAAATGGCATATAGTGATTAGTTAAGGCAAAGATGTGTCTCACCCACCCAAGCCTTGAGAATTTGACTAGGGTTACTGAAAGAGATGCATCTACTTTCCATTGGGATATAAGTGTGGTTAGATGTAGACAGAGGCTCATGGGCATCATCTTTGCTACCCCAGGAGAGAAGTGTAATGATGGATTGATGGTAACACAGAAAAAGCCAAATCCAGGGATGGTACCCTGGATCCACGTACTTGAGGCTGGCTAGATCTAGCCCTGGACTTTTTAAGGAAGGAGCCCTGAAACTCATCATTTTGCTTGAGTTGGGATGTCACTTGGACACCTTTCCAGGTGACATCCCCATTTCCAAAAGGTGAAGAAATCACAATTTTTCTCCGCAGGCTCTTAAGCTCTTATGACTGGTTTCTTCCTCTTCATCCAAATCTCTACTATTCATTAGTGTTAAAGTTATAGGTGAAGGTATGACCAGAAAACACCACTTAAGGCTGATTACATCCCTTGTATTTGCAAGGGAAGCATGAAGTCTAGATACGTTTAATAGCATCCAGGATAGAGAGACTGCAAAGGGAAGGACAAGGGAATGCCGGGAGAGAATTTAAACTGTGCCACAGAATTACCTGATGTCCACCTGGGCAATTACATGCTGACTAAATGAACTGCTGGATACTAAGACACAAAAAGCAAAATGGTCTCATGCGGAGGGAACAGCCTCTGTTCTCCACTATCTTATATCGAAAAGATAATGTGGAAAGAACAGGAAGTAAAATTAATATTTAGAAAACAGAAATTGAGATTTCTAACTACTATGTTTCCATCCAAGGAGAGTTGAAGTGAGGAAGGAACAAACTGTAATGACTGTTGTGATTTGAGTTTTACTCTGCTTATGCCATTTTGCCATCGATTAACAGAAATAAAATGGATTGCAGGAATAGCTCTCAAAATGTGGTTTCTGTTCCAGCAACATCATTGCCTGGGAATTTGTTAAAAAGGTAAATTTTCAGGCCCTACCTCCAGACAAATCGGAACAGAGACTCTGGGAGAAGGTGGGGGGTGGTGTGGGTAGGGGGAGCAGTGGAGACTGCCAGATATCTGTGCTTTAATAAGCCATCCAGGTGATTTAGATGAATGTGAACATTCGAGAAGAACTGCTTCAGCGTTCTGGTAAAAACTGGTAATGTAAGCATCACCTGGGGGAATTTTTTGAACTCTCCAGGGAGCAAGTCAATTTTTATCGGAATCCCTTAGGAGTGGGAATCAGGTATCAGTGATTTTTCAAACTCCACAGGCCATTCCTAAGTTCAACCAAGTTTGAGAACCACGTTTGAGGGTGTCATTGGCTCATGATAACTGCCACCTTTGGGGAATCCCAAACCACTGTGTTTGATCTTTCTGGCAATCTAAGTAGGAGCACAGGCTGAGAGGTGTCAGTGAGGTTGGTACAGGATCCCAGAGAACTAGAGCCCTGCAGTGCACATACTGTCTCAGTGTGCTCCTGGCTCTTAGCAACAAGAGCTTCTCCCCTCCATTATCCTTTACCACACTCTTCTTTTGCTTCATGGCATTTATCCCTATCAATATATATTTTTAAATGTTTATTAACCACTTTCCCAAGTAAAACTACAACCAAGGGGGTGGGGCATAGGCATTACCTTTTTGGCTCACCGTTGTTTCAATAGTGACTAGTTTAGTGCCTGGGATGCAGTTAAGCACTGTAATATTTGGCTGATTGAAAATGCTTTGACAAAACACATATCACGAAAGAATAAATGAGGGCAGCCCGAGTGGCTCAGCGGTTTAGCGCTTGTTGTCCGCCCGGGTCATGATCCTGGAGACACAGGATCGAGTCCCACATCGGGCTCCCTGCATGGAGCCTGCTTCTCCCTCTGCCTGTGTCTCTGACTCTCTCTCTCTCTCTGTGTCTTTCATGAATGGATGAATAAAACCTTTAGAAAAAACAAAAAATAACTGAGGTTCTTCCTCAGCCACTGTGTTTCAGTGACTTGGCTACCCATAATTACACAGGTGTCCAAGTCAGTGAACTTTGGATATAGAAAAAGAATACATCAAATTTACCTTTTTAAATAGTAACATCATAAATTGAGTCAAAATGCTTAATTTTTCATTTATTTGAATAAGTAGGTTAATCTGAACCTTTCTTATAGCCTAACCCCTTTATATTAATAAGCCTTTCCTTTTTAATATCTTTTAAAATCTCGCTTTAGATACGATAATTTTTGTGAAGAAATTTAGGTGACCTTGGTTTATTTTCTCTGTCATTCACAAAGTTCAGCTTAAGGTTCTTTCTGGTGTGGCTAAAGTGATCCATCTTTTGCATAACTGAAGAGAATTACCATTGGGTCATATATCAGAAGCAGGTGGGAAGTATCTCATATTTATTACCTGCCATCTTTTTCCTTAAAAATTCATTTTTCATTAAATCACTTAAAACCATAGAAGTTAATAAATTCACTCATGCATTGCATCCCTGAAGATTAGATCATAATGTTCAATCAGTAACTATATGATTCAGTCTTAAAACTAGTAACAAAAACATTGACAGTTATGAATATATGAAAATGTTAAGACATACCTTGCTTAGTTGTGCTTTTACTATCACTTTGCCCTACTTTATAAGAACATGAAAATAGCTTATATAAAACATTTCCTGTAATAAGAGTTCAATACATTTTACACCCACCAAAGAAAACCAAAATTAAGCCAAAAAACTGCTCAATTCCTCACAAACAGTATTATAAGCATAAGCACTAACCAGGAAGTGTCCCCAGAAGATAATTCAGCTTTCCTGGCACCTCCACATCATATTCTCTCATTCTGTTATAATTTATATTTCAAGTTATAAAAATCCTGATCAACGTTCCTAAATCGCTTCCAAGTATTTGTCCTGGCCACTCGAACCAGAGGCCATACCACAGACACAGAAGTCAAGATGATTCCTCAGTAAGTTAACCTTCTGAGGCTAAAATGAGAACACTTGCTTATTGAATACAAAGAAAAAAAAAAAACAGAGGATGAAATATTCAATACCTTGGGTTTAGGACCTCATGGACAGCAGGCTTGCCTACATATTTAATGTCAGATTAGAATGCAAAGCATCATACCTATGTACTGCATGTGAGCACCGTTTAGAGTTTAAGAACAAGATGAGATAAAAAATGTGAAAGCAGCTTGGAAAATGAAATGATTGGAAAGGCTAGAGGAAAGCATTAGTCATACTGAGCCAAGACCATACTCAATTTTTTTAGACTATTGTCCAGAATGCCTACATGCCTCAGTTCTTATGTCCACTTCAAATCTGGAGAAAAGCAAATTGAGAAAAGCAGATTGAGTTTAATTTTTCAAAGAACCTACTTTCTGAAGTCTTCTGGCCAGCAGCCTGCTGCGTGGGCTTTCTGAGACCAGAGGCTGTAAGCAAACACTGAAGCATCAAGTGCCTGCAGGTGCGGACAATACACAGACACACACCTGTGTCTATGTGGGCCTGCTCCCTCTACAGGGAATAGGCACTGTCTAGAGGGGAGGCCTCCCTGCAGAGCTGAGCCAACTTATTCATTCCATCCTGCTTCTGACAGCTCGGCCAGCCTGATTCCTTTTCATTCCCTTTCTCTCTCATGTCACCATTCAGCATTAGGGGAGACAGTGACCTTTTCTTCATGTAATTCCTTGCTACTCAAATTATGGCCATAGACCAGCAACATACACATCACCAGGGAACTTGTTGAAAATGCAGAGTTTCAGGCCCCTCCCTGTCCATTGAGTCTGAACCTGCATTGTACCTATATTTCTGGATTTTTTTTCCATTTTTTTTATTGTGGTAAAATATGCATAATGTAAAATTTATCACTTTAACCATTTTTAACTATACAGCTCAGTGGTATTAGATACTTAATATTGTGGAACCATCATCACCATCCATCTCCATCACCTTGCAAAGCTGGAACTCTGTACCCATTAAGAAATATACCCATATTAAGAAACAAATTTCTTATTTATTAAGAAATAAATCCTTATTCATCCTTCCCCCAAGCCCTGACAATCAATATTCTACTTTCTGTCTGTATAATTTTGACTACTCTAGATATCTCATATAAGCAAAATCACAATCTTTGTCTTTTTTGACTGACTTATTTCATTACCATGTTTTCAAGTTTCATCCGTGTTGTAGTATATGTCAGAATAGCCTTCCCTTTGAAGACTAAAGATACTCCATTATATGTATATGCCATATTTTGCTTATCCACTCCTCTGTCAATGGGCACTTGGATTGCTTCCACATTTATCTACTGTGAAGAATGCTGCTATGAACATGCGTGTACAAATATCTCTTCAAAACCGTGCTTTCACTTATTTTGGGCCTATACCCAGAAGTGGAGTTACTGGATCAAATGGTAATTCTATTTTTAATTTGTTGAAGAACTGCTATATTCCTTTCCATAGAAGCTGTACCATTGTATATTCCCACGAACAGTACATAAGTGTTCAATCTCTCCACATTCTTGCCAACACTTGCTATTTTGGGGGACAGTTCTTGATAAGAGCCACCCGAATGGATGTGAGGTGGTTTCTTTTTGTAATTTTGATTTGCATTTCCCTAATAATCAGTAATATTTAGCATTTTTTTCATGGGCTTATTAGCCATATCAATATCTTCTTTGGAGAAGTGTCTATTCTAGTCTTGTATTTTTGAATTATTTGTTATCCTTAAGTTTTAGGAGTTCTCTATATGTTCTGGACATGAGTCTCTTGTCTTATATATGGTTTAAAAATATTTTCCCATTCCACAAGTTGCCTTTCTACTCTATTGATATGGACTTTTGATATATAAATTTTTAAAAAATTTCATGAAGTCCAGTTTTTCTGCTTGTTCTTTTGTTACCCGTGCCTTTGATGTCATAACCAAGACATCATTGCTAAATTCATGTAATGAAGCTTTTGCCCTATGTTTTCTTCTAAGAATTTTATAGTTTAAGGTCTTACATTTAGGTCTTTGATCCATTTTGAATTTTTTGTATATGGTAATAGGTGAGATTCTAACATCATTCTTTTACATATGGATCAGCACCAATTGTTTTACAATTGTTTATAGCACCAATTGTTGAAAAGAAGGTTTTTTTCCCATTGACTGGTTTTGAAACCCTTGTCAAAGACCATTTGATCCTATATCTGAGGGTTTATTTCTGGGCTTTCTATTGCATGGGTCAATGTATCTGTCATTATGCCAGTACCATATTGTTTTGTTTGTATGTTTGTTAGTTTATGTAAATTCAATTTGCCAACATATAGTATAACACCTAGTGCTCATCCTACCAAGTACCCTCCTCAGCTACCCCAACCCCTACCCACCTCCCCTTCTGCAACCCTTTGTTTGTTTCCCAGAGTTAGGAGTCTCTCATGGTTTGTCTCCCTCTCTAATTTTTCCCATTCAGTTCCCCTCTTTTCCCGTATAATCCCTTTCACTATTTCTTATATTCCATGTATGAGTGAAACCATAGGATGATTGTTCTTGTCCAATTGACTTACTTCACTCAGCATAACACCCTTCAGTTCCATCCATGTGGAAGCAAGTGGTGGGTATTCATCTCTTCTGATGGCTGAGTAATATTCTAATATATATAAATCACATTTCCTTTTCCATTCATCTTTTGAAGGATGTTGTGGCTCCTTCTACAGTTCAGCTATTGTGAACATTGCCGCTATGAACATTGAGGCCACATTGTTTTGATTGCTATAGCCTTATAGAAGGTTTTGCAATTAGGAGGCATGAATCCTGAACCTTTGTTCTTTCTTTTCAATATTGTTTTAACTTTAAAGGATCTTTTGAGATTCCATGTGGATTTTAGGATCATTTTTCTATTTCTACAAAGAAAAAAAAAAAAAAAAAACCTCATTGGACTTCTGATAGGAATTGCATTGAATCTGAAGATCACTTTGAGAATAGGCATTTTGACAATATGAAGCTTCCCAATCCATGAACATGAGATGTGTTTCCATTTATTTATGTCTTCTTTTATTTCCTTTAGCAATGCTTTATACTTTTCATCATATCAGTCTTTCACCTCCTTGGTTAAGTTAATTCCTAAGTATTTTATTCTTTTTGATGCTGTTGTAAATGGAATTGTTTTTGTAATTTCCCTTTCAGATTATTCATTGTTAGTATATAAAAATTCAATCTTTTTTTCTATTGACTTTATATTCTGCTACTTTGCTGAATTTGTTTTTAATTCTAGTAGTTTGTGTTTTTCTGTATGTGTTATCTTTAAAGTTTCCTTCATTTAGGATCATATCATCTAGAAACAGATACTCTTAGTTCTGTCTTTCTGGTTTGTATGCCTGTTTCTTTTCCATGCCTAATTGCACTGGCTAGCAATTCCAGTACTATGCTGAATAGAAGTGGTAAAAGTAGACATCCTTGTCTTGTTCTTCTCCTTAGAGGAAAAACATTGGCTTTTACCATTAAGCATGATGTTTGCTGTGGGCCTTTTGTATATGGCTTTCATTATTATAAATAGTAGTCTACCTCTATTCCCATTTTGTTGAATGTTTTCAATAGGGATTGCATTGAATGTGTAGATTGCTCTGGGTAGCATAGACATTTACACAATATTTATTCTTCCAATCCATGAGCATGGAATATTTTTCCATCTCTTTGTGTCTTCCTCCATTTCTTTCATAAGCATTCTGTAGTTTTTAGAGTAAAGATCCTTTATCTCTTTGGTTAGATTTATTCGTAGGTATATTATGGTTTTTGGTGCAAATGTATATGGAATTGATTCCTGAATTTCTCTTTCTTCAGTCTTATCATTAGTGTATAGAAATGCAATGGTTTCTGTGCATTGGTTTTATATCCTACCATGTTGCTGAATTGCTGTATGAGTTCTAGCAATTTTGGGGTGGAGTCTCTTTTGGGTTTTCCATATAAAGTATCATGTCATCTGTGAAGAGTGAGAGGTTGACTTCTTTGTCAATTTGAATGCTGTTTATTTCTTTTTGTTTTCCAATTGCTGAGGCTAGGACTTCTAGCACTATGTTGAACAGTGATGAGAGTGGACATGCCTGTCATGTTCCTGACCTTAGAGGAAAAGCTCTCAATTTATCCCCATTGAGAATGATATTCTCTGTGGCCTTTTTGTAGATGGCTCTTAGGAAGTTGAGGTATGTTCCCCCTATCCCTACACTGTGGACAGTTTTAATCAAGAAAGGATGCTGTATTTTTGTCAAATGCTTTTTTCTGCATCAATTGAGAGGATTATATGGCCCTTGTCTATTCTTTTATTAGTGTGGTGTATCACATTGATTGATTTGCAAATGTTGAACCACCCTTGCAGCCCAGGAATAAATCCCACTTAGTCATGATGAATAATCCTTTTAATGTACTGTTGGATCCTATTGGCTAGTCTTGGTGAGAATTTTGGCATCCATGTTCTTCAGGGATATTGGTCTTTAATTCTCCTTTTTGATAGGGTCTTTGTCTGGTTTGGGGATCAAGGTAATGCTGGCCTCACAGAATGAGTTTAGTTTTCCTTCCATTTCTATTTTTTGAAACAACTTCAGTAGAATGGGTATTATTGCCTCTTTAAATGTTTGGTAAGATAAAAAAATAAAAAATAAAATAAATGTTTAGTAAGATTCCCCTGGGAAGCCATCTGGCCCTGGACTATTTTATTGTTTTTTGAAGGTTTTTGATTATTGCTTCAATTTCCTTGCTGGTTATGGGTCTATTCAGACTTTCTATTTCTTCTTGTTTCAGTTTTGGTAGTTTATAAGTTTCTAGGAATGCATCCATTTCTTCCAGATTGCCTAATTTGTTGGAATATAGTTGCTTATAATATATTCTTAAAATTATTTGTATTTCCTTGGTGTTGGTCATGATATCTCCTCTTTCATTCATTATTGTATTAATTTGAGTCCTTTCTCTTTTGTTTTTGATAAGTCTGGCTAGGGGTTTATTAATCTTATTAATTCTTTGAAAGAACCAGCTTCTAGTTTTGCTGATCTGTTCTACTCTTCACCTGCTTTCTATTTCATTGATTTATGCTCTAATCTTTATTATTTCTCTTCTCCTTCTTGGTTTAGGCTTTATTTGCTGTTCTTTCTTCAGCTCCTTCAGATGAAAGATTAGCTTGTGTATTTGAGATTTTTCTAATTTTTTTGAGAGAGGATTGTATTGCAGTGTACTTCCTCCTTAGGACTGCTTTTTCTGCATCAAAGGTTTTGAACAGTTGTGTTTTCATTTTCATTAGTTTCCACGAATTTTTTAACTTCTTTAATTTCCTGGTTGACCCATTCATTCTTTAGTAGGATACTCTTTAACCTCCAAGTTTGAGTTCCTTCCAAATTTCCTCTTGTGATTATGTCCAAGTTTCAAAGCATTGTGGTCTGAAAATATGCAGGGAATAATCCCAGTTTTTTGGTATCAGTTGAGACCTGATTTGTGACTCAGTATGTGATCTATTCTGGAGAATATTCCATCTGCACTCGAGAAGAATGTATATTCTGTTGCTTTAGGATGGAATGCTCTGTATAGATCTGTGAAGTCCAACTGGTGCAGTGTGTCATTCAAAGCCTTGGGGATTACATTCAACATTCTAAAGTTATAACATTCTAACTTGAATTTATGTCAGCTTGACTTCAATAAAATACAAAAACTCCACTCCTTTACATGTCTGCCCTTACCCCTTTCTATTGTTGATGTCACAAATTTGCATCTCTATGCATAATGTGCCCAGAAACATAAACTAATAATTCTTTTAAATGCATTAGTCTCTTAAATTATGTGGAAAACAGAATTTATAGTTATAAATCAAAGTCACAAAAATATTAGCTTACAGACTGATAATTGCTTTTTAAAAATATGTAAGTGTATTAAATCATGGAGAAAACAAAAAGTGTAGTTACATACTATTGTTACAATAATACTTTTATCTTTATTGAAAGGTGGATTATAATGTGTTTTGGTATGTTATCTTTGAATTATCTTACTTGGAGCTCAAGGAGCTTTTTGGATGTTTACATTCATATCTTTCATCAAACTTTGGAAGTTTTCAGCCATGACTTATTCAAACATCCTCTGTCTCTTCTTTTCCTGGGACTCCCAAAATGCATATCAACATACATATTTGATGCATTTGATACACCACTTGATAGTGTTTCATAGGTCCCTTAGGCTCTATTTATTTTTCCTCATTCTTTTTTTCTTTCTGTTCCTCAGACATGATAACTTTCATTGTCCTATCTTCAAGTTTGCTGATTCTTTCTGTTCAAATCTGCCTTTGAATCCTTCTAATTGAATTTTTCATTTGAGTCAATGTACTTTTCAGCACCAGAATGGCTTTTGGTTTCTTTTAAGGCTTTCTCTCTATAATGGTATTCCCATTTTTTTGCATACATTATTTTCTTGATTTTTCTTCACATCTTCTTTTAGTTCCTTGAGAATCTTTAAATCAATTGTTTTAAAGTCTTTGTCCAGTGTATCTGCCATTAGGTCTTTTTCAGAGACACTTTTTGTCAATTTATTTGTTTCCTTAAATGGGCCATAATTTTGTTTTTGTATGCTTTGTGATTTCTTTGTTGAACACTGGACATTTGAATCCAATAATGTGATAACTTTTGAAATTAGCTTCTCTACTTCCCCAGAATTCACTGTTTGTTTGTTTGTTTGTTTGTTTGGGGGGGGGTTGTTTTTGTATTGTTGTAGGCTCTCTGAGCCTAGGATCAGCCTGAGGTATAAATTTAAGATCTTCACAGGTTTTTATGACCTCTTCCCTTCTAATTTTCCCCATATATGCAATTGTTTTTGAATATCCCAGTCTTTAATGTTTGGTTTCCAAGAGGGGGAAAAGACCAATACAAAGGGAGATGCAAAGGGCACTCTTCCTTTAAGTTATGTGGAAGTCACTTCAGCCAGAGGAGGAGGTGCTTACAACAACGAAGAGATATAGAGCAAATGACTGTCCATCCACCTTTTTGTCTGTACCCCTGTGATTGGAAGCAGTAATCAGTTATTAGAGCACAGATTCTTAATATTTGGAAGATGAAGTCATTTTTGCCCTCCCTGGCTCTTGAAAGCTGTGTGCAGATTGGTTATTCTCGAGGAACATGTGTGTGTAGCTGCCTGCCGTGTGGCTGGGGTTGGGAACGAGTTAGCCATTACTGTTCTAGGAGATGTAATTGACAAAACTATGCACAATTTACCATCTAGGCCTTCCTTTAGAAGATGTAAGCCTTCAATGTACTCCAGAGTTCCAAAATTCTGGCAGAAAGGTTCTGCTAGTGCAACTATTGTCAAGGTAGGAAGATAGATTCCTAGTGTTTCCCAGTTCGCCATCTTCCCAGAATCCTCTTAGAATCTGGGTGATCTCTATGCACATTTGAGTTTGAGAAAGCTGTTCTGAGTCACATTTGGCTCACCATTGGCTACAGGCCCTTTTCTTTTCTGAGCACATTTTCTCCATCTCCAGGCTTGGATGAAAACTAGCTTTTCTCTTGGTGGTGATACTTTATAACTTCCCACAAGTAAAGTCTTCTCTTTGTTACCTGTCCTTGGACTTCAAGGACAACAGATTGTTTTGTTGTGTAAAGACCACTCTATTCAGTGCTGCTTCTGTGCCCAGGCACTGCTAAATGCTTGTACATACTTTACTTCATTTAAGCCTAACCATGAACTAGTATAAACAATGGTGTTATTATTTCCATTTTATAGAGGAAATCAAGCTTCATAAAAGTGCAATCTCCTGAGTAAGATCATTCAGCTAGTAAGTGTCAGCAGGGATTTGAACTTTAGTATATCCAAGTCCAGAGGCATTACCACTATTGCCTATCTCCTCATGCCCACTCCAAATTGAAATTTGTTAGCTCTCCTGCAACAATTCCATTGCCTTTTCGATTGGTTTCTTTTACTACTGTAAGAGATGATGACAAATTTAGCAGCTAACAACAACACATATTTATTACCTCACAGTCTGTAGTTCAGAAGTCCCAAGGTGGTAGACTGGTTTCCCTGTTCCTGGTTTCACTTGGCTAAATTCAAAGTCTTAGACAGATCAAGACTCTGGAGGAAAATTTGTTTACCGACTCATTTTTACCAACTCATTTACATTACTGGCTGGATTGAATTCGTGGGTTATAGGATGGAGGTCCCTATTTTCTTGCTAGTGGTTGGCCAGAGGTCATTGTAGAGGCCTCTACATTCCCCAGTTTTTGATCCCCTCATCTTCAGTCAGCAAGAGTAGGTTGAGTCCTTCTTATTCTTTGGATCACTAGAATTCCAACTTCAGCCTCAACTTTTCTATTCTCAGATACAGAAAGTTCTCCACTTTCAAGGACCCATGTAATTAGATTGGACCCACCTTCCAAAATCTAGGATAGTCTCCTTATTTTAAGGCCCTTAAGCATAATTTGATCTCCAAAGGCCCTTTTGTCTTGCTGTATAGACTGTTTCCACATTTCAATTTTTAAGCCATGGACATCTTTGAGGAACCTTTCTACCTAGCATACCTCTAAGCTCACACCACTTAATTGTATCATCCCTTCCTCTCCTTGTCATGTTATTAATATTTTCAATTTTTCCTATAGCTACTTCAAATTGTGGAGTCTGGCTCTCTGACATTTTCCTCCTGTCTCATTCCTAACATCACCCTCCAGCGACAATTCTTTCTCACTACCAAGCATTTTCACTTCCAATCCACAATTCATGGTCATACTTGATTGTGCTGCTACTGATAGGGAACCTGTAATAAGAAACAGGAATTTGTTCCCAGATGCATATGGGTCTCCATTTTGATCACAGAACAATGGATTTTTATTTGATAGTTTATGTATGCAAAATGAATTTAAATCAAATTTTAAAAAGTATGAACAATACCTGATAACAAAAGATATGATTATACCACATCTGTCAAAACATGTCAGTAAACGTATTTTTAAAAAATCAAGGGTAAACAATTTCATAGATTTGGATATCAGAGTTTGGTAGAAAGGAATATGATTTTAAAATGAAACCTTTTAACAGTCTATGGAATGACAGGAATTGATTTTGGCATCATCATGTGAGTTCCCCTGCTGCTTTTAAAAACATACTAAGCAGGGAAGGAGGTTCGGTGTCCATTGAAAGAGGAATGGATAGAGAAGATGTGGTTTATGTTATTACTCAGCCATTAGAAACGACAAATACCCACCATTTGCTTCGACGTGGATGGAACTGGAGGGTATTATGCTGAGTGAAATAAGTCAATCGGAGAAGGACAAACATTATATGGTCTCATTCATTTGGGGAATATAAAAAACAGTGCAAGGAAATAAAGGGGAAAGGAGAAAAATGATTGGCAAATATCAGAAAGGGAGACAGACCATGAATGACTCCTAACTCTGGGAAACAAACTAGGGGTGGTGGAAGGGGAGGTGGGCAGGGGGTAGGGGTGACAGGCACTGAGGTGGGCACTTGACGGGCTGAGCACTGGGTGTTATTCTATATGTTGGCAAATTGAACACCAATAAAAAATAAATTTATAAAAATAAAAATTAAAAAAAACATACTAAGCAGGAGGTCAGTACTGAATTTGGTTACATCAATATGATTTTAGAGAGAAAGAGTATGATTTACCTGCTATATAAAACCCACTTTCTCCATTAGGGATAGAGAAGTGAGCCATCTTCTCAATGAAGTCATGTATGATCTCAGTTAAGGAGGAGCCATGGAGATCCTGTCATACCTAATGAAGTTAGGATGATGCTTCATTTTTCTCTGTAACTTGTTGCCTTACTGCATCAATTTATCCACTGTATCTGTGAAAGGCAACCCATCCCTCTGTTCCTGGACTGCTGCTAAACTGCCAACTGGGAACCTTTGTATTTTACAATAGGAAAAAGGACTTCTTTTAAAATGAAGTTTTTATAAATTACTTGTAAAAATAAAATATTCGTGTCTCAAGAAAAGATTTTTTAAAAATTTGGCTTGATGTTACTTGATGTTACTTTCCTGAATCCAATCACATAGCCAAATAATTCATAAACTGTAAGTGGATAACATAACATGGAGTTCTTATTAAAAATTTAGCATGGAGAGTCTCCTGACTTGTTAGCTTTGGAGTAATCATCAGAAATCTGAATGTTTAATAAACACCTCCATCTAATTCTGTTAATGAGCATCATAAGTGGACCCTGCTTTGGGGAATATTGTTCAAGTGTTCCTTTTCCAGCTGCCATATCAAACTATGTAAAGAAAATGGAAAGGGGGCTGTCAAGGGGTAAATAGGAAACAGCATCAATTTTAACCTTCAAAGAAATTTTGGAAGCATTTCTAAAAGTCAAATTTTGTTTTTCATTAAGAATTCATAGCTGCCAGAAACTTGTAAATTTCTAAAAGTCCTTCATTGATTCAGGTGGAAATGTTTAACAGGAGCCAAAGGGTTAATAGGAGCCGAAGTTTGAGCTATGTCCCCCAAATCTCCCTGAAATGGGCTTCTATCCAAAAGGCTACAACAGTAGTTTACCCTCTTCTCATTGTTCTTGTAAAAAACTAAAACATCAAAAGAGCAAAATTACATATTCTCAGTGAATGGTCATCCTAATCATTTCAAAATGCAAATGATTATAGAAATTGGAGCAGTGGTGATAATCACAAATCACCAATGACAATGTAGTCATTGAAAAATCACTGGAGCCAACTACCCTTTCAAGAGTTTTAATTTGCAATCAAGTCAAGAGCTATTCTAGTGAAGCAAGAAGCTGTTTGAGGAACAGAAGTTCAACTTAAAGTGGGAAAGCAACACAGTAAGGGTGCCATGAAAAACATCCAATAGCCTAACATGCAAAGTCAATATATCAAGTTTTGCAAGTTTTTGCAAATTAGGCCACCCTTGATGAATGTCCTTCAGGTAGTTTTTCTCAAATAAGTGACTTAAATCCTTTTAATGAAATATAAAACTGAACAAAGGAAGTAATTCTTCAATCTTAACATTGGACTTACTTTCAATGATATATTTAGCATTTATTGAGCACTTTTTGCATGCAAGCTCCATGCTATGAGGTTGGGAATGGGAGATTATATAACTAATAAGACATGGTGTGATGCTCTCAAAGGGATTCACAATCCAGAAAGGATCTAGCTGTGAGTAAGTATTCCCCAAACAGGAACAGAAGGAATATGAAATGAAATCAGAGTAAGGAAAGAGAAGGAATAAACATTTCCTTGAACTTCCTTCTTACCTGGCACTGTGCTAAATTCTGTACATTTGTTATTTATTGTTGGTCAAATACAAGGTTATCCTTCCCTCATTTCCTAGAAGCAGATTGTCCTTCTGGGTCAGAGTTAGTTAGTCATGAACTCATTGGAGTGGACAAATTGAAAACATCCTCTTTCTGGATTGCAAAAGGATTAGTTTCCAATTTAACAAAATATGTTTCAACAATGTATGAAAAACATAGATAACCTGTCTTTTCCTTACTCTTGATAGTCAAGGATGGTTTTCTGTTTCTCCAGCTTTCTGTTTTGTCACAAATAATTGTAAATAATTAGAAATTCTGTTTCACTGACACCAAGTCTACTGACAGCATTAATAACAGGTAGAATTCAATTAGCGCTGAACAACTCCCATCTCATTTCATCTTTGCTTATGGAGTAGGGAAGATTATTCTCATCTTACAGATGATGAAACTGAAGCTTAAGAAATTAAATAAGTTGTCCATGGTTCTATAACTAAAAAGTGCCAAGCTGAGAGTCAAATCCATATTGCTAACTCCATAGCCTGTGCCTAGCCACTCTGATATATCACTTTAATATACTATATATTATGTATATGACTACTTCAATATAGTAGTTATAGAAAAGTGATATACCCAGGTCTGAGATTGGTTGACTTATGACATCTGCTAGAATGTAAAATTCTAGCAGAAATTCTTCACTGTATGGTCATCATTTTACTCTTGAAGCAAACAACAAAAATAACCTTCAATTTCTTGAAGACTTCCTCATTTCTATGTATATGGTTTGTTTTATTATAAAATATCTCCTTATGGAAAAAAAAAAGGTTTAGTTAGTATCCAATAGCCAATAACACATTCAGAATTCAAAAGAAAGAACATAGCCTGTTCTCAGTTCTGCTACTTCGTACTCATAATGCCCAGAGGATTCTCCTGGTACCCTGTTTCCTCACTAAACAGGTGTTCTCCAATGAAGTACCTAATGTGAAGTCAAGGTGAAACTAAACCTTGCCTTGACATAAAGGCACATCAAGAGCTAGTCCCAATCCAGAGCTTGTGTCGTAAGTTTTCCTACACTGTTCTTCTCTTCAAGACAAATGCTTGTGCTACAGGGGCATAGTTAACTTTGTGTCTGTAGCACGTTGCTGCACTCCCTCTGGATATGGCTTTTTGGAAAGAGACCAGTTCTCCCTGTCCTTTCTCCAAAGTACAAAACTGAGTACACTAAGCACAGAAGTATGCAGTCTTCTCATTCCTCTTGATGCCTCCTGGAGACATGATGTTACTATTTCTAAAATCACAAGGTCTTAAGCTACAGGATCCCAGGTCTTGAATGCAAACACTGTCCACCTGCTTCAGTCAGAGACAGAGTGGAAATTTTTTTAAAGATTGTATGTATGTATGTATGTATGTATGTATGTATTTATTTATTTATTTATGAGTGACACGAGCAGAGAGAGAAAGAGAGGCAGAGAGAGAAGCAGGCTCCATGCAGGAAGCCCAATGTGGGACTCAATCCCAGGACTCCAGGATCATGCCCTGGGCTGAAGGCAGGCGCTAAACCACTGAGCCACCCAGGGATCCCCCAAAGTGGAAAATTTGAGTAGAAGCAAGCAATTTAACATGCTGCTTCAATTTCCAAATTACTGAGAGAGTAAACTTCATAATACTTATTTACCTCTTATGATGAGACAATAAAAATTTTTGGCTTTTTATGAAATTCCAAAACCCAAAGAAATTAATATTTTATATTCTACTTGCATTGCACAAATTAATGGGCTTCCCTGTTCAGAATAAGCAATGAGACTTTGTCCTAATTGGGAGGAATCCAAAATGTTGTGAAAATTTTTCTGGTCCCTCTTCAATTTATTATAATTTTTGTCTGTTGCATGGACTTGAAAATTAATTTTCTGAAAGGGCAGCTTTATATATTATTGTGAGTTTCTCAACTAATCTTTCTATTTGGCCAAAAAGTAAAAAACTGGTTGATTACAAACAGGCAAATAACAATTTCTCTTATGGCAATTACTCCTTTTGATTAAATATATTGCTCTGTAAATTATACTTGACCTTCTCATTACTCAAAATGAAAGTCCTTAAATATCCTTTGAAACAATATATTCTGTTACTTTCCCATAATCTTAATAATGCTAATGATAATAATAATAATAACAGAATGAACTCATTTAATTAAATGACATACTCTATCAATTAATCCAAATGGTAAAACATAACCCTTTTATCCTGTTATTTTTAATTTTTTTAATGCTTTTTTTAAATTCAATTTAGATAACATATTCTGCATTATTAGTCTCAGGGATAGAATTTAGTGATTCATCGGTTGCATGTAATATTCCATGCTCATTATATCAAGTAATGCCCTCCTTAATGTCCATCACCCAGTCATTCCATTCTCTCACTCACCTCCCTTCCAGCAACCCTATTTCTTTCCTAGAGTTCAGCATCTCTTATGATTTTCTTCACTCTCTGTTTTTATCTTATTTTATTTTTCCCTCTCTTCCCCATGTTCATATGTTTTGTTTCTTATTTTCGTACATGAGTGAAATCATATGGTATTAATCTTTCTCTGACTAACTTCACTTACCATAATACCTACCCTCTAGTTCCATCCACATCTTTCCAAATGGCAAGATTTCATTCTTTTTGATGGCTGAGTAATATTCCACGGTATATATATATACCACATCTTTATCTATTCATCTGTCAATGGACATCTCAGCTCTTCCGCAGTTTGGCTATTGTGAACATTGCTGATATAAACATGGGATGCAAGTGCCTCTTTGAATCACTATGCTTGAATCCCTTTGGATAAATACCTAGTAGTGCAATTGCTAGGTCATAGGGTAGCTCTATTTTAACTTTTTGGGAATCTCCATACTGTTTTCCAGAGTGGCTGAACCAGTTTGCATTCCCACTAACAGTGTAAGAGGGTTCCCCCTTTTCTACATCCTCACCAACATCTGTTGTTTCCTGAGTTGTTAATTTTAGCCATTCTGACTGATGTGAGGTGGTATCTCATTGTATGTGTGTGTGGTTTTTTTTAAGATTTTGTTTTATTTATTTGACAGAGAAAGAGAGAGCACAAGCAGAGGGAGCAGCAGAGGGAGAGGGAGAAGCAGACTCCCCGCTGAGCGGGGAGTCTGATGTAGAGGTCAATTCCAGGACCCCAGGATCATGACTTGGGCCAAAGGCAGACAGTTAACTGACTGAGCCACCCAGATGCCCCTCATTGTGGTTTTGATTTGTATTTCCCTGATGCCAGGTGATGATGAGCATTTCTTCATGTGTCTATAAGCCATCTGTATGTCTTCTTTGGAGAAATGTTTGTTCATGTCTTCTGCCCATTTCTTTACTGGATTTTTTTTTGTTTTTTTGTGTGTTGAATTTGAGAAATTCTTTATAGATTTTGGATACTAGCCCTTTATCTGATAAAAACATTGGCAAATATCTTCACCCATTTCATCGGTTACCTTGTAGGCTTTTTGACTGTTTTCTTTGCTGTGCAGAAATTTTTATCTTGATGAAGTCCCAAAAGTTAATTTTTGCTTTTGGTTACCTTACCTTTGAAGATGTGCTTAGCAAGAAGTTGCTGTGGCCAAGGTCTAAGAGGTTGCTGCCTGTGTTCTCTAGGATTTTGATGAATTCTTGTCTTTCATCCATGTTGAGTTTGTTTTTGTGTATAATGCAAGAAAGTGGTCAAATTTTATTCTTCTGCATGTGGCTGTCCAGTTTTCCCAACACCACTTGTTGAGGCATGTTGTTCTTTTGGTTTTTGTTTTTGTTTTTTTTAATTTTTAAGTTACCTTTTAAAGAAAGCCAGAACAATTGAGTGATAAAATGTCCTACATGGTAAGCCTCTGCTGCTGAGGGCATATTCTGGTATATTCAGACAGCAGGCAATTTTAATTATGAAGTTATATTTATTAGGATTACCCATAGAAGCATATTTCCTGCTGTATTCAGTTTGTGTGAAATGAATTCTTTGGACTGATCATTTTCTCTTCATACAAACATATGTTTTCATGGTGATTGAGATGCAAAACTGATTTTACACATCCACTCCCTTTGTAAAGAAATGGACATCTCTAATGAACATTTATTCAGAGAACATATCATGATACAAAAAAAGAAAAACCTAAAAAGAGTAACATAGGGTTCAGGGTTTCCCCAAGTGTGATACATATGGCGCCAGTAATATAAAATCATTACAGATACTATATAGACAAGGCTTTTTGGTTTCATTGTTATTTATTTGACTACCTGTTAGAGAAAGTATAAAATGAGTTCAATAGCTCATACTCAATTTTTATGGCCTCAAATACTTAGAATAAGTAACAGGTATGAACAGTTAATTGCCTTAGCTAAGAGAAACATTAATAACGTAGTGTTGAAGTGGTTGTGAAATAAGGCAAACATCTCAAGCTGGCATGAGAATAACCAGAGTAAACATGGGCAGAACCACACAGTGGCATGGGACCCTGGCTCAGCCACTTAATAGCTGTGAGATTCCACATTTGTAAAAGCCTTCCCATAAAAAGCCTGCTCAGAGAATGTTTAAAATCCACTGGAAGCTTTTAGCATGGTGCTTGCTGGTCATACAGTAAGCCCTAAATGAGTGACAGGTGTAATTAGTCATCTCAATAAAAAGTCTCTTCTCAAGGACTCACCTACCAACAACAGAAACCAAATCCCTCACACTAGGTGAATATGGGCCCAGAATAGTGTTGTTAGAAAAATCACATAAAACTGTTTAATTTTTTAAAGAATTGCTCAGAGGCGTCTAAGTGGTTCAATCAGTTGGGCATCCAACTCTTGATTTCAGCCCAGGTCGTGATCTCGGGGTCTCCATGTGTAGGGCTCCATGCTCAGAGCAGAGTCTTCTTGAGATTCTTTCTCTTGCTCTCCTTCTTACCCTCCCCCCTTCTCTCTAAAATAAATAAATAAATATTTTAAAAGAATTAAAAAAATAAAGAATTGATTAAAACATGCAAACGAATTGGCATTTAATGATAATTTTTGCTTTTCTATGCTAAAAGTATGTGTGTACGCTATTATACAGCATTAACCTTTAGTTCCTTTTACCTAGGGACTGTGTATTTTTATCTTGACAACTACAGTGTTAAACATGGAGGTTTCACCTATTTGGCTCTTAATAAAGAACTACGGAGATGACTGGCTATTATATATCTTCACTAATTTTTAAGATTCCCTTATCTACCATGACTTCGGAAAGCAGTAAATATTCACAAAACATTCAACTTTTGGCTAGATTTATTTTGTATCCCAGGTAAGAAAAATCCTCATTATTTCATAATACATTACCAGGATTTCTTTATATATTCTCAATATTATTATATTCCCTGTGCTTTGTATATCTTCCTATTTCTGAAATCATACACACAAAGTCCTAAAACATCAGCAACAACATCTGATTACTGCAGGCCCATTCATCTCTTCCTGCTCTACTGATTCACAGACCATGAGTTCCACTTGAAGTATAAAAAAAATTCTAGATCCATTCCTATATCTGTACTGGGCACTTCATGGGTGATCAATAAATGTTTGCTCACTAGTTGGTTTTCTAAGCAGTCAGGGGTAAATTACTCAGAGAGCAATTTCACATTCCTCCCCTGTGTGCTGACCCCACCCTACTGCCAGGGAGTCAGTTGTTAATAATCACTGCTTTTTTTTAATGTTTTAAAATAATTTTTAGATGGACAAAAATAATTTCAATAATACCCTTTCCTTCCCTAAATCACACTAAAACTCAGGGGAATCCTAATTAATGGCTAGCATCATGGGACCTTAATTAATGTCATACTAATTGATTTTTAGGTGATACTTGAGCTGTAAATATGTATTATACTTAAATATCCTTTAGGATTATAAGGGCAGACCTTTATATTTTTAATCCTCCCAACACTGTTTCTGAAATATGGTCTAAAATGAGCAAATGAGGCACTTTAAAGAGCATTGTTTCTATTCATTGAAGTATGATACGTAATAGTAATTTGGAGATAATCAAAATCTCATTGATAGAGAACTGGAGTACCTATTCCATGGAATATGCCATGTATCCCTGAATATGAATGATGCAAATCCATGTATATTCATATATCAAGTTGTCCATGATATAATGGACAACCAATAAGAAGAAAGTATGAATGGGGGTGCCTGGGTGGCTCAGTTGGTTAAGCATTTGACTCTTGGTTTCAGATGGAGGTCAGGGCTGTGAGATCCAGCCCCACCTTGGGCTCCATGTTGAGCATGGGGTCTGATTAAGATTCTCTCTCTTCCTTGCCCCTTCCCCCTCTAGAAAAATAAAATCAATGACAATTAAAATAAAAAATACATTTTAAAATAGAAATAAATAAAAATATTTTATTAAAAAAGAAAGTATGAATGTGGTATGAAGTGGTCCCTGAGGACTAGAGTGGGGAGAAGAGGAAAAGGGCCTTCAGTTTTTACTTTATGTATCCCTGTTGTAAACTTTAATTATAATAACTTTAATAAGCATTTTCATTTTTATAACCTTTTTAAAAATAACAAAATGTTTTTTAATAAAGGTAGTCTTAGACTAGTATTACCTACAGCTTGGATTTATTGCCATGCTACCAGAAGTCATTGTCTATACAGCCTCCTCCTTTATTTGTTTTGTTTTCCCAATTTGATAACTCTAAAAAGATGTGTTGCACTATGTGTGGTAGACCACTAAACAGAATAGACCACTAAACAGAGAATGACTTAAGAGTAGCATTGATTGGTTTAGGTCTAACAGCAAGAGTTTGAATCTTAGGTCCATTATTTTTAAGTCCAGATTTTGGTTATGAGGAATAGAAACCTATCAAAACTACCTAAAGTCAAGGGACGGTTAGGTGAGAATATAGATCATACTTCTAAATGTATCACAGCTGGAGCTCCCAGGAAGTGCTGGTTGGAGCTATGAAGCTATTGGAGACCCAGGCAACTACTTTCTCTGCTCTCCTCTCTCTCTCTCTCACATGACTGACTGCACACTTCTGTTTTCTACTTTATTCTTTTCCCTACAAAATGGTTTCTTCTTCATTTTCATAGTTTTGGTGCCAAATAACTCATTTGTCCATGACTTTTCTTGCTGTAAAATCTACTTAGGTCTGGGCTCCATGGGACCTTTCAGCTTCTCAGAATTCTTGGATCTCTTGTTTATGACAGATCATAAGAATTAAATGGGACAGCATTTTGTTTAAAGACTCTCCTGTTTCTTGATGTGATATATAAAAGATATCAATCTTCTTTAAATATCAGTGTCTTCAACTGCAAAATGCAAGACCTATAGTATCAACATCATAACATATCTGTAAAATTCTTAGTATAGTGCCTGCCATAGAGTAACTGCTTCATAAATGTTAGATTATGTTATTGTTACTGTTATTGTTGTTAAATCCATCATGATTATTATTTTAGGGAAATAATAAGAAAATGAATGACCTGCTTCATCCAAGTGGGCATCCATGAATGCTTCCATTTCCACATAGATTTTTGGAGCAGACGATATCGTATTATCTGATAGAGGAGTGTACAAGCAATAAACCTGACAGCTCTGTAAAACAAATCATCATACATCAACAGTTTCTCAAGGCCAGGCAACAATAAGAAAAGACAGAAGTGCTCTTATTCATGTTTAAGGTAAGGGAATGTGCAGTTAAATGAAGATAGTGATAACATCATTTAAAGCAAAAGCTATCAAGATACCTCCATTAATCATTAGCCAGGAGCTTGCTCCTAATGTAAAGGAAAAAAATATGCTGCTCACAGTCCTCTCTGTGTCTTGGTCCAGTGGAAAAGAGTTTGATGAAGCACATAACAGGTAGGTTCCTGCCAGTTATCAGAAACACAGGGAATTCAATAATGAACCTTGTTCAAACCATCAGATGACCCATTTCCTATCTACAAATGAGGAAGGCCTGGCATGAACTTTGGAGATGTGGCAAGAGACATACAGACGTGTTTTAATCTCATGTTTCTTATGAAATTAGCAAACAATGTGCTTAGTGATACTCTAAACATAACACGCCAGCATCTGATTAATGAAACATGTCAGCTCAGCTATCAACACTTAACATCTATTATGCTCAATGACATTTGTGTCTTAGATCTCAAAATAACAGGTGTTTCAGTGATGAAAAGTCAAGACAAAAGTGTGAAGCTAAGGCTTTCACATACTTTTCTTTAAATTTTGCAGCAACACAGTTTTTGACAGAGGGCTTCTGACTGCTCAATTTGATGGCCATACAAACTTATAAAACCTGAAGTGTCGAGTTTCCCAGGGGACGACATAATGAAATAAATGCACTCATGAATATGTATGGTGGAGGAGGCCATCTGTTCTCCACCAACCTCTTTTCTTTCAACAACTCACAAATATCCAGCCCCACTCCCATGCCTACCCCACTATCCAGAAAAAAAAAAAAATCTTCATTTGAAGATTTTAAAAATCAGTATTGTTTCATCTCAGGCAAGAAATATGATTGTAATAGAATTACTTTTATTGTCAGACTAAAAATGTGTTAATAAATCAAAGAGTGTTGTTCAACTGTGAGCTCTGAAGCCCCTTGTTGCTCTTCTGTCCTTCAGGAATGAAGATTCCTTACTCTTCACCAACCCTGAAAGCCACATGAACCTGCCTTTTGGGCTACAAACATGAGAACAGGAGAAACATCAATACCAGTAGAGGAGGTAACATTCCATCATTTGGGGGCTTTGGAATTAGCTCCAGTTGCTGTATGTTTAGGTTCAATATTAAATACTTCCCATGATCCCTTTAGAATCCATCATTCATTGATATTTTTGAAAACAGAAGATGAAGCCAACCTTACCGTTCAAAGGTGATGGAAAAGAAATTTTTAAGAGATAAGAGGAAGAGATGAACTTCCTAAAAAAAATTGATTGCAAAATGATTAAATTTTTTTGGTCAACTGAATCATAACTGAAATGCATAAAGAACACTTGTGCATTATTTATAGGATTCTTTTGGTAAATCTTTTATAAAGTGAATACATATGAAAAGAATAATCACTCCTAATTCCTCTGCTTTGCAATTTCAACTTTGTGACTATCTTGCCTTCTTTGAGGAAAGCTTCTAGCCAGTCTCTGTTTCAGAAGAAAAATGAATTAAGGTTAAACTCTTCTCACAACAAAATAGAACTTAAAAAATTGAAAAAGTAAAAGAAAAACATTGTCGTAGCAGCCCCTATGCTTTATTAAATTTCCTCAAACTACTCTTTGAGAGATAGTCTGTGATAAACTGTTAGTTATATCAGAAAACAGAAAACCAACGGACAATATCACTAAATTCCAAAAGGTAATAAGATGGATTGGGAAGAGCATATATATTCTGAAATGAAAAAAAAAAAATCAAAGCTTTAATCCTTCTTCTGTTTAGTTAATAGTATGACCTTGGGCAATCTGCCCATGGTTTCTAACACTCTACATTTTTATCCGTTAAATCAGAATAGTAATACCAACCTCATGATGCTATTAGGATCATATGATAAGGTAATAAATATGAAAGCACTCCCTAAACAAAAAAGAACTTACTAAAATAACCCTGAAACAGATGTTAAAGTGAATTAATTTATAAATTACATTCCTAATAAAAATAAAATGTGTTACTCATCACTTCTCACCATCAAGATGGTCCTCTCTAAATGGTCATTTATATTGCCTAAAACAGCTCCACTGAGCTTTGCCCTCTTAGCCTGCTACAGTAGCAAGATACTGAAAATAAACTGAAGTGTTATATTTGTTGCCTACATTTAGGAATCTTAGGAATACCAGCACCGTATCCTAAAGGAGTGCTACCCAAGTGGGAGAGAGCTCTGAGACCACCTTGCAGAGATCTTCCACATCTCTGTGGTCAGCTGCCCATCCACGAGGTCAAGAGATTGGATGACATCCTCTCAAAGTTCTCTTCAGGCTCTGAGATTCTGTGATACTTTAAGAGAGCTGTGTGGCAAACAAGTAGGAGGCAGGGACTTACCAACTGGCTGTGTGGATTTAGATGAAGCAAGTTACAGAAACTCCCTGGGCCTCAGTTCTTCAATCTGCAAAGGGAGGAGATTGAGCTGTATATCTCCCGAGGTCCTTCTAGCTCTGACATTGCATGCTGTTGTAACAAAGTTCAAATGGAGACGGGGATTTGAGGACAAACTTCTGGGTGCCACATAAATGATTTCCAAAGGTTTAAAACAATGTAGTCAGGGCCTTTATAATTAAAAATGAAAAGTCTCAGCTTGTTTTGTAGCACTAATGCAGAACTTGAGATTTGTGTAAGCAATAGGATTATTTTTAGACAGATTAAGGGTCTAGAGAAAACTTGTCACACGTCAATCTTTTAAAAATGCACAGTGTCATGTTTTTTCCCAAAGTTTTCCTGTAAGGTTTAATTAGTTAACATACAGTGAAATATTAGTTTCAGGCATTAGTGACATGTTTTTTTTATTTTTTAAAAAGGCACTTAAAGAAATGCTATATCCTTGGTAATATGGTATGTCAGATAGGCCTATAAAGCTTTTCACAATTGGAACATCACAAATTTATTTCAAAATTGTAAATAATAAAGCTTTTACCCAAGGGAGATGAAACTGAAGGTGAAGCTTCAGTTCCAAAGAGGTGTCAAACTTTCATGGTTTGATGATTTGTATCAATCATAAAAATCTTTCTAAATTATATTAAATCAGTTTGCAGAATGCATATTTGAATACCATGGTAGATCCTATGTAAAACAAGTTAATTTAACACAATGTTTTATGACAAAGGGATAAATGACCTCTCCAGAAATAGATACTATAGGCACCAAGGGACTTTGATAAGCACAAGAACCTGCCCTAGGGTCTCTACTCCATAATAATCTGGACTCCATGGCACACACTGAAAAAGAAGCTGTTAAAGATGCAAATAGTGAGTAAAGTCCATGGTAATATTTTTTGAATGGGCTAATAATTATTTATTTGGAATACATGTATTGTGTCATTGAGTAAAGTAAAGTCTTTGTCAATCAAGTACTCTTAGTAAATAGATACAAAATGCAATTCAAAATTTAGCATTGAGGGCAGCCTGGGTGGCTCAGCAGTTTAGCGCCGCCTTCGGCCCAGGGCATGATCCAGGAGACCCAGGGTCGAGTCCTACATCAGGCTCCCTGCATGGACCAGCTTCTCCCTCTGCCTGTGTCTCTGCCTCTCTGTCTCTCTGTTTCTCATGAATAAATAAATAAAATCTTAAAAAAAATTAGCATTGAAATTGAGCCAGACTTCTGTCAGGAACTGCTCAATTTTATTCATTCTACTCCAGATTCATTATAAAATAAAGTAGACAGGGATATCTGGGAATAGTTTCTTTATTCCCTTGAGACCACGTTTTATTTTAACAGCTTTATTAGCTGTTAATTTACATAATTTCTCATTATTATGAGAAATTTACATAACATAAAATTCACCCGTTGTAAGTTTAATTAAAAAAAAAGTTTAATTCAATGCCTTTTGGTAAATTTAAAGTCATCCAAACATCATCAGAAAAGATCCTTATGCTCATTTGCAGCCAATCCCACTCCTTGCCTGGGCAACTACTAATCTGCTCTCTTTCTGTAGACTTACCTTTTCTGGACATTTTGCCTAAATAAAATCATACAACATATAGCTTTTTGCATATGTCTTTTTTCACTTAGCTTATTCTTTTTGAGGTCCATTCATGTTGTACATGTATCAGTATTTACTTCCTTTTAACTGCTGAATAGTATTCTATTGCATGGATATACTATATTTTCCTTATCAGCTGTTCATTGTTGTTTGGTTTGTTTCTACTTTTTGGCTATTATGCATAATGGTGCTATGAATGTTTGTGTGTGAGTCTGTATGGAGATAAATTTTATCTCCCTAGGGTAGTTATATAGGTGGGGAATTGCTATGTCATACAGTAAGAACATGTTTGACTTTTTAAGAAACTGAAAAACTGATTCTATAGTGGCTGTACAATTTTACTTTACAGAGGTGTAAAGAAATCCAGGTTCTCCATATCCTCACCAATTTTTAAAGAAAGTCACTTTAGTGAATATGAAGTAGAATTTCATTTTGATGACAATTTGCTTTTTCCTAATAACTAATGATGTGGAATAGCTTTTTCATCTGCTTATTACTCCTTTGTATCTCCTCTTTAATAAAATATCTATTAAAATCTTTATCCAATTTTAATCAGGCTCTTTGTCTCATTATTGAGTTGTAAGAGTTCTTTATATATTCTGCATGCAAGTCCTTTATCAAATATATTCTTTGCAAATATATTCTTCTGGTCTGTAGCTTATCTTTTCAAAACTGTGTCTTTTGAAGCACATAAGTCTTTAATTCTTATTAAATTTGATTTACAAATTTCTTTTGTGAGTTATGCTTTTGATGCCCTATGTTAGTAGTCTGTGCCTAACCCAAAGTCACAAAGATTTTCCTCTAATAGTTTTTGAGTTTTAGTTCTTACTTTAGGTCTGATCTATTCCAACTTAATTTTTGTATATGATACAGTCTGATAAGGGTATAAATTCATCTCTTTGCATGCATATACCAAATTGTACCAGCACTATTTGTTGAAAAGACTATCATTTCTTCCAATTAATTTTCCTTTGCCCCTTTGTTGAAAATCAGTTGACCATAAATATAAGACTACTTTTTTTTAAAGATTTTATTTCTTTATTTGACAAAGAGAGAGCAAGAGAGCACAAGCAGGGGGAGTGACAGGCAAAGGAGAGAGAGAAGCAGGCTCTCTGTTGAGCAGGGAGCCCAATGTGGTGCTCAATGCCAGGACTCTGGGATCATGACCTGAGCTGAAGGCAGAGGCTTACCGACTGAGCCACCCAGGTGCCCCAAAATTACTTATTTTTAATGAGGCAAATGGAATAGTGCTTAAGAGTATGGGCTTAATTCTGCCTTTCAGTAGTTGTTTGGCCTGGATCAAGTTACTGAATCTGTGCATCAGGGTTCTCCTCTGTAAAAGGAGGACAATAATAGTACCTACCTAGTTCCTGGGGCTGTGCAACGGATTAAATGAGATAATATATGTAAAGTACTTACAGGGGACCTGGAACAAAGTAGTAAATACCCAAGAGTAGAGAGAGCTGTCATTATTCTTTTCTCTGGGGGCAAAGACAGAAGGACCTGGTTGGCTTCTTTATACCTTGGAATACAAATTGAAACCACCTAGCCAAAATTTAGAGGATGGCCCGCCAGTATCTCCTCCAGAGATTTTACTTTTACCTGGTCTTTTTGTCTTGCCTTTTTGAGTCCTCTTATTTTTTTTTTTTTCAGTTTTGTTCAAGTGCCAATGTGCCTTTTAAAAATACTCTCTTCTCCAGATTCCCTTGCAGCTCAGACTTGTTTTGTGACACAGTTTTGGCCAATAAGATATAAGCAGAATAAATTGTATGGGATATCAGAGAAAGCTGTGGCTTTCCTGACAAAGAATAGATGAACTCAGCTGGCACAGACTACTTCCTCTTCAACCGTTCTTTTTATCCTGCTTGGAACATAGCCATAGAGGGAGAGCAGCCATCTTGCAGCCATGAAGCTGAAATCTTCGTGTTAACAGTAACAGAGCAGAAAGTGAAAAGCTGACTGGATCAATTGTAACAAGGCTGGATTGCCTTCTGGATTTCTTGTATTGTCTTGTGATACTTGTCATAGCTACTAGTAAGGGAGTACCTACTATGAGCAAACTATTTTATGTACACTCTCTCTAAACATGGTAAAAGGTCCTGTAAGATAAGTTTTCCAGTCTCCATTTCACAGATGAGTACATTAGAAATCAATTAAGTTCCTAGCAGCAATGGCCACGATAGCCAAACTGTGGAAGGAGCCTCGGTGTCCAACGAAAGATGAGTGGATAAAGAAGATGTGGTTTATGTATACAATGGAATATTACTCAGCTATTAGAAATGACAAATACCCACCATTTGCTTCAACGTGGATGGAACTGGAGGGTATTATGCTGAGTGAAGTAAGCCAGTCGGAGAAGGACAAACATTATATGTTCTCATTCATTTGGGGAATATAAATAATAGTGAAAAGGAATATAAGGGAAGGGGGAAGAAATGTGTGGGAAATATCAGAAAGGGAGACAGAACGTAAAGACTGCTAACTCTGGGAAACGAACTAGGGGTGGTAGAAGGGGAGGAGGGCGGGGGGTGGGAGTGAATGGGTGACGGGCACTGGGGGTTATTCTGTATGTTAGTAAATTGAACACCAATAATAAAAAAAAAAAATGCCAAGGAAAAAAAAAAAAAAGAAAGAAATCAATTAAGTTCCGATAAGGCGTCTGAGGACAGACATTTGTCAAGAGGTAGGGCTGGGCTCAAACACAAATATGCCATTTAGCAACTTGACATACCTTAGGACAGGAGCCAGCCTGGTGACTCCTCTGTATCACACACTCAGTTTAACTCCTTTCTTCTAGGAAATGGACAAAGTGTTTCCTCTTTTTGCCTTGTAAAGCTTAAGGCCAAGTCTTTACATTTTAAATGGATATTTTTTTCTTCAAGGAATTAGCATTTAGCTGCAAACACACAAAGTTTCTGCTAATTGTTTTAATCAAAATGGTCAAGCAATTGACTATGGATTGCTGTGTGGGCTCCACAGATTAATGGTTAGTAACAGAGTAATTTAAAGCATTTAGGAATTCACTTCACAGAAATCACCCTTAGGTGGAAAGTAATCCAAACAATTTCTCCTTCTTTCCAGCTCAGCTGGTTGCCCTTTATCTCCAAAGAATATTAATTGCACCTCTTATACCTTTTAGAGTATGAGAGATTCTAAACATCTTTTCCATAACTCAGGTGGAGTGGAGTGGCTTTGAAAAAAGGGTGAATTAGAAACCAACAAATCTTTTATTATTGTTGTCTTGTTTTGTTTGGTTTTTAAGAATAGTTTCCGAATCAAAATCCTAGGAGATGTTGATAAAAACCTCAAGAAAAATGTTCCCTGGTCAATTTTGGAAATGCTCTTTCTTAGAAATACTTAACTTACATCAGCATGTGAAAGTTCTAAAACAAAAACTTTTTAATTTTGTTTAACCCAATGCCTTCCAAATGTATTCAATCTAAGAATTCTTTTATTTATAACACATTGATATTTGTAGTAACAGAGTATTTAGAAATTGATGTGTTAGGAGAAATAAAAGACTAACCCAGTTCATCTGTTTATTCAATCCATCTAGGCCAGGGGTCACCAAATTACAAAAGCTGGCCTTTGATCTTTCTTTATAAGGATCAGGAGTTAACAAAAACAAAAGCACCACGAATATGCAGTGGAGAACTATATTGTGGCTCAAAGGCCAACAATGTTTTCCATGTAGACCTTTATAAAGTATATTTCCCCATCTTTGCCCTAGCACATTAAAATTTTAAAAATTAAATCCATATATTCTGAGAGTATAGAGGATGGTTAAGAAAAGGGGGCAGCAGGTGGAGGGAAGGAAGAGACAAGCCTAATGTCTAAAATGTAGTAGGTAGTGTGATGTGAGAAGTTAACCCTTAGGACTGTGCAGAATAATTTTCTACCATCTCCTACAGGCAGCTCATCAAGTATTCTCGCATCCAGAGTAAATGTCTCTAGTTCTTTCATCTTTCCTCCTGGTCACCTTGGTCCTTTATCTCTAAATATGTTTCAGTTGGTTTATATCACTCTTCAACAATGATGCCCAGACCACCTGTTATTCTGCTGAAGGCCCCTGGTGGCCAAGCAGGACTTCATCTCTGTCTCTCAGATCAGAGGACACAAAGAGGCCAACTGAAAGCCCAATTACACACGAGTGTGTTTTGTGAGGCCTGCTCAATGTTTTAAAATATAGAAAAGTCACAGATAAAAGTCCAGACTTTCAGTCTTCTGTAGAGTAAAAAGTAACTGGCCGCATAAGCACTTCATTCTTCCATGCCACAGTCAGCTGGAGCTGTGTGGAAGCTACTCTCCTTAGACAGAAAAACCCTCTAGTTTGCTACAGTCCCGATTACTCCCTAGGGTTGATAGCAGGACTATGCTCCTCATTAGCACTTCCTGCTTGGCCCCAGAGGCATTTGAGTCTGTACCCTATTTTACCCCCGGTGGCCTATTTCTAGAAACATTTGTTTAAATATCTATATATTTTGAAATTATTCATTAGCACAGAATAGGTCCTTAAAAAAAGTGGTACATCGACTCAAAGTTGCGATGAGGGAAAAGCTTAGGAAAAGATCCAGAGGCTAGTTGCTTGGTGGTCTAGACTGGCCTCAGTGACAAAGTGCACAGCACAACTCAGGTCAAGTAGGCAGGTAGTACTAAGAAGCAGGAAGAAAAAGAGGGTAAAGCCTAAAGGTGGAGCCAATTGTAAAGAACACTGGACAAGAAGAAAGAATACCTGGGTTCTATTTCTCACTTCCAACTAACCCACTTTGTGTTATTGGGCAGCTTGCTTAGTCTCTTTGGGCTTTAGCTAGCATTTCTACAAACTGCAGTAACATAGCCTTGCTACCCAACAAAATCACCCAACAAAATCAAGCCAAAGATGCAGAAATACTTTAAGATCTATAAAGTGCAACACACACGTAAAGTATCATTAATTTTTCTACTTTCCAATTTGGCCTAAGACTGACCTAGTAGAAAAAAAATCAAAAGCAAAAACGAAACAAGCAAAACAAAAAATGTCCACAAAATGAAGAACTAAGTGCCTTTTAGAACTAAGACACATCCATCTCTTACACTGCCAACTGTGTGCTGTTAAAAGGCACAGATGGACCCAGTATGAACTGCTAAAGATGGATAATGATAGGCTCATATTCACCAAGAATTCCAGACCAACTAAGCTTTTTGGCACAAGACACCAGCTTCTTGAACTCAATGTCACAGGTGAGGAGTTGAGATTTTCTGGCCACCACTGAGATCAGCTGTTTTATAATGGATCATTCTGAAAGGGTCCCTCAGTACCTCAGTTTTAACTCTGTTAACAAAGTCCTCTTAACCTTCCATATGAATTCAGTGCTACAATAATTCTCTACCTGCCTCCTTTCCACCTGAATTCACATCTTCTTGAGGTTGGTGCCAAGGACAGATACATCCATATGAACCACTCCCTACCCTCCTAGGAGGGAGTCAAGGATGCACTGTGGCCTGTTGCTGCAAAAGAAGAAAAGGAACTAAAAATCAAAGCAGGAGAAAATATTCCTATTGGGGAGCATTAGAGCTTAATACCCATCCTGAAGTCATAGATTTCAGCATGGGAAGCTATCTAGAGGTTTTTCCTGAGTGTAATTTCATTTGATAATTTCCCCATGCCCAAACCATTGATCACATTAGAATAACTAATGATAGTTGAGCCCGATTCTTTTTCTGCATAGTTGATTTCAGAAATAAGGTTTTAATGGAAGGACTGCACTATAGCTGAAAATCTGTTTTCATACTAGTTCTGCAATCCATATTGACAGTTCTTTGCAGGAGAAGAAGCGATGATAATGGAAGGCCAATTTGGACTCGGAGCACAGAAAAATGATCCACCATCATCAGATCTGACAAAAAGTCAGACTTTTTGTTTTAAGAGACTGTACTCAAGTACATAGATACACTTTTTAAAAAAAATTATTTATTGATTTTAAAGAAGAGAAGGGAGAGGGAAAGAGATCCCAAGCAGACTCCATGCTGAGTGAGGAGCCTCACACAGGGCTCAGTCCCATGATGCTGAGATCATGACCTAAGCTGAAACCAAGAGTCAAACGCTTAATCAATTGAGCCACCCAGGCACCCCCAGTGGTACACAATTTCGCCCTGGATGTAGAAAAGAGAATCAAACATCCAATAATGTAATAGAGTAGAAGCTAGATGACCTTCTGGGTTCCTTCCAAATTTTCCACTGTGGTGGCAATATTTGCTGTTTTGGCCATGAATAAATATCTTGGTCCAACAAATGGGTCAATGGGTCAATTGATATTGGTGGGGTCCATTCACATGGTCCAAGTATTCCACTTTGGTGGCAATATTTGCTGTTTTGGCCATGGATAACCATGGTTACCAACCATGATTGGTTTGCACTGTGTTCTCTGTCCTAAATGAACATGTCCACCATTCTACCAGGCTGAAGTTGAAAATAACAATTTAAGAGAGTACCAGGTCTGGTTTGCATTTCTAACAGAAGTATGGAGAAAAATGATTGTTACAGTCAGGATTTCATTTTCAGCCAGTGAAAGGGAAAACATGTGATGATTAATTTCATGTCTCAATCTGACCAGGCCGGAGGGCCCAAATTAAACACATTACTGGATGTGTATTTAAGGGTATTCTTGGATAATAGTGGCATTTGAATCAATGCATTAAGTAAAGTAGATTGTCCTCCCCAATATAAGTGAGCGTTATCCAATTGATTGAAGGCCCGAATGGAATAAAAGGGTAGAGGAAGGAAGAATTCGGCACTTTTTGCTTCTTGCCTGCCTGCTTGAGCTAAGACACTGGTATTCTCCTTCCTCTGGGGACTGGGATTCAGACTATTGGCTCCCATAGTTCTTAGGCCTTTGGACTTGGACTAGAATTACATCACCAACTTCCCTGGGTCTCTAGGCTGCAGATGACAAATTGTAGGATTTCTCGGTTTATACAAGCCAGTCCTTCATGATAAATCTCTTCCTATAGATATATCCTGTTGGTTCTGTTTCTCTGGGAAGTCTTGACTCATACCCAGGCAGACTTTCTTTAACTAAAACATAAAACATTAATGAAAGGGAAAGATAGTATGGGTAATGATAATGATAGTAGTTTCTATTATATGTCAAACAGTACAACAGGTATGTTCCATAACAAACCACTCTAAAACAAAGTGGTTTTAATAATGGCCATTGATTATACCTCACAGGTGACAAATGGGTCAATGGGTCAATTGATATGGTGGGGTCTATTCACATGTGCTTGAGTTAAATTGGGTCTCTGCTCTGGGCTAGGCTTAGCCGAGGGGACCTTAGAACTGCTCTGCTCTACATGTCTCCATTCTTCCTCTAGGACAAGTGGATAGTCTCTTAATAGATGTAGCACAGGCGCAAGAGGCAGGCTTTTTTTTTTTTTTTTTTTTTTTTTTTTTTTTTTTATTTATTTATGATAGGCACACAGTGAGAGAGAGAGAGAGAGGCAGAGACACAGGCAGAGGGAGAAGCAGGCTCCATGCACCGGGAGCCTGACGTGGGATTCGATCCCGGATCTCCAGGATCGCGCCCTGGGCCAAAGGCAGGCGCTAAACCGCTGCGCCACCCAGGGATCCCAAGAGGCAGGCTTAATCAGTAAGTGCCTTTTCATATCTCCACTTGTATCATTTCTGCTAAGTCTCATTGCTAAAACAAGTCACATGGTCGGTCAAATACAGAATCAGGGGATAGAATCAAGGAATCATCCTCTCTTAGAGAAATAACAAAGTCTTATGACCAAGCTCATGGATATAGGAAGGATTCATTAATGCAAATGACTACAACAAACATCTTTTTTCCTGGCCAGTCTGTATCTGTTCCTACTTCTGAAAAGTGCACCTTAACTCTCCTTTAGGAAACCACTCTTCAAACTTTTGGTCTCTGTGTGCTTGGTTCTCACTCCTAGCTCTCAAGGATGGCATGACTCAGTTGTGCACAGTGACAAACTTCTATCCACTTTGGCCACAGTCATTGGTTCAGAAATAGGCATGTGACCCAAGCCAGGCTGCTTGCTGAAGTCAAATTCTGGGAAATTTGTTGGACTTAATGGGAAAGAGACATCTCATTTTGTTAGGAATTTCTGAGAGGCTAGAACGTGAGTCTAGATATTCTGGGAGCTGTCTGGCTACAATGTGAGGAGAGCCTTGAGAAAGGTGTCGATTTTTCAGTTCAAGGAAAATGGTGAGTGATAGAGCATAAAAAGGCTGAATATATACAACTGATATCCCCCAAACCCCTGGTTCCAGCTGTGCCTAAACTGTCACTACTGAGATTTTCAGGTATATGTGTCAATATTTTC
Source organism: Canis lupus baileyi (assembly GCF_048164855.1). Lineage (NCBI taxonomy): Eukaryota > Metazoa > Chordata > Mammalia > Carnivora > Canidae > Canis > Canis lupus. The sequence goes on along the minus strand of NC_132856.1, from coordinate 15,410,581 downwards.
CCCCTTTTTTCCCTAGACAAGTAGGAATTAGGTTAGATAGAGATAAAGCTGTTATGGAAGTTAAATGTTGAGTAAATTCTTTTGGCCAGGAAGATTATGGCAGGATATTTAAGAGGTCGTTTGAGCTAAATACAATCTCATTTAATGCTTTGATTTTTTTTTTTTAATGACTAAAGAACCCTTTCAATTCTTTTTCCCTAGAAGAGATTATTTACACTAAAGGGTCAAGCAGCAGCAGCAGACACATTTTGAAAAGTGAGTAGTTGGACACCTCTTTCATTTCTACTTGGCAAGTTTTAGCATGGAAATGAGATCTCTCCAGTTAACACCCTAGTTAATTTTCCAGTTGGTCTAACAATGTATTTAAGGAACTTGCTTCCTAAAAGATTAGTTGGGCCCCACTGAATCAGGGAGACAATGTAACCCAATTGCTAGGCAGCTAATCTATTCATTATGTATATTTTCAAAATTTTTTCCAAGGACCAACTGAAGCGTGAGGGATAATATAGCTTTCTTAAGCAATTGCTTTCAAGTTCTGATGAAGAAAGTTCCAAGCACAGATTTCAACAGTCTTTCTCAAAGTTGTCATATTAAAGTCAGTTTGAATTATATCTATAGTTGCCTTTTTGACGCTTCTTCTCCCAACAGAATTCATATTCCAGTCAAGGTGACCCACACTTGATCTTGTTCACATTTGGACATCTTTCCTTATATTCTGTTAGCTTTCTAAAATATCCTCTAGGGCTGAAAATGCAATACATTACAAAAAAAAAAAGAATCCTTCACAGAGTTCCATATATCATCCCAACTGTTCTACTCAAATGTGTAATAATGACTATTCCAATGTTTGTGCTGATGCTAATCTTAGAGACGAAAGAAATATCAAGGGGGAATACATGTACACATTTGCAAACGCTTCTCGAACAACCATGGTAACAATTCCCACAGCAACATTAATATCCCAAGCCAACACAAAAAGAATAAGCACAAATACTTTCCTATGGCATACCATAACCCATAACCCATTCTGAGACATAGAAGCATAGACCTGCGTGTGTGTATTCTTTAAACTCAAGTCGAAAATCAAACACTTACCCAGCAAACTTCATTGACATGGAAGACAGAGTCAGTAATCACTAGCCACATACTCAACTTCCTAAACTTAAATATCCTGATAATCACCTTCATACACACACACACACACACACATACACAAACACACATCTAACACACACACATTCTGCCAATCTTAGTGCTTTATCAGTTTCCCATATTCTATATTCTTCAGAGTATGGGCAGTCACAGTGCTTTTGTTCTGGGCAGCCCTTTTCATGTTGGCAACAATGCTGCCACATTTAGAAGTAAGTCATTTGGCAACAGGTATTGTTTTGAAATATTTCAACTACAGTTGGATTCACTTTCTTTGCAATCATACTCAGAATATAATAACACTGCAAAATGCCATTGGAAAGGTCTTATCCCAGGTTTCTCCACTTTCCCATTCAGATCCAAGAGGCAGAGTAGTTAGATGAATGTAAGAGAAGATCCCTTTCCTGATCTCATCTCCCTTTTTTTTTTTTTTTCTTTCTTCCACTTCTCAGTATTGGGCTATTTTCTGCCAGGTGCTCAAGAAACACTGGTGAGCAAAACAGACCTTTTATTCATGAAGTACTTGCACTAGTAAACCTCTAACAGTTGAAAGTGTCTCTGACAAGAGGACAAGCTTCTATGGGAATATGTAGCCAAGCAATTGGACACACCGGTAGGTCTGGGAAGGTTTCCCTGAGGCAGGAATAGTTAAGATCTGAAAGAGTGAAAGTCAGCCAAAAACATTCAAGAGATCAGAGCAGCAGGCATTAATTATCTGCAGAGAGATAGAAGATGGCAAAGTCGGGAGTGAGAGAAACCCAGTATAACTGGGAAGCAGAGAGTATCACATAGGATTTTGCAGGCAAAAGAAAGGATTTGGGGATGCCTGGGTGGCTTAGCGGCTGAGCGGCTGCCTTTGGCTCAGGGCATGATCCAGGATTGAGTCCCACATCGGGCTCCCCGCAGGGAGTCAGCTTCTCCCTCTGCCTATGTTTCTGCCTCTCTCTCTCTCTCTCTCTCTCTCGCTGTGTCTCTCATGAATAAATAAATAAAAATCTTTAAATTAAAAAAAGAAAGGATTTTAAGAGGATTCTGAAAATAAAAATTGTTGAGTTGAAGTAATGGTAGATAGGTAGGGAATGAGCCATCGCTCAAGAATAGTTTTTATTACTGTAAATTACCCAGGTATTTTCCTTTTTCTTTTATTTAAGGTTAAGGTATAACTGACAAATACAATTGTATTTACTTAAAGTTTGTAATGTGATAATTTATATGCGTATCTATTGTAGTCATTAAAATCATTACCAAATCAAGTTAATTAATATAACCATCACCTCATATTATTATTATTATTGAGAACAGTTAATATCTACTTTCTTATCAATTTCAAGAAGACAATAGAGTATTATTAACTATAATCACCAGGCTGTACATTATAAGATTCTAACTTATTTATAACTAAAATTTTTATCCTTTGACCAACATTTGCTCATTTCCTCCACTCTCAGCCACTGGCAACCACCATTCTACTCTGTTTCTATGCGTTCAATTCTTTCAAAATTTTTTCACATAAACCACAAATACTATATACAATTTGCCTTTCTCTATCTGGCTTATTTCATTTACCATAATGCTACCCAGATTCATCCATGTTTTCTCAAATGGAAAATTTCCTTTTTTAATGGCTGAAACAAATGTTCCACTGTGTGTGTGTGTGTGTGTGTGTGTGTATAATTTTTCTTCATCTATTCATCTATTGATGGACACTTATGTAGTTTCCATATCTTGGCTATTGTAAATAATGCTACAATAAATGTGGGAGTACAGATATCTTTTTGAGATACTGATTTAATTTCTTTTGGATTTATATACCCAGAAGTGGGATTGCTAGATCATATGGGCATTCTATTTTTAATTTTCTTGAGGGAACTCCATATTGTTTTCCATACTATACTATACTATAGTATACTATACTATACTAATACACATACCGCTATACTAATTTACATACCGCCAACAATATAAAAGGGTTCCTTATTCTCCACATCCTTGCCAATACTTGTTATTTTTTGTCTTTTTGGTAATTGCTATTCTGACAGGTATGAGGTAGTAATGCATTGTGGTTTTGATTTGCATTTCCTGATTATTGGTGATGTTGAGCCTCTTCTCATGAGCCATTTGTATGTCTTCTTTGGAAAATGTTTATTCAGATCTTCTGCCCATTTTTTAATCAGTCTTTTTTTTTAGTTTTGTTTGTTTTTTGTTTTGCTATTGTGTTGTGTGTGTTCTTTATATATTTTGGATGTTAGCATCTTATCGGATATATGATTTACAAATATTTTCTTCCATTCAGTAGGATGCTTTTTCATTCTGTTGATTGTTTTATTTGTTATGCAGGAGCTCTTTAGTTAAATGGAGCCCTACCTGTTTGTTTTTGCTTTTGCTATTCTTGCTTTTTGTGTCAGATTCAAAAAATATCATCACCAAGACCTATGTCATGCAGCCTATTGTCTGTGTTTTCTTGTAGAAATTTTATGGTGTCGGGTCTTACATTCAAGTTAATCTATTTTGACTTAATTTTTGTGTATACTGTAAGATAGTGATCCAGTTTCATTGTTTTGTATGTGGCAGTCCAATTTTCCCAATGCTATTTTATCAAAGACACTGACCTTTCCTCATTGTATAATTTTGGCTTCTTTGTCATAAATTAATCAACCATTTGTGCATGGGCACAAATGTCTCTTCTGGGCTGTCTATTCTGTCCCATTAAACTATGTGCTGTTTGTATGCATATATTATACTGTTTTAATTACTATAGCTTTGGAATACAATTTGTTTTTTTAAAAAGATTTTATTTTTTATTTATTCATGAGAGACAAAGAAAGAGGCAGAGACATAGGCAGAGGGAGAATCAGGTTTCTTGTGGGGAGCCTGATGTGGAACTCGATCCTCAGGACCCTGAGATCACTACCTGAGCCAAAGGCAGATACTCAACCACTGAGCCACCCAGGTGCCCCTGTAATACAGTTTGAAATCAAAGTATGTGATGCCTCCAGCTTTGTTTTTTTCTTTTTCTTTTTTTTTCTCAATTCTTTTTGGCCCTTCAGGGTCTTCTATGGTTCCATATACATTCTAGGATTGCTTGTTTCGTTTCTGTGAAAAGTGCCATTAAAATTTTGATAAGGATTGCATTGAATCTGTATTTTGCTTTTGGTAGTATGGAAATTTTACAATATTAATTATTCCAATCCACGAGCACAGAATATCTTTCCAATTATCTATATCTTCTTTGCTTTATTGCATTAATGTCTTGTAGTTTTCAACCTACAGATCTTTCACCTCCTTGGCTAAGCTGATTCCTGGATATTTTATTCTTTGAGATGCAGTTGTAAATAGAATTGTTTTCTTAATTTTGCTTTCTGATAGTTTGTTATTAGTATAGAAACACAATAGATTTTTATGTATTGATTTATTCTGCAACTTTACTAAATTTTTTTATTGAGTTTTAAAGTTTTTTGATGAAGTCTTTAGGGATATATATATATATATATCATCATGTCATTTGTAAATAGTGACACTTCTACTTCTTCCTGTTCAACTTGGATGAATCTTATTTATTTTTCTTGCCTAATTGCTGTGGCTAAGACTTCCAATACTATGTTGAATAAAAGTGGTAAGAGTGGGCATCCTTGTCTTGTTCCTGATCTTAGAAAGCTTTCACCTTTTTACCACTGAGTTTGATGTGACCTGAGAGCTTATTATACATGATTTTATTATGTTGATGTGCATTTGCTGTATACCCACTTTGTTGAGTTTTTATCATAAATAGATGTTGAATTTTGTTAAATGCTCTTTTGGCATCTATTGAGACAATCATGATTTTTATCCTTTTTTTTGTTAATGTGGTATATCACATTGATTTGCAGATGTTGAACCATCTTTGCATCACTGGGGAAAAATCCACTTGATCATATTATGTAATTGTTTTAATGTATCATTGAGTTCAGTTTGCTAATATTAGCTATTATTAGCATTATTATTGCTAATAATATTTTGCTAATATTTTAAAGGATTTTTTCATTAATGTTCATCATAGTTGTTCTGTAGTTTTTTTTTTGTAGTGTCTTTGTTTATTATTAGGGTAATGTTGGCCTCATAAAATTAGTTTGAAAGAGTTCCCTCCTCTTCTTATTTTTGAAGAGTTTGGGAAGGGTTAGTATTAATTCTTCTTTAATTAAATGTTTGGTGGAATTCACTAGTAAAGCTATCTGGTCCTGTGTTTTGTTCCCTGGGAGGTTTCTGATTACTGATTCAATTTCCTTACTAGTAATCAATCAATCTGTTCACCTTTTCTATTTTTATCATGATTCAGTCTTTGTCAGTTGTATGATTCTAGGAATTTATCCATTTCTTCTAGTTTGTCAAATTTGTTGGTATATAATTGTTCATAGTAGTCTCTGATGATTCTTTATATTGCTGTAATATCAGTTGTAACATCTCTTTCATTTTTTATTTTTAAAGATTTTATTTATTTACTCATGAGAAACACACAGAGAGAGAGAGAGAGAGAGAGATTGGCAGAGACACAGGCAGAGGGAGAAGCAGGCTCCATGCAGGGAGCCCAACATGGGACTTGATCCAGGGTCTCCAGGATCAGGCCCTGGGCTGAAGGCGGCGCTAAACTGCTGAGCCATCAGGGCTGCCCCCAATATTTCATTTTTGAAAGCTCCCTACTATTGCATTGCTAATTCCCCCTTCAGATCTATTAATATTTGCTTAATACATTAATATTTGCTTAATTTGTAGGTGCTCTGACGCTAGGTGCATATATATTTATAATAGCTATAACCTTTTGATTAATTGATCCCTTTATCACTATATTAATGATTTTCTTTGTCTCTTGCCACAGTTTTGGACTTAAAAGTCTATTTTGTCTGATATAAACATAGCTACCCCACCTGCTCTCTTGGGTTCTGGTTGCATGAAATATCTTTTTCCATCCTTTCACTTTCAGCCTATGTGTGTCCTTAAACCTAAAGTGAGTTTCCTATAGGCGGCATACAGTTGGGACTTTTTTTTTTTTTTTTTAAAGTAAGCCATTCTATGTCTTTTCACTGGAGAATTTAATCTATTTACATTTAAAGTAATTATTTACCAGTAAAGATTTACGAGTGCCCTCTTATTAAGTTGTTTTCTGGCTGTTTTGTAGTTCTTTTGCTTTTTTCTTCCTCTCTTGCTATCTTCCTTTGTGTTTGATGATTTTTCCATAATGGCATACTTTTTTTTCTTTTAATCTTTTGTGTGTCTACTACGTGTTCTTGCTTTATGGTTACCATGAGGCTACACAAAACATCTTATAACATTCTATTTTAAGCTGGTAACACCTTAGCTTTCATTGCATACAAAAACTACACTTTTACTCCCTCACATACACACATTTTATGTCTTAATGTCATAGCATAGCATAGCATCTTTTTATACTTACATCCATTAACAGATTAATGTAGCTGTAGTTATTTTTAATATTTTTGTCTTTTAAAAAATATTTTATTTATTTGAGAGAGAGCGCAAGTGAGAGATCATTATCAAGGGGAGTGGGTAGCAGAGGGAGAGGGGTAAGCAGACTCTCTGCTGAGCAGGGAGCCTGATGCAGAGCTCCATCCCAGGGACCCAGGACCATGACCTGAGCTGAAGGCAGATACTTAACCAACTGAACCACCCAGGTACCCCTATATTTTTATCTTTTAACCCTTATAGTTAAGTGATTTATACATCACCATTACAGTATTCAAGCATCCTGAATTTGACTGTATAGTTATCTTTGTAGGTGAGTTTTATACCTTCATATGTTTTCATGTTACTTATTAATGTCCTTTCATTTCAGCTTGAAAAACTTTCTTTAGCATTTCTCATAAGGCAGGTCTAGTGGTGATTAACTCCATCAGCTTTTGTTTGTTTGTGAATGTATTTATCTTTCCCTCATTTGTGAAGGAAACCTTTGCCAGAGAAAGTAGTCTTGGTTGGCAGTTTTTGTTCTTGTTTTTTTTTTGGCCTTTAATTATATCATCCCACTCTCTCCTGGCCTGCATTTTCTGCTAAAATATCTGATGATAATCTCATAAGGGTTAACATGTATGTGATAAGTTGTTGTTGTTTAACGTTTGTATGGTTGCTCTTTGGAGAATATACTAGGAAGGGAGAAAGAATGAAATCAAGAAGAGTAATAGAGGCTATTTTAGCAATCCAGAAGGCAAGGATGATGGCTATAGCCACTTCCAAAATACTTTAAAAGTGTCAACAACAGGATTTGTTGCTTGATTGTATAAGTAAGGTAAGAGAAGGAAAAATTCAGGAGGACTCCTTAGGTTTTTGGTATGAGCATGGTCATCAGTGTCCATGAGGAATGGTGGAATAAAAGAGAAAGAATAACTTTTGGATCTAATTCACAATTAATATACACATTTATCAGTGCTTTTCTCATCTCTTTCCCCTGAGGTTATCTGCAGAGAAAAAGTATTAAACAAGCAATTGAAAGGATTTGATACCTTCAGGGAGAGATGTAATAAGACATCTTATTGCTATTAGAATGTTCCACTGAAAACAGTCAGTAACCTCCAGGCCACTGACACATAACATTTATAAAGGGCTTTTATTTGTGGCAGAGGATAAGGACATTCTCCTTTTTTCAGTAGATCGTCTGTCTGTAGTATGAGAGATGACTTATGAAGGTGCCCTCATTCCATAAAATTAAGTTACATTTTTCACCTATGCAACTGTGATTTTCATGCACCTTAAGTTTAAAAGCATCTTGTCTACTTTCCTAGCCCCACTGCAAAAATCCTACAGTGATTCCCCTCTTATGTGCATCTCCCAAGTTGGAAATATCAAGGTAACAGATGTGACACATTAAGACTTTGTTAAATATAGTGAGTGAAGGGATTAAATCCAAATTCCTCAGCTGACAACATGGTCTTCTAAACAACTCAGGAATGGTTGGCATTCAAAAGTTCATTGAATTAACTTAATTGCCTCCCCTATTTCCATACCCGATTCAATATTTTATTTTGAGAGGGGTTTTTTTGTTTGGTTGAATCAAAAATTTGATTCTGAAATGTTCTAATTATATTATATCTTGTGGTGAACTAACTTTGAACTCTGTTACCTCCTCCCAAGGCACAGGACTGGCTAAATTCATTAATTGTCTTTTGATTTCATGGACCATTGAAATGTCAGTCCTTGTGGGTCCCTGCTGAGTGGCTCAGGGTCACCAGTGCCCACAGGGTTTATAATCTTCGTAATTTCAATTATTCCCTCCTTGTCTCTGTAAGCTTTTGGAAGGCTTCCTCCTGGGTTTGCTTTTTCTTTGCTTAGAACTGAGTTTCCTCTCCTGCTAGCTCTTTACACAACTGCATTATTTTTCTGTGCCTTATTCTTTCCCTTGCCAAATTATTAATATTTTCAGGATCCCTTTGCTTCATGCTCCTGAAATATATTTAGCAGTGGTAATCAAAGGCCAACCTTTCACTTGCTATGAAAATAACTACTAGAATCATTTAACCCAGAAAAGATCTCTGCTTCTGGAGTAAAACAGCCTGGCATTCAAATCCCTGCACTGCACTTTCTGGCTGCATAATTCTTGATGAACTATTTAAATCTTTTTTTTTTTTTTTTAGGATTTTATTTATTTATTCATGAGAGACACACAGAGAGACAGAGATTTAGACAGAGGGAGAAACAGGACACCCGCAGGGAGCCTGATGCAGGACTCAATCCCAGGACCCTGGGGTCACACCCTGAGCCCAAGGCAGATGCTCAACTGTTGAGCCACCCAGGCATCCTGATAAACTATTTAAATCTTTCTAAATTTCTTTTATCTGTAAAGTAGGCATGAGGACAAAGCCCATAAAGTATTATTGTTGGTGTTTAATGAAATAGTATACAAAAAAACTTAACAGTGCCGGACACATAGGACACATCCCTCAAATGTCTGCTATTATGGCTATTATTATTATTATCATCTAAGGATGCTGTGCAGTTTATATGTATCTCATTTGCATCCAAAAATGTACTGAGCTCAATGACCAGCACTCATTAAGCATTTGATAAATTTCAAGTATGATTACTTATGAATCAACTAGAATCACAGTATATGGTAGAAGAGATCATTAGATAATTAAAAATTATGTAGGTCAACCCTCTCACTTAACAGATGAGGAAACATTTTCAGAAGGAGAATCAGCTGCCAGAGAAGGCATGAAGGACAGCTCTGGACTCCACTGCAGGTTCTTTTCCTGGTCACCCTCAACCCTGAATAACAAGAAGTGAACAGAGAGGATAATTTTTAAGTTGTTGAGTGGCGGGCAGGAAAGAAAGAAAAATATGTAAAAGAAACTGTAAAATGGATCTAGTAGAGAACCTTAGAACAGATATGGAAAGAACACAGTGGACAATGTTTCCAAAAATTTGCAGGCATAATCAGAGCTTCTTAGAAATCAAATCTGACAATAAAAATTGGAACAAAGGAGAGAAAAGTTAGAGACAACAAAAACCTCAATGTAGAAGTGCAAGGAGTTTTGTAAAGAGCTTAGGGACATAAAGTGTTACACTGTTGTGAGCTTGGTCCTGAAATAAAAGAGCGGCTTATGTGCAGATATTTTCTCAAGAGCCTGGACCCATTTATCACCTGTGAGAGCCTCCGTATTACTTATGATGGGTCCAACAAAGAACTCTTCTTTGATGATAACTCTTACTCTTGCTGCTACTAAATATGCAAGAAAGTGATTACATCTGGCTCAAGATCCCAAGCATACAGGTTGGTTAGGGAAAGGGCAAATAACCATTGGTGACAGCAATGGAGGAGTGAGTCCTAGACAAGGCCCAAATGGGAATTTTAATATAGAATTGCCAACCCAGTGTCACAAAGGGATCCTGGGCTTCCTTGTGGTTTCCTTATCATGAAAGGAACATTTACTTACAAATTTGCAGATGCAAAAGCCAGAGGGAGGGACTAGAAAGTAACAAAGGTATGACAAAAGGCATAGATTTAGATGGAAGTTTACTAAGGGCTTTATGACTTCAGTTTGGGTCCTGCTATATCACTGTCACAAAGGATCTCTGGGGTACTCAATCCAGTTAGAGCATAACAACTCCCCTGTGCTTTGCCATATCATGGGCTTCTTATGTCATGCAAAGTTGTGTAGGGCAAACTGCCTTCCTGTAGCAGAAAGAATCTACATAAAATGGAAAAGAGTTTGGGCAAAGGGAACATGTTTGCTGGGAGAAAAACAAGGCTAAAAGTTTAGGGAAGACTAAGCAAAACCCTTTTAGGGACACAAAATGGGCTTCAGTTTCCAGCTAACATTGACAATGGGGAAGAAATAACTCTCAACACTTCCACTGCTTTTGGATCTCCCTTTAAAGAGATGATTTTCTTTCCAGCCTATGTAGCGTATCCTTAAAATGGTGCTGGCATGACTGAGTACAAAGAAAATTAAAATATGGATTGTGCCTCAAGAATTTAAGAATGTCAAGTCTTTAGGGTTTCAAGCCAAACTCCTTTTTAAATATATACATTAAACACCTCTTAGAAGTATTCAGCACCACTAAGCAGCTAACCTGCATGCCATTTTCTTGGAGTCATGGAAGAGGTCAGCATACAAGAAATTCATACTATTTCTCAATCGGGACATGTCCTGGAATCTTGTGAGGGTCACAAGGAGATGAAGAGAAGAATGCTAGTTTCTGAATGTTTTGGCTTAAATTTTATAGTCTGAAGGGAAGAAAACCCCTGGTGCTTATGCCCCTCTCACATCACTGTACCCAGAGATTCACCACTAAGCCCAGGCATGGCCTGAACATCCTTTCTAGCATCATATTCCAGGCAGTACTAACCAGTCAATAGCATTTGCAACAAGAGGTGCCTGCCACACACCACCCCCAACCCGGGCTAATCCACACATTTCAAATATGAGTTGGAGACAGAGGCAAGATTAGGATCCAATTTGTTTGAAATCCACTTTTAGTGCCTTTATACCTTAATTCTGCTTCTTCTCTTTTTTCTTGTGCTGATGAGGACCCCTCCTCACACACCAGCTGCTTTACTCATGCAATATCCTTTGATATTCCATATAACGCAGATCTAGGTTTAATTCACAGGATGGACAGTGTTCATCTTGTAACTGAGAATAAGAATGAAGATTTGAAAGATGCATTGAGGTCTACTGGCCCTGAGAGTATGGATCCTGGCAGCCTAGCTTTAGCTGTTGTGATCATCCTATCCCCATAATTCAGCTTAACTCAAATGGATTAAGTGCTGAAATATCAGCCCATGATGGCCAGAATTTAGTGTACCTACTTATAAAAAGGCAGAGAATAATGGGAAGAATAAGGTCTTTAGAGTCAGTTAAAGATAAATGGCAATCATCATCTTTCCCAGGCTAGCTGTGTGACCTTGCACAGACTGGATGAACTCTGTGAGGCACACTGCCTTCCTACTAGAAATGGAGCTAATAACACTCACCTGAAAAGCTTGTGAGATCAAATGAGACACTACATGGGAAATGCCATGTCTATTCACTAAATCATAGCAGGTGATCAATAAGTGGTGGCTATCAATATTATGATTGTGATTTTCCCCATATCACTGAAGACAAAAGGACTCCACAGAAAGTAGGATACAGATAAGTGATATTTTAAAATGAGAATTGGGGTGCATGGGTGGTGCAGGCAATTAAGTAATGGCTCTTGGTTTTGGTTCAGGTCATGATCTCAGAATTGTGAGATCAAGTCCCATGTTGGGCTCTGTGCTCAGCACAGATTCTGCTTGAGAGTCTCTCTCTCTGCTTCTCGTCCCCTCCATTCCTCCTCACCACTCCCTGACCCCCCTCTCTCTCTCAGATCAATAAATAAAAAATCTTTATAAAAAATAAATAAATAAAATTAGAATTAAGAGCAAGGGGTTTATCTGATCTCTGAGGTGGAGAGCAACTGAAAGGAGAGGAGGATCAGAAAGATCCCAACTAGAGGTCCAACTGAGCATAGCCTGATTGACTACAAGGGCTGGTCCTGGAACTGGAGTGACAAGGGGACACAGAGCTACTGCAGATGCTGAGGAAAAACCCAGCCTGGCAGGCAGTGCAGACTATTAAAAGGACTTAGCAAAAAATGGGTCATAGAATAAGCAAGAAGCAGACTCCTGAGCTTCTGGTGGTAGAGGGGAAATCTTGGCCAGAATCACCAAAGGGATTCCAGAAGGCAATCTGCATCTGGATACTCTCTGAGCAGGCAGTAGGATCCCTGGGCAGACGAGGGTTAAGGGTGACCTCAGGCTTTGGCAGGGACATTGTGAAATCTCATAAGGGCCTCTGTCCTAGAGGAGCTCCTGTAGAAAGCATGTTACTATGGTGTTATTTCAGTGTCCAAGGTCAGAGGCCAAAGCAGGACTGACTTATAGATGGGGATCAATTTGCAGCTACTTGTGGGATAAAGAAGAGACAAAGTATTGGAACCAGATAGGGTCAGAAATTCATAGTAAGAATTTTAGGGCCAGAGAAAGCTAAGTTTAAAATAATAGTTGGCCGTTTGTCTTAGAAACTGAGAGACCTTAGACATACTGCTTTTTCAAAGCCTCTAAATGTTCATCTGTAAAATGGGGATAAGAGCTAGTAGACAGCATCACAATGGTGACCATATGAAATGGATGTAAGCTACGTTTCTTCACAACCCTGCCTAACACTGATTTAGATATGAACTTTGGTTTATATCTTAATAACTATATAGGAAAAGACACATAATATATGATAATATATAAAACATTATAGCTATGGCCCATTCAACAATGGGTACTATACATGATAATAGCCTCCCTCCATGTGTATATCACTTTTCAGTTGATGGTCTTTGCACATCCATTGTCTTGTTTGATCTTCACACTTTGTGAGGTAGGCAGAATAAGAACAACAATAACAGATTAGAAACAAAATGTTCAGCTGTTTGTAATAATCATGTTTTTTATTTATTAATGTACACAAAACATTAATGTTTTATGTACTAATCATGTTTTTTACTTTCTATATTTTATGATGCTTTAACATCTTGGGGCCTTGTGGAACCAGGGAAGGACCACTTTTCCAAGGGTTAGCTAATTTTGGGAGACTACAAAAAACTTTCCTATAATCTTGCCTCTCATGTGCAAACCAACCAACCCAGAGCCTATACCCTCAACCACCTCCTTTATTTAACTTTCACACACCAAGCAACTTTCCTTTTGTCCTAAATCACTCTAGGGCCAAGTGCCAGACAATTAGAGACTGCTCCTATATCCTAGAGTCTGCTGAAATTTTCCAACTATCCAATCCTAAACTTACTTAGCTTGCTTATCTCACCTCACCCATTCCTTCCCACAAAAAATGCAATAAAGACTAAGTTTTGCTCCACTTCCTACACCTCCTGACCAACTCTGGTACTTCCCCCATGTGGTCCTGTATGGTATAGCATGTCCTTTCCTCTTGGGAACCATGGAGCAACAAATCATCTTTTCAATGGCAACTCTCTCCTGATCTATTAACTTCACCATATCTGAATAAAAACAACATCCCAGATACAGATGGCCAACAGACACATCAAAAGATATTCAACATCACTCATCATCAGGGAAATTCAAATCAAAACCACAATGAACTATCACCTCACACCTGTTAGAATGGCTAAAATCAAGAAGACAAGAAACAAGGAATGTTGGTAAGGATGTGAAGAAAATGGAACCCTAGTGTGCTGTTGGTGGGAATGTAAATTGGTGCAGCCACTGTGGAAAACAGTATGGAGTTTCCTCAAAAAATTAAAAATAGAAGTACCATATGATCCAATAATTCCACAATTGGGTGTTTACCCCAGCAAGGATGAAAACACTAATTGAAAAAAGATATATGCACCCCTCCGTTTCTTGCAACATTATTTACAAAAGCCAAGACATGGAAGCAACATAAGTGTCCATCAATAGACTAATGGATAAGGAAAATGTGGTGTGTATGTGCAATGGAATATCACACAGCCGCAAAAAATGATGAGATTGTGCCATTTGAGACCATATGGATGGACCTAGTGGGTATTGTACTAAATGAAATAAGTCAGACTGAGAAAGACAAATACCATGATTGTACTCACAAATTCAATCTAGAAAAAATGAATAAAGAAACAATAAAGCAGAATCAGAACAATGAATATAGAGAACAAACTGATGGTTGCTAGAGAGGAGATTTGGGTAAAATGTGTGAAAGGGAGAAATAGATATAGGCCTCTAGTCTTGGAATAAGTAAGCCATGGGAATAAAAAGCAGAGCATAAGAAATACAGTTAATGACATTTTAAAAGGGATGCAATGGGACAGATGGAGCTATACTTATGGTGAACGTGGCATAACGCATAACCTTGTCAAATCACTAAGTTATACACCTAAAACTAATGTACAACTGTACTCAAAAGAAACCTCCCCAACATCCCAGATACATATAAAAACAATGTTTAATCAAATAAGGTATAGCACCAGAGTATTAAAACAAATTTTACAGCCTTTAAAAACAATGAAGAGGCATTGTGTCCAATTAAAATGGAAACATCTCAACATTTCAAATGAAAAAAAGGGTCATAGAATAAACTTTATAGTATGATCTTATTTAAGGAAAAAGTATATTTTTTCTTTACATGCACATATGCATGTGTGTGTGCAGCAAGGAGAAAAAAAGGATGTACATTCCTCTACTAGCTAAGGCTACAGCTGAAACAGGGATGGGCTGAAGAGAGTGGTAGAAGGATGTTGAAGAAAGACAGTTTTTTCTTCTTCTGCATATACATGTATTCTCTGAATGTCTAAAACAGTGCTGGCTTCATACATTACTTACATAATAAAGATAGTAAAATAATTATTCAACACCTAATTATTAATATGTACATAGTACGATCACATAGAATGGGTCTTATTCAATCAATGGCTATTATTTGGATATTATCAGACCAAATCTTTCTACAAAAGGGAAATGAGGAGTTACCAGCTTTGGGCCATAATGGGATTTTTAGAGCTAATCAACTCTGATGAACTATTAGGGAAGGGCTTATGCTTGGAAACCAAAACTTTCAAAAAGGCATTTGTTATCATTATCTCTTTATTCCCTAATATAAGATGATTCATTTTCTTGCATCCATAGTTTACAAGAGACTTTTGAATTAAACCTTAAAAGCTAATTTCTTTCTATACTCTGTCTGGACCTAGCATTCGATGCCAATAAAAAATCTCAGAGCAATTTATTTTCCTCTATAATTTCCAAGTAGATCGATACAAGAGTCCTTTATTGCTGCCGTGGCTTCTATAGCCTTTGATGGTGAATCATTACAGAAGGAGAGTTCTGGGATCCACAGATTGGAAGTGGCCAGACTCCATTTTTCATGTGGTTTCTGTGGTTTCAAATGAGTTTGGGGCAGAGAAAAGAGAAACCAGCTTCATACTGTGTACTCCACAGAGTTGAAGAAATGAGCTGCTGAGAATGAGAGGGTTGGGAAAAGGATCATGGTTGAGTAATACTGCAGAAGATAAGTGTAGGGTCTGTGGTCTGACCAGCTTCCAATTTTACCTCTACCCTTTTTGGATGTGTGAACTTTTACAAGGCACTTCACTGCTTTATGTCTTTGTTTTCTCTCTGGTATAATAATAATAATGGTATCAACATTATTTAATTATTATAGAGAATCAATGAAATGATACAAATTCTATATAGTGAGTGTTCAACTTACATTATTTTTCTTACGTTAAGACAGTACACCTTAGTTTGATAGAATTTGTGCCTTCAGTCAAACTCATACGTATTAAGCATCAACTGCATGGTAGCCTTGATCTCTGCTCACAATTGCTGCTTACAGTCTCTTAAGGAGATCAAACATATTCCTGCAAAAACTCAGATAACCATACAAGGTTAATCTTATAATGCAGGGCAAAAATGGGTTGCTGGGCTATTCCATATTAATTGTTTGAGTAAGAAAGGGTATAGGTTCTCAGAAGAAGGAGAAAATGCGTTATGGGATTTACCCTAGGTCTTGGGTCAGGTTTGTTCAGACAGAGAACAATGTAGGAGATATTTTGGGTGAGAAAACAGAAAAAGTGAAGTATCCAGAGGGTGTATGAAGCAAAAAGCAAACCAGTTTATATGGGGAAAGAGTTTTGAAATAATTGACTTTAGTAGATCCAAAACTGATCAAGAAATATTCTAAAATTGATCATGTTCTTTTTTGAAGACTTGAACCTCACTCAAATGAATTCTGAAGCCTTGCTGTACTTAAGATTGTGTCTTAGACACTTGTTAGATTGATTATACATTAAAGCTAAATTCTTAAATCTCTACTATCTAGACTCACTTAGATGGGAACCAATACTAACCATTAGAACAAAATCCAAGACCTAAGGCAGTATTGCACAACACAGTCCTAGCACAGTATTTCCTAAAATGTGTCCCTAGACCACCATCATCATCACCACCTGGGAACTTGTAAAAAATGTGTATCTGTGAGCCTACTACTGATTCAGAAAATCAGCAGATGGGACACAGCAATCTGTAGGTGATTCTGATGCAGTTAATGACAGTTATATCCCATTCCAGTGTATTTTTTCAAGTGCACTTATTTAATATTTGTTTATTGGTTAGCACAGTAAGCTGCTCCTTTATTACCTGCAAAGAGTATTGAAGGTCTCCTATCAACCTCTATTTTAGAGAAAATTCTTAGAAGCAATATATCCTAAGTAGATCTGAAATGAGATTTTTTCCAGCAGTAAGAGGAGAAAAAAAGCAGACAAAAATAATCAAATGATCATTTTAATAATGTAATTTTGCTTCTTGTAATGTGGCTCAATAGAATCACCATGAAGGATTTTTTTTTTTTAAGAATAGCCTGTGTAATTGGAGCATTATGGGTTTTTTGCTGAAAATGCTTTAGCTATAGATGGCCACATCCCATTAGCAAACTTACTTAGAGCCCACAGGAGCTCTTTGACAGGAATATGCTATCATGGTGGTAGTAAAAAGCATAACAATTGATTTTAATTATTTGAACTCCAATATCCAAGTGAGAGATTGATCTAGAGGGTAAAGATTGTGCTAGTACATTTGATGTTCCTTTCTGAAATTTTCTTTTTAGAGAATGATTTTTAGCTGAAAACAACAAAACATGTGAAAGAGAAAAACACAACAAAAAACAAAAACCTAAAACTTAAAGGACAAGAATCAGCAAGTTTAGCTGGATCCCACTATTAAGGTTCCATGGGGTAGCAGAGGAATATCCCAAATATTTTTCTTCCAATTCTTGGTACTGAGACTTGAACTTCCTGTTTTGTGGTATCTGAATATCATTAAATCTAAACATCGTTAGTCCAACATTTCTTCTAGATACGCTGTTTTATATTTTTGAAGAAAACTATGAGGCCAGACACACCATGAGGGCAACTTGAGTGAGCCATTACTGCTAAAACTAAAGTCCTTACAATGGTCTATCAGCCCCTCTGTACTCTGGCTCCTGACTATATCTTTAGAACCTCATCTACTACAATTCTCTGCCTCATTTTTGTCCCAGCCACACTGGCCTTTTTACTATTGCTCAAATCACATACCAAATATCCTTCCAACTGACATTTTGCTCTATCTTTATATCTGCATGATTCTCTATATTATTTCCTCCAGCCCTTGGCCCACATAGGACCTCTTCAGATCATCTTTCCCTGACCATTCTCATCTAAACCTCCAGCCCTCCCTATCCTCGTTTCCCTATCTTATTTTCTGGACATATTATATAATTCACTTAATTTTGTATATTGCCAATTTCCCTCTCCCCCACTACAATATAATCTCCATGAAGGCAGGAGTTCTGTAAATTTTGCTGATTACTGTATTCCCCAAGTCCTGGATCAGTGCCTGGTGGACTGTAGACATTCAATACATGTTGATTAAATTAAGGGCTTGTGAAGGAAAGGCTGAATAGAAATTAGTTACAGAAAAATCTAGAATTTCAATTTTCCTATTAAGGTAGACAAGGGAAAATATCCATGGCTATTTGTTCAAAAGGGACTCTAATAAAAATGTAACTCTTCACACAAAACTTAATTGGCAGGATTTAGCACCTTAACATCAAATGCCAATGGTGACTATAATACAAAGAAGTCAGCATTAAAACACATCCAGGACCGCCAAGGAGATGATCAAGTCTCTACCAGCACCTATTGGAAACCATTTCTCGCCTTTGAGTTCTAGAATAGTATCCTGAGGACCATGTGTCTAGAAGGACTGTGGAATAGACTTTCCAGGCAAAGAAGATGCTGCACCCATTCCATTTCCCTGTTATAGAGCCCTGCACCTGGAGCTGAGAATTGGCTGTCCTGGGATGCCCAAAGTGCTTCTTGAAAGATACTAGATGATTCACTTGGGTGTTATCCTGCATCTTGGAGAAGAGCAAGGAAAATTCTTATCTTCTTTGCAGCAGGAGAGGACAGATTTCACCCAGATCTGAGTCCTCACCCTAATTCCACCACCAGCTATGGATGGCCTTGGGCAAGTCACTTTTCTCTGAACATTAGTTTTTCATCTGTCAATGAGAATAATAATAACAATAGCTATCAAATACTGAGAACTTTATAATATTAAACACTTTTAATATGCCATCTGGTTTGGCATATTCGTTGAAGAAGGCACCGAGGACAGAAGAGCCCCCCTAGTGTGTATCTTAGATCACAAAGAAAGGCAGAGCATAGCTTAATCTCAGGAGAGTCTGACTCCAAAACCTAAGCTCAAAATGACAGCACTGTAACACCTCTCCTATGGAGCACAGAAGTAAATGGGGAGCAAATGGCATCCTGAACAAGAAAACACTTTGAAAATTAAAGCACATTCATCATTGACATTTTATTAGTAAGCATGGTCGAACAGTCTACAACAGAGGGATACTAATGTGAGGTAGCCCTGTATTTTCCCTTGAGAATTAGTGGAAACCTTTTCCATTTACCTTCTGTGGATTTTTTATTGTCATTCTGATCACCTTTATTCAAAATCTCATCAACACTTATTTATTCTCTGGTTGTTTAAGAAGTGGATTCAGAGATGCTGAGTAGCACCAGATGGGTGGGGGGCTGGGGGGAAAAACTGACTTTTATGGCTTCTGTCTTCCCTTGTAGCCTATGGGCAAGTTGGACATCATAGGTTAAATATAGCTCACCACCTACTTGTAGAAAAATTTTAGACAAACCACCTAACTTTAGCCTCAGTTTCCTAATGTTCAAAATGGCAACAATGATTCCCACTCCCTGGGCTAAATTGAGGAACCAAGAGATGATAAATGTGAAGTTTTGAGCTGGGAGGAAGCCCTTAGTGACTGCCTGCAGTGAAATTGCACCCCAGCGTTGTCCTAAATCTCATGCCACAAGCATTCTTTGGCACCTGAACCATGTTCTGCCCTCACATAGCACAAACCAGCACCACTAGTATATCAGTGCCCCCTCCTGTCTGTGCTCAGCAGCCTCCAACCCATGGGGGTACGTAGGAGTGAACAGTTCTGAGAGAATATGCTACCCTCTCCGAGAGGGTCCCCAGATGAGCCCTTGCTGCTTAGTAGTAGTAACTGACTCCTAACCTGACTTCCCTCTCTTCCCTGTCTCACTTCCCTGCTCTTTCATTGACTTAACCAGGACCACTTCCCAAATAAGCTACTGGAACCCAAATTTAAACCCGTTTTTGGGCAATTCAAACTAAAATAATAATTAATAATAATAATAATAATAATAATAATAATAATAATTCCTGACTAAGTTTGTGTTAATCAAATGTGCTAAGCAGAATTCTAGGGTAAGCCCAAGATTCCCCGCCCCATGAAATACATGATCTGCACAGTTCCCAAGACTGAATTTTACCTCCATGATTAGGTTATATTTTATGACCTAGTCAACCTTAATATGGGGAGATTATCTGGGTATTCCCAACCTAATCACCTGAGACCAATTCAGAGCTTTCTCTGGCTGGTTGCACAAAAGGAAGCCCAGAGAGATTCAAAGCAGGAGAACGATTCAACACATGCATCCTTACTATCTTGCATATGGAGCAAGGAATACAAGCTGCTTCTGGGAATTGAGAGCTGGAATTCCACAAGGGAGTCAGGAATCTCAGTGCTACAACCATAGGAACTAAATTCTTCCAAGAATTCATCCTTCCCAAGTTAAGCTTGGAAGCAGATATTCCCCCATAGCCTGCATACAAGAACTCAGACTAGTCAGCACCTTGATTTCGGCCTTCTGGTACCCTGAGCAGAGAGTCCAGCTGAGCCCATTTGGACTTCTCGCCTCTGACACAGGGAAGAAATATGAGTATTATTTTAAGCTTCTAAATTTGTGGCAACTTGTCACACGGCAATTGAAACTAACATACCCAGCAGAGATAATTACCTAAATGTCTAGTCTGGTGATAAAATCAGGTGCTATTCCTCAAGAAATATTCAAATAATACTTCATAAATAGTATGGTGTATTTATCCACAATCTTTTCAAAACACCTCAATATTTCCTTAGTTTTAGTTTTAGTTTCCAAATCACTTCCATGCTAAAAAAGGAATATGACAATACAGGCATTTCAAAATTAAACAATTAAACAATAGATCCTGATGGGACATTTAAAATAAATTAAACCATAACGAGGTCAATATAAGGGAGAAAAAAAAATATCTTCCTATGAGGGTGGGGGTGGGAGTAACAGGTCCAATGATGTAATGTATTTTAGGGTACCACCTTATTACTAAATTAAGCTCCTGATACCTACATGAAGAAGCCATGAGTTTAGGCAGAAATGTTAAGCCTCTCAGTTTGCTCTGAATTTGCACCAATCCCAGTCTGCAGAGTTTACTCCATGGCCACTTTTCCTACTTCTAAGTGCATATGCTGATACCCAGACTCACCAAAATGGTGTATATTCTAATAAAATCAGAAATGAAGAGATTGTCAGATGTGCTTTCCCTTGCTAGAGGTCCTCAAGCTACCAAGCCTTGATGCAGTCAGGAGCAATGCTGGGCCCAAGGAGTGTAAAGAATCAGCAAACGCAAAAGATAGCCATAAAAACTGGAGGCAATGAAGAGCCACCAAACAAATGTGGTTAATACGTGCTGAGCTTATGCAAAGAGATAACCCACAGGGCCATGGGGACTGATGGCAGCCCAGGAATTTACTTTCACCTGGTTGGTTTCCATCATTCATGTTTGCTGTTGGCTATGGTTTGTGATTTCAACCTTGGAAGTTTTACTCTTTTTAAAGGGTCACAAACTACTGAAACACATAATGTTGTTGTGCAGGGGCATTTGGAAGGGAATCTAGTATTAAGATGATTTTTTTCAGTCTCAGATGATGTGACTGAAGCCCAGAGAGAAGGGCCTTGACTAAGCACAGCACAACAAATGAGTGACAGAGCCAGGCCTGACTGCAGGTTCCATTACTTCTATTTAATAAACACTGGCATTTCTTCTCTCCAGTTCTCTCAGATATTTAGAAGCACTGATAGGCCTACTCTTCTAACCACCTCCCCCCCTCCATACATCTACTGTACAAGTATCTGCCAGAGTAATGCTTTAAAATAAGTACCATATCATGTCATTCCTCTGCTTCAATGGCATCTCATCGTACAAAATAAAATCCTAGACTTTTTACACTTCAGGGTTTTAAGGTTATATTATCTATGTCCTGCCTGCCATGTTGACTTTTCCACCCTACTTTCCTTGCTCATAGCTATTCCACACTCATCTTCTATTCATTAAGTGCATCTACCTTGCTTCAACCTCAGGACCTTTGTACTCGATGTTCTTTCTGCTGAAGATCCTTTACAGTGTTGATTCTTTCTTATCATTTGGGTCTCAGCTATGATAGCACTTCTTTAGAAAAGCCTTCGCTGACCACCCAGTCTAAATCACCCTCACCTTCTAGCAGTCACTTTCTAATTCCAGTATCCTGTCTATTTTCTTCAAGCACTTTTCACAGTTTGAAGTCATGGTATTCATTTGTGATTTTACATGTTGTCTTCTCCCACTAAAATGTAAATTCCAAAAGAACAGGATCTCATTTATAATCTTCATAAGCATCTTGTATCCACAGTATTCAAAATCCTACCTACTACACAGAAAGTCTTTAAAAATCATTGGCTGGACAGATGAATGAATGAATGAATACTATAACTGCCATCTGCCATAATGTATATGATAACCTCTATTAATCAGAATATTTATCTATCCAAAATAGAGTAGCCCCTTCCTAAATATGTCAGAAAACAGAATTTCCAACACACTGATGAGTGTTACAGCTAGCTACCCCAATGAAATCATTTAAGAAGCCAACTGAAGAGGCCTATATAGAAAGCAAGAAAAACAAATGTAATTTGTATCCACTGGGAACTGACTATCTAGGATAGAGCTGACTAATAGCAAACCATTTACCCTTTTCTTTGGGTTCTAGAGTTGAATTTGTTTATTTTCCCCTACTGTGCTAAAAGCAGATTCTTTTCCTCTCTCTTCTTCCATGGACTCAATGAATTTGCAAAGGAGATAGGATCTCCCTCCTTTTGCTATTCCTTCAGGGTAAAAAATAAAGCTTTTTCCCTCCATGGAAACAAGAGTCACTTCTCTCATAGAGCTTATAACTGACTCACTGAATACTGCAGCCAGAAAAGGTGCTCTTATTAAAATGTTTCCTATATTATGTCAAAAGCCTCTTCAGTCTAATAAATTGTGTTTTTTCTTAAATTGATATATCTAGGTATTATATCTCAGCCAATATTGTTAATACCATCATATGTTCATGTGAAAGAAAATATGTGAACTATTAATGTTTCCCAATTCCTGCTAAGTTATATATTTAACCTTTTAGGGAGTACTTAGGCTTTCTTCTGACAAAAAAAACTTTTAGAGATGTATCGCCCTCAAATTGAAGACAATCACTAGTAAAAAACCAGCAGTTATTTTTGCTTCCTACTTACTTTTTGCCCTTCATAAAAACTCATCCCCAGGGAGCTGACAAATAAAGATAAATTACCAGTCTAGAGCATTCTAACTAACTAAGGCACTGTAGTCACCTAAATGAATCTCAAAACGTACACTTTGCTATGTTAGCTAAAATTTCTCCTCTCTTTGTCTTCTACTACCTGACCTAGAAATACATAATACCAAGAAAAGATTGTAAAATACGGGTTTATTGTCATGCTGACTGTACTTTTGGATTTAATGATACTCCTTGCCTGGAAAAGGGATTGCTCTATGCCTGGGAAAGTCTGTGATGCAAGTTCTGCACCTTCTCTACCTTACAGAAAATTCCTCTTTTCCATATAAAACAGCATATATATGACTTTCAATCAATTCTAGACAATGTGATAGGGTCTGATCAAATCACATATCCACCTAATTTATTTTAAGGACTGCTATTATTAAATACAGAAATATATATCTAATTATAACAGAAATCATAAAAGCTAACATTTACTTAGTTTTTATTATGTGCTAGAAGCTCTTCAATGAGCTACATACAATATATCATTTAATCTTCACCTTCATCCTACAAAGTGGATTTTTAAAAAAGATTTTATTTACTTATTTTAGAGAGAGAGAAAGAGAAAGTGGGGGAGGGCCAGAGGGAGAGAGAGAGAGAGAGAATCTCAAACAGACTCAACTGCTGAGCACAGAGCCTGACTCCAGGCTCAATCTCATGATGCCAAGATCATGACCTGAGCCAAAACCAAGAGTTCGATGCTTAACCAACAGCACCACCCAGGTGCCCCATAAGGTGGATATTTTACTACTGTGATGATGAACACACTAAGAACAAGACATTTGAGAGACAGATTGCTTAAGTTCATAACCCAACACTGCCATTTATCTGTGACATGACCTTATTTAAGCCCTCTAGGCTTCAGTTTCTTAATCTGTAAAATGGAAATTTTAGTAGTTATCTACCTCATAGGGTTTTTGTGAGTAGCAGATTATATTTAAAAAAAGACATAACAGGCTTTAAAGAGTTAATGTCACTGCAGAGAACATTACACTAGAGTTTTCCAAACTTTGGGCATTTTTATACCATATACAGAATTTGGGCCACACTCGAATGTACCATTTTATTATTAAATATTTAAGACTGCTATTTACTTAATATTGCCCCTTTGCAGTGCAATTCTGACACTATCTAGAGTTAGGTCAAGTTCCAAAGCTAAGGGAACAGTGCTCCACAAGACTAGCTCTCCTTCAGGCACCAACCACAAGCTTCAGGGATCCCAAACAAATTCACTCCCACTGCCTCTTCAAATTTGATAATTTGCTAGAATGATTCACAGAACTCTGCACTAGACATATGATTATAGTTCTACTATAAAGAATACAGTCAGGACAAGCTAAATGCAGAGAAACATAGGACAAGGTGTAGGAGGTTCCCAAACACAAAATTTTCATGTCCTCAGGATGCACATTAATATGTATTACCAACCGGGAAACTCAGCCAGAGCTCAGTGTCTAGAGTTTTTATCCGGGTTATTACACAGCCGTGAATGACCCACTGATCACATGACTACACTCAATCTACAACCTACCCAGAGGTTGGGTTGATATCTCTTGTCTTAGAGCCCCAATATTTGAAACATATGGTTGGTTTTAGGGTTTTTTTGTGTATGTTTCCTTTTTTTAGCATGGCACCTATCTATCTTGAAACTATCTAGAAGTCCACTGTGAGCCATTTGTAGCATAAACTGAAAAATCCACAATGAATAACAAAAGCATTTCTATCACTTGGCAATTCCAAGGATTAAGAAGTTATCTCTAAGGAACCAGGGACAAAGGCCAGCTAAATTCTTTATTATGAAATACTTTTCAATCAACTCACTTTTTGCCTGAAATAAACATGTCATCATTGTAAGCAATAACATAATGTAATCACAGGTTTGATGTGCTAGTCATAACTTTTCTAATATATAATAAGAGAGATAAGTAACTTAAAATTGAAAATGTTTATCTGCATGTCATCCCAAATCATCTCATATCACCATTTATGCATTTATTTTTTAAGAGCTAAGTTTTTACATTATTTCCCCAACAAATCCTTACTATTTTATTTTATGTGTTAGATGTGTTCCATATATAAGTAAAATTGGATTGTGTGAGCTATGAGGAACTGTCAGAGTCACATTGTCCTTTCTTTTCATTTTATACATATGGAAACTAAGACCCAGCACAGGGAAGTGATACATCCAAGTTCACACAGGTAGGATTCCATCTCAGTCTTTTGATCTCCAATACAGGGATCCTTTTACTACTTTAAGTGAGCTCCTTTGGAATTGCTCTAAGGGAGAGAAGTTAGGGTAAGCCTGGCATGCTTTGTACTAAATACTGATGGCATCGTAAGCAGGGTGCAATGTGCAAAGTGCTGAGGATGGTGAGTTGGGCTGACCAGCTCTCCAATCCATGAACCAAGTTAAGTCAGCTGGTTTGCTGCCATTCAGGGACCGATTGCTATTTTTTCCCCCAGTATTTAGTGGACACTTTCTTGTTATATCCTTCCTTATTCCAGCCTGCAGGCTTGGAGAAACCCATTTGCAAGATCTCCTATTCATCTATTTCAACATGAACCTTCAAAAATAATCACAATGTGGTGAACATGAAACTGAAGAAAAGCTGGCATAAAGAATTTGCATTTAAAAAGCAAAAAGGCAATCATCTTAGGAACTTTCCTCAATCTTGCTAAACAACTCCACTCTGCACAATAATGTTATTTGTCATTTGCCTAATGGGAATGATAAAGTGAGGGCAGAGACAGGCATCTATTTGTAAGATTCAACATTGATTTTTTTCCCCCTTACATATGTGCCCAGACACAGTTGTGGTGAATAATCTTTTAAAAATGTAAAAATACATTAAATAGATGAATGAGCCTCCAATAAATGTGTACATGAAGAGTTCTTTATTTGACACAGCTTTCTGCCATGAAAACTAAATGCATTCCTGGAATACACTGCAAGTAATCTCTTGACAGCTACTATTTTGGACAGTGATATTTTATACCCATGTTTAAAGTAAACTCTGATATGTTTTGATTCATTGTTCTTTCTCTTTTTTTGTTCACCCAGTATCTAAATCCTGCGATGATCCTTTGCAAAATCTCCCTTTGTCGTCCTCCTTGCCTCTCCTTTTGTCATCACACTGTCCAACCTTCCTTTACTTTGTTTCTGGATAACAGAAAAAAATTCTGAGCTGGCCTTTCTGGATCCAGGGCCTCCTAACTACTCACTTCTCTGTGCAGTGATGCTCTTCATCAGTCCTTGAGGTCATTAGGTCACTGCCCTTGCTAGAAAGGCTGTATACTGTGCTAGGACTCAGAGGAGCTGATCTCAAATCCTGACTCTTACACTTATTAGCTGTGGAACTTTAGGCATGTGAATTTATCTTTCTGAGCCACAGTTTACATATCTGTGAAAGGAGGATGAATTGCATACCTCCTAAAGTTATTATGAGAATTAAATGAAACAACCCATGTAAAGTGTTTAGCACAATGCCTGGCATGTTGTAAATGTCCAATAAGTGGTAGCTATAAAAAGCTATGTTATCTATTGAACCAAGCCTAGGGTTTTTTAACTATATTGCAAAACTCTCCAAAACCGAAGCCATCTCCCATGCCTTTATGTTTTTGTTATTTATTTCTTAAGCAATGTAACCAATGAATGACTCAGTCTAAGCCTGAAAAGACTGAAACTCTGAGCAATCTGTCCCCAAGGAACTATGTTCCTGTTACAAAGCACATGCAAGGCACCCCAATATACCATTTTATTAATTTCCATTCAGTCCCAGGTTGGCCAAGCCTAATTACCAGTGTCAAGGAGTCACCACTTGTCACCCCAGATGAAGCTGCCTGCTGATCATGTTGGTAGAAATACAAACCTCCTGAGTCTGATGCTAGTCCTACTAAAGGATGAGCTCCAAGATCATCAGAGGTCAGAATCTTTGCCTGGCTCGTGAGATTTAAACCTTCACACTGCCCTGTTTTCATATGTGCTGAGCCTCTCTCCCCAGCTCAACTATGAGTTGCTTGAAGATAGAGAAAACCTCTCATATATCTTTTGTCATTTCCAGGGATAAAATTCACTTTATAAATGACATAAAGGAGTTGTTTTGATTTGGTCTTTGGTCTGAAACACAGTGCCCAAAGATAGAGTAGACCAAGCACTATTTCCTTCCTCACCTTTCCTACTCCTTCCTTCTGAAAATTTAAGTGAAAGGACAAAATTGTGCCTGATGAGGAAACTTTCAGTTTCAAGTAACAAGAACCCAATTCAAACTAGCCTTAGCAAATAATAATAATAATAATAATAATAATAAGAAGAAGAAGAAGAAGAAGAAGAAGAATTTACTGGCTCACTAATTAAAAATTTGATGCAAGCAAGTCTAAATTCAAGCAAGTCTAGCTCTAATGATATCAAGAACTTGTCTCTTTCCATCTGCCTGATATCATGAAGATCTCCAGCAACTCCAATCTTACCTCCTATCATCCTAACTAGTAAAAAAATAAAAAATAAAAAAATAAATAAAAAAAAAGTTTCTCCTTTCCAGAATTTAGGCCCACTGGTTTGACTGGCTAGTCTTGAGTCCCAAGCCCTCTGCAAAACTATTTATTGTATTTGGGAGAGAGCAGAGCCCTGGAGTGATAATCTCCTCCTAACTGAATGCAAATGAGCGAAAGATAGTTCCCTAAGAAAAAACTAGAGCTGTTCCAAATAAAAGAGAAATCCACATTGGCTAGAGAAGAAGATATTTATTAGGCCATCCAAGGCTCTAAACCTTTCAGCTACCTTTGGAGCTGTTTAGCAACTTAAAGACTGGGTCAATTCCACTGACAAATCCTTAGGGCATACTTCCCTCTGCAGTTAGAGTATCATTTACATAACATATCCCAAGGGTAAGTTGCTCCTAAGTTATACATCTTCCCTGTTCGTGTTTGTAGTGTTCCTGTTTGGGTTCTTAGGTCCTTGAAGAGCTGATCTGTTAAAGCTGGATCTCACAAGACACTGGCTCTGGCTGGTCTAAGGGCAAATGGAAGAGGATAATAAAAGCTTAACTGGAGCTTGAGTTTTGCTACAATCAAGTCAAATGTTCCCTCTCTTGATGTCACAGGGTTCCTTCTACTTCCTTCTGTATATTTCAGTCAGTCCATCATCAATTAACATTTATTAATTGCTTATATGGGGCAAGCACCAGGGTGAAAGTAATGTGAAGGCATGGAGGTACAAACAGGAGATTTTAAAGATCTGCAAGCAGGGCAGCCCTGGTGGCACAGCGGTTTAGTGCTGCCTGCAGCCCAGGGTGTGATCCTAGAGTCCCCGGATCGAGTCCTACCTTGGGCTCCCTGCATCGTGCATGCTTCTCCCTCTGCCTGTGTCTCTGCCTCTCTCTCTGTCTCTATGAATAAATAAATAAAATCTTTATTTTAAAAAAAAAAAAAAGATTCTCTCCCTCTGCCTCTACCCCTCCCCCTGCTTGTCTCTGGAAATAAATAAATAAATAAATAAATAAATAAATTTTAAATTAAAAAAAAAATAAAGATCTGCAAGTAGAGTGGTAGGGGAAGGCTGGTGTTTTGGAGGTGTTGGTGGGAAAAGAGAAGCAGTATGAGATGAAGCCAGAGGCAGATAGATGGAGTAGATGTGTAGATGGGCCAAGTACATTCCTCTTCAAGAAAAGTCTTGCTCTTTGGTTGCAGGGAGTACAATCTGCAGCTGGACTCCCACGATCAGCACGTTACGGTGGCCCTCAGTTACAGAGAGTTGTTTTTCCAAGTTTTTATTCCTGGGGCAGCCTACAGGGGCTAAAGGCCTGCTGTTTGCGGCCTAAAGGGGAACACTCTGATAGACAGAACTCCTCCAGAACCTCCAATGGGTAGGTTAACCAAGGCCATGTCAAGCCTGCGTCATAGTTTGACTTCTTTTCTTCAATACTGCTTTCCCTCCTTATTTTCATTGGCATTGCTCTCCAGTAAATATCTGGAACCCCAAACTCCATCTCACTTCTGCTCCTAGAGAGCTCAACTTAGACACCAGAATGGATCACACCACAATAAGTTTTGTATATAAAGCTGAGCCTGTACCTTTGCTCAAGAATTTCATAAGGATGGGATGCCTGGTGGCTCAGCAGTTGAGCATCTGCCTCTGGCCCAGGGCATGATCCTGATCTGGGGATCGAGGTCCGCATCAGGCTCCCTATGAGGAGCCTGCTTCTCCCTCTGCCTATATCTCTGTCTCTCTCTGTGTGTGTCTCTCGTGGATAAAAAAAATAAATAAAATCTTAAAAAAAAAGAATTTCATAAGGAGAATCAATGCATGAACTATGCTCTATGAACTTTTAGTATCTCCCAAAGTTTGAAATAAACACCCTGACTTGTTACAAAGGTGGGAAAACAAAAAATAAAAATGACTCTATTGTATACATTGAACAACCATTACTGAGTGCCTGTTTAGGGGAAAAACTGAGGCATCAGAGATACATAAGGTAAAACATGGCACATGGGAGATAGTCCCTGAGAAGTTTCAAACTGGTTTTGAGAGTACATGTGAGCCAAAGAGACAATGTGAAAATGAAGATCTAAAACACACTATTGTAGGATGTGCTTTGTATTAGTTTCCTAGAGTTACTGTAACAAAGTACAAACTGGGTGGCTTTAAGCAATAGAAATTTATTCCCTCACAATTCTGGGGACTAGAAGCCCAAAATCAACATTCAGCAGAGCCATGTTCCTTCTGAAGGTTATAGGGAAGCATGTGTCCTCAATTCTTCCCAGCTCCTGGTATTGTTGGCAGTCCTTGGCATTTTGGGTTTGCCTCTATCATCACATGGTGTTCTCCCTGTGTGGTTGTGTCTCTGTTTTCTCTTCTTATAAGGACACCAGTCATATTAGAATGGGGCCTATCCTAAAGTGATATGACTTCATCTTCACTTGATGACATCTGTTAAGACCATATTTCCAAATAAGGTCATAGTATGAGGTTCTGGGGTTAGGGCTTCAACATATCTTTTTGGCGGACACAATCAAACTCACAACAGGCTTTAATAAGAATGTCATTGCCTAGACAGGTAATCATCACAATGGTTAGAAGCACCAGTTTTAGAGTCAGATAGTCTAGTGTTGAAATTTTGGCTTTCCACTTACGACACGACACTGAACAAGTTACTTTCTTCTCTAAGTTGAAATGACCTTATGTGTAAAACAGGAATGATAGCAGTATGTGTTCACCAAGATCCCTCTCTCCTCTTCCTCCAGTCACACTCCCTACTGATGTTATACACGGTCATTTGATTTTCCGTGGCTGATTCTAACAGAAGTGATATATGTCATTCCAGTGTAGAAGTACTGAAGAGTTTAGCACCCCATTCTCCTGGCTTTCATCCCTGCCATGGCTAACCCTAAAGGTTTGTGTTGAGATAATAGCATCATCCTCCATCAGCCTACCTTCCTAAATGATAGTGATAAACAAATACTCCCATTTATCTGCTGAAGAAATGTAGTGTGAAAATGTAGTGTGAACAAGGAAAATCTTTGTTCCACTTAGCCTTTGGGATTTGGGTATTATTTGTTACTATAGCATAACCTACCTTGTCCTGATAGTGTTTACCTCAAAGGACTGGTATGAGGCTTAAATAAGATGAAGCATATAAAGTGTTCAGCATGGTGCCTAACACATAAGAAGCTTCAATAGTACTATTTTTATTTTGCCTAAGGGAGCAGATATATTGCAGCATTTACATAGCAAAAATTCTGTGAAGGTCCATTCTCCTTCTATAGTATGGGGGGGGACTCATATTCAACAGTTATTATATCTCTCTACAATGGTAACATTTATTGAATGCTTACTATGTGCCAAGTGCTGTTCTAATGGCTTTACATGCATTAACTCATTTAATCCTACATCTACCACAGGAGATAGGTACTAGGATTATCCTTTTTCACAGGTAAGGAAATTAAAGCACAGCAAGGTTGAATAACTTGCCCAAAGTTATAAAGCCAGGAGATGGCAGATCAGTAGTTGTACTCACACAATCCAGCTCCAGCCTGAGCCCTGCCCTAGACTCACATTCTTACACAAACAAGTACAAACAACAGAGCATGTTTGAGAACTTTCCAGGACTCTCTTGGAAGGGAAAGCAGAAGTAGAGGAAGAAGCATCTTGCTTTCAAGATGCCCCAGGGTCAAATTACCCATTATCCCAGGAGAGTAACAAAATGCTTTTCGGTCTCATCTGCTAAACTCAGGCAAGCTGGATACAAAACATTTGCAACCTAGGGACATCGTTTTGCAGTGCCATCATGAACAGACCAACACATTTGGTTTTAGCTAGACATTTACAAAAAAGCAGGGCACACCGCCTTGAGACTGAGCACACACATAGGAGTGACAGATGCTGCCCACGAAGGCTACAGGCCCTTGTTCTCCAAGGCTGCAGGAGAGAGGGAGTGATGTAGAATTCCTCTGGAATTTAGAAATGATGGATTTATAACAGCCCCCTCAAATTGATTCCATCTGAGTTTATGTGGGTTTGGCCCTTGTCCCTGCCTTCCCTGAAAAGCCCTAGAATGGCAGGTAATGAGAGTACAAAGCCTTTTCCAGAGCCAAGTTCTATTTGCTGAAATCACCCCAGGATCTTGGAGTCAGAAGACCAGATGCATATTTTACATGCCATGGTTTTCAGGGAGAAACATTTAGAATGGCCCATCTGTATTAGTGTATTAGTTTCCTAAGGCTACCATAGCAAAGTATCAGAGACTAGGTGTTTTAAACAACATAAATTTATTTTCTCACAATTCTAGAAGCCAGAAGTCCAAAATCAAGGTGTCAGCAAATTTGGTTTCTTCTGAGGCCTCTCTGCATGTCAGGCAGATGGTGACCTTCTCACTGTGTCTTCACATGGTTTTTCTTCTGTATCTATGTGCTAATGTCCCATGAGAATGCCTACCCTAATGACCTCATTTTAATTTGATTACCTTTTTAAATAACACATTCTGAGATAGTAGGGGTTAGGATTTCAACATATGAATATGGAGAAAACAACTCAGCTCATAATATCATCCAGTAGAGCAACTATAGATCTTTAACTAAAATAAATAGTTCCACAACCTCTTAAATAAGGGACTTGGTTCTGTATCATTCTGGTTGGAGATTATTACTCGAATTTACAGCTTGTTTTGTTCAATCAGCTATTCTTTCTTTATTGTGAAAAAGGAGTGAATTAGTGAAAAAGCTAATGCCCTTTGTGATAGTGACTTTGTGGTCAGAATCAAATAGAGGTGGCTACCAGCTGGTCATACTGAACATACATGTTCACATATGAGTAATCTCATATCCAATAATACCCTATATTTCCATATAGCCCTTCACAGTTTCAATTACTTTTATCTTAATTATCTTTCTATCTTCACATCATGTTATAGGTTAGGCTCTGAAGATCCCCAGAAAGAGGAGATAACTCATTTCACATCACACAGCTACATGGAAACAGAGTGGGTGGAGGCAAGAACACTAGTCTCTGGAATCCTAGTAAAACTCAGTAATTCAATAAGCATTATTATCTGTTTTCTGGATTTTTTTTTTTTTTATTAAATGGCCACTGCATTTAGAGGCTTATAGCTACAATGGCAAATGGAGTAATGGCTCCAAATAAGAGAAATTGTTCTTTCATAAGTAATATATATTTTTTTCAGAAAGATTTATTTGGACTTGATAGGCTAGGATTTCTCAGCCTCAGCATTATTGACACTCTGGACCAAATACTTCATTGTTGGTGAGAGCTGTCCTGCACATTTTAGAATATTTAGAGGAATCTTTGGCCTCTAGATGCCTGCAGCACACACCCACTCCTACACCAGCTGTGACAACCCAAAATATCTCCAGGTATTGCCAAATGACCCTTTGGGCCCCAAATCATCAATGGTTGAGAACCACTATTCTAAGTCAAAGAGAAACTATCCCTGCAAATGTTTTAAAAATATGCATAATTAGGGCACCTGGAGGGCTCAGTCAGTTGAGTGTCCAACTCTTGATCTCAGCTCAGATCTTGATTCCAGGGTCATGAGTTCAAGTGCTATGCTGGGCTTCATACTGGAGCCTACTTTAAAACAAAAAGTATATATGATTAACATGTACTTTTACAAACCAACTTAACCATCATATTTATACTCAACTTAGGTTCAGTATTCTATTCCTTCTTCTCTGTCCAACGACCACCAAATGGAGAAAGCAACTTCTTTTTTTTAAATAAATTTATTTTTTATTGGTGTTCAATTCACCATCATACAGAATAACATTCAGTGCTCATCCCGTCAAGTGCCCCCCTCAGTGCCCGTCACCCATTCACCCCCACCCCCAGCTCTCCTCCCCTTCCACCACCCCTAGTTAGTTTCCCAGAGTTAGGAGTCTTCATGTCTGTCTCCCTTTCTGATATTTCCTACCCCTTTCTTCTCCCTTCCTTTCTATTTCCTTTCACTATTATTTATATTCCCCAAATGAATGAGACCATATAATGTTTGTCCTTCTCCGACTGACTTACTTCACTCAGCATAATACCCTCCAGTTCCATCCACGTTGAAGCAAATGGTGGGTATTTGTCATTTCTAATGACTGAGTAATATTCCATTGTATACATAAACCACATCTTCTTTATCCATTCATCTTTCGATGGACACCGAGGTTCTTTCCAGTTTGGCTATTGTGGACATTGCTGCTATAAACATCGGGGTGCAGGTGTCCCGGCGTTTCATTGCAGCTGTATCTTTGGGGTAAATCCCCAGCAGTGCAATTGCTGGGTCTAGGGCAGGTCTATTTTTAACTCTTTGAGGAACCTCCACACAGTTTTCCAGAGTGGCTGCACCAGTTCACATTCCCACCAACAGTGTAAGAGGGTTCCCTTTTCTCCGCATCCTCTCCAACATTTGTGGTTTCCTGCCTTGTTAATTTGCCCCATTCTCGCTGGTGTGAGGTGGTATCTCATTGTGGTTTTGATTTGTA
The DNA here is from genome assembly GCF_048164855.1 of Canis lupus baileyi. Lineage (NCBI taxonomy): Eukaryota > Metazoa > Chordata > Mammalia > Carnivora > Canidae > Canis > Canis lupus. The sequence continues at coordinate 15,376,427 of NC_132856.1, read as the reverse complement.
TTTCCCTGATGGCAAGTGATGCAGAGCATTTTCTTATGTGCTTGTTGGCCATGTCTGTGTCTTCCTCTGTGAGATTTCTCTTTATGTCTTTTGCCCATTTCATGATTGGATTGTTTGTTTCTTTGCTGTTGAGTTTAAGAAGTTCTTTATAGATCATGGAAACTAGCCCTTTATCTGATACGTCATTTGCAAATATCTTCTCCCATTCTGTAGGTTGTCTTTTAGTTTTGTTGACTGTATCCTTTGCTGTGCAAAAGCTTCTTATCTTGATGAAGTCCCAATAGTACATTTTTGCTTTTGTTTCTTTGCCTTCGTGGATGTATCTTGAAAGAAGTTACTGTGGCCTAGTTCAAAAAGGGTGTTGCCTGTGTTCTCCTCTAGGATTTTGATGGAATCTTGTCTCACATTTAGATCTTTCATCCATTTTGAATTTATCTTTGTATATGGTGAAAGAGAGTGGTCTAGTTTCATTCTTCTGCATGTGGATGTCCAATTTTCCCAGCACCATTTATTGAAGAGACTGTCTTTCTTCCAGTGGATAGTTTTTCCTCCTTTATCGAATATTAGTTGACCATAAAGTTGAGGGTCCACTTCTGAGTTCTCTATTCTGTTCCATTGATCTATGTGTCTGTTTTTGTGCCAGTACCACACTGTCTTGATGACCACAGCTTTGTAGTACAACCTGAAATCTGGCATTGTGATGCCCCCAGATATGGTTTTCTTTTTTAAAATTCCCCTGGCTATTCGGGGTCTCTTCTGATTCCACACAAATCTTAGATAATTTGTTCTAACTCTCTGAAGAAAGTCCATGGTATTTTGATAGGGATTGCATTAAACGTGTAAATTGCCCTGGGTAACATTGATATTTTCACAATATTAATTCTGCCAATCCATGAGCATGGAATATTTTTCCATCTCTTTGTGTCTTCCTCCATTTCTTTCAGAAGTGTTCTATAGTTTTTAGGGTATAGATCCTTTACCTCTTTGGTTAGGTTTATTCCTAGGTATCTTATGCTTTTGGGTGCAATTGTAAATGGGATTGACTCCTTAATTTCTCTGAGAAAGCAACTTCTGAGTCCAATACTTAACTCCCGCATGCCCAGTTGCTTCACCTATGGTCTTTGGGTCTCCTCATTTCTTGAACGCTTACAACTCTTGAATCTGTGCTACTCATTTTCGTTCAGTAACACAAAATGGGTTTGAAATCTTAATTGAAAATTATTTAACAGTGGTACTTATATCAGCGACTCAAATATATATATATTTAAAGGTGGGACCTAACTACTGAACTACTGTATCATGATCTGTTTATCTTAGAAAGTAAATTCTAATATATGTCAATGCACCACCCAAAGAAATTCAACAGCTGAGAATATTTTCAAAAGAAAAGCAAGACAGAGCTGTAAGGTAAAGGTAGAATAATTTGGTCTTGCAAAACTTGATTCTAAATTTTTTTTAAGTTAAGCGTTAGATAAATCGTATATGGTAGTGGCATAAGAAGCCAAAGAAATGAATGGAAAAGGATGCATAGCAATCATACTTCAGTATATAAGAACATTTAATAGAAATAATAATGACCAATAAATGTAGGAAACTAAGTTTAATGTTATTAATATCAAAGAAATGCCAATTAAAACATCAAAAATACTCCTTCAACTATCAAATGGCATATTTTAGGCAGAAATTTGTAAAATTATAATACTAACCAAGAGAAGCATTCAGGAAAGTTGACTTTGTAACTAACTGGTTTCTGGATTTGGATAATAAAATAATACTTTTAACTAAATAATAAGATATTGTTTTTTTGAAATATTGTTAAAATAATAAATATAATTCATTTTTTAAAAGTGTAACCATAAAACATGCTCTCTGTGTGTGTGTGTGTGTGTGTGTGTGTACTTTTTTTCTAAGGATTTTATTTATTTATTCATGAGAGACACAGAGAGGCAGAGACATAGGGAGAAAGAGAAGCAGGCCCCCTGTGGGGAGACACATGTAGGACTCAATCCCAGGACCCTGGAATCACAACCTGAGCAAAAGGCAGATGTTCAACCACTGAGCCACCCAGGTGCCTCTATATATATCATGGTTTAATCAATCCTTATCATTAACCGTTTACAATTTTTGTTAAAATAAGTAATAATATGGGGCTCATGGGTGACTCAATCAGTTAAATGTCCAACTCTTGATTTTATTTCAGGTCATTTCCCAGGATTTGAGGTCCTGGGAACCATCCCCAGGTTACACTTAACAGGGAAACTACTCGACATTCTCTTTCTCCCTTTGCCCCTCGCCCTGATCATACATGCTCTATCTCTCAAATAAATAAATAAATAAATAAATAATACATTAATTAATTAATTAATTAATTTTTAAAGTTGTAATGCAATAAATATACCTATAGATTATTGTTTGTATGCATATCTATTGCATTTCTGGAAATCAAATGATTGGGTCAAAGCTCATGAATACTTTTAAGACTTTTGATTGTTCTTGGATTCCCTCTAGTACTAACATATCAACTCATACTCCTTGTCTAAGAGTAAAAAAGTATAATAGCTTACTTTGTTTCTCCACCCATATCTCCCATGACTATTTCTGTGATCATATGTGAATGTGCTAACACTAAAAGTTATCATTTTAAAATTTCCGCCAAATAATTCTCTCCTTAATAGATGAAGAATAGTATATCTTGATGTTTAAGTTGGATTTTTTATTATTAGAAGTTGGAGCCCTTAACACGCACATTTTCCATTTATATTTCTACTGCTTGTTATCTGTCCAATCCTAAAACTTCAACATGACATTTTGATTTGAAGTGCCTTCCAATATATTTTAATATCTAGGGAGGCAAGTTTCCCCTTCATTTCTCTTCTTGTTCAAAAATTTTCTTGGTTTGTTTCCAAATTTCTCTCTCTCTGTTCCTTTCTTCTGTCTTCTCTTGTGTCCTGATGGCTTTCTTTAGTTTTATGTTAAGACTCCTTTCCCTTTTTTCTACCTGTATTTACTAGAAGTTGCTGCTTTGTGGTTACCATGATGTTCACATATATCATACTATGTATATAACAGTCCATTTTAAGTCGATAGCAATTCAAATTTGAACATATTGCAAAACTCTACATTTTTACTCCCTCCACATACATTTTATGTTTTAAATGTTACTTTTTACTTCTTTTTAGTTTATATATTCCTTAACTAATTATTGCAGTTTTAGTTAACTTTATTACTTTTGTCTTTTAACCTTCTTAATAGCTTTATAAGTGATTAGTCCACTACCTTTATTATATATAATCTTTTTCCAGTGACATTTTTACCTTCATATGTTTTGTTTTTAATGCCATTTCTTTTCAGCTTAAAGTCCCTTTTATTATGTCTTATAAGACAGGTTTAATGGTGATAAAATCCTTTAACTTTTGCTGGTTTGGAAAACTCTTTTATCTCTCCATCAAATCTGAATGATAATTTTGCCAGATAGAGTATTCTTGGGTGGGAGTTTTTTTCTTTTTTCCTTTCAGTACTTTGAATATGTTTTGTTAGTCCCTTCTGGTTTGCAAAGTTTCTGCTCAGAAATCTGCTGACAGCCATATGACGTTTCTCTTGCACATAACAATTTGTTTTCCTCTTGCTGTTTTTAAGATTCTCTCTTTATCTTTTGATGTTTTAATTATAATGTGTCTTGGTGTGGCCCTCTTTGGGTTCCTCTTATTTGGAACTCTCTAGGCTTCTTGGATCTGGATGTCTGTTTTCCTTTCCTGGGTTACAAAGCATTTTAACCATTATTTCTTTTTTTAATTTAATTTAATTTAATTTAATATTTTATTTATTTATTGATGAAAGACACACAGAGAGGCAGAGACATAGGCAGAGAGAGAGAAGCAGGCTCCACACAGGGAGCCTGATGTGGGACTAGATCTGGGACTCCAGGACCACTCCCTGGGCTGAAGGCAGGCACTAAACCGCTGAGCCATCCAGGGATCCCCCCATTATTTCTTTAAATAAGTTTTCTACCCTTTTCCCTCTCTCTCCTCCTCCTGGGTCCTCGATAATGCAAATGTTTTCTGGTTGATATTGCCAAAGAGCTCCCTTAAGCTATTTTCATTTTTTAAAATTCTTTGCTCTTTCTTTTTGCTGCTCTGAATGAATTCCACTGCTTTATCCTCCAGCTCCCTGATCTGCTCTGCTTGATGCAGTTTGCTGTATGAACCCTCTCGTGTCTTTTTCAGTTCAGTTACTGTATTCTTCAGCTCTGTGACTTCTGTTTGGTATTTTCTTATGTCTCCTACCTTTTTGTTGAAGTATTCACTATGCTCATTTATTCTCCCCTTGGGTTTGGTGAGCATCTTTATGACTATTACATTTTTTCTTAATGATTATAACCATATCATTAAGGTATTTTTCTGACGTTTTGTTTTGTTCTTTAATTTGGAACATATTTCTCTGTTTCCTTATTTTGCTTGGCTCTCTATGTTTGTTTCTGTGTATTAAGTAAAGGTTACTTCTCTCAGTCTTAATAGAGTGGTCTTGTGTAGATGATGATCATTCTCATTCAACTTTGCCCTAGCTCTTGCTCATCTCTTGAACCTTGTGATTGTCTAAAATCACATGATTTATTCTTAATATGTCCCCATTGTTGGGGATATGTTAAAACCCATTAGTGATACAAGAGGAAGACTCTCATTTAGCACCTACTTTCAGGCTGAATGGAAGCCAGACTCTCAGGCAGCAGCTTTTAAAGTGTGCATGTATACAGACATTTCTCCAAAGGAGACATAGAGATGCCCAAAGACACATGAAAAGATGCTCAACATCATCAGCAGCAGCCAGATGTAAACCTAACACCTGTTAGAATGGCTAAAATAAAAAATACAAGACACGGCAATTTTGCCAAGGATGCAGACAAAAAGGAATCCTTGTGCACTGTTAGTGTAATGCAAACTGGTACAGCTTCCCTGGAAAAATGGTACAGAAGTTCCTCAAAAAATTAAAAATAGAACTATCCTATGATCCAGTAATTACACTACTGGGTATTTACCCCCAAAAGCAAAAACACTAATTCAAAGGGATACATGCACCCATTTATAGCAGCATTATTTACAATAGCTAAACTACAGAAGCAGGCCAGGTATCCATGGATAGATGAATGGATAAAAAAGATGTGAGATATATATCATGGGATATTATCCAGCTGTAAAAAAAATATGAAATCTTATCATTTGCAACAATGTGGAAAGTATAGAAAGTATAATGCTAAGGGAAATAAGTCAGTCAGAAAAAGACAAATACCACGTGATCTCACTCATATGTGGAAGTTAAGAGACAAACAAATGAGCAGGAGAAAGAAAAAAGGAGAGCAAGACAAACCAAAAAACAGATTTTTGATTATAGAAAACAAACTGATGGTTACCAGAGAAGAGGTGGGAGATGGAGAGATGGGTGAAATAGGTGATGGGGATTAAAGAGTACACTTATCATAATTTTAAAAAATAAAATAATAAAACAAAATAAAATAAATGAAGTATACAAATACACACAGTCCTATGGAACCACAATTATAATCCCTGCTAGCCTCCAGACCAGGAGATCTGGAGGTGTCCCCTGGGTTACAGTTGCAAAAACTGAGACTCAGATGAGTGTATAAATTACTTTTTGGAAAGTTGAGCTTTAGAATGGCCAAAGGGTTGTGCAAGGATGGTGTCTCCCTGCTTACATTCCCTGGGAGCACTTCCTTACTCTCTGTGTGGGAAACCTGAAGCCTGTCCTTTAAGCTGAAGTTCCAGGCTAAGTAAATAAGACTTTCTCACAGGAAGACTGAGGTGTGTTTCAGCCTGCTGTCTGTGTAGTGCCCTGGGGGTGGTAGCCTGCCAAGAAGCATCTTTCCAATTGTTTTAGTCCCTTGGAGCTCCGGAATGCCAGCCTTCTTGGCCATCACAGTCAGGCAATCAAGGGGTGTCCCTTGTGTGGGTTGCATGTATCCACTGACTTTAGAAAGGCAGCTGGAGAGTGCTGGGGACAAGGCACGGTTGTTGGCTTCAGAAAGGCAGCAGGAAAATGTCTTGACTGTGCTTGCCCGAAATCTTCAGCAACACAGCAGGAAGAGTTCCTTGTCTGTGTGTGTGTTGGCTTTAGGCCAGTAGTGGGAGAAGGCTGCCACTGCTAGCACTCATCAGCCCTAGCTAGGGGACAAGGGAGTATCAGAAGTGCCCACGCTTGTAGACTTTAGCTAAGGAGCAGGAGAACTCCATGACCACTTGCACTTGCCCATCTCATTAAGGAAGCAGGGAGGTACTACAACCAGCTATACTCTCAGGTCTCAGCAAGTGCCAGGACCATTCACTCATGCCCAGATCATCAAGGTCGTGGGAAATTACCATAGTTACCTTACTCACCTGTGCTGGCAGGCTATGTGGAGAGTGCAACAATGACTTCTACCAGCACTTCCATTTCTAGGGAGTATCTCAGCTATCTCCTACTCCCCAAGCCAATGCCCCCGGATCAGCCAATAAATCTCCCTCACATATAGTTTACATACTTTTCAAACTGTTATTTTTTTTTTTCACTTGGTCTCAGGGTGAGAAATACTGCTTAGGAGCCAGCTAAGGGGGTAATCTCAGGTTTCTACAATATTTTGGGACCCCCAGATGTCAGCCCCATTGGTTTTCTAAGCCAGACGTCCTATACAGATTCCAGAGGCTGGGGTTCTCAGTGTGGGGCACAAACCCCTTATACTTGTGGGAAGAGCACATGCTTGGTAAGATCTCTCTCTACTGTGTGCCATGGTACCAGGGTAGGTTTTTTGTGCCGCTGTGTCTCTGCCTCTCCTACCTTCTTGATGTGGTCCTTTTATCCCTTATTGAGAAAAACAATTCCTCCAGTTTCAGGTTAAATTCAGAGGGAAATAATCCTTATGTAGCTACAGATTTATGTATCCAAGGAAGGAAGTGAGTTCTGGATCTTGCTGCCCCATCATCTTGGAGCCCTTCCTCTAACATGTATATTTCTTTATGAAATATTAAAGTATTTATAATATTCACTTACCTATCCATGTGTTAAAGCTCAGTATTTGATCCCTTGATTAAGTTTTTTTGTTTTCTCTCTAGGAGGGATATGTTACTTTCTAAGTTGATTCCTGGGTCTTTAGTATTTGTCATGCTATTTTGAATATCATCTCTTATGTTAACAAATTGTCTAACACATTATTACTGGTACAGAGGCAACATAATTTTTAAGATATTAATATTATACTTGATTTTATTTCAGAATTTAGTTCATATCCCCAATAAGTTTTTACATTTTATTTGATTTTTATTGATTCAAGATAATTTCCTAGCTGCTATTTAACATTTCTGTAAATTAAAATCTGTATTATGATGGAAACTATACATTTTTAAAAATGAAGGCCAATTTTTCCATAACCCCAAAGAGTGCAATTGCCAGTCCAGAAAAACATTTAACAATCTATACATCAGTGTGGAGAGTACAAAAAAAATCATTCTAATACCTGTCTTCTCCATACAATCTACTTCCTGTTTTTTTGCAACTCTTTACTCTGAATTCTCTAAATCTATATTTTTTCCAAGACATTTCTTCTTACTTCTGACACTAACCTAGCATTAATTATTAATATGGAAGGGCTATTGGATACTCAATAAAGAATTACTTATTCCATTACCTTTGAACTCTATCAGAAAAAAAAAATCTCTCAAAGAGAAGTGGTGAGTTGAAAAACCCATCTGAGAGACAAGTCAGAATGGTATACAAAAGGACTACACTAGAGCTAGAATGAAAAAAACCTGGGTTTGATAATTTGACTCCATTGTTTACTATCTGGATGACTGAGGATAAGTTACTTAATTTTTCTCAGTCACATTTTCATCTATAAATTGGAACTAAATAATAAATAAATAAAGTAGCAAATAAAGAATAAATAACAATAATCATAGTAACAATAAACTCACTTTCAAATCCCTAATGCCCAGCATACAGTCAGTGCTCAAACAATGCCTGTTGAATGACTGATTTGTCACCATTCTAATTGGTCTATAGATAGCAGGTATTGAGTAAATATTTAATGTTGTAAGCTTCAGTGGAAATAATAACATAAAAACATCCTGTGAACTATAAAGCACTCTACAAATGCGAGGGGTTTTTACAAGCCTAAAGGAACATGATAGTTTTCACTCTTAGAAGATAGAAAATTTCAAAACACCATATTTCCATCTGCTACAATAAGATGGTAGCAACAGCAATTTCAGCATTGTGTTGTAAGACCAAGGTTTAAAAACTAGGCTTCATGCCCAAAAGCTCCCATGCAGACATGGGTGCATCTTCCTGACTAAGCAAAGCAGCATTGAGAAGCACTAAGTGGGGAGACAGAGCTGTTCAGAATTATACTGTGACCCAGAGGCAGCCCTTCAGGTGAGCTGTGGACTCCCTCTACTTCCTCTATGCCCTGGGAAAGGCAATGTCAGAAGACAAGATGAAAACATATGGATAGAGAACAGCAAGCTGACAGCTGAGGCTCTGTTTTATAATAACACATAAAAGTAACAGCTATGCTAGTTAAAATGGGATTACTTTAAAATATATTCATATATATATACATATATATACACATACGCGCACACACACACACAGACATGTCTTGAAAACTGGGATAGAGAAGTTGTCTCAAGAGGCAGATCAAATCAGATGAAGAGTCAGGATTTTGCAAGCTCTTGTCTATAACACTGATGCACAACACTGAAAGTTGGGAGAGGACCAAGATTCACCCCTCTTCTATACCAGGGTCCTAACCAATGAATGCAAGAAACTGACACAATGCATTAGCTACGAGTACATAGCCAGACAAGCACCCAATGACCTTCAAATGAGGGGGCAGCATGGTAAATGGCTTTGGAGAATGTAGCTTTGAGTTCAGTGAATAACTCTTATTTCCTTCAGAAACCTGGATCTTGGCGTCAACCCATGTGAGGATAGCTGGATCTGCAGAGGACATGTGTTCTCGCACTCAGTTGGTGAAAAGAAGAGAATAGCTCGCCCCAAACATCAGCAGCAGCAGGATGCAGCACACGACAAAGCAATAGATGGTCTGGTGCTGCCTTTTTAATTTAGTCATCCTGTCCCCTAAGAAATGTGGTACAGTGAATGTACCCAGATTTGATCAATCATATTATTTATTCCTCCTACATGGTGAAGAATAATGAGAAAAAGTATGGGGACAGAACTTCCTTCCTCAGTGAATATTAAGGGAGAGAAATACTATACTTTCCTTTAAAAATAATTATTTGTATCATTATCTGCTTTATATTTAAGCGATACACCAAAGAAATTCCATGTAAATAATATGTGAAATCCACGTATTGGAGATTGCAGTGGCTTTAATAAGTATTCTATATTCAAGGCAATAATATAATCATTGGCAATTGCTCACATATTGATACAACTGTAAATACCTAGGTTCAGAATCTAAGATACATAATCTTTTACCAAGGAATAAATTATCAAAACAGCATAAGAAGTTACTGATTAGAGAAAGATCATGTTATTGTAACCAACCAGTCCAGCTTATATGCTCAACTGTAACACCTTCCTCATTTAGACATCATTGATTTGCATTTTTTGTAGTTGTAATTGAACCAAAACAGGGTTTTATAAGTCAGAAGGTAATGCTTGGAGACAATCTCCCTCATATTAACAAAGTCCAGAGATAGTTCAAAGAACCATTAAGCACTTGAGAAGTCCTGAGTCCTACACATGATAAGGCCAGACTTAGACCTCAAAATGACCTTGTGATTTATAATGAAATCTCATTTTATAGATGAGAAAAGTGAGCACTGGAAGTGAAGAGACTCCCAGAGCCACAAAGCAGCAGAATCAAAACCAGATCTTCAGTCACAAATGAGAACTTTTTCTACACAATGTTATATCCTCACCCTGCTTTATTTATAACAAAATACTCTTATTAAGCATATTCTTACATTTAATTTGGCCACACTCTATTGGCCCATATTTAGCTGCAGACTTATGCTATGAAGCTACATTTCTTGTTAACTACTCCACAATTCAGAATTTCAGTGAAGCAGAATGGTCTTCCCATTGGAACATCTGCATTGTTTGCTGTTATTATTTTGTTTGACTATTTTATATTATTATTATTATTATTTACTATAGCACATTGCTTAAGGAATTAAAAATTAAAAGATAATGGTTCTTATTACTACTTATTTGTAAAATAGAAAATAGCTCTAGAGAAAATGCTCATTATTTGCATAGATTCTCCTATGTAAATCTCAGAAGGGACACATGGATTTTCTATGTGATTGATATGATCAATGATCTACATTGTCTTCCCTACCACATAGAATCTCAAGAGATAAGAAGATAAAGCAACAAGAAGAAACATAATTTCATATTAGGCAGAGTATGCTTTTGTGGTGCTCGGAGACCAATTCCAATTTGTGTGTGTGCGTGGTGCTCCCACAAATATAAACAAGCAATTCTCAGATACGAGTAGAGTGTCCAAGAATTCAACTCAGTTCAACTTATTTCTGACACTGTCTACCCAGAAGTCCCATCAGATTCCACAGGTTAAGGGGTCAGTCCAAGATTGTCCCTCCCCCACATCAGACGCCAGTCACTAGACCCAGGCTTCTAACTTCTGGTTGCAGATTGGGGGTTCAAATAACCTCCTTAGGATTTATTAATTTACTAAAGCTGCTCACAGAACTCAGGTACACTTACATTTATTAGTTTACTAAAGGTTATGCGAAAGAATACAAATACACAGGCAGATGAAAAGATACGTGGCTTGAGGTCCTGAATAAAAGAGCTCCTGTCCCACTAGAGCTTGGAGCCAGGCTCAGTGGCATATGGGAATATTCTGTTTCCCTACATGTGTAAGCTCTCCTGAAAAACAAAACAAAACAAAACAAAACAAAAAAACCCGCAGCTGTCCTCTTGGTTTCTTCAGAGGCTTCATTACATAGTCATGATTGAGTAAGTCATTGGCTATTGGCTGATTGAACCTCCACCCTCTCTACACCCCGCTGAGGGCAGGAGGATTGTGGGACTGAAAGTCTGGGCCTGTTAATCACATGGATGGTCCTCCTGGCAATCAGTCCCCTCTCTTGGGTGGAGACCAAAAGCAACCTTCAGTAATAACAAGATACCTATGTCACTTGTATGATTCTGAGGCGTTTTCAGAAACTGTGGTTAAAAATCAAATATATCTTCAGATGACCAACATATATTTTTCTCTTTTTTTAAAAGATTGGTGATTGATTGATTTGACAGAGAGAGAGAGAGAGAGAGAGAGGACAAGTACAGAGATCAGTAGAGGGAGAGGGACCAGCAGGGAGATGTGGGACTCGATCCCAGGATCCCAAGATTATGACCTGAGCCAAAGACAGATGCTTAACTGACTGAGACACTCAGGTTCCCCCACAACATATATTTCTTATAAATCATTATATCACACATGCTAAACAGATTTAGGTCAAGTTCTACTGTCTGCTCATCTTTTTTTCTCTATTCTTAGAGGTAGAAATTCCTAATGATGGGGAAAATTGTCCTTAAATGTAAGTGAAGGGCCACCTTGATCTTTTACCTGCCACCCTAATCCTATTATGTTAGGCTCCTCATTCCCCAATCACATCTTCCACTCTTTCTTTTATGATGCCTAGAAATACCTCCAGTAGAAGTAACTGTGTGTAGCCTTCTAACTCAAAAGTACTTCCTATTCTTTTTCTTTATACAAATCCTTTCACCTTTGAGTACCCAGCTCTAGGAAACCTTAGTTCTAACTTCAGTTCTACAATTTACTAACTGTGTGAAAAAGGACAAGTCAGGCAAATCATTCAATTGCTCTGACCCTCCTTTCCTGAGCTATAAAATGAGATAATAACAGTATCTTCTCTATAGAAAGTCACTTTATAGAAAATGCATCACAAAAATACTCACTAGCATTAGTTGGGTGATGGCAAGTGATGTTTTAGATTATTATTTTCTTTCCAGTAGAGACACTTTACTACTTCAGCAGGAACATTTCACCCTATATGAGGAAAGCTGAGTTGGCTGGCACTATAATTTCTAGATCATTCCAGGGACAGTTTAGAATGTCTTGTGGTTCAGTGACTGAGAAGTTGCTCTGGTAAACCACCCTTTATCTAGCTCTGAGAATAGGGCTGCATTGGTTTCTGAGAGCTGCGAAAACAAAATATCAAAAAAAAAAAAAAAAGCAGCAATTTATTGTCTCACAGTTCTAGAAGCTGGAACTCTGAAATTCATGTGTTAGCAGGATCATGCTTGCTCTGCTGGCTTTAGGAGAGAAGTCTTCCTTGCTGCTTTTAGCTTCTGGCATGTGGCAGCAATCCTTGGTCTTCTTGGACTATAGATGCAGCACTCTTACATGGCTCCTCTCCCGTGTGTCTTCACATCATCTCCTTTCTATGCATTTCTGTCTCTATATCCAAATTTCCCCTTTTTATAAGTATATTAATCATAGATTATTAGAGCCCTCTCTGATGACTTCATTTTAACTTGATTACCTCTGAAGACCCTCTTTCCAAATAAGGTCACATTCTGAGGTACTGGGGTTAGGACTTCAACATACCTTTGGATGGGGGGGAACAATTCAACCCATGACAAGGGTGTAGCATAAAGTTGACATGGTCATAGAGTAAGTTAATGATCACATAGTAAGTTGACCATCAAAATAGGTCTATTATTTTTATTATATTATTGCCAGCATTCTTCAGCATAGAGGTGTATCTTCTCTACTTTATGCACATTAGTCTTTTCTCTTCAAATGAACTTAAGTTCATTGACAAGAAAAGCTATGTGTTATTTATTTACTTTTATATTAATATATTAGTCTGCTAGGGCTGCTGTAGCAGAATACCACAGACTAGGAGGCTTAAACAACATAAGTGTATTTCTTCACAGTTTTGGAGGCTGAAAGTCCAAGATCAAGGTACCATCAGGTTTGGCTTGTGGTGAAATGTTTCTCCATTGAATACATATGGCTGCCTTCTCGTTTTGTCTTCAAGTGATCTTTTCTCTGTGCATGTGCATGTCTGGTATTTCTTCCTCTTTCTAGAAGGACACCAGTTCTATTGAATTAAGTTCTCACCACTATGATCTTATTTATACTTATTTCCAAGTATAGTCACATTGACCATTAGGACTTCAACAAATTAATTTTGAGGGACACAATTCAGTCCATAACAATGACATTATGTCCTAAGCAGAGGTTTAGCTATGTGGTAGTAATTAATCAATATGTTCCACTTAGCAAAATCTTCACATATTCACTAGAAGAAGAGAAAAGAAATTCTCAAGACTATGTGGGGAGGGTGGTGGGAGAGTATTCTCTAGCTGAATTATTTTTCTCTATATGTCATTACTTTGAAGGACAAATATGACATGAACTTCTAGATAAAGCAACACCACAGAACTATCTAAATATTTGTTTCAAGTCAGGCATTTTGCTGAATCCAGAGAAGGATCTTGAAACAAAATTTACACTTTCCAAACAATCCTTAAGTCCTTATTTTGTTGATGGTAAACAATATATAGGTTGAAGGCAAAGCATAAGCCTGGTCTCTTTTTTGAAATTTCCAGAGTATTACAGTAAAGCTACTGTTTCACCCTCTAAAGGCATGTGTAGAAGGCTCCTTTTTCCAAGACACTGTAAAGACTGACCTCCAGAACACTATCCTCTTATACTTTGAAAGACACAGGACTGGCCACAACACAAACTCCAAAAAAAGGTATGATAAAATCCATGCATCCTGCATCGAGCTCACCAGGAACTCTGGTCAAGTGACATGGTGTCCTCTCACAGGACTGCTAAGTGGCAGACCCATCAATGTCTGTGCAACCTGTGAGAAGCTGGGACTCTCTCATCTTATTATAACTGCCAGACACTATCTCTCCTATCTGAAAGCGGGGTGCCAGGAATTCTGCTGTCACAAATGTCCCATGAGTGGGGCCTAAGCAGTTCAAACAGTCTTCATAGTAATTTATACCATGTTTGGATGTGGGAGGAGGGAGGAGTGGATCTCGGGTAGGTTTTCTAGAAACTTGATGTCTTGTAGAAAGTCATTTTGCTCGGATCATTCCTATATTCTGTGACCACCCCATCAGCATTTACAAATTTAGTTTAAAGTGGATTATTTTGAAAAAAATTTTTTTAAGTGGATTATTTTGGCACTCTGTTAGTAGCCCAATAACCATCCATCCATCCATCCATCCATCCATCCATCCTTTTCTTAGCAAATCATTTATCAAAGGTAACTACTGTGAGCTATACAGTATACCAGGCAATGGGACATAGAGGTGAACCAAAGAGACTGAGCCTCTGTCTTCAAGGAGGCTACTGAATTGTAGATGGCCCACCTCCAACTAGAATTGAAGGCAGAAAAGAGGTCTCCAGAGTCTTTTGTATTCACCCACAGTGGCCGAGGCAGGGTTATGCTCACAGCAGGTGCTCAATAAATAACTGGTGAGTCACAAACCAGATGTCCAGGGTCAGCTTTGTTGCCTGGATAGCTGCTGATTTATGACTCCATATGGTGACCTTCCCTAACCTTCTCATTGCCTTCTATCTCAATGCTGCATCCTTCTTCCCTCTGCATCTAGTCCTCCACTTCTAAGAGCACAAAACATGCTCCTTTCCCCTTCTCACTCTTTACATCCTGACTAGACCAAGTAGAACAGAAAAAGTGAAGGAGTTGGGGAGGTTTCTTCCTCTGTTCATGCAAGCTACCAGACAGACTGGCTGGGCTGTTTCTCCAGATGAAATACAAAGTTAAAACCATTCCCAATCACATTAACCATTGTCAGGAAGAAGCTGATTAGTTTCAAAGCATGATAATGCAGAGAAAATCCTAATTAAGAGAAATGAGGGAATCTAACACATATCATCAGTCATTGTGCTGTCATCCTTACTCATATAACAAGAGGTGGTTTGTGCCAAGAGTCTGGCTATCGCTTTTGAAAGAGAACTATTTATAATTAGAGTTGTGTTGAATATTTAAAAGTTGCAAAATTACCATGTCTCCAGGGGAAAAATGTCTGTGGAACCATGCAACTGCAAATCCAGAAAGATTTCTGATCCATTTAAGAGCTTCCAATTTTGTATTAAACAAGGAAAATGGGCCATAGCAATTAAAAGAAACATGCGTTTTATAAAACCATCCAGCTAATTAATTGTCATCTCAAAAATGCTACTAAGCTTATAGAGTGATGATGAATGTCACATTTAATGATTATTCAGTAAATTGAAATTTGAGGTTCATTTTTTTGCAGATTTTATAGACTACTTAATAAATAGTTCCTCCTATGTCCAGCGCTATTTATCTAGTTCCTCTAGCCATCCAATACTGGAGAAAAAAACCCACCAGAAATGAAGCTCTAAGTACCAAAATAGCTATTATAAAGCCCATGTGCTTTTATTCAGTGGGAAGCCCTCAGAGCCTCACTGAGGCACTTTTTTTTTTAAAACTTTATATTATAAAAAACTTCAAACTACGAGTAGAGAGAAGAGTATAATGACTCACTCTACCCATCACACAGCCTGGACAAATATCAACTCATGGCTAATTTAATTTCATCTATACCCTATCTACTTCCTTTCTCAACCTTAAGCCTTAATTGTTCCAAAAATAAATATAGTTAATATAATGGTTATATTAAAGATGACATAATACTGTGAAGAATCCAATACAGTGCCTTGCACACACTTAAGGGTACAGTGTCAGCTATTATACCTAAAATGTTCAAAGTAAAAACATTAGCAGCAGTATAAGAAGTAAATTCTCTGGAAATTTCCAGAAAATAGTCTATTCTCTTGGCTTCTGTGATGCCAAGAAAGCCTTTCTGGCTGCTTGCTCCTTCTTAATCATCACTGAAGGCACCTCTTGACACATGACCATTAAATGTTTGAATTCTTCAAAGCTTGGTCCTAATTCTAACTTGCTTTTTCTCCCCCTCTACAGTCTCAGTTTTTTGTTTATCAACTTCCATGTCTAAAACCACCATCTATATGCTTGCAACTCAAGCCAGATTTTACTTCTTAGCTCTGAATTTATAACCAACTCCCTGACAGACATCTTCACCTGAAATAATATTCCAGAGCATTTATGAACTTGTCCATAACTTTGTTCCTATTTATCTCTGTTTTACATATCTATTGCTACATAATGAATCACTCCAAACTTAATGGTTTAAAACAGAAAATTAGGGATGCCTGGGTGGCTCAGGGGTTGAGTGTCTGCCTTTGTCTCAGGGCGTGATCCCAGTTTGGAGGATCGAGTCCCACATCGGGCTTCCTGCAGGGAGCCTGCTTCTCTCTCTCCCTATGTCTCTGCCTCTCTCTCTCTCTTTCTCTCTCTCTCTCATAAATAAATAAAACTTAAAAAAATAAATAAAACAGAAAATTATGTTTTTTCATGATTCTGTAGGTTATTTGGATGGTTTTTCTACTCCATATGGTGCGACTAAGGTGCTAAGAAGGCTGGAAGTTCCAAAACTCACATGACTGGTGGCTGATGCTGGCTGCTGGTGGGAAGTTGGATGGGGTTTTGAGTCACAGTATGGTTTGCCTCCCCATGAGCTTTTCCATGTGCTACCTTACAGATGACAATTGGATTCCAAGAAGGAGTATTCTAAGAGATGGAGTCAAAGACTGCAGTTCTTTGAAGATGAAGTTTCAGAAGTGTACAGCATCACTTCCCTTTCACTGTGTTCTATCAGGACACAGCAGGTCAAGGGACCAACCCAGACTCAAGGAGAGGGGAAATAAATCCTATCTTTTACTGGAAGAATAGTAAGGTCACACAGTAGAAAAGCAAGCCGATGGAAGATATTTTTGCAGCCATCTTTGGAACAAAATTCTCTCTGTGTCCTTCTTCCAGAGTTCCCCTTTTCATAAATGGTATTACCATCTACCCAGATGTTCTCACTATGACTACCCACCTTTACCCTCAACCTCTATATTTCTTCAATCACTGAATGTTTACATTTTTTCTTCTAATTCCTATTTCCTTCTCTCTGTATCCACTGTCACAACTTAGTCCAAACATCATCATCCTCTATCTGGAAACCTGAAAGAGACTTTCAATGGTTACTCCATTTCCAGTTTGGCTATCTTTACTCCATTCTCCCTATAATGGAAAAAAAAGATCAGTCGTCCCATTAAAACCTGTGAGCATCTTTTCACTGCTGTTAAGTAAAATTTGAGTCTTTAACCTAGCTAATGAGGTCCTGTATGAACTGCCCCCATCTCCATACACACAATCATTCTCTTACGGTGCCAATTGTATTTCCCAAATAAATCACAATCTTCCCTATATCAGGGCCATGCCCACGCTGTTGCCTTTATCTGAAGTGCCCTTTCTCCCACTCTTGGCTCAGCTAATCTCCACATCTCTTTCATGTCACAGCTAAAATATCATTTCCTCAGGGAAGTCTTTTCTAACCATTCATATGAAGTTAAGTCACTATTATGCACTCTCACAGTTTGGAGTGCCATTAATTTGTAGTACCTATCATAGCACAATTAAAGAATTTTTCACTAAATTATAGTCGATTCTGGTCATTGACAGCACTTATGCTCTATAAAGTCACCATGAACACTAAATTAGCAAATACTGAAGCGTGGCTCCCAGGGGAAATACAGGGTTAGGTTCCTGCAAATCTCTGGTTATTACATTTTCATCAACTGCTCAATACATAACCTTGTTTTATGGTGTGTCTGTTTAAAGATACCTCATTTAGTGTATATTGTTGATTCATTAGCACTGAAATCAGGGTCAATGGCACCATAATCATGATGGAAGGAAGCTTATCTAATATGTTAAGGCACCTCACAGCCTTCGTGTGGTTTGAAACACTAAACAGCATGTTAGCACTGAGCCTAGGGCCATTTTAAACAGAAAACTCACTAACAAAAGTACAAAAAATATATAGCACTAAATCCACCTTGAAAAGGATACTTTTTTACAGTATATAAGCTGAAACAAGAAGGTTGAGTCTTACTTAACCTTGGCTGGGAACATGGGGGTTGGGCAACTCAAATTCTTTGCTCCTCTGCATGTCTGCAAATGATCATGAAAATATTATATTGATCTGGGGGGTTATAAACATATTTTAGTGAATAGATGAATTTGGAAATATAGAATCTGGAAATAATGAGGGACCAATTGTCTTAGTTAAATGCTTCCCTTGCTAGGTCATAAACTTCCTGAGAGTAGAAGTCTTACCTACCTTGTGCACTGCATCCCACCCTGTCAGATATATAGTAGGTACACAATAAATATGCCCAATTAATTAACTTATATCATTATATTCTTCCTTTCAGGATATAAAACTCAATTCTTAACCTCAAATGCCATATAAAGAAACAATAGGATGTGCTTGGTGAGAGTAAAAGGAGTATGTAAAGACCAAAGTAAGGTGAGTTTTTGTTAAATTTGAGTAGGCTTGGATACAAGACAAGTAGGGACTACTTTAACTGGGCTGATGAGAAAGGGAAGCTAGGTATGGGTGAAAATCAAAGGATGAAGGAGACTGACCAGGCATAGGAATGGCTCTTGGTAGAGTAGTTGACAATTCAAAGTACAGGTCCAAAGCATAGAATCTCTTTTGAAATTGTTCCTGGGGCCAACTAGTCCTCACAGAAGGGTAAGAGAATCAATGAATAAAAAATTGGATGGGTAGATGTTTGAATGACTAAGGAAAATAGAAAACTGAAGTGATCAAATTTAATTAGCACTATACTATGTCATTTGTCTAAGCAACATCAAATTCCTCTGGTCAAGGGTGCAGTGGAAAAATCATTTTGGATGCAAACCATATTCATAGGAGAACTACAGGCAGTGGTCATGAGTTATGTGTGTATGATTTAGCTCCTGGGAGGAAAGAGAGCATGATTTAAGCAAGGTGTCAAGGCCTGACTGTGTAGTTATGATCCTAAACAAGTTGCAGTTCCAGTAAAGAACTGGAGTGATTAGAGAAGGAAATCAAAGCAAAGCTATAGCCACACATCCTAGGCTGCCACAGAAAGAGCATGCTAAGGCTTAGTGGACCTATACTTTCAGGTGAAACAGATTCCAAACTCAAAGCAACAAGTCTAATTCCAAAGCCTATCCTTGGCTTGGGCTAAAATCATACTACTCACTATCACAGGGATTGAGTGAGCTGAGCCTGCAGTGGGACCCATAGGTCATTGTGGCTGAAAGGGACTGGTGAACAGTTTTACTATTTTGAAATATTCCATAGTACTAAATGAGCAAAAAGACTGAAGGACTGACTTTGAAAGATTTGGAAGATACATTTATTTCAACCAAGATTTATTGAACACCCATTAGGTAGAAAAAAAGAACCCCAGGAATGTGGAATTGAGGAAAGATCAATGCAAGATGAACGTGTCCTTCATCAAGTGTGTGAAGATTCAGAATGCAAGAAATAGCCAATTATGTTAATTTCCTGAGAGATTCCAAAAGACTACAAAGGCTGATGATTTTCTAATTAGCATCCACAGGACTATTGCACAGAAAATCATTTCAAGATATACTAATGGTCCTTGAGAAATAGAAAATGAATGGGAAAAAATGCTTTCAATGAAAACTCAATCAAAACAAAAGAAACTTGCAGATTTGAAAGTGTTCCATGGGATTCCATTTGCATGCGTATGCACAATGTAATCTACACTTGTGCATATCTAGATTACATAGGTAAGCACACATAATTACAGGGTTTGCCACGATAAGCACTGACAGACACCCGAACAGTCCCACAGAGAGACAACTGAACAATTTATGCTGAAGAGCTAAGTCTGATTTTCCTTACTCTTACTCAGTCTGGAGTTTAGCCTCACACATGCTGATTTTGCTCCCCAAAATAACACACTTGAAGAGAAAAATCACAAAGAAAAACCTCATGGGTTAGGTAAGATAACCAGCTGAATTTCTTAAGAAGTCCTTCTACTTCTTCATTAAAATAATGCTACTTACTTGCAATTATTTTGCCTTTAGAAACAGGTCATAGTTTTGAAAATACACAATAGTGTTTTAAGACAAAAGAAAGGTTGGAGAACTATGAACTGCATTAGAGTGTTCAGTCTAACGCAAACCCTAAACAAAACAAGTTATCTCTGATTTGCAGTCCTTTGAGTCCATCTCTCAGCCTATGCACATATATTGCATACCCCCTGGCTCACATACACATGTGCAGGCATACACACACGTAGAATCTTGTTTACCCACAGTTTGATCTTTAGCTATTACTTGATTTGGACCCTTTGGAAACTACCAGAAGTTGATGAATAATTTTCTTGTGTGATTTCTTTCTATCTCTGGTGGTTAAGTGTCTGTAAAATTGTGAGGGACAGTCATTAAGCTCCTTCTCCCTTCCTCTTTTTGTCTTAAGACATTTAACTTCCTCTCCTGCCAAGACTGTTCCCCTTTTTTCTTTTTTTAAAATATTTTATTTATTTATTTATTTTTTAATATTTATTAATATTTGTCTCATGAGAGACACGGAGAGAGAGAGGCAGAGAGACAGGCAGAGGGAAAAGCAGGCTCCATGCAGGAAGCCTGATGTGGGACTCAATCCCGGGACTCCAGGATCACACCCTGGGCCAAAGGCAGGCACTAACCCACTGAGCCACCCAGGATCCCCTCCCCTTCTTTTTCTATAGCTATCTCCCAAACTCATTTCTCTGGTTACTAATATCCACTGTAAATCTAAAATGTCTACCAGGACAACAAACATTGGTAGGAATGTAAGATTCTGGTCAAGGCCCTACAGACCTCAAGTACAGTTGACCCTAGAACAATAAGGGTTTGAAGTGTATAAATGCACTTATATGTGGATTGTTTTCCATAAATACAGTACAGTACTGTAAATGTATTTTCTCTTCTTTGTGATTTTAACAACATTTTCTTTTCTCTATCTTCCTTTGTTCTAAGAATATAGCATGAAATACATATTATGTACAACATATATATTAATCAACTATTCATGCTATCCTGTAGACTTCTGGTAAACATGCAATTGGTAGTTAAGTTTTGGGGCAGTCAAAAATTAAACACAGATTTTCAACTGTATAAAGAGTCAGCATCCATAACTACCACATTGTTCAAGGGTCAATTGTTCTTAGGGGCATGTGGGCAGAAGATCACCAGTGGTTAAAGAAGTAGAAACTTTGGGTAGCTTTTTCACATTGCTTGGCCTTGCTATGTCAGTCTATACTGACTTCCAAGTCCCAACTTTGAGGCATTCTCCACCTCTTGAGCACTCTACCATCTAAGTGACATACTAGGAAATTAATGCACACATGGAATAGTCTTCTGCCAATGTCTGACCATAGTTGGTGTATAATTACCCAGTTCTTTGGCCTGCTGGGTAGCAAAACTCTGGGATATGTATTCTTCTCTGGCCTCCAGAATTTCCCCAACAGGATTAAACTCCAGTGGCCATAGTAAATTAGGCTTGATGAATATCCTTCTTTATTGTCTGCCTTCCTTTTATGTTTTATTTCCCCAATCCCTCCTGGGTTATCTTTATACCATAAACTGCTCATATCAAGTCCTGTCTCAGGGTTTGCTCTGAGGAACAGAAAGTAAGAAAGTAGGTAACATCAGTAACATAGGGTGGTAGCATGTACAAAATTTGGTTCTTTCAAATTTGTTCTGGCAGAGAAGGCACATAAAAGATTTAATAGAGAATGTTCATGACAATGACATGCAAAGATCCAAGTGAAAATGCCTGTGGGGGAGTGGGGTTCCATCAGAGTAAATTAAAGAGCATTAAAAGAAAGAATGGTGAAGGCACTTCACAAGGCTGCTGAAAATGAGAAATGTTCAATGGAAATCTTGTAAAATTCCATAAAATTAGATGATCCACACTCTTCAAAGCACTTGAACAGCAAAGTTTTCAGAAAGAACAAACCTGGAGTTCAAAGTTAGAAAGAACAGGAAGGTCTAATGAACAGTGCTAATTAGTATTTTTCCTAGATGGCATTATAAAGGAAAAATTAAGGTATAGGTTTGGTGAAATCCAAGCCAATGTAGATTAACCCCCACTTACTTTTGCTCACCTCAAATTCTACTCCTATCTTATTAAATGGGCCACAACTATTCTGTTGCTGGTAATTAGGTTCAGAGTTTGTGTCACAATTGTAATGGATTATTGATTGCCTCCTAAAGAACTTCATAGCTCCTCAGGCTTAGAATCCATTAATGAATGCTGGAGCTGATAAAGTTGAGTTTAATTACCTACAGTATGTCTTGTTAGACATTAAACTTGCATTTTTTATTATTATTTTTTTGCTCAGTTGAAATTTTATTTTAAGCCTTCACAAAATACATGTCTTAGTTGTACTTTATTCTTCAGAAGCCATGGGCATCAATGAAAATTTAATTTGGAAAAAAAATTGAGCACATTTTTCTTTATGATTCATTATTTTATATAGTAGTAAAGCCATATTTGTGCCTGACTGGGTATTCGCAGGGAGATGTGAAATCTGATTAGGTATTCTCCATCATGAGGGCCTTCTTCCTTGTTCCCCAGCTTCCTGCTACAGCCCCACACTTGGCCACTGCTCTGCCTGAGAGGACATTATATACCATCCCTTAGGAGAGGCAACTGTGTGAATGGCATAGGGGTCAGACTGGCCACAGACTCATAAGCTTGGACAGAAATGAAGCAAACCTTTCACCCCAGCTTCCTAATCTTAACCTGTTCCAGATAAGGAGTTACCTATTTGAAGAACACTCTCAAGGCCTCTTTTATCAGTCAGTGGGCTTGATGTGAAGCCTCAAGTATTATATGAAACACATTTGCAAAGGAAAATACCACTGCACCTTACCATTACTTATGACACTACAGTAATAAGGGAAATAAGCTTCAACTGGCAGCTCCATTCTTCCTAGTTTTTAAAACCCAGATCAAGTCTCTTTTTCTATTAAATGTTCTTGGACTACACAAAAATTTCTCTCTCTCAACGAAAAGCTCTTGTTTTCTTTCTATCTTTCACTTAGAAATGAACAATGCAATATGAGAGCTCCTGAAAGTCAAGTTCCTTGGGGACAGGGATAACTTCTACTTCTAAGCTTCTCAAAGAGACTGATCCCATTATTCTTGTTTAGGGATTTGCATCTTATTTGGAAGTCAAAAGAGGTACATAAAATCCCCCTTTTGGAGCAAGGCTTTGGGATAATGTGGAAAGAAAATGTCAACAGAGAAATATATTTAAAACATAGGGCAATCTGTAAATACCCCACAATCACTGAGAATATCACCAGTATGAAATCCTAATGGTTGATTTTCAACTGCTTCAGAAAGCAACTCCTCTTGTTGAATATTTCCCAGGCCAAAGGCAAAAAGAAAAGCACTGAATGAATGGATCAAAAAGATATGATACACACACATACACACACACATTAGAATACTATTTAGCCTTTAAAAATAATGAAATATTGCCATTTGCAACAACACAGACAGACCCTAAAGATATCAGGCTAAGTGAAATAAGTCAAACAGAGAAAGACATACTGTGTGACTTCATTTATATGTGGAATCTAAAAAACAAAACAAAGTAAAACAGAAACAGATTCATAGATACAGAAAACAAATTGGTGATCCCCAGAGGGAGGGTGGTGGGGGAAGTGAAGAAATAAGTGGAAAGGATTAAGAGATGCAGATTTCTAGTTATAAGTGAATAAGTCATGGAGATGTAATGTACAACACAGGGAATATGGTCAATAGTATTATAATAATTTTCTACAGTGAAAAAAGGTAACTAGGCCTATCAAGGTGATCATTTTGTAATACATAAAAATATCAAACCAGTATGTTATATACCTGAAACTAATATAATATGATGTCAATTATAATTCAACTTTAAAAAGTAAGAAAAAAGAAAAGGACCCTGAACATCAAATCAAAGTTTGACTACAAAAGAAAGCAGTAGTTTAATTGATGGTATTAGCATATCTGAAGAAAGAGCACATCAATAGAAATGGGGGGTGGTCCACATGGAATACAAATAAGGGAAAAGATGTGGGCAATAGGTAGCCAGGCCTGTGGAGATGCAGTGCCTTCCACCAATCTGTTTTCATGCAATCATTTTAATGTTAGAAGGGGCATCCTTTAAGATTATCACTCTAGGAAAGGGAGGCTGGAGATCACATGTCTCAAATTTTTCAGAGAGGAAATAAATATGTTAATTGTCAGGAATATGAGAAAAAGTGAGAAATCTATGAAATCATTTATGTTAATTGTGACTGATAAGTCAATGTTCTATCTGAAGTTCAATAATTGAGAGGAGGGGCAAGATGGCGGAAGAGTAGGGTCCCCAAATCACCTGTCTCCACCAAATTACCTAGAAAACCTTCAAATTATCCTGAAGTTCAATAATTGAAAAATTATAAAACTTGTTACCAAAATAGAAAACAGATAAACTTTATCATTTCAGAAGAACAAAACTGATACGCAGTTCTACTCCTGAGCCCTATAGACAGACTTCCTCAACTGTATGTAAACCTTATGGTCAACTCCATATTCTCCTAAGATTTTGATTCTAGGGTCAAAAGCAACTTTGGGAATGTAATTAACTTCCCACAGTACATGTGCTTCCAGGTGTAGGGTATTTAGGTGGTTTTTTCTCTAACTCTTCTTTGGACTTCATGAAATATAACTTCCCTAGAATGCTTTCCCTGGCCAGTCATTGTAACAGGTCTTACACTGCCCTTATAAAGCTCACTGCATGTAAAATTATAGGCTCACAGTCTCATCTCCACCACATTGTAATCTCCTTGATGAGTCCAGGGTCTTTTTGTTTTTCTTCAAGATTTTATTTATTTATTTATTTGAGAGAGAGGGGCAGGAGTGGCCGGCCAAGAGGCAGAGAGAGAGAGAGAGAGAGAGAGATTGAGGATTGCTAAGCATGGAGCCTGACTAGGGGCTGAATTCCACCACTGTGAGATTCTGACCTGAGCGGAAATCAAGAGTCAGGCTTTCAACAGAGTGACCCAGGTGCCCCAAGGCCAGGGTCTTTTTAGGATGACCAACAGTTCTGGTTATTTGAGGCTGGGCAGGTCAGGTAGGGGACTGTTAAATGCAAGAATTTCATTGCCAAAACCGGAAAAGTCACAGAAACTAAAGTAGGACAACAATTTGATCATTCTATTGGGCATTGCTGTTTTTGAAACACTTAGCATGTTTACAAAGTATTTTCCAAACATATACATAAGAAAAATGTGGAAAAAGCATAGTACACAATTATTTGTATACTATTGTATCTCTGAAATACACTGAAAGGGAAAATTAAAAGTAGTTACTGTGGTTCCATGATAAGGTCATGGTTTTATTTTACTGGGGAATTCTTACATTAAAAATTGTTTTTATGGTTTTTAAGTTAAAGTAATACTGGTTCTTTTGAATTCCAAATTCTATCCTACTTTTCCTCTGAAACTTTTCCAGAACTTTCTGAAAAGAAATAACTTTTCCTCACTAAATTCTTTCACAATGGTTCTCATGACACTTATTTGTCATATTCCATTTTAATGACTTGTTATCACTGCTCCCACCCTTACCACCCTTGTGTCCTAACTGCTTATCTAGAATTGACTCTATGCCCCTAGGGGACAGCCATTATATTTTCTATTGCTTAAGGGCCTTCTCCAGTGCTTTACAACCTCTCTGCCAAGCTATCCCCGACCAGCCCCCTCCAGCTCTGCCTGAGGAACTCTCCACTCCATAATACAGAAAGCTGCAACCTACAGCTAGCCTGATCTTGCCATGGTGTGAAACTCAGTCCCTCTTCGAAGTACAGAAATTCTCATGGAAATGGCTGGGCCATTCCTTCTCTATAATTCCTTCCCTTAAAAGTCTTTATAGGCCCCAGGATGGCCATTGCGAGCAGAGTCTCTGTAAATCAGTCAGCCAGAGATATGCTGAATGGAAGTTGAACACCAACCCAGCTCTGCAGTTAACTTATGCTTCTGTTCTGCCCAGAAGCAAGAAGCAGTTTGCTTTTCTGGATGGAGTCAGGGAGAAGCAGGATGCAGCCAGGAAAGAGAGCAGCAGGTTGTTTTTAGAGGCAAGAAGTCTGGTTAAGAAATATACTGTCATGTCTAAGTTGCTGCCAGTTGTAAGATTTAGACTAACAAAGTTTTAGAAGGGTTCAAAACATGGAGCCAAAGTTTAAGAGGCCCTTGAAAACATGTTTTTCATTATCACATGTAAAATTAATAGAGATGAGATTTTGGCCACAAAAGAACATCATTTATAGTTGCTACACTGATGTGTCCCTTCTACAGGTAGGTAGAGCTCTGGAAGCTGGTCTGACAGATTTAAATGAGAAAAGAAGATAATCTTCCTTCTAAAAATGTGCATTCTTTAAATCACAGGAAAGGGAGTCCAAGAAAGAGCAAGCTTCAGCTTTTGAACCTGAAGGCAGAGAAAAATGGAAAGGTAATATGGGGAGAGATCTCTGAGAAGTTCTGTATTATGCCTATCTGAGAAGGAAAAATCTCTGTCTCTTGAACAGTCAAGGTAGCATTAAATTCATGTTCATTTATTGGAAATAAATGAAGGAGCAAGAAAACCATATACAAATCTCTTTGTAGAAGACACCTTGCTCTCAAACCTAAGACCATATTATACACTAAACTTTCCTTCCATTCATTTCTTCTCTTTTCCTCTTCATTCCTTGGAAGACTCAAGCAGTAACAAAAGGCCCACTGTCATGTTGGAGACTGAGGACACATCAGGTCTACTGGAATTCCAGCCTGAGGAATACCCATCATTTTTGAACATCTAGTCACTTTATCCTGACATTCTATGCAAATCTGTGTACTTCTAATCTACATGACCCCCACACTGCATCTTCACAACATTGTGTAATTAATACCTTTTAACAAATCTTTTTTCACTACTCTGTCCTCACAATTTCCTAAAAATTAGCTTCTGGCTTATTACTCAATCTTAGCTGAATTAATATACTCTGCAAGCAAAGTCATATGCAGAGGACAGAAACAATTACTGATAAAATATTCAAGAATAAGAGAGAACAGAGAGGGAGGTAACCCTATCCTATTATGTTACTAAATACAATTCATAATATCACAGCATGAATGCACTGTTAAAAAAACTAAATGCAAATGATTTATAAAATTGCATTCCTGAGGCAATTTGGATTTTACTTTATTTGTACAGAGTAGAGGTGCTTTGCTTTTATATTTTGATTTTATCTATTATGGCAAATATAAAGAAGGATGCATTCTGTATGATACTATAATGGTAGATATATGTCACCATAAGTTTGTCTAAACCAATAGAATGTACAACACCAAGAGTAAACCCTAAGGTAAACTACGGACTATGGGTAATTATGATGTATCAGTATAGGTTCATCAGTTGTAACTATGGTACCATTATGATGCTGGATATTGATAGTGGGGGAAGCTATGCATATGTGGGATGTATTCCCTGGAATGTCTTCTGCTTCAATTAGTCTACCCAAGTCCCCATCACTCAATACCCAACACAACACATCAGGGAGCTTCCCCATGGTTTTCACCTACAGGCTTTCATGTATTCCTACTTGTGGATTCACTGTACTCATTGTCCTGATGCTTATGGGCAGGGTCTCTGATTACCTTGTGTGAGGCAAAGAGAGCTCTGAGAAAGAACACCACTGACTAAGAATCTCTTGGGGAGATCTGGGTCCTAGTTTATCTTTAACACTAACTGGGCTGAGATTTTAAGTTAATCACTTAGCCACTAACTGTTTCCTTCTGACAAGGGAAGAGATCAGAGTAGATTAAAGTTTGCCAAGATGTTTTAGTTGTTCTTCAAGAAACAGTGTTACATTAGTCTTTTTAAAGCAGGAGTCTCAAGAACATTTATACATTAAAATGAAGGATTAAACTTCATGAGCAATTTATAGCATGTAGCCTTTCCTAAGCTTAGTGGATCATCCAGCATCTTACAGGACTGAGACCCAGTGGAAAACTCTCTGAAAAATATTGAACCCTATTTTGGGTGTGTCTCACAGTCCTAATAGAGGAAGTAGCTACTTCTGTGTTGTTGTTTAAATCACATCCCTTTTATTTTTACTATAAATCACGTGATATTTTATTATGTATGGGATTTTTAAATTATTTCTTCATCCTCCCCATACACAGACAAAAAAATAAGTATACTGTTTAACATGTTGGAATTGCAACCTCATTACTGCCTAGAGGAGGATAAATTATTTCTAAGGCATGCTTAGCCAAGAGGCCAATTCATCTGCTAATCTCCAGGGACTTGGGGATGAAGATGGTACATAGACTATCCCCCATCAAACTCTCCTTCACTGCCATTCAATAACTTCTTCAAGCCCAAATCAACAGCACATTTTTTGCCATAAATCATAAAATGTTCCCCCCAAAAAACCTTTTATCATCATCACATTCTTCTACAGAAATCTAAGAAACATTTTTCTGAAGTATCACCAGAAAATGTGTTAGTGTGCAAAGGGAAAAATCATGGAAAGCAAGATTCTGGTCATCCTTAAAAATGAGTTAAGGATGGGATTCCCTTGCAGATAATTTTCCCAAAGTTCACATTGTTCTCAGGCTGAACAACCTGAGCCTTGCAATCTCATCTGCTGTCACAGCTACCCTCCTGTGCAGTGGCTTGGAGAGAAGCCTCATACTTTTCCTTATAATTGTTTACATGTAGCTGCGTCTTGTCTTTCCAATTGGATCATGAGGCATTTATCATGTGTATCTTTGTGTTTTCAGAAATAGGAAAATAGGAATGCATTTAAATGGTTATTATACTGTTCTTGCTTCTTGTTTCTATGTCTGTAGTAGTGTTATTATCCACCTACTTGTCCCCCCTAAATAATAAACACTCTCTCATCTTCACCTGTATAGGCCCTACACATGCTCTAATATCCAATTCAAACAGTGCTTTTTTTACTAAGTATTTTCCAATCTAAACTCCAAAGCTTTGTGTCTTCAATATGACACCTACCATATCTTATTTTCCCTGTCAATATCCGTACAGTCTTCTTGTTTCTTAGCTAAACTAAACACTCCTTGGAGACAGAGAGAGTATTTACCCATCTGTATTCTCACAGGCTACTCACTGAGTTTGTTGAAATGAATTGAGCACTTGAATCTGTGCAAGCTGCTGCTGCATAACAAACTACTCCAATACAGCGTTCAACACAACCACCATTTCTTTGGCTTATGAACTGTGGCTCAGCTATTTGGACTAGGATCATCTGGGGAGGTTCTTCTAGGGCGTGTGGGGCTCATTCCTGCAATTGCAGTCAACTGCTGGTCAAGTAGGCAACTGTGCTTCTTAGGATGGAAGGCTATTGCCTGGGGCAATGTGGGCAACAAGCCCACATGTCTCTCATTTTCCAGCTAGCCAAGCAGGGCTTATTCACTTGACAGCTATCAGGTATTAAGGTTCTGAGACAACCAATGGAGTTTACCAGACTCCTTGAACCTTAGACTTGGAATTGGCATAAGGTCACTTCTGCCACAATCTATTGCCTAAAGAAAGTCACAAGCCAGCCTAGATTCAAGGGGTGGAAAAATGGACTCTATCTCAGTGGGAGAAACTGCAAAGCCACATTACGAAAGTAATGCATAAAGGGAATTATGGATACTGTGCCATCTACTACATAGTTTCTCCTTTCTGCATGTCTAAAACTGTTGCATATACTCACCTTGCTCAACCACTATCTCTCATGTTCTCCTCTTTCAGGGGGTACCAAGTCACACACATTTCCCAAAGTCCAGGTTACTGCTGAAAGTATGTGCCACACATGAATGTTGAAGGACATAAGAAATGGGAACAATCATTAGTCCTCTAGAATCCAGTGTCTAGATGAACACATACCTTGAAATGTCTAATTCATCTCTTTCTGTTTTGTTCTTTTTCTTAGAATTAGGAAGTCTGAACTATTAGCGCCAAGATTAAATTTTAAGGTCATCTAGTCCAGGGGGGTAAACTGAAATACCACAGGGAACCAAATAAAGTAAGTGAGTAAAACTCAGTTTAAACCAAGACAGATTAGGGGAGACTGAGAGACTGGTAGGCAATCATCTCAACTAAGGACATTAAAATTCTTGCTTTAAAACAATAAAAACAAATAAATAAAATACACTAAATTCAGACCCTAGGCCTCCATGTTGTCATATCTGACACTAGACCAACTCTTACTTTACAGAGGGGAAAGCCAAAGGCCCAAAGAAGTTAAAACATTTTTCCCAAAGTGGCCCAGCTGGCAAGCAGCAAAATAAGACTGGACTCCATGCAGGTCTCCTGTGACTTGGTGCTGCCTAGAGTGTAATTTCGAAAGTTTTTATCCTGATGGGAGAGCGAGATTCAATCTCTTTGCAAACAGTTGCCTCATGGGTTTTGTCAGAATAGAAAAAGCTCTCCTGGAAAACAGCTGTCTCATGGGAGTGACTGCCTGGGTCAGGTTTATGAAAGGAACGACAATTTGATTTGTGGCACTCACCCCTGGGAGCCCAATTGTGCCTACTGCTTCCTTATTGCAGGCAGGAGGCTGAAGTGAAGCAGACAGAAGCTGCTGTGCTGATAAAAGCCACCAGCCTGGGCATGAGCTGTTTCCAGACAGCCCAGAAGACATATCTGACTTGACCTTCTGGCCCAACAGATGATACTGCCTGGTGGAAGTGAAATGTCAGTATAGGACAAGAAGGAAAAGAAATGCAAGAAGACTCAAGTCACCCATGACTAGGAATTGATGTTTTTATGTGTTTTCCCCCTTGATCCTGCTCATCTGTTTATTTTCCAATTTTAAAATGTCCTGGTTTTCTCATTCTTGGCCCTGATGGGGAAAGGGTTGTTTTCAGGAAAGAAAAAGGAGACAAAGCCAGTGTGGGAAGAGTAAGGAAGGATTTGTAAATTAAAGGAAAATGTTTCAACAGAAAATCATCCCCTAAGTGTCTTAGTCTGTTCGGGCTGCTAAAACAGAACCATAGACTATGTGGCTTATAAGCAACATAAATTCATTTCCCATAGTTCTGGAAACTGGACGTACAAGATCAGGGTACCAATGTGGTCAGATTCTGGTGAGGACCATCTTCTGGGTTGCAGACTAGATGTCTTATCGTTGTATCCTCACATGGTTGAAGGGGTGAGGGAGCTCTCTGGGGCCTCTTCCATAAAGACATTCCATTCATCATGATTCTACCTCATGATCTAATCACCTCCCAAAGGCCTCAATCCAAATGCCATCATATTGGGGATTATGTATCAACATATGCATTTGGGGAGACACAAAAATTAAGTCTATAGCACCATGTGTACGCAGAAGTGCAAACCACAATTTGGCCTACAGTCTGGCTTCACATGGAGCTGGTGGCTTTGCTGTGATGCTCTCAGAAAGACCCCTCGAGGCATCTGTCCATGACCATCAGAGCAGAGACGCCTTTGGTCTAAGCTTGCATATCCCCTCAAAGCTGGTAGCTCTGTTCTTGTCCTGGAGAATTATCAGTAGATATTGTTTATGAAATTGGTTAGACAAGATAAGAAATTACTTTATTCCAATTTTTTTTAGCATTAAAAACACAAACACAAAAAGTTTTGATCACAACACATGGAGGTAGTAATTAAAAGATTGGACACTGCGTGCATAAACTAGAAAAGAAATAGAAACAATAAATGAACCATTGAGAAGTGGATTTTAAAAACCAAACTTATATTGTGGCCCAGACAGGCAGTTGACTCCTTTTAACACAGACCAGCAGAATCAGGGTGCTGGACAGAACTTCCAAGCCTGTTCCTTCTAAAGAGCTTTGCCATCCATCTTTTTTCAAAAATGAATGAAAGTGTTTGCTTGAGATGCCTGTGGTCTATCTGAGCTAATTTTAGAAAAAAAAAGATTAAAAGGCAAAAAATATCAGGATAGGTACTGCCTCTGAATATTTTCAGAAATATGTACACCCAGGTCATATTAGCTCATTTCCTACCCTTTGGTTGCACAGCATCCATTTACTTCCATACTGTTTTTGCAATGTGACATTTTGGTATACATCAAATGAAAAATAGAGATGTGCTATATAGGTGGTCAGGAGGCCTAAGCTCTGTTCTGGATCTGTTAAGAGTGGGATCTGTGATCTGCTCAGCCCTAAATTTCCTCATTTGTAAAATGCGAAATTTGAGTAAAAATTTTTGAAATTATTTCAGTTTGATAGTTCTATTGTCATCAATTTTGATATAGAGTATATTCATGCACTCATTCATTTATTCCTTTTTTCATTAATTCAGCATATTTTATTGAGCCCTAGTCCATATGCAGCATTGCACTGTAACTAAGTATAAAGTAGCAAGCAGTAAAAACAAACTCCCTGTCCTAATGGAGCTTCCACTCTAGACAGTGAGACAGATGATACTAAACCAAGTAAGAAAGCAAGATAACTTCAGATTCATTTGAGGGATGATCTCCAGGATAAGGGAAAGAATCCAGGTAATATGTTGGAGAGGAACTGAAGTTGAAAGGAGTGGGGAAGACCTGGAACAAGAGGTCAAAAGTCCTGGGTATAGCTCCCAGCTGGGATATAAATTAAGTTTGTGGTATCTGCAAAGTCTCTTTGGAGACTTTGGATGCCTATATTCATTTCCTATTGCTGTCATAACAAATTGCCACAAATTTAGCAACTTAAAACAACACAAATAGGTCAGAAATCCAACATGGGTCTCATTGGGCTAAAGTCAGGTATAGGCAGCGCTGTTTTTCTTTCTGGAGAATTTGGGTCTTTGCTCATTCAGACTGTTGGCAAGATTTAGTTCCTTGCTTTTGTTGGACCAAGGGCCCTATTGTCTTGCTGCCTGTAAGGGAGAGCCAATCACAACTCCTACAGGACTTAATTCTTTGGCTGAAGGTTCCCTTCATCCAGCTTCAAAGCCAGCAACCACTGGTGGTCTTCTCATACTGAAGCTCTCTACTCTGCTGCCTTTCTCTTGTATTTCTAAAGACTCATGTGATTAGAATGAGCACATCAGGACAACCCAGGATAATCTCTCACCACAAGGACCTTCCTTAACATTTACACAGTCCCTTTTGCCATGTAAGGTAATATTTTCATAGGCTCTGAGGATTAGGACATGCACACTCTTGAGGGGACATGATTTTGCATACCACAATGCCCCAGTTAACTTATCAGTAAATGAAGTATGAACTAAAGCTCTTTCAAATCTAAAGTGTCATAACTCCTTTTGCTCCTACGTTTTGTTCCTAAGTCTCTTTTCCATAACAACTCATTAAAAATTTTGCTGAAAGTGAAGGCAAAATCTCTTATTTGAAGACAGTGCTTATTTAATCTAGGACAAATAGTGGATAGTGAGGTATGGCGTTGTGGCCGTCAATACTAGGCATTCTCCAGGATGGTATAGGGAGCGTGCTTTCGGTTGATCCCTGAAACTAGTTGCTGAGGCCGCCCTGTGTTACATGGCTGCTTATGACCCTCCTGACTATAATAAAATAGAATCACTTCTGTTAGAGCCACATTTTACCATCAGGCAAGCAAGTCAATGTGATAGACTGTTTAAAGGTATAGCTTCAGGGGAAATATATGTAAAGCTTCCCTAAATATTCCTCTGAGTATATATCCCAGGTGTGGTGACCCAGTCCCATGTCCCTTTCCCAAAATGTGAGGCTACCACAGGCTTCATTGCACCCATGCACACACACCCTGGAAGAATGGAATTCCTACTTGGTCCAGCTTTAGTTGGTGGCTTTGCAACTCTCTTCTTAGATATTCTAAGAATTCCAGCAGTGCTAGAAAGAAATGGGTATTTTCTACTATTGTCTTTTTGTCCTTGCAGCCTGAGAGAAAATCACATTGTGATGGAGGGTGGGCAGGTAGCAACAACAGTAACTCTGGTAGAGGCTGGCAACCAAGTGGGTGGAAAAGAATCTACACATTTATCTGGACCTCCCCAAAAGCAGTGTTGGGTCCTAAAAAATCAGAGCCATAATCGCAATGGCCTTCCTTGGTATTCACAACATGCTTTGGGCAGAATTGGCTGGGAATAGAACCACAGCTTAGAGGTAGGCTGGTCAACGGGGTCTATTCAGGGATTAAAGCCTAGAGTTTGTGCCGCAGAACACTATTTGAATACAAGTCTCTTGAAAGGTGCAGTCATTCCTACAAGCTGCCAGGTTAGTTTGACAATTTCAAAAATTTTTATTGTGTAGCTCTTGCACTCTCACACTCTTTCTCTCTCTCTCTATGCACATGCACCAAGGAAAGACCAAGTGAGGACATAAAGAGAAGGCACCATCTGCAAGGCAGGAAGAGAAACTTCACCAGACACCAACCCTGCCAAACTATAATTTGGGACTTCTAGCTTCTAGAACTGAATACAAGTTTCGTGGGTTCAACATCAATCCCCTCACCCAGAGAAGAGGACCATTCTCCTGGTGAAGTGATTGATCTTCATTATCAAGGAGAAAACAGGTGGCTGCTGTACAGTGCAACAAAGAAGACAATATCTGGAATCAGAGGATTCACTGACATTTAGTAGCTTTTAGTGCCCCCACAATAATGGTCAGTGGAACATTGCAGCCATCTACTAAAGACAGGGCCAGAAAAGATTCAGATCCCAGGAATATAGGTTGGATCCATGCCGCTTGGTAAAAAATCTTATCCATTTTAAGTAGTTGTGGAAAACCAAAGGGGCCTTAAATGGGTGTTGGAAAATGGAAGTTATGGAAACTGAAATCTTAAAGCCAGGTTTTACATTAATTGTTTCTTTCCTTCCCCCTTTAAGTATTAAAAAATGGTGATGGCTAAAATTTTATATTTTTGGTAGGAGTATATCTATAGTGCTATCATCCCATGATTAAATGAAATATTTTGTATAGGTACATAAATTTTTCATCAAGAAGAAGAACAAGAATAGATACTAAAAAGCAAAAGACGTGGATGCTGCTGGATATTTTTGTTTTCATCTCCAGAACTCCTCCTCAGTCCTCCTACCCTGTTCTGTTTCCTGGGAAGTTAATGCTATAGACTGTATCAAAGAACTCCTTTATCCTAGGATAGGATTGACCAATGGGAAGTATCTGCAAAAGATATGATGGAAGGAGGAAATTGAGGTCAGAGTATGTATTACTTAGATTCCTGCAGAGTCTATTTAAACACCACAGCTCTGACTGCAGAGCCCCCTCTTACTACTATAGTTGTATTTTCTAGGTTCTAGTAACTGCTTCATCCTCTTGCCTCTTTGGATCTGACTGACATTAGCGACTCAGTTCTTGCTAGCCCTGACATGCTTCACCCAACCTTTCTGGTTTTCCTCAATTGCTCACATTTTGTAAATAGTTCTTCCCTTAATATTTCCTCAGATATATTTCAAATACACCTTGTTTAAAGGTGAAATCTATTTCCTGTGGATAATCTGAAGGATATAAGCACAGAATAGACAAAATATTAAATGTTAGATATTATTTTTTCTTCTACCTCTTCAGTATGAAACATTAAAAGTTCCAGGTAAAATAGATGTCACTGTCATAGAAAATGTTGCCAATATTATGTTCCTGTATGGCAATTCAGTCCTAATTTTGATGAGAGGGTAATATGAAAATAAATGGATCTTCTCTGAAAAAGAATTCTTATTTTTCAGATTATTAAAGAGTGTAGGGTTTGGAGACAGAAGATCCTGCTTTAAGTCTTTTAATAAGATTACTGTGTGACCATAAGCAAGTCACTTAACTTACAAACTTCTTCATATATGAAGTGGGAATTAATAATATCTACATTATACCACCATTATAGGGTTCAAATAATATAAGGAAAGCAAAAGTGCTTTGCAAGTGGTAAACATCTTATATATTAGTTGCAAATGTTATTATGCTTCACAGTTCTTCAAGCAAGGGTAAATTGAGGGTGTTCATTAATTTTGATTAGCTGTCACTGTCTGGAATTGTATATTCATGCTGCCTCCTGCCCCCAATGTCCTGCAAGCTCCCTGAGAGCTGGGACTGAGTCTCTTGGATCACTACTGTCTTGGTGGTTTCTTGTCCATCCCTGGCACTTAGTAAGTACTCAAATATTCAAGAATGAATTAAAGACAGAGAAAGTAAGAAAACAAGGAGAGAGGACAATGGATGACAGGAAGAAAGAAGGGGAATGAAGGTGGGCATTTTGAAAAAGGCGACAGTGCAGTGCAAATCTTACTCCCTAAACTGCAGCCTAATGTTACTTGTAGCCTAATGCTATCCTTCCTAAGAGACAGTTTAAAATGATAATAATGAAAATAACAGCTAACAATCTTTGCCTAATAACTATTATGTACTATGCAGTATTATTTTTAATAGTTAATTCTTAAAACAGTTTTATAAGATAGCACTAATGTATGATCTTTTCATAGATAAGGAAACTGAGGTTGGGTATGGTTAATTCACTCGCCTAAAGTAATACAATAAGTGGTGGAAAAAGATGAAAGTCTTAGCTAGAAAATCTAACTCAGAGCATGTATCATACTATTTATTCCATGTTCACTCTTCTTTTAATTTTTATTTCAAGAAGTACTAGAAAAAAGTGCAGTGAAGATAAATTATTGAAAGCAGATTGTGTTACAGGAAAGTAAAAAGGAGCCTCCTAAAAAGTGTCTTACAAAAGGAAAGAGGAAGAAGTACAGTATAAGGTCAATGGATAGAAGATACTGTAATATGCTATCAGACTGCTTTCATATCAATTCTATAAATAAATTATCTTTGCAAATATTCAGTTAAAAAAAAGCGGACATTATTTAAAGACATGGCCAGGTAAAATGACAAATGGCATACAACTTCAATTTTTCTCAGGCATGCGAGTTTTAGCTGAATAAACATAAAAGAAATCAATCTACATGGTGCAAATGTGTGGGGGAACGACCCAAGACCTATGTCAGCAATAATAAAATCCATCTACTATTCTAAAACAGTCAACTCATTGTAAGTGGATGCTCAGACCAGAGAGAGAAATGCATGTTGGGAAACCCAAGAACCTCATCCAGTTAGTTCTAAGGGCAAACTCTCTGGAAAAACAGTTCGTAAAAAGATTGCAAGATAAACTGAATAGAGAAACCCTAATAAGGACAAACTATTTGCTTTTGTCCTTCTGTTTATGATCAGCAGCAATTCCAGATCTCAGCCTGATTTCCAAATATTAATTATCCTCTGAAAATTCCAGGAAGCAATATTTATGTTGTGATGTTACAGACCACACCTGCACAGCAAACTATCAGCACAAACTTCATAAGTCAAAGTTGGCGAAGAGATATTTTGAGTAAAATTAGGGGTCACTCCAAAATTAATGCATCATTTCCTAAGCTTAGCAATCGCAATCTTGGTGTAAGACATGCAGCAAAACAAAGAATTAGAGATTTTTGGAATCTTGAATATCATCTAATCTAGACCTAAAATAATAGTGACCCATGAGCCAGATGTGATCCAGGGATAGATTTGTTTGGCTTGCATTTTTTAAAAAAACTTGAGTTAGCTGCTAATGTTTAAAAATTGGAAAACTCTAAAAGTGAAAAAATCTGGATTTCTCTTGAAAATGTGAAATATTAGACAGCACTGGTTCATTATTCCTGAATGAAAACAATCTGCTAGATTGAAAAGGGGTGATCCCTACTGGACAGGGAAGCTTTCTTAAATTGATACAGTCCCTACCAGGCCTCATTACCTTGTCCTCATTCTATTTCATTCATTTATACTATTGGCCTGGTCTCTGTGGTCTAACACTTCCATTTTACAAATAAAAGAGAGTCTCTGTAGTTTGATCAATATCATAGAAATAGGGCAGCCAGGTGGCTCAGCGGTTTAGCGCCGGCTTCAGCCCAGGGCCTGATCCTGGAGACCTGGGATCGAGTCCCACGTCAGGCTCCCTGCATGGAGCCTGCTTCTCCCTCTGCCTGTGTCTGTACTTCTCTGTGTCTCTCATGAATAAATAAGTAAAATCTTTAAAAAAAATCATAGAAATACCTACTGTGTTAGGATTGGCTCTAGAACCCAAGACTTGTGGACTCTGAGATGTTAACCATCAGTTTCATGTGCTCTTTGCAATCTAACAAGGACCTATAAACACCCAGAGCATTCAACCTGCTGTGTCCCTCAGGGGCTTACTACCTCATACCTTACATTAGAGTCATTTTCTATATGTTCAATTGGCCCTTTATTCCTGTATTCATTTAGTAGTTATTGAACATTGCCTATATGCCAGATAATATGCCAAATCATGGAGATACAACAATGAACACAATTCTGTACTCTAGTGGGCAAGATAGACAAGTCTTCGCTCTTTGACTATCTGGCAAGCCTTTAAAAGACAGGATCCAACCGGATTTACTTTTGAGATAAAACTCAGCATGACAGTATAAATATGTAAATGTCCAATAAAATACAGAACAGATAAAGGAATTTTTTGTTCATTCATTTTTCACAAAAAAACTAAGAAGGAAGCATGGCAGAGATTATCTCCATTAGCTAACCAGTTAATCATGACCCTGAGATTAAATGTCTTGGCCATAGTTTATAAGTGCTAGAAAGAGATACTTTTCCATCCACCCCTAATTAAGACAAACATCTTTCTATAAAGAAGTTTTTACCATTAAGTCACGATGAAGCATAGCAGTACTGTATGAAGAACACTACATTCTATTTCTCTTTTACTCTATCACATGGATTCTGGTTCTAGAGCAATGCTGATGAGCTAGTGATTTTGGAGAAATCACTTAATAATTTTCAATTTCTTCATTTATTAAACATTAGATTGGACAAAATGAAGTCCAATGTTCTTCATTTGAGTAAAATTCTATAATATTTAGGATATAATTAAAGAACTTTATTTATTAAAGTAATACTCCAGATTTATTCATTTCTTGTTGGATTTATGCTCCTAATAATGTCTAGAGCTTATTGTGTGCTGGCAGCTTAAATAAACTATAGCTAATGTGGTTTCATAATTGAACTGTGATAAATTTAGGCAGATACTCAATGTTGATTCATTTTT
Organism: Canis lupus baileyi; assembly: GCF_048164855.1. Lineage (NCBI taxonomy): Eukaryota > Metazoa > Chordata > Mammalia > Carnivora > Canidae > Canis > Canis lupus. The sequence continues at coordinate 15,337,380 of NC_132856.1, read as the reverse complement.
AATGGAATAATGATGGTTCCAATGTGTCGATGCCCGCTTCATAGGATCATCATTGGAATAAAAATATCAGTATCTCATTATATTGTTTTAACTATTTTGATTACACTTTGACTTACAATGAAAACGAGAAATTTTAAATTACCAAGCTCTTTTTTAATTAGCTTAGTGTACAGTAAAGATCATTTCTTTTCATTTTGGAGCTCTTCAGTGGGTATCTTTGAATGTTGCTGGTTTATTACAATGATATCTTTTGTTTTTAAGATTTTATTTATTTTTTCATGAGAGACACACAGAGAGAGGCAGAGACATAGGCAGAGGAGAAGCAGGCTCTATGCAGGGAGCCTGATGTGGGACTCGATCCCAAGACCCTAGGATCACACCCTGGGCCAAAAGCAGATGCTCAACCGCTGAGCCACCTAGGTGTCTCAACAATGACATCTTTATTAAGTTTCTCTAGAAGCACAGGAAAGAAGAGTCCCACTTTACTTTAAAGCTATTTAATATTAATATTTTATAGGGAAATCAAAAGTTATATAGGCTCTGGAAGACTTAGAATATTAGGTTTTACTATGCACAGTGAAATGTTGATAGATGGGAAACTAGCTGAAGGTTCTTCAGGATAGCATTTTAGAAGGCTTTTAACTTCTAGGCAATATATTGAAATAAATCCCACTATGTATATATCCCACCCTTATGTCTCATATTTAGTCTTCTTCTTGGTACGTCATGGAAAGGGCCTATGTAATTCTTAGAACAAAGGAGTAAATGAAATATGATTGTTCTCAAGATGAAGGTCAAGTAATAGACATCTAGATAGGTATATAGGCAGCTTCTATGAAAGATGTAGCTCAGGCTCTCCCAAATTAAATCTCTTTAAATTAGGCCCAAGTTTTAAATGCTTCTAATTTGTTCACAGGACTTCTAAACAAAGCTATATTTAAAAAAAATTTGGCACTATTGTTCATCCATCACCAACACTTTTAGTTGTCTTCATATTCCAGAGTACTAATTTGATGTCCCCAGTAAATACCTAGTTCCTTTCCCATGTGTGACATTGTCTTACGATCTTTGTTGAAAGTTAATTGAATTTTCTACTTCTGTGAAATTCTGCATTTTGTAACTGGACCATAGGAATTTCACTTAAAACAAATAGGTCCTTCATTAATGAATTTTTCCAGTCCCACCACCACTACTCTAGTTACAAGTAGGTAACAAGCAAACTAGATTAACTGTACTGGCAGTGTTATAATTCACCTTTATTCCGCAGCTTACACTGAACCAGAAACAAAGACTCAGATAATTAGCAGGCAGAAGTTGGAGACAGGAAAATTTGCAGAGTTTTCTCCTCTGTAAAAATCCACAAAACTGAGCTAGAAAGAGGGAGGAGGGATTATAAATATAACTTAGACTGCAGGAGTGGAGAAACTGGAGTATTTGGAGTGGCAGGGAGGTAAAAGAACCCCAGCTGGAAAAAGAAAACGGATTGGGAACTGAGTGAGTGATGGCCTCCAGGGTCCAACTTGTTGACCACTGACTATCTAAAGTCCCCAAATTCCCATGTTTCCCAAGATTCACAGCTGTTTTCCCTAGAGGATGGGGAATTGGTGGAGAAATGGATCCATGACCCAAGATGGGAGAGGACAGAACCCAATAAACATGGCCCCTGTAAACAAGAGTGCTGATAAGCATAGCAACATCATTTCATATGCTGTTTCCTTAAATGGCCTTCCCCTTTCCCACCTTCGAGCTTTTGCTCTTGTCTTCTACACCTATGATATCTTTCCTCCAAAGATTAGGGTGATCACACATACATTTCCCAGGACACTCCCAGTTTATTCTTATTGTATTAGTGTAATTATTAATAGGATCCCCTTTCTCTCTGCTCTCTCTCCTGTTGTCCAAGGATGAACAACAAATTATCATCTTACTAGGTCCATTTTTATCTTTAAAACTGTCTCCCATCAATGTAAATTTAATTACTATCTCTTACAAAAAGCCTTCCTTAATTTCATAAGTTATCATTCCTCTCTTTTCTATGACTTCATAAATATTTGAAGGGATACAATAATATTCTGCTCTTATAAAATAGTAATTTGTGAGTATGTCCTTTCTCCTTCTAGACTTGTAGGGGCAGGACCTCATTCTTTGTAATGTTATCCATGGTGACTTGTATGCAAATAGTTAATATATATTTCTCAAGTTGTTTTAAAATCATATCATTCCAATATCATAATTTTTGAATGTGAAAATCCAGAGACACATTTTCTGTAAAATTAATATTAGAATTAAATTACATTACAGGGCAGCCTGGGTGGCTCAGTGGTTTAGTGCCATCTTTGGCCCAGGGCATGGTCCTGGACACCTGGGATCAAGACCCACATCAGGCTCCTTGCGTGGAGCCTGCTTCTCCTCTGCCTGTGTCTCTGCCTCTCTCTCTGTGTGTCTCTCATGAATAAATAAATAAAGTCTTAAAAAAAGTTACATGTGCAAAATACTTAGCACATTGTCTCACATATAATAAATTTCATACTGGCAACTATTTTATGATTATAATGTTATATAATAATATATAATTAATATAAAATATAAAAAACATATGAATGTATAATTCCATTATCATAATATGTTATTATAGTTATTATAATAAATGATTATATTATGTACTTATGAAATGGTTGTTCCTCTGCATTGCCATTGCAATTTGTCATACATATATTACATTTTTTCATATATTATTCAGATCTATGTCACAGCTCAAGTACAAGATACACAGGACAAAGATAATGTTTTATAACAATTTTAGCATAATGCCTGCTTTACCCTAGAGTTGAAAAATATAAAACATAATGAATTTGATTTTTGTTGTATATGCACAATTGAATTTACTTTTGCAAATCAATAAGGGATTTGTATCCAGAATATGTAAAGTGCTCTCTCATAATTCAAACATAAAAAGACAAGTAATATAATTTTTAAAATGGGTAAAAGGTAATGTCCACAATAGCGAAAAAATGGAAAGAGCCCAGATGTCCATTGACAGATGAATATATATATATACACAGTGGAGTATTATTCAGACATTTGAATGAAATCTTGCCATTTGCAATGACATGGAAGGAGCTAGAGGGTTTCATGCTAAGTGAAATAAATCAGTCAGAAAGACAAATATCATGTTTTCACTCATTTGTGGAATTTAAGAAACAAAACAGATGGACATAGAGGAAGGGAAGGAAAAATAAAATAAGACAAAATCATAGAGGGACACAAATCATAAGAGACTCTTAACTCTAGGAAATAAACCAAGGGTTGCTGGGTCAGGGGGATGAGGTAACTGGGTGATGGGCATTAAGGAGGGCACTTGATGAAATGAGCACTGGGTGTTATATGCAACTGATGAATCGCTAAACTCTACCTCTGAAACTCTTATACTATATGTTAATTAATTGATTTAAAAAATTTTAAATGGGCAAATGGTTTAAGTATACACTTCTCTGAAGAAGATACACAAATCACAAATGGTCAGTAATCACATGAAAAGATGTTCAACATCATTAGTAATTAGAGAAATGCACATCAAAACCATAATAATATACCAGTTCACATCCACTAGGATGGCTAAAATAAAAAAGACAGCCAATAACAAGTGTTGATGAGGATAGGGAAACTGAAACCTGCAAATGTTGCTGGTGGGAATGGAAAATGGTAGGTCTGCTTTGGGAAATAACTTGACTGTTCCTTAAACAGTCACACATAGAGTTATCAGATAATTTAGAATTCTACTCCAAGTTATATTCCCAAGAGAAAAGAAAACATACGTCTACATAAAGACGTGTATACAAATATTCGGGAAACAGTATTCACAATAGTCAAAAATTGGAAACAACACAAATATCCATCAGCTTCTGAAAAGAGAAACAAAATGTGGTATATCCAAATAATTGAATATTATTAGTCATAAAAAGGAACTCAGTACAATACCACAACAAGAATGAACTTCAAAGACATTACCGTTTATGAAAAAACAAGCACAAAAAAATCCATTATATTGTTATATTATTCCATATTTATGAAATGTTTGGAAAAGGCAAACATACAGAGACAGTGGAATAATGATTGATTAGGGTTTGATTAGGAGTGGGGAGTAACTGTAAATGGGCATAAGGTGACGGAAATGCTCTAAGACTAGGTAGCAGTGATGATTGTATAACTGCAAATACACTAAATTTCATTGACTTGTACACTTAAAATGGGTGAATTTAATGGTATGTAAATTATACTTCAATAAAGCTATTTAACAGAAATTGAATTGACAACCTATTGAATTCAGATTAGTAATGTAAAAAACCCTAGATGCATCTCTTACTTGCCAATCACCCTTTCCCTCAGTTTCCCAATCCAAGAGTGTTCTCCTTCCCTCTAATTAGGAAGAAATGCTACAGAGGTGTAGCAGATATAATATACCTTTGATGATTAAAGAAGGAAAGGGAGAAATGTGGAGTGAACTATAGAGAAATAAGGGGCCCAGTCTGCCAGTCAATAACTGGGGTGACAAATCACCCCATCACTGGTGTTCAGTTCTCTCATCTTTAAAATGAAAGCAGACCTAGTTTGTTATGTTTGCGCATCCAAAAGCTGCACAAGGGGCTGGCCCAGCTAGCTACGGCTGATAGGATGAAGGGTAGACAGAAAACTGAGCCTGAGCCAATCAGACTCTCCAAGAGATTTTTGCTTTGGGACTCTAGGCCAATAACTATGTGCAGTTAGGAAAAGTCATGTCAACTCCTACTCTTAGTCCAGTATTTTGGACCATTGATAATCTGAGAAATGCCAGAGGAAAACAATCCATAGCAAAGAGCAATACAATGAAGCAAACCTGAAGCAGAGGCAAACAATTTTGAAAGATGATGGCAAAGGCAGACTTAGTTTCTGCCAGCTTTCTGGTTCTTATGAAGTCAAGCAATTTCTGTGTCCTTTTCTTGGATTCCATAAAACCTGTTGAAATCCTTGTATAATAACTAATTTTTTGCTCTAACGTGAGTAGCAGGAACAGACATTAGGACCCTAACAGAGGGTTCCTAGTAATCAGAAGAATTCTGTCTAGAGAAGTAGTCATTGCAATGATTTCTACAGTATTTTCCAGCTCCTACACTTTCTTTAGACTTGATGCTACTTCCCAGCTTGCTTTTGGTACCCAAGCCCAGAAATGAGACAATGACTTCCTCACAAACGAGTTGTTAATTTCCCCCCATTAAAAGCTACTTTCACCTCAGTGAAATCACCTTTGAATTGACCAAACCAAAATATGCAAGGCTGAAACTTATAGCAATATGTGTCAAGATTTAAATACTTTACAAAATAGTTAATTTTTTAAGAAAAATTACACTCTTAAAACTTTTAGGTTAATGGCACCACTGAAATAGCAATGTTTCTAACTTTTGAGTTCTGAAAACAATATTATTCATTACCATGATCAAAAGTGGAACCTTAAGTGAGAGCTGGAGAAGATTTCCTCTAGTATGCCAAATAAATATTTGGGAATACTTATTGGGTGAGCCTAATATAATTACGAGGCTCATTTTACACCCCCCTCTTTTAGTGTAAGCATGATTTTTTTTTGTAAGCATGATTTAAAAATTAAGGCAACCAAGGTAAAGGGTGGGATTCTGTGATCTACAATAGTTGACAAAAACACCTCAGCAATCACTCATTAAAAGCCACTCCTTCCATCTCAGCCACCTCTATTCTCTTGCCCTCTATAGTTTCTAATCTTTAAAATTGCACAGTAGCTCCCAAGAAGGGAGGTCAAATTTTAATGATTAAAATCCAACTATACCATTCTGCCTCCCTCCTGCTTCATAGAAAAGGATTTTTTTCAATGGCAGGCAGATGCAAATCACCACATTATCCCATTTTACTGGGCCTAAATGATTTTATGTGCTTCCTAAAGAAGGAGCTAATGCATCCCATAAATAAAACAATCAAAGTTTAAAGCCACCAATCTGTTTTTTCACCAGACCACCCACTCTGACTTTATGGCTGGACTGGAAATAGGAAATCAGGCATTTTAACTAATCACACAGAACCCATGAAATTATCTTTACCATCCTGTTGAGTCATGAGAATTTAGAACTACCACATGTCTTTGCTGGGTATCACAGAAAAATCACTAGAACACAGTGCCTGAACTTAAATTTCAAAATTAATTACCTATCTAGCAGAAGTTCATTTATGCTGTGGAGCAGTGATTCTCAACCAGTGGTGATTTGGTCCCTCAGGGGCATCTGGCAATGCCTGGAGACAACTTGAAGAGGGAAGGATACTATTGTTACCTGTTGGGTGAAGAATGGGGATACTGTTGAATATACTATGTCTAAATTTTGGTTCAGATGTCAAGACACATGCATATGGCACACACACACACACACACAGAGTATGAAAAGGTTTATCGCTCACACAATGAAACTTCTTAGAGAATGCAGGGCAGGTGCCCGAGCCAGTTTTAAAATGGTTTGGGTTTTTATTGTAGTTAGGGCGAGCATTCTCATCCTTCAGGCTGGTTCAGGTGTGGGACGAGACAGCAAGGAGGAATGGTGGACCTTGAAAGTTGTCAGTGGTCAGCCATCAAAAATGGAGTCAAATTCTTATTACATCGTGCAATACAGGACAGTCCCCATAACAAAGTTTCTCCAGGTTTGAATTTCAATAATGCTGGGGTTGAGATACCATGTGCTGCAGCTGGGGTGGTCTGATTCAGATTATACATAGGTTAGTGGCCATGTAGATGCTGTGGCACCTCCCAGATAGCCCCCCTGAGGAGCCAGGCACTCACTCCTCCAGCTATGCAGGCTGCTGACTGCTCAGAGTAGAATCCCTCTGCTGGAACTGCCCTCAGCCAGTAAAGGGAACCACTTCACTCAAAGTAATGCCCCTTTCCTGGGAGCATCCCACAACCAGTATCTGGCTGGGTAGGCAGGCTGTGAGGGTACAGATGCCCTGCCTCCTTCTTCAACTTAAGCCGACTCTGGGTGGGGGGGCAGCTAAACTCCAGAGTTCCCCGTAGTAATCCACTGAGACCTCTGTGGTAATTGCATCTCTGTTCAGTTTCTTCTTTTGCCCAATCCTGCCTCCCTCTCATTGTCACATATGTTGTTCCTATTCTGCAATTCCCAATAAACCCATTGCACACCAATCTCTGTCTTAGAACTTATTTCCCCAGGAACTTGAACTTCCTTAACCAGACCTGAGTGACAAATAAAATTCACATCGAGACCAGACCATATATGCAAATATATGTTCTCTCTATATGAATAAAATTAATTTTTGCAAATTGATACTAACCATTATCATGAAATACCCTGATATTTCCTATTCTACTCCATTTTGTTTTTAATTTTTTTTAATTTTTTAATTTTTAAAAAAGATTTATTTATTTATTCATGAGACACACACACACACACACACACACAGAGGCAGAGACACAAGCAGAGGGAGAAGCAGGCTCCTTGCAGGACCCCAGTGAGGGACTTAATCCCGGATCCTGGGATCACGACCTGAACCAAAGGCAGCCGCCCAACTACTGAGCCACCCAGGTGTCCTCATTTTGTTGTTTTTTAATGCTGTCCCTGAGCCAATACATGGATCTCACAACCTGCTAATCATTCTTGATCTGCAGACTGAAAAGCATTTACTGAGATGTACAACCAGATTAACTCTTTTGGCGGACAGTACTTTTTAAGATGTAACCAATTGTTTTTTATTCTCCCTGACTCAATTTGTTAGGCCAATTTGGATCCAAAGACTTGATTAGTTCTCTGTGTGTAATCACAGAGTAAAAAGTCTCAACTATAGTCTACTGTTAAAGTCTACTTTCAATCATGTTTTATAAATCCAACTAAGGCTAACAGATTGTAAACCCTTGCCCAAACCTACTCTAACATTTAGTCTTGTCATTATTGCATCATAAGAACCAACTAGCTGCAAAGCTGCAAGAGCTGATTTTCTTCAGGAGGTCAAATTCCCCTTACAAACCTGACTTACATAGTTTTCCTTTTGTTTAATTTCTTTTTATTTATTTATTTACTAAATTCAATTTGCCAACATATAGTATAACACCCTCTCATCCCATCAAGTGCCCTCCTCAGTGCCCATTACCCTGTTACCCAACCCCCCCGCCCACCTCTCCTTCCGCAACCCTTTGTTCGTTTCCCAGAGTTAGGAGTCTCTCGTGGTTTGTCTCCCTCTCTAATTTTTCCCACCCAGTTCCTCTCCTTTCCCTTATAATCCCTTTCATTATTTCTTTTTTTTCTTTCACTATTTATTATATTCTCCATATGAGTAAAACCATATGATGATTGTCCTTCTCCAATTGACTTACCTCACTCAGCATAATACCCTCCAGTTCCATCCACGTCAAAGCAAATGCTGGGTATTCATAATTTCTAATGGCTGAATAATATTCCATTGTTTATATATATATATATCACATCTTCTTTATCCATTCATCTTTTGATGGACACCGAGGCTCCTTCCACAGTTTGGCTATTGTGGACATTGCTGCTATAAACATTGGGGTGCAGGTGTCCCGGCGTTTCATTGCATCTGTACCTTTGAGGTAAATCCCCAGCAGTGCACTTTCTGGGTCATAGGGTAGCTCTATTTTTAACTCTTTTAGGAATTATACACAGTTTTTCAGAGTGGCTATATCAGTTCACAGTCCCACAAACAGTGCAAGAGGGTTCCCCTTTCTCCACATCCTCTCCAACATTTGTTGTTTCCTGTCTTGTTAATTTTCTCTATTCTCACGAATACCTTCTTTTAGGAGATGTGTGAGGTAGTATCTTTCTTTTCTGAAATAGAGCAAAGAAAAACTCTAATGAGGTTACAACAAAGGAGGTTTTACTAGATAGTTTCCAACATACAAGAAGAGTGATTGAAGAGGCAATAAGTTGATGTGTGTGCCTCTTGCCTTATAAATACCATTTGCAAGAACAGACAGAAGTCATATCTGCAGAGGGTATAGTGCCTCTGGGAGGCGGATTCACGAGAAGGTGAAGAAAAGCCACAACCAAAACTCCAGAAAAGGACAGTGATGAAAGAAAACTCAGAAATTGTCCAGTGCCTTCCTTTTTCCAGAGAGAGAAACTGAGGCCCAGGTCAGGTAAGAGACTTACGTAAAGACACATTATCTGATGGAAGAAGAACCTAGAAATTCACTGCTACCTTTTCCTGATGCTCTTTCTACTACATCATGGGACTTCCAGTAGTGGAGATTTTCTTTTTATCAGCAATATCTTGTTCTTTATGATTTCCCAGGAGATTTATTCAAAATAAGCTCAAAAGAAGAGGTGGGATTATTTTCCATTCAAAATATACCTACCACAGGGTTTGCTGCCAACATTAATAATACTTTGACACCTCTAGAATCACCTCTAACAGAGGCAGAAGTTTACTCCATATTGCTTTTCTTTTGATAAAACAGCAATTCCCAAATCTATTCTCTCTTCTCAAAATCCAGAAAAAACTGCTAAAACTTGCTGTGCTTCATTTTTTTGAGACATTAACTGAGTCCTTGGCAGTGAAAAGAATTTAGCAAGATTTTGGCATAATGTGTTGAGGAAATTATGCCTTATTTGCTCATTTTGCAGGTGTTTGAGCTAGTGTAGACTTCAAGTCAAGATCTTAAGGAAGTTCTTATTCTAAATGAGCCTTATTTTAGACTTGCCCTTTCCAAATTCCTATCTGATGCTTTAGCAGGCTTTGTAAGGAAATCCCTTTATCTCTTTTGGATTTCTGGAAATCCTACTGGTTGGACCCAGAAAAGTAAATAATTTTGGCTAAGTAAATTTCAGATCTTTAGCACATACTAATGTGAATGTTTGTATTAGAACACATGTAAATATTTTATGAAAAGAATGCTTACCTAAAATAAACATTTCAAAATGATCAAAGGAAACTTTTATTTAGAAAGTACCTTTCTCCAAGGAGTTCAGAAATGCTTTATAAACACTTGCTTGATCTTAAATCAAGATTTTTTTTTGTCTTGAAACTATCAAAATATATCGCTCCTATTGTGTCTTATGTCTGAGTAGAGTTTTTATCCAGAAGGAAATGTTCATGATTTCACTCAAAGTTCCCCAGAAATAGTCTGATAGTCTGGAAATCTAGAAGCCTGGCCTTTGGTTCTCTTCGTGCTGTTAACCAGCTAGATGGTCTGGAACAAGTCAGTATGCAACTCCTTGTCCCAAAACCAGAGTTTGGGCTGAAACCTCTGGAAGGAACTCTCTATTCTGATTGGTAGAGAGTCACCTAACCCTAGAGGCTTGAGGACATTTTGAGAGATATCAGCCTTTTGAATCTCTTTGTTTATAGTTAATTGTACAAAGGAGCTATGCAATTTATTTGATAAAATCCCACTCAATACAAAGCCCAATTTTCCCTGTCTCTTTTTTACATGCTTATAGTTTCATTCCAAAATTCGAGTCCATAGAATGTGGGATTAAGAGAAAGAAGTGGGTTCAAAACCTAGCTCCTTTACTAATGAGCTGTGTAGCACTGGTGAAATTATCTACTCTCTCTGACCCTCACTGTCCTCATCTGTAAAATGGAAATAAAAACACCACATGAGAAAGTTATCAGGAGCATTAAAGGAGATAAGATATGTAAGGCCTCTGACACACAGTAAGAACTCAAAGATGGTAAAGGAATCTTAGGATATTTACCACTGACATATTTATCCAGTTTCTGAGAGAACTCAAATAATAATCAATTATTTCCAGAATGAGTTTAGGGGGGAAAGAAGAATGATTAGAAAGAATGTTGAAAATAATAATGTTTATTTCAAGAAGAAAAGGGATAAATAGAATCTTCTAGAAATAAGATAGCTTCATAAATGAGGAAGATGTATTGTGTGGATAAGAATAGTGCAGGTTATAATAGAATGAGCTGAGCTTTGAAAGGATCCTACCTGATTTAGAGAATGAAATTATGGATCTTCAATAAATTCTAAGTCAATCCACAAGGCAATGAATGTTGACATTCCATGAGATGACAAAAAGATCTGTGTGCTTCAGAGAATGACTGAGATTTTAAGTAACAGAGGGGAAAAAATGCTGGAAAAATGTAATGTCAAATCTCATTGTCACTAGAAATGGAACTGGAAACAATGCTTTCTGAACTAGAAGTGCTACTTCTTTAACATCATAATTATTAATGCATAGTCTTAGAGATGATACAAATCTCTCATTCATGTATTTGATATTTAAAGGCCACCAACAATACGCCACACTCTGTGGTGGGCACAGGGGGAAAAATCACCTGCAAGAGTTCTCTGTTCTCTAGAATTCTCTAGAATTCTAGAATCATCTATTACATACTCCTAAAAGAGATAAGAAAAACCCTGTACAGCCATTTTGTTCCATTGACTGAGCACCTGTGAAGTGCCAGGGTACTGTGCTAAGTGTTTTCTGCATTACATCATTCACCCTGACAGATGCACTTCTGCCTCTGCTGGAAAATGACAAGGTACTCTCCACCTAAGGCCACACACTCCACTTGTGAACAGATGCTACAACTGAAATCTGCATCCTTATAACTTCTGCCTAATACCCCTGGAGCCACATAGTATCAGGCTAATTCTTTTTCACATGTCAGCTGTTCAACAGATGTCCGCTAGCATGGAGCCCCATATAATCTCCAGATTAATTATCCCCTTTCCCGAAGCTCCACCATGTTTAACTCCTGTTTGTGACTATATCCTAGTACCTAGATCAGTGTCTGGCACATAGGAGGAATTCAGAAATGTTTTTGCTGAATATAAAATCCTAGCCACATACCCTAGATGTCCTATGATTTATTGATATCCAATGCAGAAGAAAAAAGTCAGAATTGAACGCACTCTTCCAGATATGGTTTGACCAGAGCAAAGTACAGTGAGTTCCTTCCCAATCCCTTGAATATAAACCAATGAAACATCTTTTCTGACAAAAATGTCACCGTTCATTTTGTGCATGAAATTAACTCAGCCTCAGGTCTTGTTCACAGAACCATTTTTTTTTTTCAGGTAGGCCTTGCCAGCCCCTCATCTGTGCAGATTTTTTTAGAATTCTAAACACAGATCTTTACATTTATCTTTGTATATTTATATCGTAATAAACTGGCCCAGTTTGCCTATCTGGCTGGTTTTCTTTAAACCTTCCATGTGGTTTCTAATAAGATTTCTACCCTCTCCTAAATTCAGGCATCCCACAGACCTGATCAGCAAACTTTCTATATGTTATATGAATTATTAAAATTTTGAACAAAGCAAAGCCTCATAGAATGCCACGGGCAACCTGGCTCGAAGTTGATCTGATAACACCATTCAACTCTCAAATCTCCATAAATCACTACAATATGGCAGACATTTTTCACAAGGATATTATGTAAAATCAATTGCTTTGCTCAAATTTAGTTATCCCAGAGAGCCCAACTCATACTGTAGTAATCTTACCCTCAAGCTAAGTATGCTGGGGAGCATAATGTATTTCACTTCATCTAATCTATTGTTTTTTGCATAAATTTTACACCCTGAATCCTTCAGAACTTCAAGTTTTGAAACTAATCCCAGGTTCTTACAACTCAAAAGCCTTAGTTTTTGGTACTCAGGGTACTTTCTCTGCTTTTCTGGTGTATTTCTCCCTTACCTGCAACAATGAATACTCAAGATTCAATGAGACAAGAACAATTTGTTTGAGAAAATGGACAATGAAAGGGTGCCTTTAAAGGGAACTCCAGTTAAAAACCTCAAAACGCTCACAAAATATTATTTGATTATACAGGTTTAGAAACCAGTCTCCCTCACAGCTGCCAACGTTTTTTCCTCATGCAAGAATCTCAATTCACAGGCTAAATGTACACTAAGACTTTCTAGCTAGCTACACAGTAGAGTAATTGAGTTATCACTGGAGAAGCGTTTCTTGGTATTGCACCCTGGTTGAAGATTAAGATAGAGATCAAAGCCTTACACGACTTAAGCTTTTCAGGAACTTGCTTTGCAAGAATGAAGATTATAGTTCTTTACAATGAGAATAATAATTAATTTTTTGAAAATAAATATTTTTATTATTTTGCCTTTACAACTATTGAGAAATCTAGATTTTTGGAATATGGTGTCTTCAGTTGTTTTAGCTTTACCATTTGTTAGTATAGAACAATCTATTTTTCTTGGGGAAAAACCAAACATCTATGACATATGTTTGTTTTATAAGATGCTTTGTTAGAATTTTTAAAATAAATCACAATGTCCTACTTCTATTTTTTTGTCCTTTCACAAGGATTTCAACAGTTCCTTTTAAGATATATTTTTTTAATATTTAAAGGGAAAATATCTGTTCAACAAATAATTGAAATTCTACTATGCACATTCACCAAGGGAATTGTAAAAGTTTTACTTTTGAAAAGCTTACAATATAGGAAGAAGCAATGTTAAGGTTATCAAATTGCTACAATAAATATCTACCATAACATTCTTTAATAGCTAATTTTTAAAAATCTGATTATGTAATTGTAATTCTAGCCTTTTTGGGATCTTATATAAAAATAATAGGCTTCTTGCTATTTTTTATTGTTGAGTGAAAAGTCCCATGTCAACATTTATATTCTTCCTAAAAAGTCTTTTATGATTAGATCCTGAGCTATAGTAAGGCTATCAAGTTTTTCCATATTTGACTCATTATATATTTTAATTAAAAATGGGGTACCCAAAAGTCCAATAATATGTGATTGTTAGACTGAGTTATTAAAAATAATATCTCATGACAGCAATGTTCCTGATATAAATTATTTAAAAACTCTCATTCACTCAGTCTTTTCGTTGTTCTTATGAATTAATATCACTTACTTTGGTGTAAAGCAAGGCTGATAAATAGGAAATTATCACATTTTTATCCACAGTTATTCATCAGAATTTGTTCCTGGTCAATCAGTGCATCTTTCTTTATTATAGTTCATATTGTTTCCTTTCAGTCCTTTCTAGTACTTTTACTAGAAGCAAAGTGACATTGTCATAATTCTGCAGGCTTTGTGTGTTTTCACTGCTGAAGCAACTCAATGTGCATAACTTTGATGAAAAAAATTAAATGATGGAGGAAGAGCTCACTGATGATAAATGTCTTACTGATTCCAGATGAAAATTAGAATAAATTATTGGTTTAATAATATTGCTCAAGAATTTCCAGCGTTCTGAAAATATTAACTAAATGACACAATAGCCAGAGTGAGTTTTTCCTCCACTTGAAGATATTTAAAGACTCTAGTCCCTTGAGGATAAACTAATTTGAATTTTTCTCAGAGTCTAATACATTTTTAAAAAACATATTTAAGTAAGACATTAAAAAGAAAGTCTTTAACTTATTAGCAGTTGTTCCATATCACTCATCCTTACTATCATCATTTACAGATAAAAGACTTGCTTTCAATATAGGCTTCATATTTATTAAATGCCATGGAGATGCAGATTTTATCATGGTTTAGACGGGAGAAAATAAAGAATTAGAAATGTATAATATATTCTATCTTATCTGCTTTATTTTTTTTCTCTTTTTTTTTCTTATCTGCTTTAATAACAGGAATTGGATATTGTGGTTAATCCACTAAGAGAGTAATATTAATATATCTGCAGAATCCCAGTACATTTTTTTTAAAGAATGATACTACATTAAAATTCCTATAGGACTACAATGGCTGCTTTTGGACATACTTTAAGTTTTATAGTACCTCAGAAACATTATTATGTCACCAAAATGTAGATAAACTCATTGTTTCATACATAAATTTTGACTGAGTGCTTACTGGATGTCAGGCTATATCTTAGAATACAAAGACGTGAAGACATAATCCCTTCTGTAAAGAAGCTTTTAGTTTGAGAGGAGAAGACAGACATCTAAATATTTACATCTAATCATATGTAAAATTTGGTGGCTTAATTTGGATTTCTCCAAAAGCAGACCCTATTACAAAGTCATGGGTAACATGTAATTTATTTGGAAGATGATCCTAGAATCACAAAAGAGCAGATTATCATGTGAGCAACTGGGGCTCAACTCCACAGGACCTAGTCAGGAACCATGAACAGCATACCTCAGAACTGATCTGGTAAGGGTGGGTAAACCAAGTCTTCCATCATGCTCTTCGTCACTGGTCTAATCACATCCTCTTCCTTCTGGACTATCAGCTAGAAAGTACCCTTAAAAAGATAAGCAGAGATATGCAGGCTCTTGAGGTAGGAAGCCACTGATGTGTGAGGGTAACTTCCCCCCTCAGCTGCAAATAGACGTTGAAGTAGACAAAAGGACAAAGGATACACTGTCAACAGCCCCTACTATAGATGATGTTGTAGAAGTCTGTCATTGTAGAGCAGGACCCAGAAGAGGAAAAAATCAGTTCTACCTGGTAAGTCAGGGAAGACTTCAGAGGACAACAGATGCTTGAATAAGTGTTCTCTGGGCAAATGTAAGGGCTGCTAGAACTAGAAGGCTGCTAGTTGATTGAAAATACTTGGATGCCCTGAATCCTACTTATGCATTAACTGTGATCAAATTCACTGTTAAAATAAACATATATGTGTTTTTGCATAGGTAGGTACAGGTTCCAGAGCAGTCAGTTTTTGAAGCCAATGTAAATGTTTCAAGCTATTAACCATACAACAGACAATTTCTTGTGAGAACTAAGGAAATAATTGCTTTACTTCTCAATCTTGGCTTTGATTAAAAGAAATGAATGTGACATTGGAAAGCTGGAGTGGCATTGATTGCCTGGAGTTCTGCAGGTAATGGAACTTCAGGAGAGAAATTAAGTTCCAGGAGAACAGGAGGGCAGGGTGAGCCATTGGTCTTATAGGAAATGGGAGCTGAATCAGGTTTCAAGGCAGCCCCTATGATGGAGAGGACTAGATACACAGTTCTTGAAGTTGTCGTCCAAATAGAGATGGAAAAACAGAGCAAGATCCTACTGACTAGAACTGAGGCCCCAAATCAGAACAAGAGTAGCAGCGAGAGGAGGTGGATTGGGGGATGCGTTAAATACCTCATGGGGTGCACTTGTTGTGATGAGCACCAGGTGTTCTTTGTTAAGTATTGAATCACTAAATTGCGCACCCAGAACTACTATTACACTGTATGTTAACTAACTGGAATTTAAATAAAAACTAAAAAAAAAAAAAAAAAAAAAGAATAGCAGTGAGAATGATACATCCAGAGCCCCTAACCTATAAAATTGTTATTTATTCATTTCCACATAGACTAAGTCAGTACTTTGGGAACATTTGTAGCCATAATAATTATTTGGCAGGCTTGCTTTAAATGAGCAGGTTCCCTGAGTTCTAACCTTTCTCTGCTCACATAGCACACTTCCATAGGTTTGGAGTGACGTAGGGAATTAGCATTTTTAACAAGGGTGCCATGTGGCTCAGATGCAGGTTGTCAGTACACTATGTGTTAAGAAACACTGATTTAGGTAAAGTTGGTTTCACGGTCTGGGAAAGAAGTAATCTTCAACTGAGCCCAAAAATATGCAAAGTAGGGTGTTCAATTCATCCCTCTACAAATCTTCCTCAACTTATGAGGGGTTATGTCCTGATAAACCCATCATAAATTGAAAATATCATAAGTTGAAAATGCATTTAATACACGTAACCTACCGAGCACCACAGCTTAGTCTAGGCTACCTTAAAACATGGTTAGAACACTTCCATCAGCCTACAGCGATGCAAAATCAACTAAAATAAAGCATACTTTATAATGAGAATTTAATATTTCATGTAATTTAGTGAATACTGTACTGAAAATGAAATCTAGACGGGTTAGATAGGTACAGAATGGTTATACAGATAACAGTCATCTACCTTCATGATCACGTAGCTGACAGGGAGCTGTGGCTCACCATAGCCACTCATCATCATAGAAGAGTATCATACCACATATCACTAGCCAAGGAGAAGATCAAATTCGAAATATGGTTTCTACTGACTCCATATCACTTTTGCACCATGGTAAAGTCTTAAAATTGTAAGTTGAACCATTATAAGTCTGGAACCATCTTGATACCTTTCCCAATTTTAGCATAAAAAGTCCCATGTCCCATTCTATTGCAGTGTCAGGACAGTTGGTCACCTGAGCATAAAGGAAAGTTCCACTGTGCCATAGAGTTCATTAAAGAACTAGACATTGTTACCTCAATTCTCTGGCATCCCTGTAGACTCCATATTGAGTCACACACCATTCATGGTACTCCTTTCTTGAGTCAGATTTGTGATACTCACTCAGGTAAGATTTGATGCTTAAAAGCTCATGAGGTGTTAGGCTGAAGGTCCTGCTCCCAGAAGTTATACATCTACCCCTAACTCCCTTATCTTCTTGTCTGGAAATGGAGAAACCCCAGAAAATAAGAGGAAACCAAAGAAAAGCAAATACAAATCACACTAACTTCTGGATGACTATTTATATATAAACATCTTAACATCATGGGCAAGATCGGCTTTGGTATCAGGTACCCAGGTTACAGCTCTGCCCCATCATTTACAAGATATGTAAACTTGGTCCAGTTACTTCCCCTCTATGTACCTCTGTTTCTTCATCTGTAAAGTGGAAATAATAGTAATATTAATAATCATAAGAATCAAGGTAATGTCTACTTCACAGAATTAAATTAATTAACACATGCCCTCAGTACAGTGTGTGCCATATAACAATCACTCCATAAATGGAAGTCAATGTGATTTAATCCCAAGTCATTCAGTTACTTGTATGAGTAACACTCATCTTTCACTCCCAAGCAAATTAAGTTGTAACATTCAAAGTCATTTTATACAAAGAAGATTCTTTTCCTATCACCTATAATACCTAGTGGAAAATTTTACCCTGCACTTCAGTCTGTCTCTGATGCTGATAGAAGACAGGATGAATCAGCCCCACACAGGATATTTATTAGTGCCCAGTCTGCTCGAGCATCCAGTAAGCTTACAAGCACAGGGAGGAGGCTTGGAAACACTTCAAAGCCTGCCGACATTCAGATTGCTTCTGGTGGCGGGTGGATTAGTATTGGTGGTCTGTCCTTAACCACACACTTCACCTCCATATGTCTCAGCCCTCTTCACCTTTCCCTCTGACTGTGACAATGAGAATATTGAAATCAATAAGTTCACTCTCCTTGCTCCAAGTACTCAAGTGCTTTAAAATGAAAAATGGTTTGGGGGAAGCAGCCAAGCAGAGGCAGGGGGGACATAGGTGGAAGTTAGAACTGGTACTTTCTACAGTCTAGAAGAGAAGAGAGAAAAGACAGGGGACTAGCAGTACAAATACTTGGGACTTACTCCAGTTTTTCACTACTCAGTAGTGGGGACAGGTAATTTTAATTCAACGGGCTCTCTAATCCCTCTTCTGTAAAGTAAAGGCATTGGTCCAAATAAACAGCTATTAATCTTTACAGTTCTAAAGACTCTAAACATATTTTTTGTGATTACATGTCAGACAGCTGGTTTTAGCTTTCTTCATTCATCTCTTTCATCAAAGCCTCCCCCACTGTTACCCTGTTATAATACATTCTTCTAACACAATTCATAATTTTAAATCATTCTGTACCTTTGTCTCCCCTGCTAGATTAGAAGTCCCTTAATGGCAGAGACTTCGTTTCAATGTCATTTTGTTTCCAATGCTTAGAACAGACCACACATATAAAGGTTTATTCAATAGGTGCTTTGGAACCGAACTGCTGCATTAGCCTCCTCACTTGTATTAGTCAGGATTTTGGCTAGAAATAGAGAGCCCATTCACACTGGGTAATTGAGGAGTCAACTAGGAGGACAATTTACAAGGTCTAGGCAGAATTAGGGTAAATTCACCATTGAGGGATTGTGAAGCATCCTGGGACTACAATAGCAAAGAGTTACTCTCCCCTTCTAGCCCTCAAGGGGGTGAGGGAGAGGGAGCAGTTGCAGGAACCTGAGAAAGGGTAGCTAACACCTATGTATTGAGAGTGAGCTGCCTGGCAGGATATGGACCTTCTGGAGAAAGGCAAGAACCAGGGACCTATATGCATCCCAACCTCACCCTCCTCAGCTCTTTGAGCCTTTCAATCTCCTGCCAGTACTTTCATTGGTTGAGCAGGAGGGAAGCTGAGAAGATGGTAGAGTGTCTACACCTTCCATCAAGGTCAGCCTCCAGGGCACAGAGCAAGGTGAACAAGGGTGAAAAGTAGATCCAGAAGGGTAGACAAACAATAGCCAGCATGTGATCTCCCTACCCTCCTTCCAAAAGGATGCTGAATGACACTAACCTTTCAGGTAACTTCTTTACTCCACAAATATGTAGACATTTCCTCAGCAACTCCAAATACAGCAAATATACCCACATACACATGTTTACACATTGCTTTATAAGTGTTACCTAGTTTCTAGCATAACCTTTTTTTCCTCACCAACCAGATTGTAAGCTGCCCAGGGGCAAGGACAATGTCTTCTACCTTTCAGGCCATGTCTAGTCCATGCTTGCTATCCATACAATGAGCACTCAATATTTATAACTTGAATGACCATCTTTCACCAAGTTTTCATATATCAAATTATAGAGTTATCTCATGTTAGCAGATTTGTAAATCTCCAGAAAGAGCCTAAAAAAATAGTGTGGCTAATTGCCAAGTACTGTGTTTCTGTTGAGTGATGACCATGAGTTTCTTCTCCTTAGAAAAACTGGCTTTGGATTTCACTCTACAGTAGTTCCTAGACTTAGTTTATTCAATATGTCTTTATTAATATTCAGAAGGAATAAAGTGCTGTACAAGGCATTGTGGGAAATGAAAGGTCAATTTGACTTATATTCTATTCCAGGGAATTTAGAGTGCAGTGGGAGAAAGTACTGATGTAACGAGGTGGAAAGAAAGAAAAGAAAACCCTCAGAAAAACATTTTTTAAAAAAAGACATGAAACATTCAGAGAGTTCTAAGCAAGAGCAATGACTTTGGTGGAAGAAATTGAATTGATATCCTTTGGGTGAGGTCTTACAGAAAGGTCTTTGGTCTGAAAAGAGGAGAGAGAATATGCTCTGTACATATACCTTGAGGCTTTTAGGGAAAAACAATTCTGTTGGTTTTCCTCTGAGTGAAAGCAAAGTGTCTAATGGATATACAATTGGGAAAACAATATGCCCGAATCAGATAAGGAGGGCCTTGAGTGGCAGGCTGAATCTCAACCACATTTCTCTAGGCAATGGGGAGCCAGTGAAGGATTCTGAGCAGGTAATGAGAGCTGGAACTTCAAGGAAAAATAATAGCAAGTGACAATGCTTTGCGAGTTCTCTGTGCCAAGCAGTGCTCTTAATATTGTTCCCCAGTGGTATAATCAAGGATGAAAGTAGGAGGAACAGTCAGCTCCAGGACTAATATTGTTTAGAACTATAGGCATACGAAAATAAAAAGTATCGAGACTTTTAGTTGGTTTCATTATTCTTTCCAAACTCTCTATAGACAGTCTCTCTATGACTCTGTATAGACAGTGCATCCTTCCCCTTTCTGGCTCCATCTGGGGCAAACCATATACACTTATTAACTCATTCAATCTTCAAAATATCCCTGTGAGGTAGTACCTTTATAATTGCCAGAGAGGCACAAGAAGATAAAGTGATTTTGTCAAGATAAGAAAGCTAGTAAATGGCAGAGCCAGGATTTAAAGGCTGGCTCTCTGGCTCCTAAAACTATTCCAACTGTCCTGGCAAGAACGTAATAACTTCTTTTAAATCAGGGGTTGTGCCTATTAAATACAGCTCCATGCAACACCATGACAAATAGGGCCTTAAAGTGGTTATTTTATGACAATAATAGGCCTAAAATGATTAATTTTTCTATATACATCTAGAATCCTAAATAGTTCTATCCTAATTTTAAGTTAGTTCTATTTTGAGCCCCTATATACATAAGTCAGGGTGTTTACTAAGGATACAGGTGTATTTGACAGAAACAAAATAACTACAATTGTCTAATCAGGCATGTGGAGATAAGTGCTATGCCAGCTGCTATATGGGCAGGTCAGTGAGTTAACATTCTCAATGGTTAAGGGAAATCACTTCTTGCATTCTGACTAGACAGGCTATTTGCAACATTCCTTTTCAAATGGCTCAAGAACTATTGTTCAAAATGGTTGTTCTTAATATTAAAACCTTTGACTATTCTAAATGCCAAGGGCAAAAGCTCTTTGTCAGAGTATGTTTCAAGCATGATTAGGCATTACAAGAGAATTTCATATTATTAGTTCTTATCTTAGTGCACTTACACTGCACTTTGAATAAGAAACCCTTCTGATGGGGGGGATGAAGTAATCATAGTTTCAACTATGGGGTTGCCTTCTGATTCCAGGTGTTCTCATAGCCTACCCCTACCATGCCTTTCTCTCCCAGCCTCACTCCCTTCCAATCACCACCATCTCCTCCACTGTCACCTCCAATGCCATAGTACCCAGTGGGACCACTGACACTGTGGAAGTTGGCATGTGCATGAGGCCCTCAGGCTGGACCAAACCCCTAGAGATTAAAACAATAACAGCAGAGCACCTAGGTCACTCAGTCGGTTGTGTCCAACTTTTGATCTCAGCTCAGGTCTTGATCTCAGGGTCATGAGTTCAAGCCCTGCACTGGGGCTCCATGCTGGGTGTGGAGCCTAGTTTAAAAATAATGATTATAAAAATAATATTAATAAACATAACCATAATAACAACTGCTAATACAATTTGGTGCTTACCACTTCACATGCACAATTTCATTTAATGCTCAAACTATTGCTATCCCCATTTTCACATGAAAAAAAAAGACTCAAGGGGTTCAGTGAAATAGTCAAGATCACACTGTTCATAAATAGTAGCATTTATGAATTTGCTGGGAGGTCTATGTGACTTCAGAGTCCTTGCTTCTCCTCCCTCTGCTACACAAAGTATTTCCCCTGCAGTGGTACAATCAGAGGAAATAAAATAACAAAGGAAAGACAGTCTGAAAAAAAAGGGAGATGTCTGAAACAATTTCTGTAAGAAACAAGAGTCCTAAGATAGTTGTCCCTTTCAGTGGGTGCAGTGGATGGGAAGGGGCTTTTTTCCTCTTGGAACAGAGTTGAGCATTTGCAAAATTCTCTGTACCCCTCCTGGGTCATCGTCAAGACTCTGGCTGGCTGATACTATTACCATTTTCTCAAAAAAAAAAAAAAATCAAACCAACCTGGGAAATAATTTTTTTAATTAATTTATTTATTTACGATGGACAGAGAGAGAGAGGCAGAGACATAGGAAGGGGGACAAGCAGGCTCCATGCCGGGAGCCTGACGTGGGACTCGATCCCAGGACTCTAGGATCACGCCCTGGGCCAAAGGCAGGCGTTAAACCGCTGAGCCACCCAGGGATCCCCTAACCTGGAAAAATTAAATCACTTTCTCCAAAATATAAGAATCCTAGACTTCTGACCCTCCTCAGTAAGACCTTGGTCTATTTATTTAGTGCACAAAAACTCTTCTGCCTTGCATTAGCAAAGGAAGGTTGTTGTTTTTTTTTTAAATGAGATTTGACCAACAATATGTTATATGAAACTCTCCAAATTAAGCCCATTTTTAAAGATAATTGAATGTTAAATTTTTTACTTACTTAAGAGTAATTCCATTCCACCCACTTTGCCTATTAGCATATAAGACAGTCACAAGCACGCTCTAAATGTAGGGTGCTTCACCTACTCCATTTTTCTCCTAGTCAATATATCTTTTTAAGCAGAAAAAAAGATTTAAGAACATCAGATTTCCCTGCAAGGCACATGCCAAATCTGAAGGTGCATTATAATGGTAAACATGTCCTCAATCTAAAATGAATGTTTACTATCCCCCTTGGTTGATCTCATTTTAATTTTATAAGATAAGTGTAGACCCACTTGCATCCAAATAATGCAGTATCTACAGAGATCTTCCAACTCTGTCATCCAGATGCTCAGATGGCCTAGTTCAGGAAGAAAGATAAAGGAGTAGGGGATTTGCTTATCAGCAAGAGCGTCGATGCAATAATTTCTCTCCTAAATAAGGAAGATGGCAGAAAAATATTTTAATGTATAATAATCCTGAATAATTCTTAGAGGTTTCCTGGAATATTGATTTGGAAATGGTTCTTTACCCTGTCAGCACTCAGTAGGAGAAAGTGAAATAGTGATGTCTTACATAGGTGCAGAAAGGAGGGGCAGTTTTGGTGGATAAAACGATAATGCAATCAACCTGTCAATTTTGCTGAATCCAAGGTTGAGATTCCCATAAGCCATTCTCATTATTTGCCCCTGGTTGCATTTGTATGTATATTGTTTGTCTAGGTCTCAGAGTAATAAATGCAGTTTATAGTTTTTAAAAGAATGCTATGTTAATTCTTGTATATCTCTCCATTTGGTCTCTTTATCATCATCTCCACTACCAGTACAATAGTGCAAGGCAGTATCACTTCTTCCTTGGCTTTTAGCAACAACCTTCTAACCAGCCATCATGAACCAACTCTTAGCCCTACTAAGCCCTCTTCTCGCTATTGATAAAGGATTCCTTTTTAAATACTAGGCTAATCATGCCATACCCTGCTTAAAACAAGTCAGTGGCTTTCCATAGCTTTCAAGATACAGTCCAGATTCCTTAACCAGGTTGACAAGCCCCATGTACTGAGCTCTCAAATCTTCCCAACTTTATCTTTAACCACATTTTCCCTAGCTCTCTTGAGCTCCAGCCACAGTGGCCTTTCAGTTCCTCAAATGTGCCCTACTCCCACTCACCACAGGCTTCTGCACAGATAACACTATCTGCCCAATTATTCTCTTCCTTCCAACTGAACCTCCTCCACATTTGTTGAATTACTCATCTTTCCTCTAGAGAGCTTTTCCTCAGGTGACTATGTAAACTGTGATCCAAACCAGGATAATTTTCAGAACTAAAGGGCTGTCAAGAATTAAGTTGAGACCATGGGCTAGAACCATCCCATTATATGTGCTCAAAGTAGCTCATACAGGTATATAGCTCTTTATCCTGAAGGAAAAGGAAGTAGGGACGGAAGAAGGTTAGACTGCCTTGTTTATTGAAACTCAAATTACCTCTCCTTCCCTATTCCTCTAATGACAAAGTACAACTCAATTTGTGGCCACCATATGTTTAACATCAAAGATGTGGCTTTATCTCTAAATTCTTTCATGGGAGAAAGCCAGCATGGAAAAAAGAATACATTCCTCATGTAAGTTCTGGGTGGAGAGAAACAAACACATGCTACTTGGATAGATATCCCAGTAGTATTTTCAATTTAGAAGTATTTTAATTGCCTTTTTGTGGTATTAAAAATAATATATGCTCATTATTTTTTTAAATTTTAAACAAAAGATATGCAGAAAGTAAGAAAAAAACAAAAAAAACCACCAAAAAAACTTTCATAATCTAACCTTCTTTAATGAAATCACTGTTGATTCCTCCAATCTTTTTTCTATGTCTAAACATACTTCTGATATTTTTTAAATGAGAGTACTGTCCTGTAACATGCTTTTAATTTTTTTTTCTGAATATACTATATAAATCTTTTGAGAAAGAGAAAAGAAGCCTGTGACATTTGACAGCTGGCTGAGTACTGTCAACTATAACTTGATGTTCTCTGTGAAATATAAACAATTTTATTGAACATCAACATCAGACAAAACCATTCTGTGACCATGATGGATCAGGACAGAGACAAGACTACCTGTCCTCATGCTTAAACACAAACAAAAACATGAACATTGTCCAAGACACCACAAAAATAACCAGACATTCCCTTTTCCTGACTAATATCAGTGACTGCTGCTTCTTTATCAATTATAGATTTAACCTTGCTTATCTGTCTTCCTTCTAGAAAAGATTTATTAAGATACACCTTCATGGAATTGTTCCACTGCTTGATAGCATTCAAACCAGAGCAAAGCCCTGCTTCCTTAAACCCTCCCCAAAACCACCTGACACAAGGCCAACTCCCCTATAAATCATTTCTTTAAAAAAAAAAAAAGATTTTATTATTTATTCATGAGAGACACACAGAGAGGCAGAGACACACGCAGAGGGAGAAGCAGACTCCCTGTGGGGAGCTTGATGTGGGACTTAATCTCAGGACCCTGGGATCATGGCCGGAGCCAAAGGCAGATGCTTAACCACTAAGCCACCCAGGTGTCCCCTCATAAGTGATTTCTAACAACTTTTGAGGTGCCTCACCATTTCCCATGGTGAGGTTCTCCCTCCCTGAAATGAGGAACAATTTCAACTTGTTCAACTGCAGGTGGGTGCCTGGTGGGCATTAGCTGGATAGAGTTTGATGTTGATATTCACATATCTGTTCACTTAAAAAAAAAAATCATTTTATGGGATCCCTGAGTGGCTCAGTGGTTTAGCTCCTGCCTTCGGCCCAAGGCATGATCTTGGAGTCCCGGGATCGAGTCCCACATTGGGCTCCCTGCATGGAGCCTGCTTCTCCCTCTGCCTGTGTCTCTGCCTCTCTCTCTGTGTGTGTCTCTCATGAATAACTGAATAAAATCTTTAAAAAATCACTTTATGGTATTCTATTGCATGAACATATCATACTTTATATAATTGAACATCTGATACTATTTAAGTACTTCTAATGACAGTGCAATAAATACCTTTCTTTCCATATTTTTGTATAATTGCCTAGTAATTCCCTTATTATAAATTACTAAAAATATAATTGCTGGACTATGCTCATTTTCATTTCATTTTAAACTATTTTGTTATTATATAAAGGTGATATATTATCTTGGCAAAACATAATAAATCAAAATTTTTTAAAAAGCCATAGGAAATATCACCTCACACCTGTTAGAATAGCTATTATATTAAAAAAAAGTTCAGATGGTCATAAAGTTATAAACAAAAGGCCTCTTTCTCTCCACAATCCTCCAGTATCATTCCTTAGAGTTAACCATGTATATCCTTCTATAACTTTTGCCCAAATAAAAAATGGATATAAGTTTTGACCACGTGTATACATATATTCCCTCTCACACAAAAGTATAGCTGTATATTCTTTTTTTGAAAAAGGTTATATTATGCTTGTAATTAATTTTGACATATATTGCAAACTTATGCTACCTTTACACTCCTACCAACAGTGTATGAGAATGTCTACTTTAAGCATGTAAATTTAGCATTTAAAGTATTAAGAAGAAAAATCTATGGCCTAACTCAGTTTCATTTTCTTTATTTGTAAAAGTCCGCTAACAATATCTTTTTTTACAAAGCTGTTTCAGACATTAAATGAGATGATATAAAGAGAAATTCCATGCATTTTCTGACTCACAAAACATGTATGTGTAAATAATAACAATTGATATTATTATTTGGTTTATCTGCCACATTAAATTAGCACTATGTAATGCTCCCAGTTCTATTCTTTAATGTTAGGAAAATAAATCTAACATTTCAAACCTTAAGACCCAAATTACATTTTAATAGCAAGGGGCTAAGAAATTTTAAATGATGTGATTTGAGCTGGCTACAGTCTCTAGGAAAGAAAAATATCTTCCATATTATCTTGCTAATCAGTCCTCTGGCTACAATTTTCTATTGATTTCTCCCTTGGAGAATTTGAGAATATTCTAATACCCAGAACTTTGGCACACAAGCACTTGATAAATGTCTCCAGATTCTATCTTAAAAAGCAATAATGCAATTTGGGTGAAAATAAAGATGTGGCTGAGTGGAGGCTCTAAGGATGAACGGGCAGATTTCATGGACCTATTTCCCTATTACAGAAAGAGATATTTATTGCCTGCAGCCCAGCTGAGGGACTGCATTTGGAAATGCCATAGACAGTAGTCTGTGGCTGAGGTCCTGGGGCTCAGCCCAGGATAAGGCATTTGGCAGGTTCAGCTCGAGAATGGCAGGAAGCCTGCTTTCCAAACAGCAGCTGCAAAAAGAGACAGAGTTTGTTAAAACTTATTTGGCCTCATTTTCATCTCTCCCTGCACCCCTTCAGCACTCTCCCAGGCACAGTGCTGTCTTTGTAATCCAAGACGGGAGAGCAGGGCAGGAAAAGAAAGGAAGGGGAAAAGGGAGGGTGAGGAGAGACGGAGAGGGAGAATGGAATGAGGAGAAAAGGAAAAGAGCATTCAAGACATTGAGAAAGAGAAATGGGAGGAGTCTGGAGAAAAGATTAGAATTCACTTCCAGACCATAAGAACCATGCTCTGGGAGTATTTGACAAAAATCTGGGGTCTTTCTGCATTGAGGCCTTTAATCTGAATCTATAGATGTCTTATTGTTATCATTATGATTTCCTTTATCAAGGTTATATATATCTATTGTTTTAACTTTGATGATAAATGAAAATGTTAAATAGTAACTTTCCATTTTAGGTAAAAAAGCACAGAAATATTAAGTAACTGTACTACTAATACTCCAGAAGTTGATGACCAAGGGGATATTAAGAAACAGATTCCCAGAACCCCAACCCAATGCTTCCTCTCCAATACCAGCCTTCTGATTAATTCTCTATGTTTTCCCATTTGTCTGGTGGATTGATCACACTATTATAGATGTCACCTAATTGACAGGAACAGCTTGATAAATTAGAGCGCAGCTTCCACAAACAGGTTGTATGGGTATGAATTTGGGTTTCATCATGCATTAGCTATAGGACTATAAACAAGGTCTTTAACCTCTCTGTGTCACAGTTTCCTTATCCATAATGACAGTATCCAAAATGGAAATAACAATAAGGCATAGCTAAAAAGGTTACTATGAAGATTAAACAAAATAATGCTCATGATGTGATTAGAATGGTACCTGACACAAAGTGAAGACCCAATAAATGTTTGGGGAAATGGTGGTGATTATGCATTAGTTAATTTCTATCAGATTATACGGACAGGATTTTCCAGTTGCATAGCAGATCTTGAAAAAGTGTTTTCATGATCTCTACTGTATTTTTGATGAAAAAAGCAATTGAGATTTTCTGGAGCTAGGGAGAAAAGTTGCTCTAAGAAAATATACATCAGAGGGCAAACGTTGGTATTTATATAGCTGAAGTTCCCAGGTCTCCAAAGATTGGGAAGTGAGAGGTGCCATGAATTCTACTTCACTAGGGCAACTCTACAATTCATTTAATGCCTTGGAGAAAAATGATCCCATCATATTAGTGGTTCTTTACCTTTAGGGAGAAATTCATCTTTTCAAGGCTCTGATGAAAGCTATGGAAAAGAATTCACAAACATGCAAAATTTTGCATCCAATTTTAAGAATTAAGCCCCTATGAAATGCCAAGCACACTTTGGCAGATGAAGAAAAGATAAAAGATGTAGCAAAAACAGCTCTGCCTTTCTAAACTTAAGATCTGCAGCAAAGTGGAGTTTTGATCCTAGATTATTCTCCCTGCTGACTTGCTACTTTGGAGTGTCAGCATCTCCTCTAACCTACTTAACTGGTAAGTGTGCACTTGAATATTAGGTCAGAAGTGAGAAATAGGACAGAAGTGGGGGGAGGAGATGTAGCAAATGTGTAGGCAAGAACCTAGAACCTTTATTATGCCTCCTTCAACTTTCTCACATGATAAGGGGATGAAGAGGGGAACAAAGCTGGATGAATTTATAGGAACAAAGAAAGGCCTCTTCTAACCTTGTGATCTGTACTAAGAAAATCCAATCCTGTCCACATTTTCCATGAGGCATCAGTTGCTCTTTATAGTTGTTAAGACAGCAGATTATTATTAGTCCTATGGAAAATACTGAACCACAGTTGTTCTTAGGAATATCTTGCTGCTTAAACTTAAATGTCACAAGGTATTTGATCATAGTAGATGCCAACAGGGCAGGCAAAGTCCTATAGCCTGGAAAGCAAAGGGCATAAAGAAATGACAGAGGTACGCACAACCCAGATCTGAGGATGCCACAGACAGGTAATACATTCTTTCTGAGAATAGTTATTTAGCTTTAGAATGTAGCTTCTAACCCTCTAATTGTCTTCCTTGCACTTGTTCTGCTAAGGCAGGCATTTCCAGCCTTGGATTACAACAGTTCCTTACCAATCATTTGATAAAGTTGCAAATAAGTTCCAGCACCTCTTTGATAATAGAAGTTCTCACCCTCTCTCTCACACCTTGCCTCCCTATGAAAATAAATTAAGCATATCTGACTAGGCCTTCCCAAGGATCTGTTAAAAAAAGAAAAGCAAAAAGATAAAGTGTGAATCACTCTATTTTATACATATATATGTGTATCTTTAAAATGTGACTGATTCATAGAATCAAAATACCTGATGTTGAAAGAATTTTCTAAAGTCACCTAGACTGAGACATTTGAGATAGCAGAATAATGATATGCAGATTGCCTGAAAAAAACAAGTTAAATTTCTTTTCCCCTTCCTTGCTTTGTTCTTGCCTTTCTTCCTCCCTCCCTCTTCTCCTTCCTTTCTCCTTTCCTTCTTTTCTTCCTTTCTTTCTAGTAGTGAGGTTTCATTAACTCGGACACACTGTGTACACAGAGTAACTAGAATAAAGCTGATAAAACATTACTGAGCAGAGGGCTAACTCTAAAAAATAGATAAGGGTGGTTTAGAATCACATACCAATCTACCCATCATTACTTCTGTACACATGGGTTTAGTACATCCTAGAGGATTTGAAGGTACTTTTTTTTTTTAAGATTTTTATTTATTTATTCATGAGAGACAGAGAGAGAGAGAGAGAGAGAGAGAGAGGCAGAGACACAGGCAGAGGGAGAAGCAGGCTCCACGCAGGGAGCCCGACGTGGACTCGATCCTGGGTCTTCAGGATCACGCCCTGGGCTGGCTGAAGGCGACGCTAAACTGCTGAGCCACCCGGGCTGCCCTGAAGGTACTTTTTTTTCCAGTTTCCCTATAAGGCTATTTGGCCTCTGGGTTTACTAGCCACTTTTCTTACTTTCTATGCATAGGACAAAATCTTCTTTGATCCAGACTACTCCTAAAATTCTGAATTAATGATGTCTGTGCAATGCAGGTTTCATGTGCATGGATTTCTCTCTGTATGCCCCCCTCATTTTGCTTTAAGTCCAGCTTCTCTCCCGAGCTCTACCCATTTCTGGTTTCTCTACTGCAACTCTTCAAACTAGACAACTTGTACCCTCCTATGCATGGATTTTCCAAAGGCTATGTGGTCATGAACATTTTCAAGGGAATGCTTTTTCCTGAAACTTATCTCCTAAGAAAGTATAATAGTCAGTATTGTGCCAATTGCCTTTCCATCTCCGCCCACCCGATTTTCTCCCTTTTTACAAAAAAAAAAAAAAAAAAAAAAAAAAAGACACAGCTCTCACCTATGATTCTTACTATCATAAGATTAATCAGGTTGTTTCCAATTCTTTGCTTTCAATAAATTTGAAGGAGAATTTAATGAACATGTCCACTAACACATCATTGAAAGTGAGTTTGATGATAGATTATACGATTCTTGGCATATATCTTTAAGGTGTTCATAGCATTGAGTAACAGTGCCATATTAAAAAAAAAATAGAGAAGTGACAATGAACTGATGTTGCATCATGTCTCATTCTGACATTCTAACATTCTTATTCTCAATATCTGAGCTAATTAAAAAAGAAAGTCAGCCCCAATTATCTCATTAAAAGATGCATTTCCAATACAATTCTATCTAGTGTTTATTGAAATGTATACTATGTGTATTGTGTGATCAATTGTCTACTACTTGTAACAAATAGTTTAATACAGAAGAGATTTTTAACATTTAGACTTTATAGACACAAAAAATTCTAATCTTTTTAAAATTTGAATTTATATGCACATTTGTGCAGTTGCTAAGTAAATAGATCAATAAAGCTTCCAAAAGAAAAATGTATCACTTTAGGATAAAATTCTGTGGGAAAATAGAATGGAAATGTGAGTTCAATGAGAAAAAGTAAGAATGTAAATTTTTTCATTGTGTAAGAATAACTTATTCAAGTATATTATTTTTTTTCAAGTATATTATTAAATAGATACTGATGATCAAATCACTATGGTTTATAGGTCTGGGGTACAAGACATTTAAAAGAGATATGTAACATTTTCTTTTAAAACATTCATAGTGACAGAAATTATATTCTTTGTTTTAAACAAAATGAAAAATACTAGATGCCAATTCACAAATGTACAAGAAGGTAGTTTTCAAAACAAAATATTTGAAGAAACGAAAACATTACAAGTCCTTTGCTCTTGAACCTTGCTACTCAAAGTGTGGTCCTTGGACTCCATCAAGATCACCTGAGACCTTCTTAGAGCTACAGGTCTCAGGCCCCATGTGCTAAATCAGAACCATTTCACTAAGATCCCTGAGTGATCCATATCCTATTGAAGTTTAGGAACTGCTATATAGGATTTCTTCACCTGGATCATGTCTCAAAGTTAACCTATTATTCCCTTAACCTTCAACATTTCTCACCAGTTTTCAGTGAACCCTGGCTAGAAACCTAAGAATCCTCCCTGAAGTTTCAACCTTACATACTTACTCCATCACTCTTCACATCCAGTCAGTAGAGATGCCTAATCATGTTTATTTTCTCCACTAGTCACTGTGAACCAGGCAACGAGAATAGAAAATTGAATAAGATCTATTCTGGCCTGCCTTGAGCATCTATCTTCCCGTGCCCACTGGTCTCTGCCCTCTGGTCTTCACACCTTTCTGTAATCTTCTCTTGAACGTGTGTAGGGTTGCACCTATGACTTGTTCTAACCAATACAATACAGCAGAATAGGTCACCTTCACGATTATATTGTATAAGACTCTTAGCAGTCTTTCTCTGGAGTCTATCTCCATATTACGGGTCTCAGAGAAGTGAGAGGTTGGAAATTGCATATGGAGAAAGCCACGTGGCAAGAAACTGAGGGAGGCCTCTAGGACCTGAAGGCAGCCTCTGTCTGAAAGCCAACAAAACTACTGAAGATCCCAGAACTATAGCTGCAAACATAAATAAATACAAATATTTTTGCCAATAACCTGAGAGAGCTTAAAGCAGATTCTTCTCCACTCCAACCTCCAGAAGAGAATGCAACCCAGCTGATACCTTGATCACAG
This sequence comes from Canis lupus baileyi, assembly GCF_048164855.1. Taxonomy (NCBI): domain Eukaryota; kingdom Metazoa; phylum Chordata; class Mammalia; order Carnivora; family Canidae; genus Canis; species Canis lupus. Next base: position 15,305,294 of record NC_132856.1, on the reverse strand, counting down.
TCTTTGAGAGACCCTGAACCCAACGAACAAAGAACCCAATCAAGCCACTCATGGGCTTGGGAATGTTAGATAATACACAGAAGCTGTGGGATGCTAAATGTGTGTTGTTGTAAGCCACTAAATCTGTGATAATTTATTATGCATTATAGAAAACTTTACCTGCTCTGACCATGCCTTAGCTGGCCAGGTATGAGAAGACTCTCCTCAGTGTCTTTCTGCAAAGCCTCTCTCCCCTCTTCATCAAGTTTTGACAGTGCTAGCAGAGTATATAAAAAACAAACCTCACCATGTGAAATACATACTTAGAACACTCAAAGGCCTAGGGGAAAAAAAACGCTTAGCATATCATAAGTTTTTTCAATAAATATGTGTTGAATGAATGACAATATAAAACTATCAAGAAGTTACCTGTATATAACACAACCTTAAGCAAAAGACAAATAACATTTTAAAAGACAGTACAGGCCCTCAAAATGGAACAAGTCTATGTACCTAGACAGATAATGAGGGTACCTAGACAGGTAATGGGTTATTCTACTTTAATTTTTGCTTTGTAGCTATTCTTTGGAATCTTTGGAAAGTGATCTCTCATACCTAGCTGTTCTTTTCTTTAATAACAAAAATAGGTAATTTTCTGTAAGTGCCTAATTTAGACATTTTTAAACCATGTTGTATTTCTAATTGCAGGGAGAAAGGAACTTGCTATTCACTGAACGATATTTCCTACTGTATATTTCACTGGATCCCAGTGAAATCTGGGGATCCAGCACATGCCCAGCAAACACGTACCCTATAGTCACACTTCCTCACATCAAAGTAACTTTCACATTTCCCTCCAGAGAGCTCTGAGTGTTGCCAGGTTCAAAATGTGTTGCTAAGAGACAAACTTGCCCTGGTATAAGGAGTAGGAATCAAAGGCAACTTGCTAATGGTTTCATTACTGACTCATTTATCAACCTTGGAAGACATAGGGCTGCTCTACCTCTTGGTTTTTCCAAATGGTAATTAGGAAATATTGTAACAGTGGATGTTCTGTGTAGAGATATGTTCCTATTTGTTCCCACTGTGACAACACAACACTAGGCAATAGCTTCCAAGCCCTACCTCCTGCCTCAGCTCTGTCCAATCAATGGTGCACATCAATGCCAGGTTAAGTTTTACATAGCACACCTCTTATCTGTTTGTCCTTACATTCACACTAAAGTCTTCCATTGACTCCCATGCATTAAGTATTCATTCAAACTGTTCAATGAGAACAGGTCCTTTAGGATCTGGTCTTATATTCCTGCTAACACTCTATCTACCCTGCATGTTCCCTGTACCTCAACCACCTGGCTCACTAGTTAACCCATGTCTTTCCATCTCAATTTTTTTTTCTGCCATGTTGGCTGGTTTAGAATGAAGTCCTCTGATATTTCGGCCAATTGGAACTTTCCCCATCCTTCAAAGCCTTTGATATGCCTTTCTTGACACCCTGTTCCCAAACAGAACTAAGTCCCTCTACCCTAATTCCTGTGATTGTGTACTTTCTCTTTTTGAGATCCCTGCTTTCTGTCCCACCCCACCCCGCATTAGTCTATTGAGCTACTTGGTTACAGGACTGGGTTCCATAACTGTATTCCACATGATAGCTTACAAAAGCAGTACTAAATTTGTTTATCAAATAATAATAATGGCTAACATTTGTTGTGTGTCTTACAAGAGTTTATGCTTAGTACCTGAATTACCTTATTTACTTTTCATTATAACACAAAGAGGTACTGTTATTAACTCTAAAAATTAGAAAACTGAGGTTCTAAAGAGTTCTAAACTAGCTCAGGTTCACAGTCACATAGTTTTTAAGTGGCTAAATCAAGATATGATTAGAAATTTCTATGACTTTACTGTCTTTTTATTGAATGCTATTGACTTAGGTATGTTTGGAGGCTTACAACAAAAGTTCTGAAAGCCCCTAAAATTCTCCTGAAGAAAATGATAAGGACCACATCATTTGTACCAAATTTAATTTTTTTCCAGGCTATCTCATTCACTGCTGGTCAGAGTGTATGCTGGTATAATCCCCTTTTGGCACATTGGGATATTATTTTCCAATTTTTCAATGTGTATCTTATTCCATTAAGATAGGATCTCATTTGAGAGTATGTAATTGGAGAAAAAAAAATGTAGTAGTTTAAACAAGATAGAAATTAGTTCTCTATGTTAAAGAAACCCAGAGGAAAGCCTTCCAGGGCTACTATGGTGGCCTTCTTAAGTTATCAGACACCCAGACTTCTTCAGTCTTGCTGTACCCCTGTGTCCTTAGCATGTCACCTCATGATCCAAGAGGATACTCAAATCCAGTCAGCATAAAAGAGGAAGGGCAAAAGAAAGATTTGCTTTTTTCTTAGTAAAGAGACTTCTTAAAAGAATTATATACCACTTGAGCTCATATTTAATTGATTAAAAGTAAATCACACAGCCATATATAGTTGCACTAGAGGCTGGAAAATGTAGTCTTTAATTGGCTGCACTGCTGCTAGAGATAAATGTAAAGTTATATTATTAAAGGAGTAGGGAATAATGGGTATTTAAAGGCAACTAGCAATCTCTGCCTGTATCTAACATAGGATTTCTACTTCTAGAAACTAGTTGTACATGTATCAAAGACATATGTATAAGGATAATTAGTACAGCACTATTTGAAACAATCAAACCTAAGAAATAATTAGAAAATCTTTAAAGATTTGAATAAAAGAATTATGGCATGCTATTACAATGTGATAATGCTCTGTGTACACATATGGTCGAAGTATATATTTAAGTGAAAAGCAACTTGGGAAATGGTAAAGGATGATCACATTTTTAAATAAACACATATGAATAAAAATAATTCATGTTTTGTTTTACTCTATATTGTTTTAATAATTTTCACCCATGAATATGTATTGCCTTTATAATCAATTGTTTTTAAATTAAAATTGTCTTTATAAAAAAAATTCCTTAACCTTAGGATCATTTACACTCCTTAATATAATTTTCTTTGTTATTCCTCCTGCTGCTGTCTTATTTCTTACTACAGAGGAGCAGCCTTATAACGCCTCCCACTAGAGACTATTATGAGATTGCTTTTTAACCACTCTTCAGGAGTTACTCTTGAGTTTATCACTGACTCCTCTTCCCTTAGACTGCCTGTCCCCTTAGGCTATTTTGATGCAGGCCCAGGAAATACTTAGATTCACAGTTCCACAGTGGAATTTCATTATCAAGGAAGTTTGGGAAGTGCTAAGTTAAAGTAAAGTAGACTTTTTTCTACAGGACATTTTAGAACCTTTGATTCTGAAACAGAATTGTCAATCTATAAGAAAGGAAAGTACAATAATATGCAGGGTTTAGCAAGAACTTTACCAGGAGGAGCCCTTTCTTTCTTTAATAGAGTTCCATATCATATAGTATTCAATGTTCAGCAAATTCTGTTCCAGAGAAAAATGGGCAAATTACCCAAAATACACAAGCTCTTAGTGATGCAACCTTGTCAACCTTTCTATCTCCCAGCATCCACTCATCATTCCTTTTGCTCCATCTTCACCAGCCCCTGGATGTTTTCCAGATACACCAATTTTTTGTCTACCCTTCCCACGCTCTGCGTTTGAAAAATTTCTACTTTTCCTTCAACCTCCTACTCAAAATTTAACCCCTTAAGGAAGCATTCTTTGCTTATCTTCTTACCTCTCTCACCCGCCACATTTCCCCACAGTTTTCTGTACTTTCACCATAATACTTTCTCCTCTGTATGTAAGGTCTAATTCACTTACCAGTCTCTACCATTAGAACACAAATTCCTCCACTATGAGGGAGAAACTCAGAGAAAGAGAGAATGGTGCTGTTAACTATTGGGCAGGAGGATGAGGAAATGTCAATCAAAGGACACAAACTTGAAGTTATATGACAAAAATGTACAGTGGGGATCTAATATATAACATGATGATTATAGTTAATAATACCACATATAGTTGAAATTACTAAGAGGGTAAATCTTAAATGTTCTCAATACAAAAAGAAATGGTAATTATATGTGTGATGGCTGTGTTAGCTAACCCTATGGTAGTAATCATTTTGTAATATATAAATGTATCAAATCAACATGTTGTATACTTTCAACTTATACAATGCTATATGTCAATTAAGTTCTCATAAAGCTGGGAAAAATATGAACAGGAAATTTGATATTAATAAATGCATCCTAGCAATGGAAACATCTCTAATAAGAAAAAATATTTTTACGTCACAATACAAACGCTTACCAATCATTTTGTTGTGAATATTTATGGATGAATATGGATGCAATTAATAACATATAATGTCTTTCTTTAGAATAAATTACACAATGCAGAGTACTAACCACTATAGGATGAGGCACTGATCTAGTGGGGATTCTAGAATAAATTACAAAAAAGAAAAATTCACTATTATTTTCCAGCTAGTAGAAAAATTATTTGAAAAATAAGAAATTCAAGAGTTCTTTACATGAAAAAGATTGAAAACGCACTTTAAAAAAGTTTTCAGAATTTCAAATGGCTATCATGAAATAAAAAGTATCTCTACTTTGAGTTGAAAGTTTATTTCTCATAATCATAAGTACTGCTCAATTTTCCCAATTAGGGTATAAAATATGTATTGTTTCCATTGATATAAAGGTCCTGTCAGCAAATATGTAAGATGTTATGGATTGAATTGTTTCTCCTAAAAAGATATGTTGAAGTCCTAGTCCCCAGTCGCTATGAATGTGACCTTATTTGGAAATAGGGACTTTACAGATATAATCAAATTAAGATAAGGTCATACTTGCTAGGATGGCCTCTAATCCAATATGACTTGCATACTTCCAGGAAGAGGAGGAGAGACACAGACACACAGGGAGAACGCCATGTGAACATGGATGCAGAGATTGGAGTGATTCACCTGCTAGTCCAGGAACATCCAGGGTTACTATAGCACCAGAAGGTAAGTGAGAGGCATGGAGTAGATTGTCTCCTCTGGAGCCTTCAGAGAGAGAATGGCCCTATTGACAATTTAAATTCAAATTTATGGTCTTCAGAACTCTAAGAGAATAAATTTTTATTGTTTTAAGCCACTGAGTTTGAAGTACTTTGTTACAGCAGCCTAGGAAACTGATACAGATATTTATTGTTCCAAATAATTCATTTAAGCCAGTGGCTCTCAGACGGATCCCAGGTTCCATTTCTCCAGCATTTAATTTTGTAGATCTAGGGTAAAGTCCAGAAATGTGTGGTTAATAAGTTCCTCTGGTAATTCCAATAGTGATGGGTCACACAAAAATTGTTGCAAAACACTCATTCAAACTGCCAAGGTGTTTTTCTTTTTCTCTGGCTTTTATCAGAAGCCAGGCACTTTGTCCTGTACTTTTCCACAAGTATTCTGGAGAACAAAACGCAAACATGTGAGTTTGATTCAATACTAACTCAAAATGGTCAGCAGTAATTTGAATGATAAAACAATGCTAGCTGAGCCAACATACCATATCCCAAATTATAGATGAGAGGAAAAAAGAGTTAATCAAATAACTCCTATTATATAGTTTATACAGGGGGAAAAATGGAAATTCTGACAGATTCTTATCTTGCACCAAAAAAAGAGAAAGTGTTGCAACAATGAGAATGATATGTATTGCCAAAAGCATTTCCCTCTCATTAAGGTGGCTCATTTTGAAAGTTTTAGTGTGTCTCCTTGCTTACAGAACATCTGTAGCACAGCTCACAGGAAAGTGGAGGGTGCTGGGGGCTCATCAAATGTGTTCCTTTGACCAATCCTTAACTTAAAAGCACAAACCCTGACTTAGAAGCCCATGCTTAGAATTTGGTCTGCATTAAGTTGTTTGCCTGAAACTAGTCCAACTGACTAAAATCTTAAGACTATGAGAACCATGTTTAGGGCAAGTTGGTTAAAGTTCAGTGTTAATGCTCTTGGGACCTGATCTCAGGACTGATTGGATCAGTTGATGTTACCATCCAAATCAAGAAGTAAATTAGTCTTGATGAATAAATCACAGGATTTGGAGTCTAGGACCCACATTAGCCATCTCTACTTTGTTTGGGACTAGGCCCAAGTTATTAAATTTCTCTGAACCCCAGCAGCTCCATCTGCAAAACAGCGACAACAATTACTAATTCTTAAGGGCCATTTGGAGATTGAAAAAAGCAGTTTGTGAAAAATTATCCATGAAGTATTAGTTAATATAGGTCAATGGCCACATACATTTTCTTTGGCTATAGGCTGTATCTTTAGCCCTAGGTGCCTTCTTCACACTGTGAGCTCAAGACCAGGTAAGGGACTATGAATCAACCTGTATAACCCGCCAACATGATTGTTCCCAAAAGAGCTTGTGCTGTGGCTAGCAGATGCATCATGTATTACGGTGAGTACCATGGACAGTAGAAACCCTCTGTAATCATCCATTGTGACAAAATGGGTAGTTCATCTCAACAAGATACTAGCCAATAGGATCCAACAGTACATTAAGAAAATTATTCACCACGACCAAGTAGGATTTATCCCCAGGACACAAGGCTGGTTCAACACTCGTAAAACAATCAATGTGATTCATCATATCAGCAAGAGAAAAACCAAGAACCATATGATCCTCTCATTAGATGCAGAGAAAGCATTTGACAAAATACAGCATCCATTCCTGATTAAAACTCTTCAGAGTGTAGGGATAGAGGGAACATTCCTCAACATCTTAAAAGCCATTTACGAAAAGCCCACAGCAAATATCCTTCTCAGTGGGGAAGCACTGGGAGCCTTTCCCCTAAGATCAGGAACAATACAGGGATGTCCACTCTCACCACTGCTATTCAACATAGTATTGGTAGTCCTAGCCTCAGCAATCAGACAACAAAAAGACATTAAAGGCATTCAAATTGGCAAAGAAGAAGTCAAACTCTCCCTCTTCGCCGATGACATGATACTCTACATAGAAAACCCAAAAGCCTCCACCCCAAGATTGCTAGAACTCATACAGCAATTTGGTAGTGTGGCAGGATACAAAATCAATGCCCAGAAATCAGTGGCATTTCTGTACACTAACAATGAGACTGAAGAAAGAGAAATTAAGGAGTCCATCCCATTTACAATTGCACCCAAAAGCATAAGATACCTAGGAATAAACCTAACCAAAGAGGTAAAGGATCTATATCCTAAAAACTATAGAACACTTCTGAAAGAAATGGAGGAAGACACAAAGTGATGGAAAAATATTCCATGCTCATGGATTGGCAGAATTAATATTGTGAAAATGTCAATGTTACCCAGGGCAATGTACACGTTTAATGCAATCCCTATCAAAATACCATGGGCTTTCTTCAGAGAGTTGGAACAAATCATCTTAAGATTTGTGTGGAATCAGAAAAGACCCCGAATAGCCAGGGGAATTTTAAAAAAGAAAACCATAGCTGGGGGCATCACAATGCCAGATTTCAGGTTGTACTACAAAGCTGTGGTCATCAAGACAGTGTGGTACTGGCACAAAAACAGACACATAGATCAATGGAACAGAATAGAGAACCCAGAAGTGGACCCTGAACTTTATGGTCAACTAATATTCGATAAAGGAGGAAAGACTATCCATTGGAAGAAAGACAGTCTCTTCAATAAATGGTGCTGGGAAAATTGGACATCCACATGCAGAAGAATGAAACTAGACCACTCTCTTGCACCATACACAAAGGAAAACTCAAAATGGATGAAAGATCTAAATGTGAGACAAGGTTCCATCAAAATCCTAGAGGAGAACACAGGCAACACCCTTTTTGAACTCAGGCACAGTAACTTCTTACAAGATACATCCACAAAGGCAAAAGAAACAAAAGCAAAAATGAACTATTGGGACTTCATCAAGATAAGAAGCTTTTGCACAGCAAAGGATACAGTCAACAAAACTAAAAGACAACCTACAGAATGGGAGAAGATATTTGCAAATGACGTATCAGATAAAGGGCTAGTTTCCAAGATCTATAAAGAACTTCTTAAACTCAACACCAAAGAAACAAACAATCCAATCATGAAATGGGCAAAAGACATGAACAGAAATCTCACAGAGGAAGACATAGACATGGCCAACACGCACATGAGAAAATGCTCTGCATCACTTGCCATCAGGGAAATACAAATCAAAACCACAATGAGATACCACCTCACACCAGTGAGAATGGGAAAAATTAACAAGGCAGGAAACCACAAATGTTGGAGAGGATGTGGAGAAAAGGGAACCCTCTTACACTGTTGGTGGGAATGTGAACTGGTGCAGCCACTCTGGAAAACTGTGTGGAGGTTCCTCAAAGAGTTAAAAATAGATCTGCCCTACGACCCAGCAATTGCACTGTTGGGGATTTACCCCAAAGATTCAGATGCAATGAAATGCCGGGACACCTGCACCCCGATGTTTATAGCAGCAATGGCCACAATAGCCAAACTGTGGAAGGAGTCTCGGTGTCCATCGAAAGATGAATGGATAAAGAAGATGTGGTTTATATATACAATGGAATATTACTCAGCCATTAGAAACGACAAATACCCACCATTTGCTTCAACGTGGATGGAACTGAAGGGTATTATGCTGAGTGAAGTAAGTCAATCGGAGAAGGACAAACATTATATGTTCTCATTCATTTGGGGAATATAAATAATAGTGAAAGGGAATAGAAGGGAAGGGAGAAGAAATGTGTGGGAAATATCAGAAAGGGAGACAGAACATAAAGACTCCTAACTCTGGGAAACGAACCAGGGGTGGTGGAAGGGGAGGAGGACAGGGGGTGGGGGTGAATGGGTGACGGGCACTGAGGGGGCACTTGACGGGATGAGCACTGGGTGTTATTCTGTATGTTGGTAAACTGAATACCAATAAAAAATAAATTTATTATTAAAAATGGGTAGTTCATCAGTTAATAAAAAATACTGATGAAATTGGAAAATTCTTAAAATTATGCACACATACCTTACATTTTTATTTTAACTTAAAATATATAAATTGGGTCCATTCCTAAGTTTTTGGTGTAGGCCAAGTTTTGTTGCTGTGATTGACTTTAAATAAGTCTCTTGCATAAACAACTCAAACAGGCATCATCTACCAGGATTTCCGGGTTTGCTTTCTATAAAGCAGAGTGAGAATGTACATACTTTTGTGAAACCAACTGAATGCAGACTCTTTCTAGCTTATGATCCCCTCCACCCCCAAGGCTTTCAGAGTTGTTGCGCCCACAAGTGATTCAACAGCACTTTTAGCAACTCAAACTTTTTCCAAAACATTTATGGAACCAACAACTCTCTTTTTGTACTTATATTAAATCAGTCGTGAAACATTTAATTGAAATATGTGATTACATAACAAATAGAATTGGCATAAACAGATATGGGCAGCAACACAACTGACTCTTGGCGAGTAGACAACAGCACTAGTGGGAACAGAAGAACCAGGATGAAACAGAGAGCAGCCCACCAGTTGGGAGTGATCCACATTCTCTAGGCATTAGGTAATGTGCTTTACATAAGGTGTAGAGAGCAGTGATTAATCAAATGGGTAGGAGGAGATTGGTTAACAGTTTCTGATGCAGCAATTTGTCTAATAGAGAAGCTCTAAACTACTAACAAAGAGACTCTGGGGCCAGCAAAATTAGTATGAACCAAAAGCAGTCTTGTTGCAGATCTGGGAACTCCTCTCATAGGGTAGGCAGAGAGCTCTAGGGCTCTTTGTAAGTTCTACTTTAAGAAAGAGTTTATTTCATCAATTCCTTGGATATTAAGAAACTTAGCCCCTGATGAAACTTCTGTACGTCTTGAGCCAGGAAGAAGAAAGCCCTTAAGCATCCTTAAGAAAAAAAAAAAAGTCTCAGAGTGTCAGACATCAACACTGGCAGACAGCTGAACCTCTTTTCTTTGATTGAAGACCTAGCTGGAGTCCCCTGGAGGAAACTCACTTGCTTTAGGTCACAGTGCTCACTCTAACTCAGAACTGACTAGCAGTCTCAGGACAGCTTCCTCAACAAACCTCACCAGAATCAACGACAAGAGCAGTGGCAACTAACATTTATAAACCCTTTCCCAGGATCAGGTATGACACTAAGTGCTGTGTAGACGTTTGCTTATCTATACTTTACAAAATTTCTGTGAGAATATCCTATTAGCCACATCTGGCAAACAAGAACAGTGAGTATCAGGAGGTCAAAATCCTATGAACATACAGCTTGTAAAAAGAAGAGCTTGGATTTAAACCAAGTTTGTCTTACAACAGGGCAAATGTCTTTAATCATATGACAAAACAAAGATCAGAGAAGGGAACTTTTCATGGGTGTGCTGATTTACGGGAGCATGTTGTGATATTAGGAACAACAGTTGTGAATATTTAAATGGCATTCCTGAAGGTAGAAAGAAGCTTAAACTTCCAAATTGCCACTGCAGATGATACAAAATGGCTTTGGAGAGAATATATTGGGCAGACAGTTGTCAACATCAGCCTCCTGGTGAGGAAATGTGGGCTGATCTGTTTTGGATGATGATGACATAATGGGAGATGAAGATGTTAGAAGAGAAAGAAGCAGGGGAGTCATTGTTCTATATTAGGCAGACGACTAGCTCTTCCAATTTATCTCTTTTCTAGTTGTGCCTGAGATAACCCCATTGTAAAATACTGCCCTAAGATATCACCTGAGTGGCAGGCCAAACTGTGGCCACTAATCATTTATTAGTATATAGTACATCTCTTCCCACTGTGATCAACAGGGCGAACCCTTATCCCTGGCCTACACCAATAGTTAAGTTAGAATGCTTTGGAAAGCATATAGCCCTATTTAAAGAAAACTCATACATATCTCACTTCCTTTCTCCAACATCGCAGAGGGTTATCAATAGAGAAGGTACTAAACTAGCATTTTGACTTCAGCAAAGAGAAGATTCACTCAAATTCACAAAGACTTCTAGATATTAGAACCAGTTATTTTCTGTAAGTTCTCTCTTGGTTGGGAATAAGACAAGAGAGCATAGCAAGAGTAAAAAAAGAAGAAAAAACTGACCCAAATTGAGCATTTCCTGCTAATATTCTTCAAAATCAAAACTAGACCTGAATAATCAAGAGATGATCATGTTAATATTTTGAGGTGCTTGGTTAAAAGATATAGTCTAGAATTTAGTCTCATTTTCATTCATTCATTAAAGGTCTATTAAACACCTATTGTGTACCACCTAAAGTGCTAGACATTAGGCAAAAAGCAGTAAATAAAACTGTTAAGATCCTTACCTGCAATCTCTGAGCTATCTGCTGTGTACTGTCCCACTTGTACTAAGAGGTCGAGTTCTCTAAGGCAGGTAGGTCCATGGCCAGCCTATAAGGCATCCATCAACCTCTTGAAAGTTCAGACAGAGTTTTGGTTATTTGCATGTTTATTTTTCTGAAAGGCTTCATTTCTTCTTTTATTTATTTCTTCAGTTCTTAACTTTTAAAGTTAACAACCAACAGTAAAAGAACCATGACTGAAATCAAGTAATAAATAAGGAGTAATTACCAGTGAAGGCCCACACTCCTCCCTTCCATGCCACTCCACTCCAATTTCTGGTCACATTTGGACAAATCCCAGTAGCCACTAGGATGTAATCGTGTGATATTTGCCTTGTAATCTCTAAAATATTATGTATAAATAATAGTGTTATGGTCATTATTGCTCAATTTGTAGGTTTCTTCTTCTAACAGTTTCAAAGAAAGACAAATATTTAAGGACCAGCCACTGTGTTCCAAAGACATTACCTTACAATACAGGTCATTTATGAAATGACAAAAGAGTGACTCAGCACTCAAGCTACCAGAGTGGCCAATTAGTTTGATCCGCTTTCCATTTTCTTTCTTTTCTTCTGCCCTGCCTGCATTTCCTTTTTAAAAATACAAAAACACTGGAAAACTTGAGGTTTCTGAGGGACTTTTTTAAATAGCTATTAATTCAGGATGTTTTAAAATGGCATTATATGTGCAGCCTAAGGCAAAATGGGACCAATTGGGTTTTATGAATATAACAAATAAATAAAAATGCATTTCCACAGAGCTGGAAATAGATACTTAGGTTCCAAAATCTTTTTAGAAACTAAGAGAAATTAATGTTTTCCATCCTAAGAACCCTGGTCACAGTATACAGACTGCATCCTGAATTGTACAATGGTTGGCTAGATTTTATTCTCTTCCTCCTTCATTTGATATACACTACAGTTAAAACCCTCCTGAAGAATTTAAGCAAGCACTGTCAGATAATTGCAGCCTTTGAAGACTGACACCCAATAACATTCTCCCTCTCTCCTTCTTTGCTTTCTTCAGCTAACATTTCCAGACTGTTCCTCCTGTAAAGATGACTTATTTATTTAAATAACTGCACTTATTTTGACTAGTCTGGCTTTTTAAAAGACAATTTAGTTATATTTATTGCAAAAGCATTTGGAAATTGTCTATTTATTTCCTCTATTCCAGGAATGGAATATGCACTCTATGCACTATCAATTCATCTTCTGGTTATGAAAGAAATAAACATCCCACAGGAATCCTCTGTTTTCAAAGTCAGGTAGTTGTGTAAAATCTCTAGGTTTTTCAGGATTTAAAGCAAAGTGTATCTAGAGAAAGTGTTCCTGTCTTCTGTTGCTGTTAAATTCAAAGGAAACACGATGATTTGGCTTTGCAGAACATGAGCATCTTCCTTCCTCTGACAGGTCTAGTAATAGTGCCTGGGTTAGAAGTAAGATCCTCAGAACGTGGAAATCAAATTCTATATAATCCGCTTAGAGGGGAAGCAAATTAAAAGCTATTTTTGATACTTTTTGAGCCCAACATATGGTCTCTTCCACAAATGAAATTTGACACTCAATCCCTACCACTGACCTGAGGAATGTAAGTCTGCCAAGAAGCTTAAAATTCACTAACAAGTCCGTATGAGCAATGGGCTATCCAGTCCAAATGTAAGATTTCTAAACAGCTTATGCTTTCTAAACAAAATCTGTTTTCTATTTTCTGTTGATAAGTATTTTCCCTGCAAATCACTTAAGCATTTGAGTTTACTGCATTATCTCAAAAAGCCATTAACTTTCAGCCTCTTTCTCTCTCAGTCATAAAATATTACAAAGCCAAGTCTAAGCCAAAAAGCTTAAGCCTGCCTGGAAGCAGCTCTGTTGAGATGCCATTTTTCGTTGTTGTCGTTACACCTCTCTTAGAGGAGGAAGCAGATGATGCTCTAGTCTCCCTCATGATGACTGTCTACAAGAACACTGTGTATGTTGTATTGCTACAAACCACACTAGCCACTTAGAAATATGAAAGGGGAGTTGGATTTTTTTAAAGATTTTATTTATTTATTTGAGAGAGAGATCGCCCATGAGAGAGAGAGAGATCACAAACAGGGGGAAGGGTAGAGAGAGAAGCAGACTCCCTGCCCTGCAGGGAGCCTGATGCACGACTTGACCCCAGGGTCCTGGGATCACAACCTGAGCTGAATGAAGGCAGATGCTTAACCAACTAAGCCATCCAGGCCCCCAGGAGTTGAATTCTTTAAGCCAAGTGGAAAATTACCTGGGGACATTAAAGACTTATTCTCTCTTATGATATTAGATACTTACTAACAGGCAAAAGTTTCTAGCTGATATAGCCTATAGGTTAAAAGTACAGATTTTGCCATCAAACAGAATGTGTTCAAACTTCATCAGGTGGTTATATGGCCTTGGGCAGTTACTAAACCTTGCTGTGCACAGTCTTCTGTTTTATGATGAAGGTAATAATAGTATCTCTCCCAGAGTCATTGTGATGGTTAAGTTATATAATGCTATAACAATACCCCTCCTTTCTGGACTGTCTTTGGAAGCTGGCTATTCTCCAGCTTTATTAAACTGAGGCTTAGATCTTTCCATATCTGGCTTCTGCCCATAAAAAGTGAGGTGCAGGAAAGACTTCTTACACATCCAGGAAAGCTGTCAGCCTGAGCATTTCCCTAAATAGAAATTATTTCCTCCTCCGAAGGAATTCTACTTTCAGCTTTAAAATGAAATAAATAAAAGTATGGAATATAGTGCATAGCCTGTGTTAAGTTCTTAGCAAATGTGAACTGAATCTGAGGCTGGCCTGCTTTTGTTTCTTCAAATTCTTGGTACAAAATCCTTTTGCCATTATTCAAAGAATCAGTCATCTGACTGCCTACTACCTTCTGCCTTTGTGTAGGGAGATGCTCTTTACTCTGCCTCAGAACTTTTACTGGTCACAGTATCTCTGGCATACATTGGATTTTCTGTTTCCTGTAGACTCTACTGGCAGGAATCACAGAAACAGAAAGAAAGATGAGCAGAGGATATGAGTAGGGATCTAGGAAGCTACTCTGCTGATGGACAGCATGACATCAAAGAGGTGCTGGATCTCCCCAGTATTCAGACCATATACAAGCCTCTGAAAAAATCAACAGTATGGCCAATATTTTTGTCTTCTTTATTCATCCATGAATTAATATGATAACCCCTTCCGGAAGGTAGCCTGAATCTCTTCCCTGCAACCAAAAGAACCTTACCTCACACAATTCCCATTGGATCGGGCATTTTGTCCTCGTCACATACACAACCGACTTTCAGGGAGCACCAGCAGGCTTTATCTGCACCTACTCCTTAAAAGGCAGGAGGCAGGGAACCATGCATTTGTCTTCAATTGTGAGCATCCACCCAGGCTCCCATCAGAGACCAGTAGAGAATGTCAGCTAGCATACATCCTTTCTTAAAACCTATTATTTCCCTATCATGTGTCCAAATGAAAACAAGAAATATGTGGGGAAAAAGTCACAAGCAAAGATAATTAATATGCTCCCAGAGGGGAATCTCTTGCTTATAGGAATGTGCTGCCTCTAAGTCCCAAGGAATAGTCCCTAGACAGAATCACCGGAGAATGTCCTGAGCTGCCTCAGATCCCTGTACCTTGATGACAGAGTTCCTCTGCCCTATCCAGTGAATTCTTGGGCACCTGGAAGGGTGAGCTTAGCTTTAACCCCTCAACTCTTTGACTTTTCCAGCCATTAACCATACCTTCTTGACTCCTAAACCAACTGCTAATGTTAACCTTAGGATATGCCTGCAAACCCTACAACCCAGCTGCTTATTATGATTCAGAGTTCATAACTGTGTTTGGCATATGCTACCTACGTGGGTCCCTCTATGCTTCTCATCTCAACCCTAGAAGCAGATGATATTCCACTTAACTGCTACTCTTGATACTTCTCACCTGCAGATAATAGCTCGTATCCCCTAACCCAGCTCTGGAACCTATAATCAATAGAATCTGAAATTTTTACATTGCTGTACAAGGAATCAGAAAATTCAGGTTTTAGTCCTAGATCCATCTTTATATGATCTTGGCAAAGAGTATCTTGATATATTCATTTGCTAGGGACACCAAAATGAAGTGCCACTACCCAGATGACTTAAAGAATGCAAATTTATTGTCTTACAGTTCTGTAGGCTAGAAATTCAAGATCAAGGTGTTAGCAGGGTTAGCTATTTCTGAGAGCTCTGAGAAAAAGATACATTCCAAGTCTCTCCTCCAGCTTCAAGAAGCCTTAGATGTTTCTTAGCTTATAGACAGTCATTTTCTCCTGCGTCTGCTTACATGACTTCCTTCTATGTGTGTTTATGCTCAGTTTTTTTTCTTTTTATAAGAATATCAACCATATTGAATTAGGGACCCACCCTCCTCCACTATGACTAACATCTTAACTGCAATGACTTTATTTCTAAATAAGACCACATTCTGCGTGGTACCAGGAGTTAGGACTTCAGTATGTGAATTTGGCTGGGGGGCAGAAACCTAATGCAACCCATAGCAGCTGATAATCTCTGCTTTATCTACTTGCCAAGATGATGTGAGAGAAAATGAGTACAAAAGCATTTTACAAATTGTAAAGTACTACATAAACACCAGGACTTCAAGTATCTGTTAGAATTTATTTTTTGAGACTTAGAGAATGTGGTCACCCTAAAGATTATCCTATACATGAGAGCTGACTAAAACTGGCCTTGCTACTTCTATAAAAGCAAAGTTATTTTTCTGCAAGTGCTGTTTCCTTCTCATTTATTGATTTGCATAAAATGCCACTTAATGGCTTAAATATTTATATTATGTGAACTCAGTAGTAGTTTAATTTCCACAAAATAAAAGGGTGCATTATCTCTTACTGCAGATAGACTCCTTTTTTTCCAAGGCATTTACATTTTCATCTCCCCAAGACAGAATTTATATAAACGGATTAATACTGCGAAAACAAAATATAGTCCTTGAAGGGGAAAATTTGACGGGGAAAAGGGCTTGTACTCTGAAACTTTCTCCAAAGGTTAAGTTGATAGAGAAACACTTGAAAATCAAACTAGTTGAAATGACAGAGATTCATTATTTTCCCTAAGGAAGAAAGAGACAGGAAGTTTTCTGATTCCATTTCAGTGCCAATCCAAGATGTTAGTATTGGGCCCATCCTTCTGCAAAGGGAGCGGATGACAATAATCAACAATTGTTTTCACAGAAAGTAGCTATAGAAATTTTTAATATCTTTGAAAATTATTTTTTAATTACATGGCATATTAGTTTCCTGTGGCTGCTACAAGTCACTGCTAGCTCACTGGCTTAAAATAATAGCCTCACAGGGGCACCTGGGTGGCTCAGTTAGTTAGGCAGGCAACTCTTGGTTCAGCTCAGGTGGTGATCTCAGAGTTGTGAGATTGAGCCCCATGTTGAGCTCTGTACTCAGCCCAGAGTCTGCTCAGGTTTCTCTCTCTCTCTCTCTCTCCCCTGCTTGTGCTCTCAATCTCTCTCACATAAATAAATAAATCCTAAAAACAAACAAACAAACAAAAAACAACCAACCAACCAACCAACAAACCAGCCTCACAGTTCTGGAAGCTACAAGTCCAAAATCTGGCAGGGCCATACTGACTCCAAGGGCTCTAGGGAAGAATCCATTTCTTGCCTCTTTCAGCTCCTGGTGACTGCCCTAGCTTTCACAGGTTTGTGGTGGCATCAAAAATTGGCCTCTGTCTTCACATTGCTTTATCCTCTGTGTGACTGTGTCTTCTCCTCAACCTAAAATCTCCCTCTCCTTCCTCTTGTAAGGACAATTGTGATGGCATTCAAGGCCAACAGGCAATGCCCTCCTCTCAAACTCAACTTAATCACATCTGCAAAGACCCTTTTCCCAAATAAGGTGACATTCATAGGTTCCAGGGACTTTGTATGGAAATCTTGGATAGGGTGGAGAGATATTTTTCAACTATCACACATGGGTAGAAAAAAGCTTCCAATATATATTTTTAGATCATTAGTTTTCAAGCTGTTTCCAAAAAGCCTTGTAGCTCTGAAGCTGAATAGTAGGAATTACAGAGGAAGGTGAAATGTGACCAAATCTTAAGGCCATCTGCCATCATCTGAACAGCCCTGCCTGTTTGTATTTGGGCAATGGGGTCCTATGAGAAGTGCCATTTCTAGGAAGAATTCAGTGCCTTCAAAACAACGCTGAAAAGTAATGTTCAAGATTGGTGATTGTGAAAATACTTTTTGTTGGCTACACAAAATTCACACGGAAAAAGAATTTTCTTACACAGAATATGTACTCTCAACATTGAATATTCTGAATCATAAGTCTGGAAAGGAACCTTGGAATCTGCATTTTAAGAGGTATCAGGGTGATATGCTCTCATAGCCACATAAGGAATCTTATAGCTCCAGCTAAATCAGGATCTTCCTGGGCTCATTCTTGATCTATTATCTGAAATTGCTGGTAAGAACAAGAGGGGTCTCCAGTACCCATTAAGAATAAGAGAGGTCTGGAGAGGCCATTTCTGTGATGTAAACAGTTTAAGGCACTATTTTTAAAAGATTATTGCCATTTGTTTAAAAGCATTACAGTTCCCCAAAAGGAAACATTTTGTATGATTCCACTTATACGTAGTACCTAGAGTAGTCCAAAATCATAGAAATAGAAAAAAATGATGGTTATTAAGAGTTGAGTAGAGGGAAGAATAGGGAGCTATTGCTTCTTAGGTAAAACATTTCAATTTTTGCAAGAATGAGTTCTGTGGATGGATGGTGGTGATGGTAGCACAATGTGAATATACTTAATGCCACTGAACCACATTTACAAATGGTTAGGATGGTCAGTTTTATGTTGTATATATTTTATCACAAATTTTGAAATTTTTTATGAAACAGAACAATTGTCATGGGCAATGCTGGTGCTCCACTTAGATCCTATAAGACTTCTGTTTAACATTTTTATACACCCTTGTGTATAAAAGGGTTATAAATTCTGTATGATTTTGCTTCTAACAACCATCACTGTGTCATATCTTTGGAGGTCTCCCCTCCAGCTATTTGAGCCACTTTGCACTTGCAAATGCCTGGAACATGACTGGGTGGCCCTAACCTAACAACTCATGGGTGCTTCGTGGTCAGGACACTTCTGAGCCACAGTTTGTGTTCCATAGTTCCCTGTAGGATCAAGTGGAAGGTAGCTGCTGAAAGATTTTGTCTTTGTCTCACCTTTGTCTGGCTTCCTCCCATTCCATGGTTCCTGTTATACTCACGAGGCTCTCCTCTGGGAGCCCTTTCTTAATAAATCACTTGTGTGCATGGACACACACATGTACATACACTATTACTGTTTCCATTTTTACTGAGTTGGTGAGAACAAATCCACATACAGGACTGATCATATGATTCTTCCATTAAAAAAAAATAAAGAATTATCTCTCCTTTCTGGAATTTGTTGATTTTTTTAAATGTACATGAATAGCATGAGGAAGTATGTGAAGAAAGCTATAGGAGTGATAAAAATACGTTCAGGCACTTCAGTGGAGGAAGAAAGTAATTCAGGCTGGGATAGCTCAAGACAGCTACATAGAAAGATAGGAAGGATTTCGGTAAGATTGGAAGATGACAGCTCAAGAAAAGTAGAAAATGATGCCAAAAGTAATGAAAAGGAAAATAAAAAATATGTTCTTGGAAGGGCCAGTAGAGAAACCATGTTGAATGCTACATATCCTGAGGCTAACTGGCCTGCAGGCATTGCAGGAGAAAGAGTCCGACGACCAGAGAGTGGTTGGTTACTTTCAGTAGAGCAAGATTCAGACTTAAAAGTACTGAGCTGAAAGACAAAGAGAAGTTAGGGGCCAGCATTGGTAGGCCACAGTGGCTAGATGCATAGATAGGTATGCTGAGAGACAAAATTAGAAACAAAACTCATGAGTTTCTGGGTATTGAAAACATAATTTTTAGAAAAGAGAAAAGCTGTGCTTCTATAAATATAAAGTTAAAATGTGTCAAAGATTTTATTTAGCTCATTAAATAATGAGGGAACAAGATGTAAAAAAACAAAAAACAAAAAATAACGAGTACAAAGGAGAATCCGGAGAGCAGACACATACAAGCAGTCAGAAATGCTGAAATAAATTTGCTAGCAGACACATCCTTGCAACCTCACTGGGAGAAAAAAATGCATTTGCACTTGCAAGAACAAGAATCATTGGCATTACCATTAGTTGCCTACAACTTATGGATCTGTAAAATAGCTTGGTCAAAGACAATAAAGGCCAAGATCCCTATAAAATCAAATCAGCCAAAAGAACGAGGCAGCTAATGCTTCATATTCAATTGGAAGAACATCCAGAAACCTCTTTTGGCCATTGCAGTCTCAACTTTTTCTGACAGTGGTCAGATAATTTGGGGACACACTGGATTAAACAAAGTTAATCTCTTCTCAGAGCCTTTAATTTCAAATCAACAGAAAGAGAATATAGTACGGACCACTTCCCCAATTTATTGGGTCATGGGACTAATCTTTCTTCATGGAATTCTTTTTTAAGATTTTATTTATTTATTTACTTATTTATGAGAGGGAGAGAGGGAGAAAGGGAGGAGAGGCAGAGAGAGAGGAGGAGAGAATCTTAAGCAGTCTTAAGTACAGAGCCTGACATGGGCTCAATCTTATGACCCTGAGATCATGACCTGACTCAAATCAAGAGTCAGATGCTTAATCACCTGAGCTGCCCAGGCACCCCTAAGATATTATTCAATATCAATATTCTTTAGAGCTGTTGAAGAACCCTGCACGTGAGCACTCTAATGTGCTAGAAATAACAGAAGGAAAGGGTAAAAGGATGTCATTCTCTTTGCCTGAGGATTTTGGGTGGCTATAACAGGTTTTTTTTCTCACTACTGAGTAAGCAAGTATCTCCTATACGTTTACTGTAATTTGTCCTTACCTTCTGAGCACACTTCATGGTACACAATACCCTTTCAAAGCAGCACAAGAATGGTTGAAAGGATTAGATTTAGGATGCTAGAGAAACTATTCCTGTCCCTTTCTCCGCCCCATCGCAAACTTTTATAACGACCTGTGTTATTTGTGTCTGGCATGCCTTGGGCTTGATTACAGACCAAGACATTTTTCAAAAGAAAGGACCTGTGGCTGAGATACAGCTGCCACATATATGTCTGTCAACTAAGCTGTCTATTTAGAGCCTTTAGGAGCACTCACTGAAGAACAAACAACTGTTCTAATCAGCAGTAAGCTGTTTGGAGACAAAGGTATCTTCTTCCGCAGTGGCTAAGACAATAAAGCAAAGGCATCAAACTGCTGGAATTACCTTCTTTCTGGGGTAAATAAAACTTCTGGTCATTATGTGGCCCAGCGAGCAAAACATGGCATTTGAAACCAGAAGACATGAATTCAAATCCTAATGTTTTCATTCGCTAAGCATCTAACTTTAGGCAATATTTCCCTCTCTTTGAGCTTCTTCTTTTTTTAATCTGCAAAACAAGTACAAAAATAACACTGAGCTCAGAAGACTATTGTAAGCACTAAGCTATTCACTGAGATAACATATATGAAGCACTCACTCTGTACCTGGAATATATTAAGTACTTGATGAACTATTAATTCTCACCCAACTTATTTCATTTAATTAAATATGATAAAGCATTGTTAGTTGGTACAGTAGTGTGCTTCTCTTCACAGCCCACAGATGGTTTTACCTGGTACATATATTTATTCTTATATGTAATATAAAAAAAAAGTCACCCCTCAAACTAGAGATCGCAGATCATTTTGCTTAGGACAAACCTATTTAAGTTAAAAAAAAACAAGTCAATTAAAAGGAAAATATTATATCAATAGCATTATAGGTAATGCACAGATATAGAACAACTGGAAAAGTGGTGTATGAATAACTGAATTTTAGGAAACATTGAGATATATGTGCTGAATGTCCCCAAGAGGTTCTAGAAGCAAAAGCTCCTGCAAGAATACTTCACTTCACAGTGGAAGAACTTTCTAAGATAGTTGAACAAAGATGGACTGGGCCTGGTAAGTCTTCTGCTACTGGAGACATTCCAGCAGAGATTAGCAGACCCGTGTGCAGAAATGGCATAGTGGAGATTCAGTCCACAAATGGATGATTAAACCATGTATCCATTAAGAAGATTCTTTTGAATCACATGAAACTATGCTCCTATGATTAGAAATACTTCTGTTGTGGAAGCTTACAGAACACAAGCAGAAATATTTAGTAAGTGGTTCCTGGGAAAGGTAGTGCGTTCAGTGGAGGACTTGGAGGTTCTCTGCTGGGTTCTGAGAGTCACCTGACCAATTTTCCAGGACCTGCCCCCATCTCTGTCTGCATGCCAATTTCCATTGCATTTCACAGGTTTTGCACTTTCTATTCACTGAATGTTTCCTTTGAGAATAAGGTCCAGATCCGCCACCGCAGTGATTTCCTTTGGGTGTGAACGGTCGAAAGGCACTGGGTAATTAAAGCCCATACGTGCAAACGTGTCTGACTGATGTGCACTCCCTTCTGATTGGTGCCTGATTTGAATAAGAATGCCAAGCTAGCTGAGCTTAGAAAAAGCAAAAGTATTGGGAAGCCTTTCTAAATTCTAAAAAGAAAATGTCAGACCAGGACTGGGTTTTCATCTTCAGCCACACTCCTCCAACTTCCTCTTCCTATACAACACACACTCAAACTGAAGACTTTGGTATTCAGTTCTTGGGAATCCAGAAAGAGCTTCTGCTGGAAAAAAAAAAAAGAAAAGAAAGAAAAAAAAAGCTGACCTGTTGGCCTAACTACTTAATTGTTCCACACAAAATACCTTTTACAGGTTGTCAGAGTAGCTGCCTAAGTGGCATGCTTTTCAGGGAACATGGAAAGCCCCTCGAATACCTCCCTTCTACTGAAATCTCCTTATAGCTCATTATAAAGCAACTGCCCCCAAACAAAGGAAATACCATGACTGAAATTCAAACTGACGTGGAAATGACCGACTTGAACTTTGATCGGAGAATTTAAATTAGAGATATTACCCATCAGGCCCTGTCCTAAGAAATGCTTCACATTGACACTTCCTCTCCCCTACCTATAAAGGAAGTGGTTCATTATTCCCATTTTACACATGAGTAACTTCAGAGTTAGGAAAGGAAAGGGCTTGCCCCAGTTTACACACCTAGAGATTCTGAATCCAACCAGTTGACTCTGAACCTATTATTTTAAACCAAGAAAAATCTATAAATCATCTACATTAGCCTCTTCTTTTTATTTCTCAAAAATTTTTATTTATTTATTTATTTATTTATTTATTTATTTATTTATTTGAGAGAGAGAGAGAACATGTGAGCATGGAGGCAGGAGAGGCGGGGAAGGGGACAGAGAGAGAGAATCCCAAACAGTCTCCATGCCAAGTGCAAGGCCTGATGCGGGGCTCCATCTTACTATCTTGGGATCACAACCTGAGCCAAAATCAAGAGTGAGACATTTAACTGCACCACCCAGGCACCCCTAGCCTTTTCTTTCTAAAAATGAGAAATAGAATTGCAGAAAGTAGAAGTGATATATCCACTATTATGCAGCCAATAAGTGGCAGAGCTGGTGCCCAAGTCCAAGAATTTCAGGAGAATCCAAATTGCAGGCTCTTTCTAAGAAGCAGGTATAATAGGAAGAAGGGCAGACATGTCAAGGTACCTGAAATTAAAGAAGACAGAAAAGAGTGACGCTGAGAACAATTAGCACATACTATTTCCCCTTCACAATTTCACTTTGGTGGCAACGCAGAGTCCTAGAACTGAATTTCTGAGCCTTTACTGTGTGTCAGTCCCTCTCTAAGAGGCAACAACATGGGTTTTGATACCAAAAAAAGACATGGGATAGAGTCCCAGCTGTGCCACATTAGCCATGTGGCCTCAGATAAATGCTTAACTGCATTTATAATGCTACCCAGCTTAACTGCAAGAAAGGCAGAGGTTGGGAGAAGGGAGGCCATCTGCCTCAAATCACACAGCCGGGGTCTGGTGCAATAGAAATTCAAACCTAGGTTTTCTATGACAGGAATTGGTAAAACAATGGAACAAATAACCATGGTTATGTTATTTTTGTTGTTGTTTGGAAGGTTTTGGTCTTTTTGTTTTTAATCTAAGAAGAAGGAGAGGAAAAGTGAAACAGGTTGCTGGCCTTCTAGGTGCTGAATTCTGGCTGTGACATCCCTGCTAAAATGGGATAGCCCCATAGCCCATTGGCACTGAGACTGTTTCCCTGGCTCTCCCCAGGGGCCCTGTGCTGCTCTCCAACCAGGCCAGCCCTTAGTAAGGAATAGTCTGTCTGGCTTCCCATGGGAAAAGGTACCCTGCTGACCTGGAACAGATAAAAGGGTCACTTGGAGAATGGAGCAATTAGCTGCCCGAGATGAACTGCTGTCATCAGTGACCAGGCCAAAGAACCCTGCCCCTATCCTGACACTGCAGCACTCAGGAGGGGAGGCTGAGAAGGAAAGAGATATTTACTACTTGAAAGCTGACAGTCTAGCAGCTGCTGTTGCCCAAGTTGCCAGGTCCACTGGCTTTGCTACAAGAAGCAACCACTGTGCTTCCAGGTCTGGCTGGTGTTTGCAGGGAGGGGATTTCCTGTAGGTAACCAGCTGGCTTGGAGAGATGAGTGCATCTCAGGGCCTGGGGCAGCTCTGGACTCTAACACCTTACTACTTCATGCCAGGGCTCCATGTGATGGATTGTAACCATTAATTAGACACGTGGGTGATGCTTAGGGCCCATAACTTCAACCCCCGTTAGGTTTTTGATTTTTTTTTTAATTTTTTTTTTAATTTATTTATGATAGTCATACAGAGAGAGAGAGAGAGAGGCAGAGACACAGGCAGAGGGAGAAGCAGGCTCCGTGCACCGGGAGCCTGACGTGGGATTCGATCCCGGGTCTCCAGGATCGCGCCCTGGGCCAAAGGCAGGCGCCAAACCACTGCGCCACCCAGGGATCCCTTGATTTTTTTTTTTATAAATCAAACTCTTCTGAAACCATCTGTCAGTAAAGGAGGAAGAACCAAGTGACAGGAAGGTAACTAAATGGCAGAGTTCTAGCTCTGAAATCTTAAAGACCTGGGCTTAAATCCCCAGTAACTATCAGTTTGTGTTGCCCCTGGGCCACTTCCCAACTTCTGTAAGACTTTGTTTCCCTGTATGTAAAACGGAAGTAACATTTCTTATTTTTACTAGAATTGCTTTCAGACTACACAAAAAATGTTAGCTATTATCATACTGTATCATAATTCCCCATTCTTACATCTGTTCCCTCCACTAATGGATGTTATGGAAAAATGGAAACTATGACTCCTACGTTCACCTCTTGACTTAAACTGAATTGCCCCAGAAGTAGTCCCCTAGACCAGGATTGAGAACAAGGAGTTCATCTGGAGTTGATGCCAGGAGGCATGGCCAGGAGAACAGGAAAAGAAGGCAAGAATGGGCGAGGGAGCCAATTATAAGAGTATGACTTATCTAGCCAGTTAGTGCTGTGGGCAGCCGAGGCTCCATCCCATTACGAATCTCTGGGAGATCATGCCTCTGAGTCATTCCATTCAAGGAGTGAGGAAACTGTGTTGCTTATTCACCAACTCTTATCCACCTTTGGATGAAGGTAAGAGCTGAGGCGGTGAGGAATCTGGGTTGTTTATCCACAAATTCCCATTTACTGCTGGCTATGGGTTGCTCCCAGGGGGATTAACTCTTTGGGACTCCCCCCTCCCCTGTGTACCTGGTAGAAAGCCCTTTAGCAAAAAGTTGTGGAGCTCACATAGGATACCATCAGCATTTTGCTGCTGTGAGTGCCCACAGGAAAATGGGCAGGGCACCAGCAGTGTCTGCTTCCCCTCTGTTGCCCGGCTTTGAGCACAGTGTCTGATGCATGGCTGGTGCCTGATACATATTGAATGAATGGGAGAAATAGTTACAGATATTGGTAACTATAACATCAGATAGTAAATGTTCAGAATCATAAAAGGGTCAATTAAATTAGCAAGGGAGTTTAAAAGGAGATAACATTTACTTTTATCTGGAAAGTATTGTAAAGGTTTTAAAGAAGAGGTAGCAAGTGAGTGGGTTGTTTAAGGATATTATGAGTTAAATCATATCCCCCAAGAAATTTGTGTAGTGAAATCCTAATACCCAGTACCACAGAATGTGACTATTTTGGTGATAAGATCTTTCAAGAGGTGATTAAGTTAAAATGAGGCCATAAGGCTGGACTCCAAACTATTCTGACTGATGTCCTTAGAAGGAGAGGAAACTTGGATGCAGATATTTACAGAAGAATACAGGAAGACACAGGGGGAATGCAGCCATCCCAAAGCCAAAGACAGAGGCCTGAATCAGATTCCTACCTCCTGGTCCTCAGAAGGAACCAATTTTGCTGACACTTTGATCTTAGAATTCTAACATCTAGAACTGTGGGAAAATATATTTCTGTTGTCTATGTCACCCAGTCTGTGGCACACTGTTATAGTAACCCTAGCAAATTAATATGGAATAAATAGCTCTAAGCTTCTGCAAGATTCTAGCACTTAGCATACTGCTCAGCACATCATGGGGACAAAAAAATTTTATTCCATGATGACTTTGGCCAAGTGGCAAGTGGAGGAAGGGCATTCCAATGAGACAAGTACATCAATAGTGGTATGGAAACCAGTAGGTATGGCAGCTATAAGAAACAGCAAGCTCAGTTTGCCTGGAACATAAGCGCTAATGATATGGTAGTGTGGCATTAATGTTGAAATGGTAGATTGCATTCAGAATGAATCCATGTTAAGAAGTTTGGATCTTATTGAATAGTGTATCAACAATCACAACTTTCTGACCCCTGTTTTGATTCTGGATTTGATCAATGATACATTAGCAAGTGTGATGCAAGTCAGGCCTTGAAAAGCATTAGTGCACTGGTGCTTGCCCTCTCTTACTGCTCTTAGGAACCCTGGGAGCACATATGAGGAAGCCATAGCTAGCCTACTAGAGGAGGAGAGACAGGTGCATTTCAGACATGCCATCCCAGATAAGATTCCTAGACCAAGGAGTCACCTCACTTTCAGACATATGAATGAGGCTCTCCCAGACATTACAGATCAACAGAGCTAACCCAGACAGAAAAACAATCCACAGAATTACAAGAAGTAATACATATTACTTTAGTCCACAGAGTTTTGGCTTCAGCTCACAGTGGAAGCTAACTGATAGAAATGACAGGTTTTTGAAGGTTTTTGGAGGTCTGAAGGGGGCAAAACTAAGGCGATAAGATTAATTGAGAAATAGTGTGCAGGATTTAGAAATCTGTTCGTTCCCTAACAGGAATAGGTAGACCAATCCTTTGCTCTCCCTTCTCTGAATTCCCTTAGCGCTGAGTCCAAGATGGGCCACCCAGTGGGCCCCATACTGGAACCCTTGACTATATTGTGAATTTGCCATCTCTAGCTACTGTTCACAGCCACTGTGAGACCTACTCTTTTAGATCTAAATTTCACAGGCAAGGGGCAAATGTCAGAGGTGAGATTCCAAGGTAATAGAGAAATTGAACTATTATCAAAGGCCAAAACAAGAGGGATCAAAACAAAATAAAATTCACTGCAGCTGACCTATATGGGAAAACAGTTAAGAGCTAGAGTTCAGATCAGGATAGAGAAATGGCTCTCACAACTCTGAGAGTCACAGCCCATGTCTGAGTTGATTGTGGCTATTTGCTTATAATCCCTTGGCCCTGACCCTTTCACCCTTGGAGACAACCAGAGTCACACAGTGTAACTAGAATGTAATTTAGATATGTGGAATTATTTTAACTCCAAGGCTATGATAAAAGTCTAGGTAAGAAAGGAGGTAAAAATTGTTGCCTAATATTAGCAATGATACTCTTCTCTCCAACTAGTCTAAGAACTGGATGTATTGTGCCATGCAAACAATTTCAATATAGAGATGGGGGTTCTATAACAGTGCCCTTTGTTTTTGAAGACCACCATACTTACAAATCTACCATAGGAACCCTCCCAACCACTTTATAATGCAGCTCTAGGCTGTGTATTTCTGGTATTTCACAAGTAACTCAATCGGGGTCATGGGAACCATGTGACTTTCCAGAAGGTCAAAGCAAGCCAGCAACAGAACCTAAATTAGAAACCACATCTCCAAATGTCCTTCCTGTATCTTTGTCTACAAGGCCAGCTCTGCCCTTGTAATTCCTCCAAATTAGCTATTCGTAATTTCTTCAAAGATGAGGATGGGGATAATTTGAGAAACTAGGAAAAACTGCTTGCTCTGTTTTCCACTAAATTCCAGGGTACTCTTCAGCATGGCAAACCACATGAGACTTCCACTACAGTACAGAGCAAGGAGATGATGAAAAATTTGGATCTGGTGCTATGAAATTTGCTTTACCTTTTAAAAAATCATAATCCACACTGAGGGGGGCACTTGACAGGATGAGCACTGGGTGTTAAACTATATGTTGGCAAATTGAACTCCAATAAAAAAAATATACAAAAAAATAAAAAGATAAAAAATCATAATCCGCTATAATTATGAAGAACCCAGAAATGATTCTCTGCCCACCCTCACAAGCCCTGCCACACACACATTTTTATAACTTTAAAGGGAACTGATCCTCTGATTACTAGTAAGCAGTGTCTCTGGTGTACATGTTGAGAGTGTTAAGTCTTTGTGTCTCTATGGAACCAATTATCTGCAGATCTGGAAAATTAAGAAGTTGAATTACGTTTCTGTGGATGCATGATCAGATGCTAGACACTAGAGCAGAGTTGAGAGCTATAAAATCCTTTCCAGATATATCCTCATCTAAACACAGGACTTCAACAATTCGCTCTCTTCAGTCACTCAGAATACAGGGCTTCAAGTTTGAGGGAGTATCACATACAAGGCCTATATTTGGTGATCATTCACAAATATTCTCTCACACAGTTTCATGGCGATGTCACACAGACTGTTAAGGGCACATTTCCTTTAAGTGGGTACTATCTGGTGTCTGATTGGAAAGCTGCTCAGTTATCTAATTGATTTCATATTCCATTTTCAGTGAGATTGATAGGTTTTTGATTCTAAGACAAATAAGCTCCAATTGTCATATAACAGATGAATAGTAGTAGCACAGGCTTAGGAGAAAGGGAACAATATCACTAAATATTGTCATTAATAATAGCAGTATTAAATATCATTGCCAATAGTGTTATAAATAATAATACCGAATAACATCTATTGAGCTCTTACCAAGTACCCGTGCCAAAATATCAGCTCCATCACTTTCTGTCATTTTGACCCTTGAAAGTTACAGTATTAGTTTCCCAGGGCTGCCATAACACAGTTCCAAAAACTAGATGGCTAAAACAACAGAAATTTATTGTCTGGCAGTTCTGGAGGCTACAAGTCTGAAATCAAGGTGTTGGCAGGGCCATGCTCTCTCTGCTGGCCTGAGGGGAGAATCCTTCCTGGCCTCAATCTTTGATTATTTGCTGCCAACCTTTGGCACACAGTGCCTTCTAGATGCATCACTCCAGTCACACAGTCGCTTTTTTTTTCCTGTGTGTCTCCATCTCTGTGTCCAAACTTACCTTTTTTTTTTAAGATTCTTTTATTTTTTAAAAAAGATTTTATTTATTTATTCATGAGAGACACAGAGGGGGTGGGGGATAGAGAGAGGCAGAGACACAGATAGAGGGAGAAGCAGGCTCCATGCAGGGAGCCTGATGTGGGACTCGATCCCGGGACTCCAGGACCACACCCTGGGCTGAAGGCAGGCACTAAACCACTAAGCCATCCAGGGATCCCCCAAACTTCCCTTTTTTATAAAGACACAGTCATACTGGATTAAAGCCCACCCTAATCACCTCATTTTAACGTGATTAACTCTGTAAAGACCCCATTTACTAATAAGATCACATTTTGTGATACTAATAATTAGGACTTTAACATATCTTTATGCGGGAGGATACATTTCGCCCATAACAATTATCTAACCTCTCTCCCAACATCACTTCCCCTTTATAGAATGAGAATACAGGGAATATTGACCTCACAGGGCTGCTGAGAGGATGTAATGAGATAATGTATGTAAAGTGTTTAGCATAATGCCTGGCACATAGCTGGAAGACAGTAACTGTAAGCTATTATTATCATGAAAGTGGGGATATGGATCCTTAAAACTCAGTTTATTTTGCTTGGCTTCACGGAAGAGAAGCCCATGCTGGTAATATTTTCCTCCCACTCTAAAGGGCATGATGATTTTTCTTAACAGTATAAGTTGATTTTTACATGTTGTATTTTACCAAGGAACTATATGTTTAAAAAAATCTGCTTTTTATTTGAATATTGCCATCTATTCATACTATGATAAAATCACTTTGAATAAATACCTGTTCCCAGCAAGTAAATAAATCTTAAAGGTTAAAAACTTGATCAATTGTTAAAAGGTTAGTGAATGCTCCTTCTAGATTACCTCTAAAGTAAAAGAAATAAAGCATCTGAAATGTAATATTAAGGACTTCCATCCCCTCAACCATGCTAATGTAAGTAAAATATGTTGCAGATATTGAGAAAAATAATTATACACTGAAAAGAACGTGACTTTTAGATTCATGCATATGTGGGCTCAGCTTATAACTCGCCTGCTTATGGCTCTGTGACCAGGGGGAAGTTAATGAACACTTTTCATTCTTGGTTTCATTATCCATGAAATGAGAATAATAATACTCCCTCAAAAGTGAGACAGTCTAACCACTGACAGATGAATGGATAAACAAAATATGAATTATACACACAATGGAATATTATTTAGCCTTTAAAAAGAAGGCAGGGGTTCCTGGGTGGCTCAGTTGGTTAAGCGCCTGCCTTTGGCTCAGGTCAGGATCCCAGGGTCCTGGGGTGGAGCCCTATATTGGGCTCTCTGCTCAGCCAGGAGCCTGCTTCTTCCTCTGCCGTACACCCTGCTTGTGCTCTCTCATTTATGCTCCCTTTCTTTCAACTAAATGAGTAAAATTTAAAAGAAAAGAAAAGAAAAAAAGAAAAAGAAGGCACATCCATGCTATAATATGGTTGAGACTTAAGGATAAGACAAGCGAAGTAAGACAATCACAGAAAGACAATATTGTATGATTCCACTTATATGAGGTACCTAGAATAATCAAATTCATAGAGACAGAAAGTAGAATGGTGGATGCCAGGGGCTGGAGTATGGGAAAAGGGGAGTTTGTGTTTCATTGCTACAGAGTTTCAGTTTTACAAGATGAAAGGAGTTATGGAGATGGATGGTGGTGATGGTTATACAACAAAGTAAATATATTTAATGCATTGAAATGTACACTAAAAAATAGTAAAGATGATGATTTTGATTCTGTGCATATTTTACTATAATTTTTTAAGTTAAAAAAAGTTAGCCTAAGGAAAGCCCCTAATTAGTGTCTGGCCTGTAACAGGTAACAGCTAGACATATACCATCATTAATATTCTCTTTCTGCCCAGCACCAATACTTACAAAAAGAATTGGAATGTGCACATAGCAAAGCATTCAAAGCAAAAGACTGCAGATAACCCACCCACCCTTGATTTTGAAATAAAACTAATAAAGTAGGGGAATGATATTGGATCAGGAGGAAAGAAAACTAGTGCATATGCTGCTACTATCTACTTCCGTGATTGTGAGCAAGTCACTCAGCTTCCTTGGACATATCTACTCATGTATCAAATAAGGGGGTTGAACTAGATGATCCATATTAAATCCTAGGCCTTGGAGGTATTCATTACATAAGTAAAGAGGGTCATAGCTTAGCATGCCATTATGTCCTCTTTACCCAAAAAGTACAAGAGGGAATAAATAGGAAATTAATAAGTAGTAAGGAAATAAATATTATTTATCATGCTAGGATGATAAATTGGTCAAAGGGAGGTAAATAGATTTAAAATCAGACTGAAGGGATCCCTGGGTGGCGCAATGGTTTGGCGCCTGCCTTTGGCCCAGGGCGCGATCCTGGAGACCCGGGATCGAATCCCACATCGGGCTTCCGGTGCATGGAGCCTGCTTTTCCCTCTGCCTGTGTCTCTGCCTCTCTCTCTCTCTGTGTGTGTGTGACTATTGTAGATAAATAAAAAAAATTAAAAAATTAAAAAATAAAAATAAAATAAAATCAGACTGAAATGAGCAATTAGTAGCAAAATGGAAACCTATTCAAATATTACTGTATTTAAAATCATATAGTTTTGCAACATAAAAAACTTCTAGAAATCTTTTGCACAACAATGTACATGTAGTTAACACTATTGTACTGTGCACTTAAAAATGATTAAGATGGTCTTTTTTGTTGTGTTTTTTTACCACAATAATAAGTAAATAAATAAATAAATACACACAGACACACACATTCAAACCTTTCTTTTCTTTAACCTCACTTTTCAGAAATAATACCAATGGTTTGTGAATCACTTTAGAAAGCAAATCCATTCTTCAAAAACGTTTTATGGAAAAATAACTGTAAAAAAAAAAACAGAACTGAAAATAAAGTAGTAGATGGGGGACACTAAACCCCCTTTGCCCCTGGGACTGCCCCTCTACCCTGGAGTCTTCCGAGGATGGCTCCTGCTTTAGTAGGTGAGTTTGAAAATCAATGCTATGTACTCTATAAAGAAATGTAAATGCCCTCTCAGTGCATTCAATTGGGAATTAATCAATAATGGTAGAGCTTTACTAGTCCAAGCCCTGCAATCCATCTAACCATTTATTGTAAGTAATGTTTAAGTGGATCTTAGAGAAAGTATTTCCATCTATTTTCAGGAAGAGAGTTTATAGATATAATAGGGGGAAAACAAGCATTAGTTCCTGGTGCCTTCCACCAAACTCAGAGTTTAGCACATGCTCAATAAAGATATGTATAAGTGATTGCATTCTTCAAGAGACTCATCCTCCAGCAAAGGCATAGCAGGAAAAGAAGTATTTCATTCATTTATTCATCCATCCATTCATTCAAAAACATTTCCTTATCATCAACTGTATTCCAGGCAATTGTTAAGCCCCGCAGAGAAAACATGAATCAGCCACAGTGTCTATACTCAGGAAGTTCACTGACTGGTATAACAGGCATGTTTCAACAGGGCATTGTAAATAACTGCAGACAATGTGAAGAGAATTAAGCACAGAATATATGGCAGTACTGAACCACCGGTGAGGGAGCCAAGGAAGGTTTCTTGCAGAAGTAAAGACAGTTAGCAGGCCATGATGGGGGAAAGGCATACCAGGCAAGCAGAAAGTATGAGCACATATGAGAAACAGTTTGGGAGCACAGAATGTAGGAAGGAGGAATGAGAGGCAAGAAGCTAAAAACAGGGTTGTGGAGAGTTATGTGTATGGGTAGGATTTACCTACATTTTCCTGCCTTGTCTTTGCCTATCCCCTTTTGTCACATCCTGGGGAACCTCTAAGTGACACTTCAATGGAACCTTAGAAGTCTATAGTCATAGTTCACTTGTAGTCCATGAAGTAAGCAGGAGAAAGATGAAAGAAGAAGGCTAAGAGGAAAAAGCAATAATATTTTACCTTCTCAATGGAAGCCACCATAAAAAAAATCACAACATGGCTTTTACCCATAGAAGAAAATAGTGAGGTTGCTTGTGGAGAAAAATGAGTCTTTTGATAGCCTTCTGAGAGTCACAAACCTTTGAATGACCAGAAGGCACTGTGCAGAAAGGGATCAGTTAGGGACACCTATTCCTCCAACCCCTCAGGACCAAGCTACATACAGATGCTGGGGTTCCTGGGTTGATGTACCCAGAATCAGGTAGGCCCGACCCACAAATGTACTTCAGCTCTAAACTTTTGCTTCTTGGGACATTCCATTTCTCAGCTCTGTTTAATGAAAAAGTTCATTTCTGGAGCACTTGGGTGGCTCAGTCGATTAAGCATCTGACTTCAGCTCAGGGTCCTGGGATGGAGCCCAGGGTTAGGCTTCCCATTCAGCAGGGAGTCTGCTTGTTCCACCTCCCCTTGCTCATTCTTTCTCTCTCTCTCAAATAAATAAATAAAATCTTAAAAAAGAGAAAACATTCACTTCTGATCCTATTTTCTTACCAAATATTAGAAAACTCAGGCATCGTTTCTCTGTAGGCCAATGTGAACACCTGAAAAACTCTCCTATGGGGGGGTGCTCTTTAGAATTTGAGTCAGAATGCTGACTGTAAGAAAGAGACTTCCTGATATCACTTTTCTTTCCTATATGAACAGCCACTAGATAAACATCAGACAAGCAAAGAAAATGAAAATGCTGACCTAGGGCAGACTTGAATTAAAATCTGATAGTAAAGGCCTCAGAATTCTCACTACTGTTTCTAAGAATATTTTCAGTTTTAAAATCTTTTAGTTGATAAAAATCAAAGCAGTGCCTTATTCCATGTGTTCCAGACTAGATGCATTGATGTCATGTCAAAGCACACACACCTCAGAAACTCAATAGTCCCATTTGCTAGATGCAGACCACAGCCTACTAGGAGAGGATGAATTTCAGAAACAATGAAAACTTAAAGAAACTATCCTTTTGGAGCTTCCAAATCAACACTCTAGAATCTGAATTATATTGCAATCAGGGAAAATCAAACATTCTTCTTCATTGCTCAAAGTACTAACATTTCCCTTGAGATTGGATTCTCAATTTCTATTTATTAAAGGAAGAAAATAATATTGAAATCTTACAGTCTCCTGTTTTCCCTCCTTTTTCATTGTTCTGAATAGCAAAGCA
Organism: Canis lupus baileyi; assembly: GCF_048164855.1. Classification (NCBI taxonomy): domain Eukaryota; kingdom Metazoa; phylum Chordata; class Mammalia; order Carnivora; family Canidae; genus Canis; species Canis lupus. Next base: position 15,271,162 of record NC_132856.1, on the reverse strand, counting down.
CTATATTATTCAGGACAAAGTTTTGTATACATTAAACATTTTTGTGACTAAGATTTTTATGTAACTGATCCTTAAGGAGAAAGACTTAAGTAATTTTGGTACTGAGACTCAAGAAAGGTGTTTCCTCATCTTCTGTAAAACTGCAAACAAACTCGTTTGATAAAAATAAGAGAGACATGGTCAAAGTTTGAAAATAAAAGTTTTAAGCCTTAGACTGAAAAGCAAACGATGACAGATCCACAATTCTATGAATTGTGCAACAACTCATTTTAGGAAAAAAAAAAAAAAAAAAAAAAGGACCTTTAAAAAAAAATTAGGACCTATCTTTTAGAGCAGTTTTAGGTTCATAGCAAAATTGAGCAGGAACTACAGAGTTCTCAAATACTCCCTGTTCTTATACATGCATAGCTTCCCAACTCTGATGATCCCTGACAAGATACCTATATTTGTTACAATCAGTGAATCTACATTGACATCTACATTGACATCATTATCACCCAAAGTTTACATTAGAATTCCTTCTTGGTGTTATACATTCTATGGGTTTTGATATATCCACCATTATAGTATCATACAGAGCAATTTCACTGCACTAAAAATCTTCTGTGTTCTCCTATTCATCCCTCCATCCCCTCACCCTCTGGACAACCACTGATCCTTTAATGTTCCATAGTTTTGCCTTTTCCAGAAAGCCATCTAGTTGGAATCATATAGTTTGTAGTCTTTTCAGATTTGCCTTCTATCACTTAGTAATATGCATCTAAGTTTCCTCCATGTCTTTTCATCATTTGTTTGTTCGTTTCTTTAGTCCAAAATAATATTCCATTCCCTGGATGTATCACAGGATGTATCCATTCACCTAAGGAAGGACATCTTGGTTGACTCCAAATTCAACAATTCATTTTTAAACTCCATCTTTAAAGAGTAACCATCTGAGATCAATTAGTATATTTATTTCCTTGTTGAATTTCAAAGGCCAATTCAGCCAAACTCTTAATTAATGCATGAATTTCCTTCAACAGCAAACCCAAACTTTGGGTGACTTTGCTTGTGTCCTCTTCTAACAAATAACTCACCATTCCCATAAGGTAGCCCATTGCATTACAGGATATCTGTAATTATTACTAGACAGTTCTTCCTAATGCTAGACTTTTCCTACACATCTCAAAATCAGGTTTTCAATGTACATTTCCAAATGTATTTTTTCAATTAAAATCTCAGTATCAAAAAAAAAAAATCTCAGTATCTTTTCTATTGTTTAAAGGGGGAAAAGTAAGAATTGTTGGTTTTGTTATTTTTTTCAACTACTTTTTTAATTTATGTATTTATTTTTACTTTTGCAATTTAATCTCTTAAAATATTTACAACAATCAGAGTTCACTCTCACAACACCATTTTGAGTCTCCCACATCATTCTGGCTATTCTCCTTTGGACATGCTTTTTTTTTTTTAATCTATACTTTTTCTTCAGAATTGGGCACAGTCTTCCATGAGTAATCGGATGAATGCAGAGGAGAGGGAAACAATTATCTCTCATGTGGAGTATATACATTCCAATTACTGCCACACTACTCTGAGACCACATTAAACCTACAGTTAATTAAAACTCGATCCTTCCCCATCTGCTCTACCTGCCTCCTCACTTCTTCATCATATTTTCCCTCTTAAATTTCAGCCTGTTACATTTGGTTGTCAAGATAATTTTAGAAATATTATCTATCTATCCAAAGCCTTCACCCTTTTTTATGGTATTTGGGATTCTGATCAATTGTATTTAATTCATTCACTTATTCATCATTCAAACATTATGTATTAAGCATCAATTATGGCGTCACATTTAGGCGAGGCCTGGGTATACAGAGCAAACACTAGTGCCTATTCTTTTTTTTTTTTTTTAATTTATTTATTCAGAGAGAGAGAGAGACTGAGAGGCAGAGACACAGGCAGAGGGAGAAGCGGACTCCATGCAGGGAGCCCGACGCGGGACTCAATCCTGGGTCTCCAGGATCAGACCCCGGGCTGCAGGCGGCGCTAAACCGCTGCGCCACGGGGGGTGCCCACACTAGTGCCTATTCTTAAGAAATATATGGTGGAGGAGGAATGACAGATTATAACTGATCAGACTAATGAATGTGTAATTACAAACTAATATAACTGCTCTGAAATTTTAAAGTACAATTTTATTAGTGATTATAACCAAGTAATCTAATGTGGATATAGGTAGGGAAGTGGTAAGAAAAGGCTTCCCGAGAGAAGTGACAATCGAGCTGAGACCTATAGGACAAGTAGAAGTTAACTATTAAAGAAGTAAAGAAAGGAAGAAGTAAAGGTCTGGAAGAACATTCTAGTCAGAGGAAAGGTCCTGGAGGAGAAGGAAGCATATCATGGTTCAATATCTGAACAGAGGCCAAGGTATCTAGAATAAATAGTAGCAGTCACGGGAGAGTCATGTAAGGTGATGCTACAGATGCAGGCAGGGCATGTAAGGTTTTTGCACACTGGATAAATGATCTAGCTCTACTATAATATCCTACAAAGAGTCTGTCTGGAGCAGACTCCACTACTGTGAATTTTAGCTTCATTTTCTCAAATTTTCAGAGCCCTCCCCATTAGTCAAGTTCAAACCCTTTAACTTGCCATAAACAGTCCCCAAAATTTGATTTTCCTTTTCAAATGTGTCTCTGATGAGTTCTTTTTTTTTTTTAACACTTTATTTGTTTATTCACGAGAGACACACAGAGAGAGAGGTAAAGACACAGGCAGAGGGAGAAGCAGGCTCCATGCAGGGAACCTGATGTGGGACTCTATCCCGGGACTCCAAGATCACATCCTGGGCTGAAGGCAGGCGCTAAACCACTGAGCCACCCAGGGATCCCTCTGATGAGTTCTTGATGTGAACCTTGTGCTGCTGCAGAAATAAGTAGTACATTTCCCCACCCCTCAGCCTTTACCTGAAACATTCTGCCTCTCTGTTCCAGCCTCATTTATGGTCCATAAGATGGATACGTGGTCAAATGCACAACCACTTACCATTTCCTCAGATAATGACTCTGTTTCCTCAGTGAGACTACAATTTCCCAGGGGGCAAGAAATATTTTTGTTACTTGTTTCGAATGCTACAAAGCTCCTATACAACTTCCACACACAATAAATAGCTAATTCATGTTTATAGATTATATAAGTAGCCTCCTCTAAGAACTCCCTACTGAATAAGTTTCCATGGTTTAGCTACCACTTTGTTGTGCATAGTAGGCACATCAGTAATGCCTCATTCTTATGAGATGCAGTTTCCTTAGAATATATGCTGTGGAATCTTCTGTATTAGGAGTTTTTATACAATGGAGAAACCAAATTGTGGCATATGTATTTCTCTTCCTTAATGTTTTAGGACAACATTTTCCAATGTGCTCCACACTACTGAGTGGCATCCAAAAAAAAGTTAGTTGAAAAGATGTTCCTTGGCCATATATGTTTGGGAATATTAGATTATGTGTGAATTCAATTTGTAGAACTTCTCAGAGTATTAATCTATTAGTGAGCATTTTGATTATCCAAGAGACATTAATCATTAATTCATTCCTTTAACAAATATTAAGAAATTACCATATGCCAGGTAACATGGCAACAGAGGTATGCCACCAAATATTTAAAAACCAGATCTCTAAAGAAAAAAGAAACACCAAACACCCCAACTTGTAGTATTTGATAATTTCTATAATGTACACACCCGCACGTGGTTGATTTTTCAGCCATCGAGGTCACGTCACTGAACTAGAAGTAGTGACAAAATGCACACAGCCCTTTTCCAGCCAGTTCAAGTTGACTTCAGCACACTAGGTGTAAATCAATGATGAATAAAGTAGTTACGGTGTCTACGCTTACAGAACTTACAGTCTAGTGTGGGCAAAAGAAAATAAACAAGTTAATAAGCCAATATATAAGGCTGAATTGTAAGAGGGATGGCCAAGGGAAGAAAAACAGAGCTCCATTGGAAAGAGAGCATCACTGGGATCTGGGGAGATGGTCACAAGAGTCCTCCTCAAAGAAAAGATGTTCTAGCTGAGTACAACATTATGAGAAGAAGCTTGTCAGAGAAGAAGGAAAGGGAACAACATTTCAGGTGAGAGAAACAGCATGTGCAAAAACAGAAGCCTGCAAAGGATATGGCTATTTTAAAGGATTTAAGAGGCCATTGTATCTGGACAGAGTGAATAAGAGAGAATGGAAAGAAATAAAGTTGCAAAGGTAAGTGGGATCTAGATGCATGGCCTTGACCTCCTGCCAGGGAGTATGGATTTTAAGAGGCAGAAGGAGGGGGGCACCTGGCTGGCTCTGTCAAAAGACTCTGTGACTCTTGATCTCGGGCTCATGAGTTTGAAACCATGTTGGGTATAGAGATTACTTAAATAAATAAAACTTAAAAAAAAAAAGAGGCAGAAGGAAGCATTTGAAGATTATTTTTGTTTTATTTAAGGAGGAAGTGGAATATTCTTAAAAGCTCACATTTGACTGCTGTGTGAAGAATGGCCCAGAGCATTTCCCACACATACTTGACATGGAGCCCTGCTTCATCTAAGGATCTTTATCAAATATGACCCTCACAGTACATCTTGGAAAATATTATATTAGAAGTTTTAAAGAAGCATGTAATTAGTTAACATTATTTTTCAACTTCTCACAACAAGAAACAAATAGTTAAGTGTGATTAATAGAAGTTTCTCTATTGCTACTCCCTACCAAACCATCCTAGCCTTTTCCAATATGCTCAGGACAATCTCCAGTGTTTGTACATGTGATGAAAATGAAAACAGCTAAAAAAAATCTGAAGTGAAAGACTTAGAGATACTGTGAGATCCAGCTCAGGTAACATAGGCTGTTGATGGTTATGCACAAAATCTGGTTGTTTTTATGAAAATAGATTAAACTCATTCTAAAGCAGAGCTGTCTGATAGAATGTTCTGCAATGATGGGAAGTCCTATATCTGTACTGTCCAGGATTGTCATCTCTAGTCAGATGTGTCTAGTAAGCATTTGAGATGTTGGTAATGTGACTGAGCCCTGAATTTAAAATTTTATGTAATTTCAGTTCATTTAAATTAAATTTAAATAGCCACATATAGCTTTGGCTGCCATAATGGATGCCATAATTCTAGAAGATACTAATGGTAAAATAAAAAGTGGTGATTTCCCTCCATTAATAGCTAAATGAAACCCCTGCTTACAAATCAACTTAGTCTCACAGGAGAGCAGTAATACGCTAAAGGCATTTCAAAGGTCACTTTGCAATTTAGTCTTCCATTGTGATTTTTTGCCTTTTTTTTTCTATTCAAAGCCATATATACACAGGAGAACTTGTTAATGTCTCTAAATAATAGATTAGAGTTATTTATGACTGTGCTCGCATACTCATTTTCTCCTAAAAATATCACCACATTTTAGACATAAAGGCTTCCTCTCTGATGGAAGAAAAAAGTTGGAAAGCAGTAGAGAACAAAATAGTCTTGTGACTTTGTTTTGTCGATATGTAGCTGCAACCAACCAACCAACACAGCAACTATTACCCACTGCTCCTATTTTTCATGTCAGCACTCAGAGTTCTTTTAAATCTCCTTTAAGCTCCCAAGCACTTTTAAATTACATCATACCAAGTCAACAGATGAGAAAAATGGCTAGGAATACATGGTCCATTAAAAATTCCCAACTGGCCTTCTTATGACAAGGTGTTTCTCAAAACATTCTGTTATTTTGCAAGATAAATCTTTCTTATTGATTTTACTCTTTAACACCCCTATCATGAAGAATTGGGTTGTAAATGGTCCAACACATGGGGTTGCAACTTGTTGTTTAAACGCTGCTGCCTGTCATTTTCTAGGAAGGCTTGCTTTCCTTCTTTATTCCTTCATTTTTGTACTTCCTTCCTTCATCTGTTCAACAAACCTCTCCTAAGAACTTACTAGGTGCCTGGTACTATAGCAGGGGCTGCAGATATGGCAGTTATGACAGAGAGGGTCTCCACAATCATGGAGCAATGGAATGCTACCAGACACAAAACAGCATGCTGCACAGCATGAGGAGGTCTATAAACAGAGAGGTTTGTGGAACAGATCAAAATTCACGTCTGTAAGAAGAAAGAGGAAATGAAGAGATGGCTCAGAGGATCAACATACTGGGCTTGAATTTCATCCAGAAAGTCTGCCTTTGTAAAAGAAAAAGAAAACTAGGATCATCTTCAAGGGCTACAGAAAAAATCATTTGAAATTATGGAAAACAGCATCAAGGCAAATCTTGCTCCATCATTAAATAAAACATGTATGAATGTAAAAACAGACAAAATCTCTTTCAGGGGACTTACAGTTTAAAATCAATATGTGGACCATTCAAGTTTCCTTATTGCTGACCAAACAGTCCGAAATCCTTAGCCAGGTATTCAAAAGCCTCCAAAATTTAGCTCCATTTGACTTCTCCAAATTTGCATCTCCCTGCTTCTCTCAGGAATCCTCCATTACAGATGGATATCCTGAAATGTTTGGAGGTTGCTTACTTCTGTTCCTTTGCTTGCCTCAAATTTTTAGCAATTCTTCACAGCTTAATTTAAGTCTTATCTCCTGCATGGAGCATTGTCTGACCACCTCAACTTCTAAAGAATACTCTCTTTCTCCTCAGAACTAGTAAGACACCTCATGTAAATAATCGTTTTTAGGCAATGACAATTTATTACTTTGCAGTTACCAAATTTATTAGGTATATCTAAATCATAAGATCAATGTACCTTATATTTTGCTTTGCACTAGTCAAACATTTGTGTATACATTTAATGTGTAAAGTATTTTTTTCAAACCTCATCTCATTAAATGTGTTCCTCCCTACAATCTAATTAGGTAAGTATTTTCTTCACCTGTGCACAATGGTAAAAACCGAGGCCCAGGAAAGGAAGCCAATTCACCCAAGGTTGCACAGCTAGTAAGATATAGCTGAGTTTAAAATAAGGACTCTTGACTCTAAAATTAGTGTTCTTTCTCCATAACAGTGAAGAGGTTTTTTTAAATACAGGACCCTTGTTAAATACGACTCTATGTGTGCCAGACAGTCTTGATCACATAGTAGGTATTTAGTGGGTCTGTGTGAAAAGAGTAATGGATTTCTGATTAATGAATAAAATGAAGCCTCTTTCAAAATAAGCTTCATCAAATGCAAAAGAAGCAGGAATGGGGATTCGTTTTTTTTTGTTTTTTTTTTTTTTTTTTTTTTTGTAATGCCATCATGGTAATTTTGGGATTTAAAAAAACAGCGACAAAAAGAATTACCCGTGATTATGGCCATGGTTGCTCCAAATACATCTGAGTCACCTAACCTTTGGATCTGCTTTTTCCTAATGGTTTCAGGCCAAATCACCCAATCTTTTATGGTATAACAGCTCCTCCATAAATGGAGACAGAACAGAACAAATTACTAATACTCAAGCGGATGCAGAAACCACCCCGATGGATAATTTCAATGTTAATGCAAAAATATTTAAAAGAGCTACAGAATGTCACATAGAGGATTAGTAATACAAAAGAAATACAAGGCATTTATTTTTGAAAAAGTGATTTTTTTTCTGTGTATCACTTGTACATTTTAAATAGAGTTTCTACAGCTTACATATGAATGCTATTTTCTAAGTAAAAGGTAGCTTGAATTGTAGGTAAGTGTACTTCTTAAGGTTATGCATGCTTAATCATATTAGCCTGCATATTCCAAATATGTCCTATGTGCTACGCACTGTGAGGGAACTTCTTTAATCCTCACAACAACCTTGTAAGCTACATGTTGTTAGTCATCCCACTGAGAAAGTATGTGGGTTTTCCATATGAAGCAATTCTGGCACTAACTACCCAGCATTAATACATACCCCACAGGTCAAGGGCTCAGTCCTACTTCAGATGCCAATCATAAGTAGTGTACCTCCAGGTAATTCAAACTCCTTCCAACTCGGCTACAAATGGGAAGTTCCCATGACTCCCTCCTTCTGTTTCTATTGTTTGCTAAAGCAGCTCACAGAACCCAGGAAAACAGTTTACTTACTACTGCTGATTTACTACAAAGAATATTTTAAAGGATAAAAAAGAACAGCCAGATGATGAGGTACAAAGGGTGAAGTTTGGAAGGGTTCTGAGCACAGAAGCCCGAGACCCCATGGAGCTGGGAATGGGCTGCCCTCCTAGTACCTGAGCCTTATACTCGGAATTTTTACAGAGGCGTCATCATGCAGGCATGAACAATTGTTAACTCCATTTCAGCCTCTCTTGCCACTCTATAGAATGGGGGGTGGGGTGGGAGCGAGGTGGGGGACTGAAAAGCCCAAGCTTCTAATCATAGCTTAGTCTTTCTGGTAACCAACCCCTGTCTAGAAGCTCACCAAGAATCACAACATTAGAACAAAAGATCTTCCATCAATCATCCAGGGAATTCCAAGGAATTTAGGAGCTCCATGTCAGGAACGGGGTAGACAGCAGACACACACCCACACACACTTCTTATTATTTCAAAGGCAGAAGAATCCCCCACACTGACTATGGATCAGTTAAATGTAAGATTATACAAGAACTGGAACAAAGATTATATCATTTCTGTATGGTTAGGGGGATAGTTTTTTTTAAGTAGGCTCCACACTCAGCATGGAGCCAAATGTAGGGCTTGAACTCACAACCCTGAGACCAAGACCTGACTGAGATTAAGAGTCAGACAGTTTAACCAACTGAGCCGCTCAGGAGCCCCCAGATTTTTTCAAAATGGAGAATACTTAGAAAATCACATTTAAGGAAGACCAAGGGACAGAATAGCCAAATTGGAAAAATTAATATAAACTCCATTTCCTAAAAGGAAATACTTTCTTTTTTTCAGTTTTTTTTTTCTCTAAAAATGACCAAACAGCATCAGCAGCACTTTGACCTCGTCACCTCTTTATGTGGCTCTCTGGGTCCCAGACATTAGTTTTCAATATGTTTCTTCTAAAAGGAAACCTGGGATTCTCAGAGGGCAACTGATTCCCTGCTTTGGGATTGAGTCACATCTGGAGAGCCAGAGCATGTGCTAAAGACTACTGGTGCTCTTGAGGACATCAGGACAAAGGGCCAGCTTACAGAGACTCATACTGACCAAGTTAAGACTGTTGAAGAATCAAGAAAAGAACAACAGGGGTACCTAGGTGGCTCAATCAGTTAAGGGTCTGTCTGCCTTTGGCTCAGGTCATGATCCCAAAGTCCTGGAATTCAGCCCCACATTGAGCTCCCTGCCCAGCAGAGAGTCTGTTTGTCCTTCTCCCTCTGCTCCTTCCCTCTGTTCATGCTTTTTCTGAAATAAATAAATAAATAAAATCTTTAAAAATAATAATAATTATATAATTAAATTGAACAAGTCTGAGTCAATGAAAGGTCATGATTCTACCCTGATAACAGATAGGAAATGTTATAACAAAGTAAATGAAAAGGTAGTTCTAATGCAAAAACTGACTACAAATATATATATTTGCCTTTTGATTGATTATAATAATTAAAAGAGATTATATGTAGGCATGTTGCTCCTACATATTCTTCTGTACATCTGTTCATAAGGTGCAGATACGTACCTGATGTCTAAGTAGAGGTGTAATTATAAGTCAGCTAAGTAGTTGCAAGGAACTTTGGAACTAAATCTTCAAATAGAAAAAAAAATGATTATGGTCACAAATAATAATCAGGTGAAATGAGGTTTAAATCAGTAGTCACATTCAATGCTCAAAGAGAAAGAGGGTTCAACAGAGAATTTTGAGGTGATTGGTTAGCCAAATGTTCTCAGAAAGCTAGATGGCCCTACTAATTATATTAAATACTAATGAGGTGTATATAAGCTATTAATAATACTTATAGGACAGGGTAATGTATAATCATTTACAGCATAATTGATGATATAGTGCTGGCCATGCAAAACTTAAGGAATGCCTCATTCCGGGGAAAAACCACAAACTGCAAATGTCTACAACTATGTGAAAGATGCAGAATTCAAATCATACCACTAATGTAACAACAGTATAGTTTCATAAAGGTACCCTACCAAATGATCAGTAGCTCTGGTACAAATCAATTTGGGACAAGCAGTCAGTCCCATTCACACGTCAGAAATTAGCTTGTTGATAATCCAGATCCTAGAACTAAGATGATGTGAGAAGATACTGGAGTTGTTTTGGTTCCAGGGGATTTTTTTTTGGAACGATCAAACACCTTGTAATCCTAGAAGATGACAATATAGACTCTACTATAATTTTAAGTTAAATTAAAACAAGTATTGTTGTAATCATACAAAGGTATTTAAAAATATATATCAAAGCAATAAAGAAATCAGACCATCAATAGTTTTGAATAGTTTTAGTGTAATTACAGTAACAAATTAAGTAAATATTGTAATTATAGTTATCTTGTCTACTCTTCAAGGTATTTAGAGTGTTCAAAAGTTTCAGTCACATTAAAATTTAAATTGTAGGGGCACCTGGATGGCTCAATTGGTTAAGTGTCTGCCTTCAGCTCAGGTCACAATCTCAGGGTCCCGGCATCAAGACCCATGTTGGGCTCTCCGCTCAGCAGTGAGTCTGCTTCTCCCACTCTCTCTGTGATTTCTCTAACTTCCACTCTCCCTCAAACAAATAAATAAAATTTTTAAAAAATAAAATAATAATAATAAAATAAAGTAAAATTTAAATTGTAATTTGCACTATGAGAGTTTAAATAATTTCGTTTGTAATAAATTTTAAATGTTAAATTTGATGTTTCAAAGTTTTATCTATTAAGTATGTATATTTAGTATATTGAGCATATTATGAAATATAGATAGAAGTTTATATTCCTCTTTGTTTAATAAGCCCCTAGAGAATCAAAGAATCTTATCAGTAGAAATAATCTCAGAGAGGTTAAGTAATTTGTCCAAGATCACATTGCAAACCCAGATCTGTATGAATCCAAATCCTATATTTATATCTAAGTGTCAAATTCTTTGTAAACTTTTTTTGTAGCAGGTTTTCTCACATTTAGGCCACTATTCTCTTTTACTTGACATTGAATGATTTGGGGTTATATAGACACAAGAGTCCAGACAGTTTCCCCACGGGCTGGATTCAACCATAAGAACAATCAGTTTGGAGCACATGATTTTTTAAATAAGAAAAAATGAATACATTGGTAATGTTTAAAAAAAAAAAAAAAACCTCCCATAGAAAGAAAGATGTCAAGCTTCTCTTGAAAATTTGGCAGATTTAGCAATATTGGGCTTTCATGTGTCAAAAAGCAATATAAATTGAGTTATGGCTGCCTCTGGAATGGGGCATTCATGTCATTTTCCACTCTCCCCATCTAGCCAGCTTACTATTTTACATTACCTGTCTGATTCCTCATGTACATGTAAGTGTCCTTTTTCCATTGAAACCAACTGCACAAAGACCATCACATCATGCACGCTTGTAGAATCCATTGTCAAAGGGGAAATTTAATAGTACCAGACACAATAAAGAGATGGGACCTATTTCAAGAACCTCAAGGACCATGTTTCTCCAGTTCTAAACTGCAGACTCTAGACTGGTGATATCTACAAAACAATAAGACAGGTTTGACATGGAATTAGATTTGTGGAATATTCCACATTTGTATGCCTCTATCTATCTATCTATCTATCTATCTATCTATCTATCCATCCATCTATCATAAATATATCTATCCATCTATCATATATATATCACTCTAAATACAATTAAACATTGAGCAAAGGAGAAAGAGCCAGCAAAGCTCTTAAAAAAAAAAAAAAAAAAAAGCAGCCAACCTAGAGCAATTTACACATTCAGTGTAAAATATCAAAATACCGTGGACTTTCTTCACAGAGTGGGAACAAATAATCTTAAAATTTGTATGGAACCAGAAAAAACTCTGAATAGCCAGAGGAATGTTGAAAAAGAAATCCAAACCAGGGGGCATCAAAATGCCTGACTTCAAGCTGTATTACAAAGCTGCGATCATCGAGACAGCATGGTACTGGCACAAAAACAGACACATAGGTCAATGGAACAGAATGGAGAACCCAGAAATAGACCTGACTCAACTCTATGGGTCAACTCATCTTTGACAAAGCAGGAAAGAATATCCAATGGAAAAAAAAGAAAGTCTCTTCAATAAATGGTGTTGGGAAAATTGGACAACCACATGCAGAAGAATGAAGACCATTCTCTTACATCATACACAAAGATAAACTCAAATTGGTTGAAAGATCTAAATGTAAGACAAGAATCCATCAAAACCCTAGAGAAGAACACGGCCAACACCCTTTTTGAACTTGGCCACAGCAACTTCTTGCAAGATACATCTATGAAGGCAAGGGAAACAAAAGCAAAAATGAACTATTGGGACTTAATCAAGATAAAAAGCTTCTGCACAGCAAAAGAAACAGCCAATAAACCTAAGAGACAACCTACAGAATGGGAGAAGATATTTTCAAATGACATATCAGATAAAGGGCTAGTATCCAAGATCTATCAAGAACTTATCAAACTCAACACTCAAGAAACAAACAATCCAGTCATGAAATGGGCAGGAGACAGGAACAGATGTTTTTCCAGAGAAGGTCTACACATGGTCAACAAGCACATGAGAAAATGCTCCACATCACTTGCCATCAGGGAAATACAAATCAAAACCACAATGAGATACCACCTCACACCAGTGAGAATGGTGAAAATTAGTAAGACAGGAAACAACAAATGTTGGAGAAGATGTGGAGAAAGGGCAACCCTCTTGCACTGTTGGTGGGAATGCAAACTGGTACAGCCACTCTGGAAAACTGTGTGGAGGTTCCTCAAGAAGTTAAAAATAGAGCTACCCTATGACCTAGCAACTGCACTACTGGGGATTTACCCCAAAGATACAGATGCAGTGAAATGGCAGGACACCTGCACCCCAGTGTTCATAGCAGCAATGTCCACAATACCATACTGTGAAAGGAGCTATAATGCCTTTCAACAAATGAATGGATAAAGAAGATGTGGTATATATAAATATAAATATACTCAGCCATCAGAAAGGATGAATAGCTACCATTTACATCGACATGGATGGAACTGGAGGATATTATGCTGAATAAAATAAGTCAGTCGAAGAAAGACATTTATCATACGGTTTCACTCATATGTGGAATATAAGAAATAGTGAAAGGAATTATAGGGGAAAGGAGGGAAACTGAGTGGGGAAAAATTAGAGAGGAAGACGAACCATGAGAGACTCCTAACTCTGGGAACAAACAAAGAGTTGCCGAAGGGGAGGTAGGTGGGGGGTTGGGGTAACGGGTGACAGTCACTGAGGGGGGCACTTGATGGGATGAACACTGGGTGTTATACTATATGTTGGCAAATTGAATCTAAATAAAATATAAAAAATAATAACAAAAATTTGTAAAAAGAAAGAAAAAGAACAGCCAAGAAGTGGATGAAACCAGAAGAGTTCATCCATCCATCCATTTACAAAGGTGCTGTGCCAGGCAGGTAAGTACCTCAAAATCTTTCCTGGCTTTGTCATCTATTCATCCAGAGACTTTGAGAACCCACTTTGTTCTAGGCACAGTGGATTATGCATGAGCTAGAAAGCAGCAAACAGAATATGCAGGATCCCTTCCATCACCTGTCACACTCCAAATCCTACAAATAATTAAATCTGTGGCAAATTTTAGGGGCAGGTGGGTAGCTCAGTCATGATCTTTGGCTCAGGTCGTGATTTCAGGGTCCTGGGGTCAAACCCTGTGTCCAGCTCCCCACTTAGTGGGGAGTCTGATTTCCCTCTTCCTCTGCCCTCCTCCCCCGCTTGTGTGCTCTCTCCCTTTCTCTCTCTCTCTCTCTCAAATAAATAAATAAAATCTTAAAAAAAGAAAAAAACTGTGGTAGATTTTGTAAAGAAAAAAAAGTAAAGGATGCTGTGAAAGCGTGTACAGGGGGTTGCCTACCCTAATTTAGGGATTCAAAGCAAGGACATTACATTACAAGGACATTACATTAATTACTTAGGACCCACAGGCCACTGATTATTCCTTTCCAAACCCTAGTGTGCTTCACCGTATGTCCACTTATCAGCTGAATTATTTCATAACAATAATGGTGGTAGTTAAGATAAACTAAGGACTTACTATGTACTCAGCTTTGTGGTGAGTGCTCTATACAGACCAACTATTGAACCTTCATGCTAATTTTGTTTTAAGACTGATGCTCATACTATCCACATCTACTGTATAGATGAGGAAAGCAAGTAAAGGCACAGAGGTATTGAGTATTTGTCCAGAAACTGGAAAACTGAAGTCAAGACTCAAATTCAAATCTGCCCTTCTAGAGTTGCCATACTCTTAACCCTTAACTTTCTTTTTTTTTTTTTTAAGATTTTATTTATTTCTTTGTCAGAGAGACAGTGAGCGAGCACAAGTAGACAGAATAACAGGCAGAGGGAGAGAGAGAGAAGCAGACCCTCCACTGAGCAGAGAGCCCTACGCAGGGCTCAATCCCAGGACCCTGGGATCATGACCCGAGGTGAAGGCAGATGCTAAACTGATGGAGTCACCCAGTACCTCTTTCCTTAACTTTCTTATAAAGAATCCATACCATTCCTGATGAAGTCCGTCTACCTGGTAAATAGCTGTATATTAAGCGCTCTCTCTTTCTTTCTATCTCTCTCTCATTCTCTCTCTCTTTCCAGAGTAGCTTTTCCCAAAACAATAAATGTCCATGTATCTTAACCTACTTTTATAGTAAAGAACTGATCCAGCAAGTACAAGCCTATTCCTCCCATAATACCTTTTTATTAAGGATAAATATGAGTTAGGAGACACGGTGCAGCATCCAATCTCAGAAAGCAATTTTCAAGGATTGAGTATCTCCACTTTATGTTGCAAAATAACGAACACATGGACACCCCAGAATGCTTATCCAACACAGTTTGCCATGTTAGCATTTAAAATAGGAGAGCATGTGCTGAAAGATATAAAGAAATGTAACTATACAGATGATTTCTTCCCTATTTAGCTCAACATTGATCATTTGCTGTTAAGTAAACACTCTAAAGTAAAAGGAATCAATGGGAATTTGGATCTTTCAGGAGAAATTACATGGCAAAAGCTCACTATAGGGAGGCGAGAAAAGATAAAGCAAAGGAACCTTTAGTAGTGCTGAAGGAAAAATGAAAAGCTGATAACCTTGGCTGAGAAAACCCTTTCAGAATGAGTCATTTCCATATGCAAGAAAGATCACGTTTTATGCAGTTGCATTATGAAATAAGAAGAAAGCTTTTTCCCCCTTATCCAAGCAGGGAAGATCATTTTCCAGATTAACGTAAGAAGCATAAAAATATTTTTTTTCCAGCATCAAGCAACCATGGCCTTTCTTAACCCTTTGACACTCACAGCTTTATAAGTATGAATGCCTTGGAAAGTTTGTGCTGTAGCCCGAATCTCAATCCTTAAATACCCTGCAATGTGTGGGGAACAAGAAAAGCCAAAAATGCCACCGGACACCCTAGGGCATTCCTTTTACCCCCCAAAACAAAGAAATCCCATTGAAGCTTAAGTTTCCCTACATCCCTCAGAGCTGGAGTATCTGAGCCTTTTAACATGAGAGAGCATGAACACACTTTGCCTAAATTTAATGAACATCCAAAAAAGATTTGGCCAAAAGTTGAAACAATGTAATAGAATAAGGTTTTATGTTGGTTTTTTGTTTTTTGTTTTTTGTTTTTTTTGGCAGAGGTGGGGGTTATTTCGTTTTTTTCTGTTTTGCATATTTTATAGGAAAAGAAGTGTCAAATCGTTTAGTGCTGTAATGTTGCATGATAAATTAGAGGAATATTTCTGAAGTATATTTAATTACAAATTGGCCTGAGCTTTCAAAAGGACAGAGCTTGTAGACAGATGTGTCGTGAATATGAAACATTACTATATTAATGGTGTATTAAATCATTTTTATAAAACAAAAAAACCACTGCTTTTAGAGTACATAAGTATCCATAATTCTTAATATATACTATATGAAGGAGAGGAGTTTTGTTAAATATCAAAACACCAGTCATTCAAGGGAATGGAATCATCTAACTAAGCCTTGTAAAGATCTGTATCTTCATTCATTCATTTCATAAATATTTATTGGGGGCCTACTAGGGCCAGACATTCTTCCAGGTCCTGAGGATACAGCAGTGAATGAAACAAAGTCACTCTTCTCCTAGGGCAGACATCCTATTATGGGGAAACATGATAAACAAAAAGCAAATAAACATGCATTAAAATGTTGAGGGATACAGTGTCTGAAAATGAGAAAAGAAGAGCAACTGTAGAGTGGAGAGGGGAAGAGGTAAGTTGGGGAAAGGTTTATGAAAATAGTTTGCCATTGTCTTATTCCTGCCACTAGCCCCTAGAAAGGGAGTGGTGAAATTGAGAAAGAGCTCTGGGTTAGGAGGCAGGAAACACGGACTCTAGGCTCTAGGCACAGCCTTCTCAGCAAGGGCTCATCTTTGCTAGGTACTCTTATATTTAAGATCGCAGGGAAGTCTGAAAAAATGAGAAGGCCTCAGAAATTTGGAAACTGGAAAGAGATCTTATGGTACTGTTTCTTTGAAGGTCAAGTCTGTTGCTTTATCAGAGGAAGAAAAGAACATGGGCATTAGAAGCAGAAAGACCTAGTTTAATCTCTTCTTAGCTGTGTGACCTCAGGGAAGTTGCTTCATCACTCAAGGTCAGTATTCTCATCCATCAGAGAGAGAGAGATACCCACCTTAGGAACTTTCCGTAAGAATTAAGTGGGATCACACGAGCAATATTAACTCAGTGCTTGGCTCATGGCAAGCACTCAATAAATGGAATATGGTATTATTATAGTAGATAACAACACAATGACTAATGCCCTCAAAACGGGGCCAAAAAATCTTTTTATTTACTCAAAAGTCCCCTTCTTTGTTTCTAGGTGAAATAACCCGATTATGGTAAATTGCTTTTGTTAGGCTGGTGAATGGTACCTATCATGTTACAGATTAGCCTACTAAATATTAGCATTTTAAAAATAACAGAACCCATTTGCAGTTATTTAGAAAAGAAGGGAAAAAAATCCACTGAAAACAAATGCTAGTCATTTAGTTACTAGGTCCGAATCCTTTACAACTGCAGGGGCCAGATTTCCCTAGATTTGGACTCACATGCAGGCAGTAGCCATGGAGAGAGGGCAACCCTTGGTACTGAGTGGCTGTGTTTATATTTGCCTGACTGATTGCATTCTAAAAGTGAATATAAAAATAAATTTTAACTTTGAGTCCTTTATGGATTATTATTACCCAGAGTTCTCAGCTAATGCTGACAGAAATATTTAAGTGTTGACTTGAAATATATTTCTGTCATTTAGATCCCTTGCTCAGAAACAAAGAAGAAAGAAAGAAATAGAAAAACATTTTTAGAGCTTTGCAAGCGAACAACATGCAGACAAGAGAAGATTAGCCATTTGGCAGCAAGAGGCATGGCCAAAGGAAAGCTAATGCCAGGAATGTAGACAGAATATGACCTACGGACATGGTGTATTGGGATAGAAGGAGTTCCCAAGAAGTATCTCTTACATTTGATCCATGAAGCGACAGGTGTTCTTGGAAATAGGATCCTGTGTTTGGCTCGGGCCATGTCCTCTGTCAAAATAGAGACAAAGGATTGGAAAAATCACCACCACACTGACAATTCCCATTAACCTCTGGCATGGAATAACACGCTCTTATCTACCCACAACTGCTGCCTCGGCTGCAGCCCATCTCTTATCTTCATTTGCAGGCCATGGAATTACCCTGGCCTCTGAAAATGCACCAAGAGCAAATATTGCTGCAACCTGAACCTCTTTGGTGATTAAGAGCCCCCTGAGGCCCAGAGAGGAGGGTTGCAAATAAATGTTTATCTTGATGAGCACACATCACCCTGCCTAGGCTTTTTAATCGAGGCCAGCAATAGCCCCTCTTTGTTCAGAAAACTCACAGGGATTGAGTATCAGTCAAGCTAAGAGAGGAGGGGAAAGGAGAGGACGAGTAGGTGGAAGTTTGTGGCCACCCTGCTGTCTCAGCCAGATACATAAATGTGTTTGGAACAGAGGTGACAGCCTTCTCTTGCCTGTAAGAAGCCTCTGAGGAAAGAATGGCCAATATAGAACACCAGTCAATCCCTCACCTATGACAGACATCCTAAATCGGCAAGGACTATTTTACCTGGCCATCCATAAATAGCCAATCTCAACCCAGTAGTCTGAGCAGTCACTTTCAACGGATCAGAATGGGAACATGAGCAGAAATGTACTCATATATTTTAGATAAGAGCCCAGAATACTCACCATGCACCCTTTTGCCTATGGGGGATGAAATCCTAAAACAACCTTAAGCTAGAAATTGTAAACACCATACTTGGCTAGATTTTTACTCACGTGACACCATTTTAGAAACCACATGGTCTATAAAGGAAAATGTTATCACAAAGTAGCAGATGTGAAGCCTTGAAATGTCAAGTGGATTTAGAGAAAAACCAAATTCTTAAATGGCAACAGGTGGCCTTTACTTTTCATACTTATTTTAGGGGAGAAGATCACAAAAGAGAACATACTTGCCCTGTCATGGTAATGATGGATAATCAGGTAGAAGGTGAAAACATAATGTGACAAGTCAAAACATTTGAAAAGGTTAAAAAAAAATTGTTTTCCATGATACTCAATGGTTTTCAGTCCTTTTGTAGGAGATGGCACACATGCATGCATTATGTCATTTCAAATATGATTCCTTTTATAAAGTAGGAAAAAATAGATTTTGCAGAGAAGGGTCAACTTGTATTTCATGTCTTCCTTACAGCCTAATTCAATTCTTGGAGGAAAGTTGAGTTTGTACACACATCAATAGATTCACAGGTGACTAACCTGGAAGAAAACTAAGCCTTGCATTTAGCAAGGGGCTCATTGTGAAACTATGTTGTTGAGTTTTATGCAAAAGTCTTGTCTTGTAGCTCTTTATTGGCCTTGTTTTCATTTGCTCAAATCTAGCCATTTTTTATCAGCAAACAATTTTCTCAGTACTCAGTATGATGAACTAATAATGTCTTATGCCACCAAAATAGAGAAATTTAAGAGAAACTCTAGAAGCACCTAACCCATCTTCCTGGCAAAGCAGCAGTCTTGCTTGACAGGTATTTTCCACTGCTTTACTCAGCCTCATTTTAAATAAATCAAGCAAAGAGTCTTTCACTGCCTAAGACCTCTCATAGTTCAAGAAGTGTCCTTTCTTACCTTTAAGTGTAGATTGGACTAAGTTCATCATATTGTTTCTATTCACTGCTTCCCATTAGCACTCATATTGTCCCCAACAAAAGCAGGCATGGAGAGAGGGAGAAAAAGGGAGGGAGAATTGTCAGAAAGCTTTGAAAGGAAAAGACATACAGAGTTGAAGAAATAGGTCTTAGCTCAGCTACAGAATTAAGAATGTATGAAATACTTCATAATCATAAGCTAGCTGATCCTCTATAGAGCAGATGAATTTCCTACCTCGTACCCCCAATTCTTAAAGCCTTTTAATGCTTTCTTTACTCCCACATGTAATGTCTCACCCCCACTACATTCTCCAGGTGTTGATTCCCACAACTGAGTTAACTCAAGACAAAAGAATTACAGATCATTTTGAAAGAGGAATATTGATTATACCCATTTGACAGTAATAGTTTTTTGTTTTCTGCCAAAAATTCCTAAAAGGATTATTTATCTTGGGTTATTCATTTTAATGATTTTCAATAGATCTTTAAATTATTTTATTGTATAACTAACTTCTCACATAATCATTGCCATGAATTCACAGGTTAGGCAAAACAATGCTTACATTTTGCTATTGTTGCATTATTTTTTTTATTGTTGCATTCTTGCCACGTCTAATTAGTTATAGTTGTATGATAATAAATAAATGAATCTTAAATAATAAAATCACAGATTAAAATCACATGACATGATGATTTCTAAGGTCCAGAGAGATTTCTCATAATTCTAAGATCTTTTACTTTAATTTTGCAACAATTTTGGGTTCAAGAGTAAAGAGGCACGAAGAGACCAACTGTTGGAGAGACCATTTCATAAAGAGAACTTGTAGACAAGGCTTCGTTTACAATAATTTATGCCTTCAGAATTTATAACTCAGAATTCTTCTCATTTCTCCTTTCCATTTCATATCATTTCTAGCCTGTATTCCTTTTAGTAATGTGTATGTTTTTATGGGAGAAAGCACTAAGTATGACAATAATAATAATCAATATTTATTGGGTGTTTCCTCCATTACAGCTACTAGTTTAAATTCTTTGTGTGATAATACATTTCACCCTAACAAAATCTCCATAAATTTTATTATTATGTCCATTTGATGAAAAAGTTGAAGTACGAAAGATTAAGTAACATCTACAACCTCATCCAACCACAAATGGTGGATCCAGAGTCCAATACCAGAGCCTATATTCCTAACCACTACATTTTACTTCATCCCTCAAAGCACAAGCTAAATTGATGCCATCTATTATTCTCTTGGTTTTTTTCTCTCAGCCTTTATTTGACATTAAAAAGCAAATACTAGTGGCAATTATCTGAGTTGTTTGCCTTCAAATGCTACTAAGGCCAGAAGACAATTTTTATATTGTTCTGCCTGGTTTTACGAGTTTCTATATGTTGAATGTTATTTCACTCCAAATAAAATGATGTATCACTTCAAAATGGTGTGCTTGGAAATAATTGGTACTGCCTTATCCATTTTTGAAATCAAAGTATAAATTAGACTCCTGATTAAATGTCAAGGCAGTATTCCAAAAAATGGTGGGAAGGTATCTTGCACTGACGTTGACCTCAGAGAGGATTAAAACATCAACAAAATAAAACAAGAATTAAAAATATTTCCAACATCAACCCTTTCTTACTTCTCTTCTCCATTTTGTTTAGGCTCCATCCATGAAATCTACACCCAACAGTCTGACACCCACTCCAAATTCCTGCAGAGTTTATAGCTCCCTTCCTTTCACTGTCATTTTTTAAAATTGTATAGGTACTGGATGGTACCACTCATTTTCTCTCCCTATAAAAACTCCTCTGAGGATTTCTTGTTTGTGCTCAACAGACTGATTATGATTATGGTTTCTACAACAAGAAGGAACTCCTAGAAATCATCTAGTAGAATTTATTATTTACAGAAGAATTAACTAATGCTAAGAGAGGTTAGAGGGCATATCGTAGGTTACACAGCTAGTTAAGGAGCAGATTAAATACTGGCATCTAGATATTTTCATTCCTGATCCTGAGCTCTTCACCCCAAATCAAGGTTTTCAGGCTGAAGAGAAGCCTTGCAAAAGAGAGACGATGCAGAAATGCCTGGCTGCTTCCATATATTCATATCCATGTATTTAAGCAAATTACATAATGGGAGTCTGAAAGTGAAAAGACCATCAGTAATATTTAACAACTTAAATAAATAAGAGATTCAAATTTTTTTAATCAATAAATTTGATGCCAAAAAATTAGAGTCAAATATATAGGATGACAAATTTACTCACAGATAAACCTGATGGGAAACTCTAAGCTACTGAATCAGGGTGAGGATTTAGAAACAGTCCATGTCCATTTTAGCAAAGCACTTCACATTTTCCATAATCACCTGTTGCTACAAGGATTAGCAATGATTTGAACCATTCCCAGTGAGTGCTGCTTAAAAGATCAATATTGAGTTGGATAGAAGTCCCTAGAATAGTGCCACAAAGCTCTGTTTGGGGTCCAATTCTCCTGAATATTTTAAGCAATAGATCTGATTAAAATGTAGAATATGTGTCTGTAAAAGAAAAACTCTTTAGACTAAAACAATTCTGGGAAAGATAGCAGTACAATGGCCAAAAAATGAAGTTTCAAAACCATCTCTGCAGGCAGCAATGCTAGGCTGAAATGAGTCAGAAGACATACAAGTATGAAACAAGATTCTTATATTTAAGCTTTAAAGAAATGGAAAATAAATAACTAAACAAATGCAAGACTAGAGGCCCAGCTTGAGAGCTATTCCTTTTCAAAAAATTCATTTTTGAGCACCTGGATGGCTCAATTGGTTAAGCATCTGCTTTTGGCTCAAGTCCTGATCCCAGGGTCCTGGGATCAAGTCTGACACTGGGCTCCCTGCTCAGCAGGGAGTCTGCTTCTCCCTCTACCCCTCCCCACTGCTTGTGATCTCTCTCTCTCTCTCTCTCTCTCTCTCTCTCTCTCTCGCTGCCAGCTGTCTATGAAAATGGAAAATGGACTTTAAGTGCAAAACATATTCTATGATAATCTAGCTATTTTAGGAAAATTCTGGGGGAAGATGCAAATCTGTAAAAAAACAAAAACAAAAACAAAAAACAAAAAACAAAAAAACAAAACAAAAAAAAACACTAGAAAGAACCCACAACTATGTAGCAGGAATCTTGGCCAAAAATTCACCCCAGGAAATGTGGAACAGCTTCCTTCAAAAGAGAATTTCATCATTCCATAACTTAAGTGTCTTCCTTAAAGCTTAGATCAGAAGGGAAACATGAGAGTTGAACATAAGCAAAGGTCAGAGAATGACATCTTTTCTAGAACAAGACTGGATTTTCAGCTACATTATTTCAGACTTGGAACAAAATACTTTGTGTTCTGCAGAAGAAAGACTTGAGAGATAAATAAAATGAAATTATTTTCTAGAACACTTTGGATTACCATACGGTTAGTTTTTAGTTTTTATACTAACTCATCTGGCTATTTGATTTCATTCTCCCTACTCTTAGAAGTTGAGTAAAACTTAGCAGCAGAAATGGCAGCTGCTCCCTTGATGAAAGAGAAACACAAGTACACAGCCAATGGGTTTCCTTATTAGATGTGTGCTTTACATGGAAAAAAGTGCACCTGAGTTTTAGTACCATGGAGTTACTCAGAATTGAAGATTTTCCCATGAATCATGTACTGCAATTAAACACTTGAATGCTATTTCCAACAAATATTGCTTTTGTGTCAAATATGATGTTTTAAATACGGCATGTAGTTTCTAAATGAACAATGTTAATACAAATTCTAGGGCAAGAGTGACAGTCTGGTTTATATTACTCAGCAGAGTTTGCCATCATCCTCTTTACATTAAAAAATAATGAATCTGATCTCATTTGCAGGTTCTTAAAAGCAAGCATCACATGGCCATGTGACAATATGAAGCCATGACTCATAAATAGTAAATGCAAACAGGATTTTCTTACCTTTTTAAACAAGTACAACTGAAAGCTTTCTGGTTCTCCAGGGATTCAAACTTCTTTACAAAACCTTTTGAAATTCAGGGGTAAAATAAAAAACAAAAGTCTCTGTGGACTGTGATAGATCAAGGATTTGTTTCTCTTCCTATCCCCCCAGAAATCTACCAGTTGTTCTACACACCCAATGTTCTATAATCATTTTTAGGATGGAAAAATCTGGCATCTGTGGAAAACCTCAATTAACTCATTTTTTGAGTATTATAAGTGTTCCTTTTTTTCTGGAGTAACTTTGAAAAGTTGTGGTCATTAAGTTTAGCATAGAACTTGTGTTAATTTCCTAGGCTGCCATAATAAAGTACCCCAAAATGAGTGGCTTAAAACAATTTAAAATATATTATCTCACAATTCTGGAAGCCAAAAGTCCAAATTCAAGGTGTCAGTAAAGCCATAGTCCTTCTGAGGCTCTGGGTAGAATTGTTCCTTGCTTCTTCCTACCTTCTGGTGGCAGCCATTAACCTTTGGTGTTCTTTGGCTTGCAGCTATATCACTCCCATCTCTCTGTCATCACCCAGCATTCTTCTCCCTGTGTCTCCTTCTCCTCTGATTATACGGCATCAGTTATACTGAATTAGGGCTCATTTTACTCCAGTAGGATCTCATCTTAACTAATTCCATCAACAATTACCTTATTTCCAAAAAGGTTACATTCTGAAGTTCTAGGAGTTAGAGTTTCAACATATCTTTTTCAGGGACACAATTCAATCATCACAGTACTTACAGAAATCTGACCTCAAAAGATTTCAGGCCATGCAAATTAAGAACTCTGAACAGAGGCCATATCAACAAACATTCCTGTTGAACCCCCTCCAAGCAACAGTAAGCCTACCTAACTCTTACTGAGCACCTTTTCCATCACAGGCACTGTACACCATGTACACCACAGTACACCATGTCTCTCATGCTAATCCTACTACTATATTGCAAGGTAGATGTTTCATTTCAGGTTTACAGATGAGGAAAATGAGGATCTAAGAGGTGCAATGACTTGCCCAATGCCAAGTCAAAGGAGTAAGAAACACAGCAAGATTCAAATCTAGGATGTCTGATAGGCAAAGCACTGAGTAAACTTAGTCACATGCTTAAATAATAGTAACATAAATTATTGTTAATTGACAGTAGAGTAGTAGCATTTAGAAGGCTTGTAACTGTTCAGAGTGTGGGCTGGAGATCTTTCTGATGTTTTATTCTGAACCCTCCTACAGATTAGAATTACATTATTGAACACTTATTATCTGCTAGGGCTTGCAGATAGGACTTGAGATACAAGATTAAATAAGATGTCATCTCTTCCTCAATGCTCAAAGCCTAGTAGGTTAAAAAGAAAAGTATATGGACAACCAAAATTTGGTGTAATAAGACAATAATTAGGTAACATTTATCAGGCAGTTAATCCATTCCTGGGCCTATTCTCTATTTAACTAAGTATTCATTCTTAAGGTTGAGTTTATGGACAAACTAAATGATACAAAAAGGAATAAAAATATTGTATATGTATGCTATGGAAAAAGTGAGATTTACAAATTAGCCGAAAGACAGAATAATTTTTTAGGTGGTACCTAGCAATATTTTTTAATTCTGTGTTATCACCTTTAACACTGCTTCAATGTTTTTTAGTGAATTGGTCATTTGTAACATGAAAAGGGAATAACAAAAATTGAAATTGTTTTTTTTTAGTTCATTTCCAATTGTCATAGTAAACAGTGAATTCCATTCTTTTGTGCATTTTAGATTAAATAACAAACTAGCTTACTGCAAAAAGAAAATGAGTTGGAAGCATTAAATCTTTTATATAATTTTTAAATACTTTCTTTTTTGTTCTTAAATCTTTTATATAATTTTTAAATACTTTCTTTTTTGTTCTTAACTCAGTTTAATACAGTGGTGGTTTCTGATGTTCAATGAAACATAAAATTCAGAGGAATATATTTATATTTGGATTTACTGTTAATGTTGTTATATAGCTTTTGATTAGTGTACTCACATTTATGAATACAATTATATATACATGATTTCATTTTTAAAACCATATTGTATTTAGACATCAATTAATAGTTTACACACAAATTTTTTGTTCAATTACATGATTTATAATTTAATTATATTGTATATGTAATCTGACATACAATAAAAGGTAAAAGAACTTCTCCAAATCACATTTTTATTTATTTTTTAAGCTCAAAAAAAAGAAAAAGGAACAAAAACCCATTTCCCTCAGCCCCTACCCCACACCTTGGGCAACCGCCAATCTGTTCTGTATTTCTAAACTTGGTGTTTTTTTTTTTTTTTAATGGGTTTCCCCACTATCCAAAGTTGAACATTCCTTTTGAAATCTGTCCTAAACCAAAGTAGATTAAAGCAAAAAAGCAACTACTATTAATTTATATGGAAAATTTTTTGGCATCCCCAGACCCCAAAGATAAACTCTCATAGGCTTTTCTGATACCTTAGGACGCATCTTGCTAACAGATGCACAAAATGAATTGAGATAAAGCACAGATGCTCCCAGACACAGTTCAAAGCTAGGCAGCTTGATGCTGAGAAGCTGGGTATAGCTCCCAGGGAAGCAGTTTGGCAGTGCCATTCCTGCTGCTTGGGGTATGCACTGCCCCTAAAAGGGTTCACTGCAATACAAACACTGAGTTTTATTTTTGCTTTTCACCTTTTTTCACAAAAGCATAAACCCTCTTTGGATTTCTTTCAGTTAGTGAAAACTACTAATGGAAGTCTTTCCTAAAAGCAAAGTGATATAAAACAAACTTTTGATAGTGGGGAATACCCGTGTTTATTTTTAGATTCCTCATATAAGAGAGATCATCCAGTATGTCTTTCTCTGACTTACTTCACTTAACATAATACCCTCGAAGTCTATCCATGTTGTAGCAAACACAAAGATTTTATTCTTTTTATGGCTGAATAATATTTTGTTGTGCATAAATACACCAGTCTATCCATTCATCCATGGATAGATGCAGGGTGTTTCCATACATTGCTGTTGTAAATAATGCTGAAGTAAGCATGGGGAGGAATATGTCTTACACCATCTTGCTATAAACCCCAACCCTGGTGCTGTGAACTACCAGGAGGGAAATCTGAACTCAGAATTTCTCCCTAGATAGTAAAACATTTGAACCTACACCAAGCATTCCAACCTTTAAGACATACCCCAAAATATCTAACACTGAAAACCAATGGCTCATATCCTGAGGCCCACAATCTGAGAAAAAGCTCTGAAAGGCCTCTTGTGCTTGGGCTGATCTATCTGCCCAGGGTTGGGCTCAGAAGCAGTGGATTGCACCCAGACTTAAAATGAAGAAGTTTCACCTGCTTACAATAAAGTGTTGGCCAGAGAGGAAGGCATGCAATTAAACACACACATCTAGGAGCCTGCCTCTTCAGAATGGACACCAGTAGGCACCATCATCCTACTTTCCCATTACCGTGCTCCCAAGCACCAATATTTCCCCAAAGGGAGTTTTTACATGCATCTGGTGCCCCAGTTTTTGCAGCTGCCACCCAGGAGACACCTCTGCATCACCTGGCTCTAGTGGCCAGCAAGGCCTCATTTGTGGGTCTCTCAGGACTGTAACCAAAGAAGAAAGAGTTCCTAAACAGCTACCACCCCCAAGGCCCAGCAAGAGGCAACAAACCCTGGAGCTTGGTCTTTGTGTGAAGGAGGCCTATTAGCTCCTGGCTGTGGCCTGAGGGGCAGGCTTCTAATTAAACACACATATAGGGGCTGACTATAATCCTTCCCAGAGACCAAGGTGGGTGGAAGCTATCTTTGCACTCATCTTCTGCTATGCTCTAGAGTGCCAGTGTCTCCTGGAAGGAAGCTTTATATGTGCCTGGTGCCCTGGTTTTTATGATTGGTGCCTTTTTTTTTTGTTTGTTTGTTTTTTTTTGTTTTTGTGGTTGCTGACTAGGAGGAGACATCCTTGGCTCTGATGGCTGGGCATGCTTGCACTCCTGGGCCCCTTGGGACCGTGGCAATCAGAAAGATGGCTTTTGGCAGGCTACCACTCTGGGAAACTGCACAGACAGCAAACTGAGGCAGACCCCTCAGTCTTTCTGTGAAAGAGGCTTCTTTGTTTGTCCTGGAGCTTTGGCCTAAGGGGCAGCCTTCAGGTTTGGCACACATTTCATCATTTATACAACTGCTCTCAAAGATCAGGCTTTGAATGCCATCTTGGTGCTCTCTCACTCTCTCTCTGCCTTGCTCCAGCTCACTGGAATCATCAAGAAAAGATCTTATACACTCATCTGGAGCTCTGATTTTTGTGGACTGCCACCCAGGAAACACCTCCAGATTGCCTGGCTCTGGTGGCCAACAGGGCTTATGCTTTTGATCACACAGGGCTGTATATATTTTCAGAGTTTTAAAGATTTATTTTATTTATTTATTCATGATAGACATAGAAAGAGAGAGAGACAGAGACACAGGCAGAGGGAGAAACAGGCTCCATGCCGGGAGCCTGACGTGGGACTCAATCCCGGAACTCCAGGATCACGCCCTGGGCCAAAAGCAGGCACCACCAAACCGCTGAGCCACCCAGGGATCCCCTATTTTCAGAGTTTTAAAAACTTGCCTGGGATATGGTTTGCCTGATTCTAGGTGCTGGGATCCTCCCTTTTGGGACACTGACAAGTCTTGGCACATCCTTAACTACTAGAAACCTTTGAAAATATATTAGGTTGAAAAAATATATATATATTAGGTTACTTGGACAAGCACAAAAGTTTGAGTGACAACAAGAGCTGAGGCAGGGTTGAATGATAAGGTTCATCTCATACGTGAAACCACCCCTTCAAAACTGGGCGAGGAGATATTATTTTAAATCTCCATTTTATAGAAGAGGAAATTACAGAGCAATGTTAGCTTCCCCAGAGTAACATTGTCAGAGAGTGGCAAATCTGGTTTTAAAATCCAGAGTGGGCTACAGAATTCCCACCATTGGCTTTAAACTCTATTGTTTTCTCAATAAAATATGGAAGAATAGAAATGAGCATATATGCTACAGAAGCATGTAACCAAGGCTTTAGGTTAGGCAGGGGTACCTTGCAGGGCAAGTAATTAATACCTAAGCAAAAATCTAGAAGAGAGTGCATTCCTAGCAAATTCAAAGACTACAGGGAAAATGTATATAATATTGTCTGTCTCTTGAGACTGTTATATGTATTAAATGGGACAAATTAGGTAAAGCCCTTAGCTCAGTGTCTTCATACAGCTGAGCTTCCTTCACCAACACTATCATAATCCCTGGGCTGAGCAGGTGTGCAGTTGGAGGAAAGCATGATGTGGGATGGAAGGAGATGAATTTTATCAGAATTTCCCAAACCAGAATGGTTAATGAAAACACTTGGGAAGATTAAAACAAAACAAAACAAAACAAAATAAAACTAACAACAACAAAAAAATAGATCCTGGAGCCCTACAGTAAATTAATAAATGAAAACCTCTGAGGGGTGGAATATAAAAATGTACATTTTTAGAAACAGCTTGGGTTTGATATTTGGGAAACACTGAACTCCATGGTTTTTCTTTCCAAGATTGATGTGTTATAACTCCAACCTAAACATTTGATTTGGATTGTAGAAATTTGGAAAAAAATGATACAAGTGGAAAAGAGAGAGGCAGGAACATTAGAGTATACCAAAGAAAGAATCAACAAGTTTCTGGAGCAGTTATTGTGGCACAGGATTACTTTGATGCCACTCAAAGTGAAAGTCATCAAATACTATTTTAAAAAACACACACAAAAAAATCACTGTCACATCCACTCAATGCTGTTTCAACCCAGGCCTGATACTTAGCCTGCCTGTGAACCTGAACTCACCCTTTCAGTACACACTTGAACCTCTCCTGAAACTTGATTTTCCTACTGCCTTCAGCCTCATGCTGGTCTTCAGTTTTGTCCACAGTGAAGGTGCAAGGGGCACTCAAGGATTAAGTATATCGAAGTATATTTGATATATATGATTCTTAGTCATTGCATTTTTTTATGCATGACAGAAAAAAAAATTATTACAGTGTGAATATTCCCTATCTTACCTTCCTTAGTCTCTCTCTAATGAGAATTTTTTTTCTGAGACCTAAGCAGGCTACTTGGATATTTCATAGCTGGCAAGGGAGTTGCTATGAGAATAAAACAGAACTGGATTCAAATCTTATTTATTTAAGTTATTAACTGCAAGATTTTAAGCAAGTTGCTAACTACTCTAAGCCTCAGCTCCTGCACTGTAAAGCAGAATAACAACATCTACCTCATGAAACTATTGTGATGAATAATGGGTTGTTTTGTGAAGTGATTAGTGCTTAGAAAAAGCACACACATAAAAAAAGAATTTTGGAAAACATATTTTGCATAAACATAGATGAAAAAGGGCACAAAATTTTCAACTTTCCATTGGAAGAAATTATAAGTGTTGAAAATGGATAGACTTATCAAAAGTCTATCACATCATCTACAAATAATTGTAAAAATATAACTTACTCTTCTCTTTATTATGTTAAAAATGTAAAAATCACAAATTTTTATTAAGAAAATAAAGACGATAAGTTCAACAGCTGCTAATGCTTCAATCACTCATCTCATGACCAAGTATAAAATGTGTTCCTTCTTCCTTTAGCCCTGTCCCAAGTCATATTAATCCTGCTCTACATATGCTAATGTGAGACAGCTTAATCCAGGTGAGTCATGGGTAAAGTAGCTTCTGTGTAAGTGACAGGTTCTGCCTGAATTCTAGCTTTTCCACTCCAAGAAAGACAACTCTGAACAAATGTACCAGCCAAATCTTCACATCTTTGCAACTAATGAGTGATCACCCCTCACTGAAAATGGTACCTATTACTCCATTTATTTTACTTAAAAAAAAAAAAAAGGCAACTAAAGTGTATATGATCTACTTTCTGTATTCCAGCCAAACAAATAAAATGGTAATCATCATCAGATTTGGTATTGCAAATGTATTTTACATAATTAATAACTGAGATGAAAATGGCCCATTGCTTCTCTTATTATGGGGCTTGTTCATCATGTACATGGTTTGTTGAGGCATTTCTTTTTGGCATGATACAGGCAGCAGGGGAAGAGTTGAAACTTGGGTGTTCCATAAGGAATAGAGGTTCCATCCAGACAATTCCAGAAGTTACTCAGGAGCTACCACCCAGTAACTGAACACATGCATTTCTTTCATGAGGACATAGAAAAGGTAAGTTCCTTTGTAATGGATCTGATGCTCTGGACAGAGCATCTTATTACAGACTCTTGGCAATCTATACCAACTGGTTATTTATATGAAGTCCCAAGTTAAAGAGCCCCTCTACATATTGGCAAATACACCTTGACTAGGTGATGAGAGCCTACTGATGAGAGTTAGAATTACAAACTGAAAGCCCATGAGCAGGATGTTGCCCAAAGACATGTAAGATTCTATGGAGCTTTTAAATACTTGAATTAGCTACCATCTTGACAATAGTTTTTTTTTTTTTTTTTTAAGATTTTATTTATTTATCATGAAAGACACACAGAGAGAGAGGCAGAGACACAGGCAGAGGGAGAAGCAGGCTCCATGCAGGAAGCTGGATGTTGGATTCGATCCCCAGACTCTGGGATCACACCGAGCCAAAGGCAGACACTCAACCACTGAGCTACCCAGGCATCCCTCGACAATAGTTTTAAACGAAATATTTCATGCACAATTCTGAATCTCCAGTTTCTCTTGCAAAACCAAATCCACATTCTCACAAGTTGACAATCTAATAGTATTGAATAGCAGCTGCCCACTTTAAACAGGGCATGTTTTGTCCAATTTGGCACAGTTGACACCGGGCTATTTTATTCACTCATCAGCCAGCCTTGTTTAGATATCTCAGTTTGTGATTACTATAGTAAAGATTCTAGCACTCCCATGAGCTCAACCAGAAAAACAGCACAGGACTATCACTTAATATGATTTACATCTGTCTTAGTGTGCTACTTCTTAGATTTGTATCATTCATACCCCAGTACCTTTTACAAAGTAGGTGTCACACATGTTAGTTGAATAAATCAATAATTTAATTTGAAGACTGCTGCTCATATTCTGCTAAAACTTAGCCTCTCTTGTTTTAAACACAATGCTTCTTTTAATACACCCTGAAGTCTCATTGGCTCTTTTAGCAATTATAAGCATTCTGCTGAACCCTATCCGCCCTTCTCCTACCCTGAAAATAAATCATTTGGAGTGACCTCTTATACTCTATGGACACAAACTCAGGAATATCCTTTAAGCACCAGAAGGGAATGATTCCAATAACGCAATTTGAGTAGGTCTCTCCAATCTGGTTTAGGGGTTGATCCCAATGACCTGATGATGAGCCATCTCTCAGAACCTGTGGTGCCTTTAGCCACAAAAGCAACTGGCCTGGCTGATTCAATTATCAGAAGAGACCTAATGCGAAGACCATTACGGCCACTGCACAAGGATATATGTCAAGGATGCTGAATGAACATTTGGTAAGAAATCAGTGGCAGAAATTGCCTGATGTGAAAGACATGGAGGGAGAAAGATGAGAAATTAATACAGGAAGAGTCAAAGCTAGCTAATAATGGGTGACATTTTCTCTTCTAAATAGTACTTTTAAAGAAATCTCTTTAGGATTTCCTAAAGGAGCAGGCCCACTAACCTATTATGTTAATAGAAAATCTGAAATTACAAAGAAGTTTATCTCCATTTGGCTAATGTGGGTTGTATGTGCTGGCTCGTTGCTGCTTATAAACTCTAGGACCCACGGTGTTAGCTCTGACATTTAAACTGTGTTTTCTCAGGCTCACAGGCACAGAGGGATTTCTGTCTACTTAGCAAGGCAAGGCATATATCTGTCCTCTCTTGCCACCTTTCCCTACCATTAAATTTGCACATTGCAAGGAAATCATGCAGGTAAAGGGATTAAAATGCAATAATTTAGATAAGGGGGAGGCTTCAAAAAGATTTGATCTGAGTTAGCTCCTTTTCTCTATATAGGAATAACATTCATGGTGGGGGATTTACACTTTAAAATGTAGGTAAAAATAAACACAATATTTGCTGCTTATTTTACCCCCCGGGCATTACAAACCAGCCTCATCACTTTGTGTTCCCAAGAATTGACCATGCTATGTTCTAGAGGCTTTTAGGAAATACCCCAAACATAAAAAGATCATGCTTGCACTCAGGGACTTTTACAATTTTGTTAGTAACTTGGAACACACCCAATGGAAACATTTAAAGGGCATTTCCAGGATAATATATGAAGCACAAATGATGGAAAGCTGATGTAGAAAACCATGTACATATGCAACTTCTTATTTTTAAGCCAGTAGCATGTTTTCTTATTTGAAAAATTTTTTAAAAATTTAAATTTTTCTGAGCCAGGCACATGTACACATATTATCTCATTTAACCTGTTCAAACACCCAAGGATAGGTATCCTTGCTTCTTTAGAGGGATGAGCTATGGTTCAGAGAGCTAATTTGTCAAGGGTCATCAAAATAGTGAGAGCCAGGGCCAAGTTGTCGGCTGCTTTCTGAAGTCCCACTCCAGATCTCTTTGCACATCACAGCTGCATTCCAGGGCAGTTTCTCATTTTGAATGAAGGGAATTAAACTCCTCAGAGGTAGAGACTGTCCAATAGGAGATATAAAACCTGTTAGTACGACCAATTCATCCCAGTTTAGCTAGGACCTTTCTGGTTTTAGCACTACAATAACACATCCTGAGAAAGAACTCAGTTCTTTAAAACAGAAAATTATGTGCACCAGACAACCTCTCAGTCCCAGGCAAACTAAGATGATTGTTTACTTTACCTGTGGTTTCCCATATGTGTAGGGACACGGTCAATCCTAATATCTGCTTATTTAACATCATTCCCCCTTGTCACCACCACAGCCCACATCAGAACCTCTAGGACCTAGCTGATGCTTAGAGCCAAAAATGATCCCTAGAATATAGTAGAAACCTGACAAATATTTGCTAAATCAGCATCCATGTTTGTCTAGTCTCCCAGTTCATAGGCCACAGCACTTTGCATGTATGTAGTCAATGCATATAGATGTTCACTAAATCAAATACAGATGAAATCAGTCCCTAAGGAATTGCAAGGGCAATCTTCAAGAGTTAAAGAAGACCCAGGGGAACACAGATGATCTATCTCTGCATCTCAGTGATAGTGGGAGGATGGTGGATTGATTGCACATTTATGAATATCACATCTCTTTCCTCTGGAGAATCAACTGGTGGAGCCACTTTTTCTCTCCTGGGCAGCAGCCTCCCCTAATTACTGCTTGGCTGCCAATATCAGTTGAGTTTGCAAAGGACCAAAGGCCAGTGTAGGTGTCCTGCTGACTGTACTAGACAACATTTCTTATATTCCAGGGAATATGCCAGTAATTTAGCATACATTATCCCAATTTTATACTTACAACATGATGTAGTTATTATCATTATTCCCATCTTCTAAGTAAGTTAACTAAAAGCTTCTAAAGGGCTGAATCCAGAGCCCAAGCTCTTAGGCTCAATAACATAGTACATAACCAAGTTATCATACAGTTGACGGACACACTCTGTTTAATAATATGGTATCTCACTGATTTCTGATGTCTTTGGAGTGCCTTGGTGATAACAAGAATGTTATTTTCTGGTCACTGAGAGATGTTAGATTGCAAAAGACTATGTAAATAGATAAGTGTATAACTTAAGGTAGCTTAAGTTTGCTTGCTCTTTCTTCCGATTATTGGACTTTTGTGCTTGGATTTTGTAAATCTGAACTTCTGCCAAAACACTATAAGCAGTTTCCCTATAACTATATCTGCAAGTACTTGCAACTTAAAAACCCTTCCCTTGAAAGTATCAAAATAAATATACCCTTGTAAAGGAAATCCTATACATCTTTGTCAAATGTTCCCTATTTTTCTCTTACCATTTCCTTTCCTCTTGTGTGAATTGGATGTTCTTGTACTAATATATCTAATTGAGGAATTAGGATTTGCACTAAAATGCAAATGTACATGAAGCCATAGTCCCTAGGTATAATATTCTTAACCACTGATAATTACAGAGAATATATTGGAATTAGCCAACCCCTACAGGAAAAAAACTTCTTTAAACACCTCTACCTTAATTTAATCTTAGAAATGCATAGAATCAAAGCATTTTAGCACTAGAGAGAATCTTAGAAAAATCTAGTTTAGGGGTTTTCTAACTTTGGTCTGCAGAGCCTTGGGGGCCTATTTAGTGAATGACCAGCCAACAAGGCCCCATCGTCATCAAGGAATAGTGGCAAGTGGAGGTTGAGTAGGGGCTGTGGTCCTCTTAAAGGATCACTGATGGCAGGTACTGCTGATAGTAGATCAGAACTGACCTACCCAGCACCCAACCAACCCCTTTCTAAAGATGGCTTCCTGTCCTAAACAAGGCCTGGGTTCAGTCAAGCAACACTTAGGTACAAATGAGCTACACGAAAAGGCAGCCATAAGCTGGGGATTCAAATCTGGCAAGGACTATGGCAGCATCTTAGGGAGGGCTGTGTAGAGTTTCTAGATTCCAAACCATCAAGTATCAAGTGATGGACAACAATGACAATGGTGCCTCCACTAGAATAGGTGCCTGGTGGTAGGGCATGTTCTCTAGCTGCTTTGTTCTTGGATGTACAACATCCATGCCCAGCTCTCCAGCTCTTCCAGAGACCCAAACTAACTAATACTTTTCAGTAAATCTCTTCCTACCTAAACTACCTAAAGTAGATTTGGTTGTTGTAACCAAGAACCCAGACAAATTTGCTTTTATGCCTTGATGTGGTGTTTCCTTATGATTTAATTTAAAGAATTCTGGGGGGAATAAAATGTGTGGTTTTCAGAATCTAATTCTCTCTATAGGCTCACCAAGTGATGTTCTAGGAAGTGACCAATCCTGGTCCTTGGCAAACTACATCCCATATGATTGGTCAGTCCTTAAGAATCAACTAGGTGGTCCATGGCTGGCCCTTCACGCATACCTGTCCAAAATCTCCAGCATTACAAATTGAAATTTCATTGCTTTTTACATTTTAACAATTGTCAAATCCCTTGCTATTGACTTTCAAATCTTATTACTTTGTGAATGTGACTGTTACTCTAATAAATCTGAGTACAGTTCCTGGGACACTACTTCAGTCTTTTTTTTTTTTTAATTTTTAAAAAAGATTTTATTTATTTAATCACAAGAGACACACACAGAGAGAGAGAGAGAGAGGGGCAGAGACACAGGCAGAAGGAGAAGCAGGCTCCATCCATGCAGGGAGCCCAACGTGGGACTCGATCCCACGACTCCAGGATCACGCCCTGGGCCAAAGGCAGGCGCTAAACAGCTGAGCCACCCGGGGTGCCCTATTTTTTTTTTAATTTTTTAAAATGTTTTCCCAACAGGTATGTCAATATGATTAAATGATGTTTAATCATAGGCCTTTCAGATTATATGATGATAGCATAGCTGGGATTGGACACTATAGAGCTCTAGTATCTGGGGCAAGTTACCTACCTTTGTTAAGATCTTAATTTTACCTTATCTAAAAAAAACCAAACAAACAAGAGTGATAATCATACCTATCTATCTCATGGTATTGTAAGAATTACACGGAATTCATGCAAAAAAATTGCACCATATAGCTACATTTGTGGTGAGCATAGCATAATATATAGAGTTGTTGAATCACTATGCTGTATACCTGAAACTAATGTCACACTGTGTGTCAACTACACCTCAATTAAAAAAATATTGTACCAGCCTAGCAAATAATGCATACTTAATAAGAATTAGCTGCTGCATTTATTATTATTGTTTCCTAACTTTCAATCCCAGACTCCTTAGAGTCTTCAAGAGAAACTGTCCTGTAAGATACTTAGCCATTGTCACAAGGTCTACAGATATCTGTTTTCTGCCCAGAAATG
The DNA here is from genome assembly GCF_048164855.1 of Canis lupus baileyi. Lineage (NCBI taxonomy): Eukaryota > Metazoa > Chordata > Mammalia > Carnivora > Canidae > Canis > Canis lupus. The sequence goes on along the minus strand of NC_132856.1, from coordinate 15,234,875 downwards.
AGGGAGAAGGCAGCAGGTACAGTTGGTCAGTGCACTCTACATTAGACACCACCCACATCACGAAAGTATCACAATCTGTGGGAACCTTATTCTAGAAACCCACCTCTCAGAGAAACTTCCACTATCATGGTATTATGAAAAAATAGTCTATATATCCTGTAGTTTGCAAAGAGCTTTCTTTGAACAGTTGATTTGATCCCAAAAACAACTCTATGAGGAGGAAAGCTGGACAAATGTCTTTACTCTGACTTTTCAGGGAGCACATTAAAGCTAAGAGGAAGCTATGGCACACTGAGAGGTACTTGACTGGTCAATGGCACACTCTTATCTTCTGACTTTGGTTCAGGACTTTGTAGAGATTTGTACACATGTAACATGTGAATAACATATTTGAATAACCAATTCTAAATCAATTTATAAATCAGAGGTTGCAGGGATCCCTGGGTGGCGCAGCGGTTTAGCACCTGCCTTTGGCCCAGGGCGCGATCCTGGAGACCCGGGATCGAATCCTACGTCGGGCTTCCGGTGCATGGAGCCTGCTTCTCCCTCTGCCTGTGTCTCTGCCTCTCTCTCTCTCTCTGTGTGTGACTATCATAAATAAATAAATTAAAAAAATAAAAAATAAATAAATCAGAGGTTGCAAATTCAAAACCATACAGGTTGGTAACAATCAAGCTAGGTATAAGGCAATAGGCATGGTGTGACTGAATCATCTAAAAGTTCTTACCTACCTAAAGGCATTAAACTTCAAGTGATTTTAATGTGCAAACCAACTGGTACACTCATAAACTGAGGGTAGGAATGAAAAATGGTGCTGCCACCTTGGAAAACAGTTTGGCAGTTTCTTAAGAAGTAAAACATATACCTCTCATATGATCCAGTCATTTCATGCTTGGGTATTGACCCAAGAGAAATGAAAGCATTCATATATCGAGCTGAAGACTTGAAAACAAATACCCAAAGCAGCTTCATATGTAACAGGCAAAATCTGGAACAACTCGAATGCCCATCAATGGTGAATTAATAAACACATGGTGACATATCTATGCAATGGAGTTCTATTTAGCAATAAAAAACAATTAATACAACAACATGAATGAATCTCAAAATAATCATGCTGAGTGAAAGAAATTCTAGAAAATACATATTAATGTATAATGACAGAAAGCAGATGAGTTTACTGAGTAAAGGGATGGGCAGCAAAGAAAAGAGCATGAGTAGGAAGGAATTAAGTATAAAAGGCACAAAGAACCCTTTGAGGATGATGGATATGTTCATTATCTTGATTGTGATGATGGTTTCACAGGCTTATACAGTCAGAATTGTATATTTTTAGATATGTGTAGTTTATTTTATGGCAATTGTAAAAGTTTACTAGAGCAGCTGTAATAAAGAACTATAAACTGAGAAGCTTAAAACAACAGAAATTTATTTTTTCATTGTTTTGAAAACTAAGTTGGAGATCAAGGTGTCAGCAGGTTTGGTTCCTTGTGAGGGCTACAAGGAAGAATCTGTTCAATGCCTCTCTGCTAGCTTCTGGCAGTTTGCCAACAATCTTTGTTTGTTCCCTGGTTTGTAGAGCATTACCCTGATCTCTGCCTTTGTTTTCATATGGTGTTCTCCCTATGTGTGTGTCTGTGTCCAAATTCCCTCTTTTGATAACAACACCAGTCATATTAGATCTCGGCCCACCCCCTTCAACAGTTGAGCACAACTCAACAGTTGTATCTGCAATGACCCTATTTCCAAATAAAGTCACATTCTGAGTTATTGGGGTTAGGACTTCAATATATGAATTTGTGGGAGATACAGTTCAACTCATACCAGCAATTACACTTATATAAAACTACTTATGAAAAAAATACCAAACTAATGAGACCCAAATTCAACTGTTAATTTTATGTAATAGTTGACCTTTTTTCTTCCTTTTTTTCTAAAATTACATCGTCTCTTGAAGTGTAAATATGGTACTGATGCCCAATATCAATCTCTCTCTCTCTCTCTTTTTCTTTTTGCATGCTTAAACTACTCCATATTATGGAGTCACTTTGTTTTCTAATCCTTTTTTTCATATGAAATTTCTGTGGATCCTTCTTTCTTAAAATGTGCTGAGACATCATCTGGCCTTCACTGGTGAGAAGACATCATTTATACATCAAAACCACTCTGTTTTTTTCTCATTAGCTCCAAATACTTTAAGTGGCACTGCTTGGCATCAACATGATCATAAACACAAATGTAGGTAACTGGCAGTAGATAGCATTTCTCTGATTCAATTATAAAAAAGTCATTCAGATATTCAGAATATGCTTATATTTATTTTTCATATTATTATTGTAACTAGAACAAATACAAATTTCTTTTAACAATCTAGCAGACTAGTTTGTTAGACTAATATACTAGACTAATACACTAATATTAGAGAAAGATTTCTGATCTGAAAATCAAGAGAACTAGATTTTAGGCTTGGTATCCCTATTAACCAGCCCTATGATTTTGGGTCAGGGTTTAAATCTACCCAAATTTCCCTGATGCTTTCAAGTAAATAGAAGTATTAGTGTTTTTGAGACTTGGATTTGTTCATCTGTAAAATGAAAGGATTGATCCAGATTCTCTCTAAGGTTTTTTCAGTCAACTCCGATGGTATTTGCTAAACTGAACTGCAATATGGACTTGCTTCCCATGACTAGCATAAGTCACCATTTATATATCACATATCTTTCTGCAGCTTTCTTTCTCTCAAAGTCACAAAACTCAAAAATTAAGTCCCTTTTCCAAAAAGACAGCATGCATTCAATGCCATTTTGGGCAGAGATACAGAGTCAAGAGCACAGTGTGAATCAAATTTAAGAGAATAAGGATTCCAACCGATGATTAGTCTGGTAAATGGATACTTAGTTATCCATGAAAATGGAATTTGGGCAATGCTTCCCTCAGAAGAGACTGTTAACATGCTCAAAGATAAAAAGTGTGAGCGCCTCTATTATAAAAATAAAATGAAATGCAAAAAAACTTGTCAGAGGAAGGTGTAGGGAAAATTCTGTGAGTTTCAGTGTTTCTGCAGATGTATATAAACCGGTTATACTTACTCGACCTGCCAATCTCTCTTTTATAGCCTGCTAGGCCCCTAGGACCAAAAGTAAATGTGGATATTAAATTTATGATAATAGGCGCACTGAATTCCAGTGCAGTAGTCTCTAAGCATTTTCTTATGAGGAATGATTCTGAACTACCTTAAAGTTTTATGATTACTGAAAGAAAAAGGGTGTTACTGAGAGAAAAAGGAGGATAAGCTGCTGATGGGGCAGCTGAAGCCTTTCTCTCCCGGCTTGAGGTCTCTAGGAACTTCAGAAAGGTAATGTGTGATGGTATTCAAGTTGGCAATCACCCAAGAACAGTTTTATTTATTTTTATTTTTTTTAAGATTTTATTTATTTATTCATGAGAGACACAGTGAGAGGCAGAGACATAGGCAGAGGGAGAAGCAGGCTCCTCACAAAGAGCCTGGTGTGGCCCTCGATCCCCAGGCCCAGGATCATGCCCCGAGCCAAAGGCAAACGCTTAGCCACTGAGCCACCCAGGCATCTCCAAGAACAGTTTTAAAAGGAACTGATAATTGGAAAGCCCTGCCTAGTAGTTGTTTCAAGTATATTTTATTTGCTATAATGATAACCTATTCTTTGCCGTATGACTCTGATCCAGTCATTTCTTCCCTCCTACCGTGTCAGACTTGTGATTTGGACTAGGTGAGAGAGCCTACAAGGGGAGAGATTGCTATATCACTAACATGCATAACTCTGTTTTTAATATAGATCATTATATGTTGCAAGATTTCTTCATCTCCCTTTTAGGCACACCCTTGGTCTACATTCATACTGTTAGATGCAGACTTTTCTCTGAATTCTTGTTTACAGAATGTGGGTGGAGGTGATGTAAGTCATTTCCTAGTCCATAAAATTTGCCCATGGTCCTTTCTTCTTTCTCTGTTTCCCCAGCCTCTAGGAAAAGAGGAAAGAAGTCTATGGAAATAGAAGAGGAAGAAGCAACAGATGGAAGCAGCCTAGGCCCTGAATGACCATGAGGAGACCACCCAACCAGGAACACATTCCCTTACATAAGTACAAAATAAACTTGCCTTATTTAAACCACCAGGGTTCTTTGCTTGATTTGTTTCAGCAGCTGGCATTCTATTAACTAATTTGTTCATATTTGGTGAATGCTTGCTATATTCTAGGCACATACACATCTCTTTAATTCTCACAAACCCCGTGAGATACGTACTGTTAGAAACTTAGAGCTTAACTTGTTCAAACTCACACAGCTGTGTCAAGCTGGTGTAGAAGCCTCAGAAGCACAAATCATAACCTTTGTACTCTACCGCCTACCTCAATATAGGAATCGTTACTAAGTGTAATACCGGCACAAACTACTTAATTACGTTAGCAACTATTATATGAGAAAAGAGAAATCAAAATGGAGAACAAATAACTGAAAACAAAGAAACTTGATTCTAAAATTCTCTTATCAACTAAAATCTTTACAGTATAAAAGAAAAAAAACCTAAGTGGTCCTTTAATTTTTAGGAAGATCTGACTGTCTAAGGGTAAATGTACCAAAAGTGAAAAAAAATTGAATGCTAATTGTTAATCTAAACTATTGTTTATGTACCGATAGTAAAAGAATCAAAATGGGCATTTCTAACACAGATGTTTATTGTAATATGTTATATGTTATAGCAAATAATTGATAAAGCCCTATTTCTCACCAGGAGAAGATTGTGGAATTATATAGTCATTAAGCATTATAGTTTCAAAGACTTTTCTTAATGATATGAAGAAAATGCTTGTGATATAATATGCTCCAATTACATAAGGACATTCATTTATTTAATTTATTCAATTCAGTGATTCAAAAATGTTTTTTTTTAATTTTTTATTTATTTATGATAGTCACACAGAGAGAGAGAGAGAGAGAGAGAGGCAGAGACACACACAGGCAGAGGGAGAAGCAGGCTCCAAGCACCAGGAGCCCGACGTGGGATTCGATCCCGAGTCTCTAGGATCGCGCCCTGGGCCAAAAGCAGGCGCCAAACCGCTGCACCACCCAGGGATCCCAGTGATTCAAAAATGTTTAATGAGAACTTAATACATGCTGAATGTTGGGCTAGGAGTTAGCCATCTGGTCTTTGCCTTCAAATAGTATATAGTCTAGCTTCTTAGTGTAGGCTTTGTCAACAAACAGACTGGCTGAGTTCCTGTAGGGCTTCATTTCCTTATGAAATGAGGAGGTTGAATTAGATCGTTGTCAAGGGCTCTACAGCAATTAAGTTCTGCAAGTGAAAACCGGATTCTTGATCCCATCAGACATCCCATTTGTTGTATCTGCAAGGTTATAATTCAACCAAAATTATAATAGAACCATATACTTACTAATGTGAGTTCTGTTTAGGACAAAAAGCCATCTTGGTCCACCTGGACTGAGGTGTTTCCTGAGATATGAGACTTTTAGGACTAAGTCCTGGACAGTCCCAGGCAAATTAAGATTGTTGGTCACCTTAATTCCATGCCAAATTATTAGACTTAAAATAATTTAAATTACAGAAACCTCAATTTTTTGTTGTTTTGGAATGATTTTGTGTGGAATGACTTGGTATGCAGAACAAAACTGGAATAGAAATTACATATATGGGGCAGCCCTGGTGGTCCAGTGGTTTAGTGCCACCTTCAGCCCAGGGTGTGATCCTGGATACCCAGGATTGAGTCCCATGTCAGGCTCCCTGCATGGAGCCTGCTTCTCCCTCTGGTGGTGTCTCTGCCTCTCTCTCTCTCTGTGTGTTTCTCATGAATAAATAAATAAATAATTTTAAAAAAGAACTATTAAAAAAAGAAATTACATAGTAATTTAGTAGTAAATGTAGTAAACCTACTCAATTATCAAAAATTTTTGGAGAAACAGGGGCACCTGGGTGACTCAGCTGGTCAAGCATCTAATTCTTTTTTTTTTTTTTTTTTAATTTTTATTTATTTATGATAGTCACACACAGAGAGAGAGAGAGAGAGAGAGAGAGAGAGGCAGAGACACAGGCAGAGGGAGAAGCAGGCTCCATGCACCAGGAGCCCGACGTGGGATTCGATCCCGGGTCTCCAGGATCGCGCCCTGGGCCAAAGGCAGGCGCCAAACCGCTGCGCCACCCAGGGTTCCCACAAGCATCTAATTCTTGATTTCAGCTCAGGTCCTGATCTCAGGGTCCTGGGATCAAGCTGAGGTAGGCTCTGCTTAGGATTCTCTCTCTCTCTCTCTCTCTCTCTGCCCCTCTGCCTACTTTCTCTTCTCTCTCACTCTAATTCAAAAAAATTTTTAGAAAAACAACAGCACATGAAATTTAACAATACTCACAATAGTCACGTAATTATGAGCTGTGAAGTCGTTATCCTCTAAAAGCTTGGTGGTGTTTGTTTTAAAACCGTAATATTAATTCTTAGGCTAGGAAGAACACTGACTACCAGCACTCTATTAATATTTCAATTGGAGAAAGACATACTTTCAACTTTTAAAAATTGTAGTTTTAAATGGTATATTATAATTTTATTCTCAAAATACAAATGTTCCTTTAAAGATTATTCTAGTATGATCACCATCTAAAGTTTTATCTTTCTTTTTCTCCCCTTCATTTACCACAGAGATCAGTACAATTAGGCTAATACCAATTATAATGTTTCTTCAAACCAAAGCTAAAGAATCTCAAGGGGATGTTGGGGGAGCCCTGAGGGATTTGTAATGTCTCAACATGGCCAGCTCCAGAGGCAAGAACACCTCCTTACATCAGTAGTAAGATCTGGCTCTCTTGGGAACCCACCCTTAGGCCCTTCTGTCTATTTCCATTGTCCTCCAAAGCCTCCAAGGTCTTCTACGATGCCCAAAATAAAAAGTATTGAGATAAAGTCCTTTTCCACTAATAAATTTAGGACCCCAGGACTGGGAGAACACTCTAGGAGCAATTCAGATGGACTTCTAAAAAACAAACAAGTGAGTTTGGTTTAGTTGTCCTGGTCCATTGACTGGGTGTTTCCTCTTCATTCATCCTAATAACAAGGGGCTTTTAAACTATATCCTGAAATCCTTTTATAGAGTCACTGAATGGCAGTTTCTAAAATCTGACCAGTTAGCCGTTCAGGTAATTTATTAAATTTCCAACCACTAGACCAAATTTCAGATTCCTCTGTAATTGTGATGCCTATTTTATCCTTTTCTGTCTCACAGCAATTTTTCTAACACAAAACAATCCCCATTGCCCTGTCCAAGCCCACTCCCCATCTCTGACAGATGCATTTCCTCCCAATGATAATACTTCTGTCTGGAGCCAAATAAATGCACTGGTCAAGTAGAATTAGGCAGAACTTCCATTCTTACTCTTGCCTTGGGGAAGAGGGAAATAAGTTTAAATAAATGATATGCTGATTTTAAAAGAAATGAATAGTTGAGAGAAAAGTCTATTTCTCTCATTGGCGGGTGCTAATGCCTTTAAGAAATCCTGTCACCCGTATCAGTTTTATGAATTGATTATTCCAACTGTCTAATCCGATATTTGGCTTTAGTCTTCATTACCTGGCTAATAATGCCTACTGCTTACATTTATTGATTGCTTACTATATACCAAGAACTGCTATAAGCATTTTATGTGCTCACTCCTTCCATCAGCACAAACCTTTGGGATTGGTAGTTATTACCCCCACTTTACAGCCAAGGAAACTAAGGCTCCACCAGAGGGACACATCTCATAAGCTGCAGTACTGGGATTTAAAGCAGTGTTGGCCTCATACACTGGTGCCTGATTTAGTTTCTTCTTGGCTGGACTTTATACCATTCTCATGAAATCTCTTCCAAAACCTGGAGGCCATTATCAATCTTGCCTCCTAAGAAGAGAATTCCCCACCACCATTAATTGCTTCAACTGTCGCCTAGGACATAGCTCTGTAAAGCCCCACTATAACACTATGCAGGATACAGCATCAATTCCCCTCCATTCCCAGAAAGACAGGCTGGAAAACCTAAAGGGGACTCCCCAAGAAACCTGTGTTCTATCTTTCCCAGATCATTCAAGTTCTATATTTTTACCAGAGGCCTGCCTTCTTTCAGACAAATTCTAATTTGCGTATAATCAGTATGAGATAGGGGAGAAGAGACAAAAGCATGAATCTTGGGAAAGGCTCAACTCCACTTGCTTAGAATGTTCTTAAATCTTATTAATTTATAGGCACTACCCTCTTACCCTAGTTGCATTGGGCCTTTTTACATAGCTATTCTATTCTTCACCTACCTTCTACCCTAAATCCTAATGTCTCCTTTCCCTAGAGCTTTCTAAGGTGCACTGTGACCCACTGGTATCTCCATGATAGTTTCAAGATAGCATAAAGGAGATGGACATTATTAGCATCAGTATTTATCAGACATCTATGAAGGACATCAAGAAATGCTAAAGAGACCAGGATAGATTATTCTTATTAAATTTACACTATGTCTTTAAGGAATTCAAAAGATGATTCTGTAATAATGTATCCTTCCAAATTCTCCAAAAGTTCCAAGCTTGGACATCATGAGGAAATGTCACCACATTGTGGCCTGAAGTTGCTCTGTAGTAAGGGGTTAATAATTGTCTAGCAGATTCCCCAGTGACAAGTACCAAAGGCTTCTCACCAGCCTGGTTCTAAGCTGGTCACTAGAAGTTGAGATTTAGGTTCAGGTGCAGTGTCCAAAAACCCACTTCCACCTTTTGCTCTCAACCCCACTTTCAATAGATTACATCCCTAATCTTCGGGCTATCTGAACACACTTGGACACCAAACAAATCAGAAAGCTGTAATTAAGAAGTTTCCGAATTGTCTTCCTGAAGCCTCCCTAAATGAGGAGTGGCTTCACCATTCATTTAAGAGTGGGCAAATACTACTTCCCAGGACAAGGGCACAAGGGCACCAGCCAGTTCCATAGCCACCTAGGAATGCAAACACACAACCCAGGTAATCACCATGAGTGCGGCGTTGGTGGTATGGTGGTGAGCACAGCTGCCTTCCAAGTAATCGCCATGCATTACAAGGCGAAGGTCAGATTTCATACTGAAACTTGGCTCTGCCTCTGGTTGGATTTTGTCTGATTATCAGCCTCTGAGCCCAAGTTCTATGTTGCGCAGAGACTGGGCTCCATTGTACCTAGCCTGGCCTCCTATCAAGGGCTTTTTTTTTTTTCTTTCTTTCTTTTTTTGGGTGGGGGGGTAGTATGTCTTTTGCTAAGAAACGGCAGTACGCTTTGCCTCCCTAACCCAGCCGCAGCCTGCCGTCCCCCAGACAAAAAGCGGCGGCCCACTGCTCCCTGCAGCGGCGGCGGCGGCGGCCCAGGGCGGCCGGGCTCCCCGGGCTCCCCGGGCCACCCGGGCCACCCGAGCCCCGCGGCGCCGCGCCTTTGTTGGGCGGGCTACAGATGGTGCCCAGCACGGGGCTGAGCCGGGGGCGGGAGGCCGGGAGGGGGAGGCCGGGGGGGGTCGGGCGGGAGGGGAGGAGACCGCGGTGCAGCCAATCGGCGCGCAGCCCATCAGCTGACCGCTTTTGCTTACACCAGGTGCACGCCGGCTGCGGGGAGCACAAAGCGGGGCGCACCGAGGGCGCCGGCAGCGAGCCGCCGAGCTAGGCGAGGCCCGTGCGCCCGCGCCCGCAGCGCCCTCCGGCTCCGGCTGGGGAGAGGGGCCGGTGGCAGTGGCCCGGGCAGCGGAATCCGCGCGGTGGCATCCCTAGTTGCCCCGGGCGCCTTCCTCGGAACCTGGTCGCCCCCTGCCTCGCCCTCTGCACCCTACTTCTACCCTCCTTCCCAGCCCTGCCCGCCTCTGCCCCAACCCCCGAGAGTCGGGTTGAGCCCAGGCCCGCGCAGCAGCTGTTGCTCCTGTCGCTGCCTCGCCTCCAGTCTGGGTGCTCTGCTGGGGGCCCCCCGAGGAGGCAGCGCGCGCTGCGGGCTGGGAGGGAGGCGCCGCTCAGCCCGCTGTCCTCCTCCTCCTCCTCCTCCTGCTGCTGCCGCCGCGGGTCCGTGCGCACCCCACACCCCCCCCAGCCGGGCCTCGGGGTAAGTGCGCTCGCCTAGCCGGGCGGTGGCGGGAGGCTCGGGCGGCAGCTGGGGAAGTCGAGGCAAACTTGGCGGCGTGGCGGGCCGGAGAGGGTCTGGGGGACCGCGGGGTAAGATCGCGGGCCTGCGGGGGACGAGGGGGCGCGGCTCCTGGAGCTCAGGGAAACGGCCAAGTCTGGGAAGCGGGACTCTAGTGACCCTCTGCCTCCCCTCTCACCAGCCCCCTCCCCCAAAGCCCCTCAGTGGTGGGGTACAGCGATACAGTTGGCACTGAAGGCCACACAGAAATGGGCAAAGGGCAGTGACAGGAGGCGAGCCCGCGGAATTTCAGGCACCAAGGCGGGGGAGGGTGGCGCCCGGGCATCCAGAGGAAGGAGGGCTGCCGGGATGGGAACCGCGTCCAGGGGGTCCGGGGAGTTGGAGAGAGAACCTGGAGACGGGAGAGGAAGGTGGCCGGGAGTGGGAAGAGCTAAGAGGAAGGAGGGCTTGGCTGTGGCCTGGCTGATCAAGAAAGGGGCAAGGGACGAAATTCACAGAGCATTGGGTGGGATGAAGTCAGAGCATTCGGGAGAACCTACTCAATTGTCGGGCAGTGTAAATGGGGGAAAGACCTCTCACCCTACACGTTTTGAGTCCAGGAGTAGCAGCCTCAGGGGGCTGCCAAGGGGTGCTCAGATGTCAGGAAAGCCTCCATCCGCTCCAGGAACCCACCCGGTGCTGGGTGGAACCCACCCCGCTCGGTCGGGGTCGGAGCAAGGAAAGTTTGCCAGCGAGTGTCCTTTGTGCAGCGTGGAGAGGGGTGTGGGCAGCCCCCGACGCGGCGGTTCCCAGGGCCCTGCCGCCACCGCCTCCCGCGGTACCAGTCCCTGCCTTGGGAGGCCGGGGTGGTGTAGAGAGATCCGGCCACGGGAGCGGACCCGGCACTCAGGACTGGTGGAAAACCCGTCCCGGGACCCTTGCGAGGGAGTCGAGGTGGATACGCGGAGTGGGAGACGCGGCGGTGGTCCCTGTTCCGGGAGAAAGGGATCTTGCCTGATGGGTTCACCGCTGTAGCCACAGGGCTAAGTACAGTGCCTGGCGGTACTGAATGAATGAATGAATGAGTGAGTGAATGAATGAGTGAACGACCGGGTATGACTAGTTTTGAGGCATTTGAACTACACGGGCAAAGGCCAAGAGTCCAAGAAAATGGATCCTTTCCTAAATTGTATGTCACCATTAGCATTTTCATTTCCAGATCTGCATAATGAAAAGGGAGATTCAGTGAGGGAAACAGGTATTGCTGACTTGGGCTTTCGCTGGTAGGATTTTCTGAAAGACAATATGTTGTTCTGTTTGCAGTACGCTTTGCCGCCAGTCTAAATAATATTACTCAGATATGCTCATTACTTCATTATGAAGAGCTAGGACTAGAGACGTTGAAAGTTCAGGAAGACACTTTGATCAGTGTTAAGTCTAGAGTAAAAGTGGTGTTGTTGGCTCCTTGGCCATGTGTGTCCCGAAGTCTCTGATTTGCATGCAAATGTGAGCGAATCCTGGCAGATGTCTGGCCTCATCCTTTCACACGAAGGAATTTGAAAAGACAAGGAGTCTTTAGTTAACAATAGACCTTAAGAAAATGGAATAAAGGCGCAGTGTGAGTTTTTCTGTTTAGGAATTCCATGGCTTGCTGACACCTTTATTCAAGAGCCAAATTCTCTGAGTACTATTGTGTTGAAAGCTCAAAGTACTACTTGCTCTTTACCTGGCGGAGTATTTTTGTGCAACATTCAAGCTGGATGTTCTGAGCTGGATAGTGAGGAAAATGTTTATGTGAAGCAGGCAGTGACTTTAGTCCATTTCTGGTGGTTTGAGGTGATTACTGAATTGACCTTCCAACTTTTAGAGTTTCTTTTCTTTTTATTTTAGTAATTTTACCTCCTGCTCACATTTGCTCTCCATCTTCAGATGGACAAATAGGAAAAGATAATTGTAGTTGGCTGACATGAAGAATGTTTGCTGTTCAATCAAAATTATTTTGCTTGTTAAGGCATCAAACTCGTAGACCTGAAGGTGATGAAACCATCATGTTCCTAGTCAACCTGAGAGGTTTTCACAATGAGTGAGAGGTAGTCATGCACTGGACGGCAAACTAGGGAAATTTCTGCCTTGTCTAATATTAGCTAATAGACCACCGCATTGCTCACCTCCTGGAGCAGTGTGACCACTGAACAAAGGGCTGGCAGTGTGGGCTGCACGTGAGCCCTGGGATTATACCTACTGACAAGCCAGTCCCCTTGCCCTCTTTTGTCAGTCAGAAACACTGTTGAAGGGAAAAAGAACCTATTCACTAAACAGTGCTTGCCCCTGTATTCTATATATTCACTGAAAGGGACATTAAAATACGCCCCCCCCACCCCCACCCTGCCAAGACAACATTGTTTTGAGGGCTTGGTGTTTGCAGGGGAGGGGTGCACAACAGATGTTAGTCTGCTATTTTACGTGTTTCCTTTAAGTTATTTTTGCTGGTTCAGTGACTTTTACACATAAGGCAGAATTTTCCCAGGAGGGGAAACATGAATTGAGTCCAGTTTAAATAAGAAAATGTTATAGCTAAGATTACATTTTGTGTCTTAAAGCTATCAAGAGGTCAGAAAGTAACAAATCATAATAAACACTTATGTGACTTAAGCCCAAGATTCTGTCCTCATTATGGACTTGAGGGTTAACTATAAAATAGTTGACTTTTCTAAACTAGGCTATAAGCCATTTTACTGTAAAGTATCTAGATATTTTTGAAACAAACCAGGTAACTTTAAAATGACCACAGCCTTACATTTGTGAGAACCTATTTTAGTTATAATCCTGCCTGTGTGAAATCTTTATTCTGCAATTCTAATAAAAGGGATGATTAGAGCTTATTCCTTGGTAAATGAAAGTAATAAAATACTTATTGTTTAAAAAAAAAATCACTGTGCTAAATAAAATCTTAGACCAGATCTAACTGCAGACTCTGACCCTGAACAATACTACACCTAGCTATTGAGAGTGTCTGGAATTCAAAAAAAGCAAGGAAAACTCAACCATTGATCTCTCTCTCTGGTTAGTCCCTGCTAAAGCTAGCTTCTTGACCTGAATTGCTAGAGCAATTACCACATATCCTAAAGCAGTGGCACTCAAGGGAACAAACTGGTAGGTACTAAAGAAAATCTGCCTCTACAGAGTTATATTGCTATTTTCCAAGCCAGTTGAGTATGACTATAAATAAACAGAATGGTGGGCTTTTTATGCCACCATAAATAAGCCATACCCCACAAATAAAATATAGTAAATTATAGGATCTGCATGTCACTTTTTACTAGACTTTCATAATGCTTTCTTAAAATTTATTTTAAGCTACAAAATAATAGTTCTTTGAATGATTCACTTGAACACTAATGTAAGGTTGCTTAAATATTATATTTAATTTTTCAAAATTATTATGCTGAATATCTATTTGGGGTTAAGCCAATCTGGAGATAAAGCAAATTCCATTTTAGAATCATATTTTGGTTTCTGGGAACAATGGAAGTTTCTTTGACTCATGAATAGAGCTTTGATTAATATTTTATTCAGGGTGAATATATAATTATACAGATGAAGTCAGGAAAACATGTATCCTCTCTTGTTTTGGGTTTAAAGTATAGAATGTAGACAAAAGCTGAACCCTATCTGTAAAATTCAGTAGTTACTATCCAAGGGAACAATTCGCTCTTCAGATCTTCTTAACTGAAGTTTGTTTTTTAAATTTTTTGTTTTAGCATATTACCGTCTGCCTACTTTACAGATATATTACAGGGGATAGCCTCCCAGTCTTAAAACATAGACAAATGCATGCATAATACATAGTTGACATTGCATTTACAATACATCAGAAAATAATATAGTATATGTTTTCAGACTTATGGCACATATAGAACTGTTATGCATATTATTCAATAATTAAAATATATACTATTTGATGTTAAACTTTTTTAAAGAGAAACATTTGGATTACCTATTATTTTTTACTTTTTGGATGTTTTTAAAAGGTCTAGCAAAGGTAGGATGTTATTAGCAATTGTATTCATTATTTGGTTGGTAAGCAAGCTACCATCTAGTCCTAGCTGGGTTTTCTTAGACGTTTCATGACCCTGCCAGTCCTCAGTGTTCTCATTTGTAACATGACCGTGTTGAGAGAATAGAGTTTAGAAGGATAACTTACTCAGTGAAACTGCTACAGGGTTTGTGAAAGCTGTGCTTCCAGTACCATAACCAACAAACACGTAACTCAGATGGAACCATTATACTTACTGGAGTGAAAATCATCCCTGACAGGCAAAGAAACTAAACTTTAACTTTCAGTGATACGCACCGAAGTTCCATCAACGCGGACGAGAGAGTCCTCTCCCAAGATGCTTCTGCATCTACTTACAACACTTTGTTTTGAAAGCTATGGAATGAAAGTGCTTTTACAGTGGCTTATTGCCTTCCATTTACACTGCTTATGGCAAAGGGTTTGGAATGTTATTTGAAAGCTCTGATTAATACAAATGAGCTGTAATTTTCTGACCCAGGCCATCCTACCTCATATCCATTATACCACTGGCAGACATGTGGATTCCACAGCTGTCCCCTCATTTGTGTATGAAACAAACACACTGGTGGCATTTTTTGGTTACCATAGTTACAATAACAATATACATGTGACATGACATCCTTCTACACGAAAGGTTTTTGTATTTTGTAGAACTGAGAATGAAGGACAACTACATAAAGTTTCAGAGATACGTAAATTAATCTGCATTGTTTTCTGGAGCCACCATTTCAATCATGAGAGGAGAGCTGTCCCTCAGTGGTGTCCAGGAAAGGGCAATTGCAAGAGTTTGGCTCACAAAGATTTCCAAAGGAGGCATTTCCACAATGCCTAACCTCTATAGGAGAATGCTCATTAAATATTCATTTCAAAATATTTGCTCTTCCTATTTAGGCCTGCCCTTTGTGAGATAATGTATTAGCATAGTCATTTTCAATTCATACAGGAAAGAAAGACAGCACCAGTATCAGCATCCATCTCACTAAGACCTAGGAGACAAAAAATCAGTTTGCACTATTAAGCAGTAAGCACAAAGAGAGAATCTTCATTTAGGAACACTAAAAAGCTTTGCAAAGAAAGAAAGGTTGCTTAATTGGTTTCATGCCTATAATTTTCCCCTCTAGAAAAAATGTTAGCATGGCAATAAAGAATATCATTAACCTGCATTGTTATTTCACAATAGTAATAAGTCTTAATTTGCATCCATAATAATCACTGTAATCAAGTACTGTACAGGGAGTCAGGAAGGCACAGGCTCATTTCCCAGCTCTGACACTAATGACTGAATGTGTGACCTTCTAGCTGTCCTGTAGATATCCTGCAACCCTCCCAGTGCTTCATGTCCCTAACTGAGGACTTTTGAAGGATGCAGGAATGCTAGATGTTTCTAGCATTACCACCTGAAAGAATTGTATTTCTCCCCTAAATGCCACAATTGGATGGAGAGCTAAAGGTTTGGATGGAGAGCTAAAGGTTTGGGGAACGTAGCCATGATGCTCTTTTCCACAAGGTATTTTTTCTGGTTCTAATCCCATAGCTAAGAACATTTTTTGTTTTAAAAATTTTCTCCCACTAATATGACAATTCCCTATCACCTCACCTGGGCCTTCTTGAGGGAAATAGTTTTACCTGGGATACAGGAAGCTGTTTATGGTCTTGGAACACTTGTTCTCCCAATGAATATATACTGAGCTCCAGCTGTGTGCCAGACGTTATAGGAGGTACTAAAACCAAAAGAAATTAGCTTGATTTTTCTGCAGCTTGTACATTAAATCCATCAGAAGCATTTTGTTTCCATCAGTCATGTATTCTTCTACAAATATTTATGGAGTGAAAAAGGCACTCTGCTGGATCATACACAGGGGTTTTCAACTAGGGGTGATTTTGCTGCCCCCCCCCACCTGCCCCGGAGAAACTTGGCAATATTTGGAGACATTTCTGCCAGTTGTGACAACTAAGGTAGACGATAATACTGGCATTTAGTGGATAGAAGCCAGGGATGCTGATAAACATCCTAATATGCATAGGACAGTCCCCTCACCACAATTATTTGGTTCAGTGTTAATAGTATCAAAGTTTTGAGAAACCCTGCTCTAAAAGACATTGGCTAAGTTAAAGTCCATTAGGAGTTACAGAAGGAATGACAAGTGCAATAAAATGTGCTGTGATGGCGAAAAGAGTGAGCTACGAAAGTACAGTAGTAGGAGCCTTGATTCAGATTTTGGCCATCAGCAAAGACTTTTAAAAACCTTATGGTGAATTCACAAAACAGGCTTTCACCTGGAACACAGTGTTTGACAGGAGACAATTTTAAATCTAATCTCACTGAACACAAATGAGTGGGATGGTTACTACCCAGGAGGGGAGACTCCTCTACGTTGCTTAGAATTCAGTGCCTTGAGCAAGCAGAAGAGGAATCTAGAAACAGAATGAAAGTCAGTTATAAGAAACCTATAATAGCACATGCTGCATAAAGATGGGCTTCATTGACAAAGAAGGTGAATAATGCCTTGTGTTTTAGAACATTTTGCAGAGTCCTTAAATATGTATTTCATTTGACCTGTATCATTCTGGGACATCAAGTATCATTCTTTCTCTCCTTTTTTTTTCAATAACTAAGGGACCACAGGCATGGACAGTTCAGTGTGACCTTGGACAAGTCACTTAATACATTTCTAGGGTTCCATTGTAAAAGAAGAAGGGTTGCAACTTTCTTTATCCTACCGTAAGTTGCATTTATGTAAGGTCATACGTCTAGGGTAAGGCTAAATTTGGGATGAGACCTGAGGCTCCCTGCTTGCACCAAGCCTACTTCCTGGCCCATGGTGACAGAACAGGTAATATGACAGTGACTCAGCATTCTAGCTCTTGGGTTACTAAGGAGAGCAAGGATCTGGGATGTATCAATTAAAATATATCATGCAGGGAAATTTAAGCTGGGTTTCCCAGACACCTAAGGACTAATCAGACTTTCTCTCTAGTATCTTACCTTAAACTGACCTTAAGAAGCTTAAAACAATACTTGTGACAAGCTGGGAAGAAACATTCATAGAAAAATGATGGCTAGGGTAAGAAAATGACATATCCCAGAACGTGGGCAGGAATTGAGGGTGTTCTGCTACAAAAGAAAAGCAACAGTGGCATGGTTTTCTGGTTTTGTTGAGCAGAGGCATTTTAACTTCGTGTGTAAGATTCCATACAGAGAAGTTTGTTTTTGTTTTCAATAGTAAGACTTGTTTATCAAAATGAGTTTTGTAAAGAGCCTTCTCTCAAGGTCTTAAAGATGTAACTTCCCACTTCTCTGAGATAGTGTAATGTTTGCTTGTGAGAAGGAAGACTGAGAAGCTGTACGATCACTCAAAGTTCTTTTCATCTTCACAATTCTTTGATTGTCAAGATCATGAGTGATAGTTACATAGGACTTCAGCCCATGTCCTGAGAGTTTCCAAAACACTGATGGAATCCATAGTAACTCATCCAACCATGATAGAACCACTGAAAACACTGGAGTGGCAATTAACTGGATTTCTCTGCTTGTTCTTTCAGCTCATTATGGTTCTATGTAGTGAAGACTACATGTAAGGTTTAAAACCCTCAAAGGACTAGTTAGTTCTGTTACGTCCTTTGGGGACAACTTGGCTCTGGAATCCCAGCCAAACTCCTCACATACTCGCAAACTCATCGTTTCTCACCTGGGAGACCAGGTTAAAAAAAAAAAAAAAAAAAAAAAAAAACCTGAGCGTCTTCAAAATCATTTGAAAGAAAAACAGAGTATGTGGGCAAATGCTGGTGAGCTATTTTCCTCTTCATGCATGAAGGATAGATAGTACTGTCAAAACAGAACCATAGTAAAGAAGCTTACAAGAGGCTTTACCCTCAGGAGGGACACTGGAGGAAGAGATTCATTCCATGCAAAAGCGATGCTTCAGTAATTAGGAGGAAAATATTACACAGGATTCCTGAATTATATCCCCAGAGCCCCACTATATTACCTAATATAGAGTGTAGTAGCAGTAGGAGAATGGTGATGATGATATCCAACATACTGTGCCAGGAACCATCCCATGCACCTTATATGTATTAACTCATTTAATCCTTGCAAAAACTCTATAATGTGGATACCCACTTTACAGTGCAGGAAACTAAGGCACAAAACAAGTAACTTGCCCAAGGTTACACAACTAGTGTATAATTGATAAATATTTGTCGAATGAATGAATACACATCTATTTTAGAGGAGAGAGTCTTTTTGAATTCTCAGTTTATAGCAGTCGTGCTTTCTAGGCAGGGCACATGAAAAAACTGGCTCTGTGACTGAATGACAGGTAGTTTTAGAGCTGGTAAGTGGCTGAGCAAGAATGTGAATTTGGGTCTGTCTGATTCTGAAACTGCACTGTTAAGGCACTGGGCTGTTCCTTCATCTTTAATTACAGCTATAAAACAAAAGGATTGGACTAGACTACATCTTGTAGCCCATCAGGCCCTAAACATTCTGTAATTCCATTATTAAAGTAAGGTTTATATAAAATAAGATGATGCATTTTATTATTTAAACTTTAAAATCTACCTTGGTATTTTTATTTAACCAATCATCATTGAATTATTCTTTAAATTGATATTGGCATTATTAACAGCATTTTTTAAAAAGATTTATTTATTTTATTTTATTATTTTTTAAAAGATTTATTTATTTATTTTATGATAGACATAGAGAGAGTGAGAGAGGCAGACACAGGAGGAGGGAGAAGCAGGCTCCATGCCCAGAGCCCGACGCGGGACTCGATCCTGGGACTCCAGGATTGCGCCCTGGGCCAAAGGCAGGCGCCAAACCACTGAGCCACCCAGGGATCCCCAGATTTATTTATTTTAGAGAGAGAGAGAAAGAGAACAGGAGGAGGGGAAGAGAGAAAGGGAGCCAGTGTCAGGCAGACTCTGTGCTGAGTGCAGAGCCTAACGCTATTCTCAGTCCCATGACCCCAAGACCATGACCTGAGCCTATATCAAGAGTCAACCAACTGAGCATCAAGGTGCTCAATCAACTGAGCCACCCAGGTGCCCCATTAACATCATTTTTAAGTGTATTTACGATTTAAAAAAATTTTAATGAATAGAAATGCATAAAGATTGCATTATCCTAATCATTACCATCTCACATTGTCATATCATCATTGTCTAAATTTAGAAGGTCTCTAAAAACTGGAAAACATCTTTCTGTTACACAGAAAAAGAAGTAAAATGATTAATTTTGAGAAAAGTTTTTATCTTTGATATTTGCAGAGTTTAGATTGCTGAATTTTATGAAAAGTGTTGAATGATTTTTACAAGAACTTAAAACTGCTAGCAATATTAAAAACTACTTGAGTTTGCTTTTATAGATTGTTTTGCTTTAAGGGATCTTTCTGACATGCAAGTGATACATCAGAACAATGTGAGTCACTACCATAATGATAGAGAATGTATAGCTCAAGGCAGGGCAAAGAGAGGGGATAACTAGGCAGGACTCAGAGTTGGGAAGGATTACTTCCAAAATTGCATCTTTGCTGTGTGGTCTGGAGTGATTTAAGTGAACCTCTTAGTATCCTCATCTGTAAAGTAGAGTTAATAATAGAACCTGCCTTATGGAATTATTGGATTCGTTCAATGAGATCATGCATTTACAGCCCTTTGCACAATTCCTGGACCAACGTAAGTACTTTGTAAATAGGAGCAATTAGTAGAAGTGGTATTCTATTGAAATCTGACATTTCTGAATGTATGGTGTCTACATTCCAAGGATGCTCATTGAGAGGCAAGTGGAGGGATTTTAAGAGACAACAAAATTCAGACTAGATGTTTGTGAAATCAGTAGTTCACATGGTTTTCACCTTTGTGGTGGACCCTAAAAGAGATCTTTTTGTCCAGACATTCAAGAAATCTTAAGTCAGCTGACATGCTTTAAAAGAAAAGGCAGACAGATGAATACATTACAGCCTTTTTTGTTTGTTTCTATATTATGTTCTGTATCCACTCTCTTTTCTCACTCTGAAGTATAACAATGCCCCTAAGTTGTAATTCATATAAGTTGTAAGTTGTAATTCTGACCAAAGAGAATAGATTTAGTTCAGAGCTACCATTCCTCAAAGAGGAACTGAATTCAATACATTGTCAGAACTAACAGATGCAAAAGCTTCAAATTTGAGGGATCCAGTGTTATATAATAAAGCTGTTGGGGCCTGTAAAACTGTTAGAACAATGGTTAACATCTTGTAAGTGCTCAGTAAATCATGCAGCTACCATTGTTATTGTTGATTCTTGGTATCATCATCATCTTCTTCATCTTGCTTCTAGACCAAACTGCAAGACTCCTGATTGGGACTAGATTAGAACCCAATGCAGTATAACCAAGAGTCCTCTTGACAGCAGGGTCAATTACAAAGCAATAGGTCATCAGACAAGCCAAATAGGGTAACCCTTAAGGAGACATAGCCTCTACCCTGTTATAGCTAGCAGATAGATTTTCATATACACATGAAGGAGAACATCAAGAATATGTATTAACTGCCTCATTATTCTATGAATTCTTTTGGAGCTATAAATAATATTTACAAAGAACTTCATTTTTATTGTCTTATTTAATCTTCCTAATCAGTGTCCCAGTTGAGAAGTGACTGCATGTATAGGTAATTAGAGATACCTATACTCTTAGTTCTTGGATACAGCAAGTACCACCACCAAGCTAGTCACATCTGGCAACTCTTGTAGGACAATAAATAGCATTTTCTAAGTGTGCTGAGAGAAGTACACAGCAGCTCTGGTAGGTATTAGCCTCACTTTTAAGATAAAGAAATCTGAGGCAAAGAATTGGTCCAGTATTTTAGAGCCGATAAATATATAGGACCAGGTACTTGCTCTCGTTTTCCTCCTGGCTGAGTTAGTCACAATGTCCTTGATTTTCCCACATTTGCTTGTTTTCAAGTATAGGATGTGCTATCTTAATTTAGGATTATTTATTTTCATCTCTCTAATAACACCACCAACAGAAACTCTGTGAGGGAAGACCATGACTTACTTAGACTTGGATCCCTTGCAACTAGAACACTTGGCGCATGGAAAATGCACTTAGCAAATAGTCAATGAATGAAAGAGGAAAGGGATTTTCATATCCTATCTATTTTGTCATACTGCTTTTTCTAAAATTTTTTTACAAAATTATTTCCTATATAGTTTGGTGGAAATGAATAGATTATAAACCTGTATTATATCAGAGATGTGCTGCATTACTATTTGAGAGAGGTTATTACAGAAAGTTGAACTCATTTGGGGACGCTTTTATGATATTAATGCCAGGGAAGTGTTATTAATCAAAAAGTATTCATTAAATGCATGTAGAATATCAAGTGCCATTAGAAGGGTGATGTGGGGGATGAAAAAAGTGTACATCATGTTACTTCCATCCCAAATGAATTTTAAGACTCACTGGGGAGAAAGAATGAACAGAAACAAGACAGAAAATAATTAAGTGATCATCTATGGAAATTCTATGACAAAACAGAAAGAAAACAGCTCAGATGAGATGGGTCTGTGTATGATTGCAACTCTATTACATACTAACTGTATGATTTTGGTTAAAAGACTCAATTTATTTGACCCCCAAGCTCTTTCATCAAAGAATGGAAGAATGATATGAACCCATAGGTTTGCAATGAGAATATGTGAGAAAGCATTTGATACAGTGCTTAGAACACGACAGTTATCAACTTCAGTCATTTGGCAAATATCAACAACACCACCTCTGTGCAGATCATTTTCTTTGAGCTGGTGATACAGTGAGGAGCAAAATGTGGTCCAGTAATTCTGATGTATGGCTTGCCATCTGATGGGGGTAACAGCATTAATCCAATTACCACACAAGTAAATGTGGAAGTATGGCTGTATTAACTCCAGTGAAAGAGAAGTACACAAGGCCAGAAGAAAATATTACATGGAGGATTCTAAGAGAAATCCTTCCTAAAGAAATAGCATTTCAATCAAAATCTCAAGGGTAAATGAGAATTACTGAAGCAGGAGGAGTGCAAGGGAAGAACTTTGTAAGCCAAGCCCTGGACATCTGAAGGAGCTTGATGGGTTTGAGGAACAGAGAGACCAATGTGGCTTAAAATAGAAAAAAGGGGAGATCATTAATGTCAAACCTTCCTTCGCCCCTTCCTCCAAAGCATACTTGGAGTTCAGAGAAAACAGAATTGCTAATTAGTATGAAGTTCCACAGAAGGAGAGTGTACATTATGCATGGAGGGATTGGGATATGTTGAATCTCATCACGGAAGGGGGGGAAGATGACAGAAGGCTTTAATGTCTGGAGAAATGAATCACATAAGCAAGGATTCAAGGGTCTTGTCTGGGTTAAGTGCATGCTGGTACTTGGCATGTTTGGACTGGCACATGCCAACCTCCAAGAGCTAAAGGGCACACCAGGAAGAAAATATCTCCTTCATTTCTATGACTCTAGGTTAAAGATATAATGTATGTGAAAGTGGTACACAATGTCTAGTGATTTAGTTTATCTTCTTTTATTATTTGCTTTCCATTGCCTCTCCCTGCCCCCTTGTAATACATTTCTCTTTTATTGTGGATGAATCTTTCATGATCTCCATTTTGTAAATTGTACTTAGCCACATCTGGCTGGTGTTAACATGAAAGAGGTGATAGGTGTTGAATGTTCAAGATCCTCCAAGAGAGTTAGATGGTAAGTAATTTCATTAGGGTGCTAATGACCATAAAACCTAGTTGTTATTGATTTGTCCTCCATGGAGAGATCTACTTTTCTGCCTCATCTCAGTTATTATCATTCATAATGCAGAGATCATTTCAACACTAAGTTACTAATGCATGTCCCTATAATAATTCATTTTAGCTCCATCTTTGTATTGACATATAACTAAATTCAGACGCTATCACCAAGTAGTTATCAAAGGAGATGGTGGAGGTAGTGACTTACTCTTCAGTAAGATGCAGAGTTAACCTTCAACTTGTACTGTGTTTTGTAGTGGTACATCTTGGGCTCTACTGAGCCCTTTCATTTTCTCTCTATGCCTCTTGAGATCTTAAGTTTTCTATACTATACCCTCATGAGAAAAACATCCAACTTCTCTATAACTTCACTCCCAAACTCCAAATGCCTGCTGGCGATTTTCACCCTAAAAATCACATCACCAAAGGGTCAAAGAGATGCAGTGGTATCTAGGATCCAGAATGAGTTATGGCTGTACAAGAGTATACCATAGCCTTCTTCAGAGGAATAAGCACCAAAAACTGGCCTAGCAGAGAGAACTAGAGGAAAGCATACTCTAACCTCTCTCTCTTCCAACCCTCTAATCACACAAATGGAAACTCAGCCCACTTTCAAAGTGAGCTCTTGCTTTTGCATCCCCCTATCTTGTTTTGGCAACCACTATCCTCAAAGTCAAACAGGCTGAATACCTTGATATTATTTTCAATTCTTCCCTCCCCATTTCTACATCTAGTCAAGGGTTATATGTAAGTTACCTCTCTACTTGTAAGTCTCCATTGTTTCCTAAATATGGCTCTTCTCTGTTCTTACTATCACAATTCCAGTTCCATCACCTCTTATTTCACCTATTGTGAGTGCTTCTTAATGAGTTTCCCTATATCCATCATGTTCCCTCTCCACAGTCTGTCTAACACATAGCTGATTGATACATTTTTCTGAATTATAGAAATGATCCCGTAGTTCCCATTGTAAGACATTTAGTGATCCCCACTTGCTGTAGGATTGTGCTGGATATTTTCTATACCCTTCCAGATCCATCCTGCCCTTCTCCACTTTTCTTTGTACTCTGAGTATCAGACTTGAACGGACTGCCTCAGTGGATCCTTTACCACCTGGCTTCTTGTTGGCTTTTGCTTCTTGCAGCAGCTAACTCAGAGGTGTTCGGTCATCCTCTGTGAGTCTGCCTTAACCTTGCCCATGCCTTGTAAATGGTCGCTATTTAAAACTTTCCTTAGTCACTCCTTTTTGAGTGTACCATCTGTTTTCTGCTAGATCTTGGACAAGGATAATAAATGAAAAAAAAAAAAAAACTCTTTAGTGAAGCAGTAAGAGCCTCCATATCTAGGTACCATCCAACCTTTCTGACTTGATTTCCATTCCTAGCTTGGCAGATCTTAAATCCCAATAAAAATGAAACAGTTGCTGTTCCATATACCTATTCAGGCTCTGTTGCTTTGGTACCTTTACATCTATGGTTTGCTGGTAAATGTTTAACACCAGCTCTCCAAAAACATAAAACCCTGATTCATAGTGTTCGCCAATTTCTGTGGTGTAAATACACCACTAGTACCAGTTTTAAGCTATGGACATGATGTTTCTGAACATCATCACATTTGGAAGGAAATGGTGACAATTAACCAAGGATGCCACTGCTTCGCATACACGTTCCCCTTCACCAAGAATGCACGGTTTCCTGCCCCATGACCCCCAGAGCCTTACACAGAATTCTTGCTCAGTAAACCATTATTCAGATTGATTTCTATCATTCCTGTGGGCATTTGGAATGTTACTGAATTGCCAGCTCACGGTGATGGTATTACTTCTTAACCCAGAATTTGCTCTTCACTGCCAACATGGGTGCTAGATTTTTGAGACTTAAAAGCCCTAAAGCAAGAATAAGCTACACATTTTATGCCAAGTTGCAGAAGCTTACTACTTAAAGTTGCCTTATTCTCCAGGAAAATGAATCTCATTTGCTGGTCTTGTTTTCAAATGTGGTCTTCCTTATTCTTTTTTTTTTTTTAATTTTTATTTATTTATGAAAGTCACACACACAGAGAGAGAGAGAGAGGCAGAGACATAGGCAGAGGGAGAAGCAGGCTCCATGCCGGGAGCCCGAGTGGGACTCGATCCCGGGTCTCCAGGATTGCGCCCTGGGCCAAAGGCAGGCGCTAAACCGCTGCGCCACCCAGGGATCCCCGGTCTTCCTTATTCTTATTTAAATATCATTTGAAGTAATAAACCATCATTAAAATATATTTCTTCTCCATTTTAACAATTTGAATATTCCACAATTTAAATTGTGTCTCCTTAAACCTAAAGCTCCACAGAAAACTTTTAAGGTGCATGTTAGTTCTAGATAGATAGGATTGCACTACAATTTATCTAAATTATATTTCATTAAGAAATAGCCTTTTTATTTAGAGATCATTTTAATTTTGTTTCACTGACAAAAATGATTCCTATATTTAAAGTTCAAAAAATAACTGCAATTTCTATTAGAGTTGGAGGTAAATAATAAAGATGATCTTTTAATAGCATTGCATAATTGTATGTTTTAATGGCTATAAATGACAATATAGATATTCAACTAAAATTATTCTTTTTACTTTCAATTTAACAAAACACAGGAGTTAAAGAAAGACTATAGAAAACACTATGATTTATAATGCCTCCTGGCATTTTAATGTTCTCAGCTGTTCTTTTGCACCATATGATTATACAAAGCCTAAACTGTGTAATTAAGGACCATCCCACTAAAGTGCTCTGGTGGATTTATGGTGTCCGGGTCATCAACAATCTGAGCACTTTGAGTATTGGACCATTAGTTTCAAATGCATACTAACATAGGGGAACACACTGGCATCAAGAAGAACCTATAATAAGAAACAATTTCAAATTCAAGGAAGTAGCTTTCACCTGATTTTCATTTACCAAAACAATTTTAAAACGTGATTACCAGAAATTCTAATTAACTAGAATTTTTTTCCTCTGGAGTGTGCTTTTAGGAGAAAAGGGAAAACTGGAAGAAAATAAGTAATAACCAAGACCTTCCATTTGGGAAAAAAGATTTCCAATATGAGTTCATTATCAGGGCTGGAAGAAAAATGTCTTTAAAAAAAATACCTAAAGCATAACTACCCTTACCAAAAAGCAAGAACAAGGGTATTAAAAATTGAAACTAAAAGTTTTTTAGGAAACCTTCAGCTACCCAGAAAATTAAATTCACAGATTCCCTTAATCTTCTGGCTAACCCAAGTTTTACTCTGTAAGTTAGTTTTCTTGTATGTACATAAGAGAATGCTATATGCAATCACAATCTTTCAGGAGATCCAATAAGATGATTGGAACAGGTGGTATCACAGAAAAGGCTCTGACTTAAAAACACAACAAACTTGAAATTAATCTCAGCTCTTTGACCAATTAGCTGTGGGAATTCTGATAGGTCACTTAATCTCTGAGCTCTGAAGTCATTTGTAAAACAAGAATAATCACACCTGCCTCCATTGGGTGCTGTAAGATCATAAAGCACTTTCCATGGCGCTGCCCCTTTTGTTCTAAATCCTCTCTGCCCCTGTCTTTTGGCCACTGTGACATTTCCTTAGAGAGCCACTGCAGCCCCAAGCCTTCAGAGAGAAGATTTGAACAGGCAGGCACACTTTTTACTATATTCATTCTCCCGCTGATGAAGAAAATCAAGTTCTTTAACTCTTTTATTAGAACAGTCATAAAAAAATAATTGCAAAAAAGAACTTGAAGCCAAGTTTATTTTAAGAGTTCAGGGGCAGATGGCTTTATTTTGCTTCTTTAAAAGAGATGGCATTCTGTAGAAATACAGTGTGCTTGAGGTCTATCAAGCTGAAGGGCAAATGCTGTCATTTACCCGAACAGGGCTGTCTTTAACTTTGAGTAGCAGGAACTTTAATACTAAATATATGTACACTTCCATGTATCAGTCTCCACTTGTTAAAGGAACATTTTAATGTGGAAGGGATATGTTTTTGAGATTTTCTGTCTAAAGTTTAAACAGCAGTTAGTCTCCTAATTGGCAAATTCTAAGCAGATAATATTTCTTTAGAGAAATATCATTAGATCAGAGCTAGAAGTATAGGCTCCCACCTTAAGGACATTGGATGTCTTATGTTTTTAAGTAAAAATTTTGTTAAAATGTCACATTGTTAAGATATTAGTGGATTAAAGAATATAACAAAAGATGGTATAGAACTCTGAGCAAAGAAAAATGCAGTAAATACTCTGAAAAGGGGATCCCTGGGTGGCGCAGCGGTTTGGCGCCTGCCTTTGGCCCAGGGCGCGATCCTGGAGACCCGGGATCGAATCCCACATCAGGCTCCCGGTGCATGGAGCCTGCTTCTCCCTCTGCCTGTGTCTCTGCCTCTCTCTCTCTCTCTCTCTCTCTGTGACTATCATAAATAAATAAAAAATTAAAAAAATATATTAAAAAAAAACTGTTAAAAAAATACTCTGAAAAGGATGTGACAATGCTTGCCATTTTCCTGATGAGAAGTATTTTCACTATTACGAACTAAACTTTAATTTGGTCTAAGAGCAAAAGCAAATCTGATACAGTCTAATGGGATCACTTTCCTTGATTAGCATCCAAAAATCTACAGTATTGGTATTAGCAGCCCACATATTGGCACTTTCAGTACCAACTATGATAAGTGTGGTCTGTCTGTAGTTTTGAATGTATAATCAGGAGCCATTGTAGCAACTGGCTCCTTATGCAACATTTATTAACATGGCATGGTGAAATCTCTGTCTGCGTTGAAAATACTAAGCGATATACTGTGAAGTACTTAAAAAGAAGTAATGAAACTGAGCCTTCTAGGCATATAAGGCTGCCAAACTGAAGATTTTACATTTATTTAACATTTAATCATGTCGGTAATTACAAAGCAATTATTTCATATAGACATATTATGGGAGGAGAATTAAAATAATTTGTAAAAAGAATAAAAGTAATTGATTTTATGGTAGTTTTTATATCACTACACTTGCTGGTACTAAAAAGGAGCAATAAAATAGCCCAGTTGTTGGTTCATGTTTTGTTCTGTTTAGCCTTCTGTCAGTTTCTCAATTCAATAATGTTAAATTGCTACTTTATGATTCCAGCAATGCAAATAGCTAATTTCTTAAAAAGAAAGAAAAAAAAAAAACTTTCTTGGTCCTACTTTGCCTATCACAGAATCTCAGGTTTTTCAAAAGATAGTCAAAAGATCATAGGTTTAGGAATTCTTTAAAGTGTATCTGGTGTATGACTTTTAAAATACTGAAGGAAAAATTATTTTGGCATACAGCTGAGATCATAAAAAGCATTAGTCTTGTTTGCTAGATCCTAGAAGCAGCAGCAGCAAAGATCATTAAGTTTACCGCTGCTTTTAAAATTAAGAAATGGGTGTCTCACCATCCATAAGATTACAGACAACCCGTAGAAAATATTTCCTTTCATAATCAATTCTTTTTTTTTTAAATTTATTTATTCATGAGAAACACAGAGAGAGAGAGAGAGAGAGAGAGAGAGAGAGGCAGAGACACAGGCAAAGAGAGAAGCAGGCTCCATGCAGGGAGCCTGATGTGGGACTCCAGGTCTCCAGGATCACGTGCTGGGCCAAAGGCAGGCACTAAACCGCTGAGCCACCCAAGGATCCCCTCATAATCAATTCTTATATGTAGTAGGTATGCAGTGGGGAGAAGGAGGGTGAGGAGAGTCAGCATCTTAAGTATTTAATAAAATAACCATTCATATAAAAATAATTAGGAGTAGCTGATGCACATAGAGCACTCTATTAGTTTCCTAGGACTGCTGTAACAAAGTACCAAAACTTGGTTGGCTTAATAGAAATTTATGGTTTCACTAGTCAAAAATTTTAAATTCCATTTCTCATTCACAACAGCCGCATTTCAATATTTACTACCTAATACCCTACAGGGAGTGTCAAACAGAACATTCCTGGCATTGCAGAGAGTTGTACTGACTAGTGCTTATGGAGCCAGCACAGGTTGGCAACTTTCTGCTCTTCCCAAGGATTCACATAATCTACTCATTCCTCCTTTTTGACATGTTATCTTCTTTTACAGAGTCATTTGGGCATTTGTCTTTTCTCCCCACAGGATTGTAAACTCTTTAAGGGCATGGTCTGGTCTTTCTGGCCCTGTGACCTAGTAAACACCCTGTCAGTGTTTAATTACTCTAATAAATTAGGCACCAGTTTATTGGACCTCTTTTGCATTTAGTCTGAATCTAGATTTTATTGGAGTCTGTAGAAAAGAATGAATCAGAGAGCAGGTATTTCCTAAATCACCAGGATTCGGACGTATGGGCGGCAGATATGTGCTAAATGGCAAGGGTTCTTGTTTGTTTTTGTATCAGCCCAAGTATAAGAAGAGCCCCAGCAGGACTGTATTTACAAGCTTAAAATTATTGTTACATTTGGGTACCTGGAAAGCACATTTTAACTGATTCACTTAATTTATTTATCTACTGAGTGCCCACAAGGTAGATGGCAGGTTAGTGCCTGGCCCTGGATGACTCACTGAACAAAACAGAAACAGGGTCCCTGTCCTGTGATACTTAATTCTAGTTCTGGCAGATTAAAATATTAGCAAGGACTCCCCCTGTCCAGAAAGGCTGGGATGAGAGGAGTATAATTTGGGCTCTAGCCTCAGATGCCTGCATTCACGTAGAACCTCCACCACTCTCCTGGCTCCATGACCTTGACCAGATTGTTTTATTATATCTGAGTCTCCATTTTAGCATCAGTAAAAATGGGGGGGAAGATGGCTCCCACCTCATGCAGTTGTGAGCATTAAATAAAATAGTTTGTGTGAAGTCCTTATTCTGTGCATGTTGCATAGTAAAAGCTAAGTGCTTATTAGTAAGTACTAACTGCTATTATTCTTATGACTACTTCTGAGCCAGAATGACCCTGCAATGAACATTAGATGTAAATAATGGGAAGTGATTATATGCTAGAAAATACCTCATTATTTGGAAAGTTATGTTTCCTGTTTTTCATGGCCTAACAATTTAA
The DNA here is from genome assembly GCF_048164855.1 of Canis lupus baileyi. NCBI lineage: Eukaryota > Metazoa > Chordata > Mammalia > Carnivora > Canidae > Canis > Canis lupus. The sequence goes on along the minus strand of NC_132856.1, from coordinate 15,204,859 downwards.
TTCCCTTTGCTTACTGTATTTTGCACCTAGAATAACTAAGATGGAAGTGTGTCCTATATGCCCACCCTTGGGGTGCCTGGGTGGCTGAGTCAGTTAAGCAGCTGCCTTCGGCTCAGGCATCAAGCTCCTTGCTGAGCAGGGAGCCTCCTTCTCCCCGCTGCTGCTTCTCCTGCTTGTGCTTTCTCTCTGTCAAAAAAATAAATAAAATCTTAAAAAATATAATAAATGCCCATACCTTGTTTTACTTTTTTTCCCCTTTGGTATAGGGTTTTATTAATTTGGGATACTTCTTTCTAAAACAATTAAGAACAGAAATGCTTTGAATGTCATTCAACTCTTATGAGGGAGGTATGCTTTTTAACATAGTTGCAAAGGAGAATCCTTTAAAGAGGCTTACCATTAAACTGCAAAATTGAAATCCTAAGTAACTAGCATGCAAAGATTTAATTAGCATGGTCTCATTAAAATAAATGTGTGACTTTTTTCTTCCAAAAATGACATTGCCTTTGAAAATACATCCTGGAAATGAGTTGTAAAAGAGGGGAGAATTGAACTTCAAATTAAATTGAAGGCAGTCATGTGATGCTTGGGGGGGGGGGTTGCAGTTTCAGATTTTTCTGAGCCCTGTCCATTGTTTGTCTGATGGAGACCACCTGCTTATGTACTGAATATCGTATTACATAAGAAAATAAAATAAAAATCTTGGAACTACCAGATTCCCCTATAAAATTCATTGCAAACCAAACTGCAGAAATATTTCTGTGCCTTTGCTTTAAAACCTTTCTCATATTCTAGAAATCTATTCTATCATTTCCTGAGGGACCTCAGAAACACAAGATTTCTCAGTGGTAACCAACCTATTTGGCAAAGAGATGAGTCATCCCTAGGTTTTTACTATGATTTGTTGAGCTCCCATCAAAGACTGCATTGTTTTCAAGAGCTATAAATGCTCCCAACCACCCACTTCTGATACTTCATCGACAGTCCCGTTTATACACTTCAAAACTTAGGATTCTTTGGGATGACCATGTGACATTTGAGACTGTGTTTAGGGCACAGGCTTTGGAGCCAGGCTATCTCTGAATCCTGCTCTATCACTGTCTAGCTGCAGTTACTTACTTCTCTATGCATGGTTTCCTCAATGTGAAAAGGGACAGTCATACTGCTTACCTCCCATGGATGTTACGAGGAAAAAACAAAGCACCAAATAAGGGCTAGGTTTATTTTATTATTATTATTTTTAATTTATTTATTCATGAGAGACACAGAGAGAGAGGCAGAGACACAGGCAGAGAGAGAAGCAGGCTCCATGCAGGGAGCCTGCTGTGGGACTCAATCCCAGGACTCCAGGATCATGCCCTGGGCCGAAGGCAGATGCTCAACCGCTGAGCCACCCAGGCATCCCAAGGGCTAGGTTTAAAAGAAAGGAAGGAAGGAGGGAGGAAGACTAAAAGAAAGGAAGGAAGGGAAGGATATCTGTTCTAGATAATTTTCAAGAAAACCATTAATTTCCTTTTTGGAAGAGCAAATATTAACTTAGGTTTTTAGCACCTGACTCTAATTTTCTAACTGAGAACTCCAAAGGAAATTTATGATTGTCAAGATTCTACTCTGTACCCACCACTGCTCAAGCCTCGTTCCCTCATTTAATCTTCACCCATATGAGGCAGATCTAGAACTATCTCCTAACGGATGAGGAAACCAAGACCCATGAGGGTAGACAATTTATCCAAGGCACCATAGATACTGCCAGGATATGGATTTAGCTCTGTCTGCCTCTTGAGACCATGGCTTTTCTTTAAAAAAAATGAAAACAAAAAAAACAAAACAAAACAAAAAACTAAACACCGTGGTTTTTTAAAAGCCAGGACCAAGTGTTTTGCTCTTAGCCATGAAGAGTGCTGCTTATATGGGTGCCTTTAAAAGTAGAAACCCAGGAAAAAGTCATCAAATGCCTAAAATCCTGGAGCTGGAGAAGCCCTAAGACATCTAGATTTAGCCTAACCTCAACACTTAAACTTAGGGCACATAGCCTGCATGATCTGAGTTGGAGCCAAAGCTAGAGAGGTAAGGACCCCCTAACTGTTGTCCAGTGCTTTAGCCTCCGTACCATGTTACCTCTCAACCTTCCTGAAATTACCAGATAGGGATTCTGAACTAGATAGCTTTAGGGTGTGGGCTCTATGTCCTTGACTTGCTATCTTTTTTTTTTTTAAGGATTTTATTTATTTATTCACGAGAGACACACACAGAGAGAGAGAGAGAGAGAGAGGCAGAGACACAGGCAGAGGGAGAAGCAGGCCCCATGCAGGGAGCCTGATGCGGTACTCGATCCCGGGTCTCCAGGATCATGCCCTGGGCTGAAGGTGGCGCTAAACCGCTGAGCCACCCGGGCTGCCCTTGACTTGCTATCTTATTTGAGATCTTGAACAAGTGACAATTTCTCAGAGAAAATACTTTACTATATATTCATTATAGCAGTGAATATATAGTAAATATTTTATTAAATTAAGTCTGTTATTGGGATGCCTGGTGGCTCAATGGTTGAGCGTCTGCCTTGGCTCACGGTGTGATCCCAGGGTCCTGTGATTGAGTCCCACATTGGGCTCCCTGCAGGGAGCCTACTTATCCCTCTGCCTGTGTGTCTCTGCCTCTGTGTATCTCTCATGAGTAAATAAATAAAATCTTTTTAAAAAATAAGCTTGTTATTAAAGTTAGATATATTCCTAGTATTATGTTATTCTTAAGGCCTCTTCTATCTTGAATGCCCATTTCCAACTCCTACTAATTGTTCATATCCACTTTATATTTCCTACATTTGAATTTCTGTGCCCTTACGAGTTTGCAACACCTCATCCATTATCAAATTAAGAGAAGTTTAATATATGCATTCTAAAAATTAAACTTGTGATTTGGCCATGCTTATGTAGAATAGATCAACTATGATCAATTCACTGCTGTGTTAAAAAAAAATTCAATGAACATGGTTAAGCTAACCTGACTTAATTTTTTGTTATAAGTCGGCCATCAGCATGATTGATTGAGCTGTCCACCCTATCCCTGATCTACCTAATCAAAGGTCAAGATGGTGGTTATTAAACATGCCATTTCACTCCCTAAATTGAAGGATGTTTTCTTATGCTTCTAATAAAGGATAATTGATTAATAGAGCACTAGAAGGTAAAATCCTTCAAAGAATTTTAGTTCCTGCGCAAGTGATCAAGAATATAAATTTCAGCTAACCCTATTCTAAGTGAAATAGTGTGGGGTTCTATAGTGTAAAGAAACAGGTGTTTGGAGAATAGGAATGGAGTCAAGTTTGTCTTCCAAACATGTAACGTCACTTCTCTGGAAAATGAGGTGTTTTAGATGTGTTAGATGCCTTTTCCAATTTTTACAATTTGTGTTTCTCATACTTCACAGGGAGGTTAGCTTGTTTGCCTTTGATTAGTTGAAGCCAAAAAATCTGAAGTACATAGTATTCCCAAGGGCTCTTCCGCAAGCACCTTTCCCCACCAGGCCAAGGCATCAACTTGGATTTGGATTTATGCCAGCAGGCTATGTCTGGATTTTTTGCTTTTCATTTTTCTTTCTTTTTTTTTAAGTTTCTTTTGTAATTCTTTAGTCCATTTAGTCTAGCCTTGTCATTTACCGTGCCTGGCCAAACCTGCAAGGACTAACGTGCTGTCCATGCCCAGATCCTCTTAGGAGCTGAATGAATTGTGACCCCAGCTTCTATGCTAAGCTTGGAGACCAGCTGCGCCTTTGGGTTTTTCCCAGAGATGTTGGCCGATGCTGCACCTGCAGTGTGATGGATTTACCCTCGCCCAAATGAGGAAGGAAAATGAGGGGGAATCAAAAGATCACTTGTGTTCACCCTCTTCTTTGCACAGTAGTGCATTTATACCACCCAAATATACCAGAGATTTTTTGAGACTTTATTAATTAATAATAATAAATATAAGAAGAAGAAAGTAAAATAAAACTAGAGAACAGACAAATTTTTCTCTGGGAATCTGGAAAACCATAAACATTTAAAGTGGTCAGATTAGTAAATTCTGAATTAGGGATCAAGGCATTTGGGTTTTATTTTGTTTCTCTGCCAATTAACTGGGTCATCTTGGATCACCTAGGGGACCTGTAAGGTTCTGCCTGCCTTTGAAAGTAGGTCTTCCAAAACAAAGAAGTGTAAAATGAAATTTTTGTAAATGCAACACATCTTTTTAAACCACTAAAGTTTTCTTCTGAGCAAAGATTCAGACTGTAATATACTGAGTCTCTAATTATAGGCTTTCACATATGGAGTATTTACCAATAATAGTTTAAAATTGATATTCAATCATCTGCTTATCAAATACATTAGCTCAGCATTATAGCTGATAAGATGATTATTATATTTATATATAATTCAGAGGTTGCAAACTGGCCACAGGCCTTTAAAAGCAGATGGTTTTTGTTTGACCTACACAGTTAACATTTTTGGATGCCTTTAAAGTCCATGCACACTCCAGCTCCTTACATGACTTTGTTAGATTCAGCTGACTTCACCTACCCTAGCCCCCGAAAACATTAGAGTCTGAGATCTTGGCATAATCAAGCTAGTTGCCCCAATAACAATTTAATAACAAAAAACGAAGGAAAGAAGAGGAGGATTGCCTTAGAAAATGGCTAGAAGTAGTTTTTCACGACACCAGGAGAATGGGTTGAAAGATGACTTCCTGAGGTTCCTCTTAGCCTGGGAAGCTGTGACTACCTTTCCTCTCAACCTACTTACTATAAGATAAATAAAATAGGACACAAAGTTACTAGACTTGCTCAAGGTCAGTTAGGAAGTTTGTGGTGAAACCAAAATTAAGAATCCCTTCCCTGGTGTCCTCATTCTGTTGCTCGGCCCACTCAGACATGCTGCTGCACTGCTTGCTGATGAATAATGTGGGCTCTCAGGAACAGTTCCTTATGCAAAAGAGCCTCAGCAAGCTCCATTATGTCCTTGCAAGGGGAGAGACTTTATTGTTTCCTTAATGCATTATGGAGACTATTATAGCTCTTCCTCCCATATGAACCCTCCATCTGTGATCACTAACACATACTACAGGGTGTTTTGCTTTGGATAATGTGTGAACAAGGAACATAATTTGGGGAAGTGGTTGAAAAAAGAAATCTAAGATTCAAGAAGGGCTAGGACCAGACAAAAGTCCAAGAAACTAATGTCTTTAAAAGCAATCCATTCAGGGGCGCCTGGCTGGCTCAGTCAGTAGAGCATGTGACTTTTGATCTCAGGTTCATGAGTTGGAGCTTCATGTTGGGTATAGAGGTTACTTTAAAAAATAACAATAATAAAATAAAAATAGCCTATACAGATGCATTGTTCACAATGTATTGCTAGACCTTATTTCCTTCCCAAGGAAAATAAGAAATACCCTCCAGAAGGATTTGCTGTGATCTCTCGATGGCTCTACCTGCACTAGCCATCTACATTGTTCGAAGCCTCTGGCCACTCTTTAGAACTTGTAGTTGCTAATGTCACAAAAGGTACCCTCTGCTGATTTCAACTTCCTACTCCTTCCTTTCATACTCAATACCCATTAAAAAGACTCAGAGCCAATGAGACATCAAACGTGTAAATATAATACCTAACATCTATTGGGCACTATGTGCCAGGCCCTCTGCCAAAATCTTTACATTTAATATCTTATTCTGTTTCTCTCCCCACCCTTGCAAGGTAGGTTTTATGATCTCCATTTTCTAAAAAAGTTACCTGAGACTCACAAAGAAAGCTTCAGTAGGGACACTTGGGTGGCTCAGCGGTTGAGTGTCTGCCTTCGGCTCAGGGCCTGATCCCAGGATCCAGGATCAAATCCCACATCGGTCTCCCTGCAGGGAGCCTGCTTTTCCTTCTGCCTGTGTCTTTGCCTCTCTGTCTCTCCGTGTTTCTCATGAATAAATAAATAAATCTTTTTTTAAAAAAAAAAGCTTCAGTAATTTGTCAAAGGTCACAGAACTGAATTTGAAACCAGGTTTGTCTCTCCAGAAGCCACACTCTTAACTGTACTCTAAAGTCCTGTTTCTAAAAGTTGTAGCTAGGTGCGGTTCAGTTGAGTGACCAAATCTTGCTTTTGGCTCAGGTCATGATCTCGCCAACTCTTGGTTTTGGCTAGGGTCATGGTCTCAGGGTCCTGAGATCAAGCCCTGCATTGAGGCCTGTATTGGGCTCCATGTTCAGCAGGGAGTCTGCTTGAAATATCTCTCTCCCTCAGCCGCCCCCCCTGCCCTCCCAAGCCTGCCCTTGCTCTCAAATAAATAAATAAATCTTTAAAAAAATTACACACAGCCTTTTGAGCCTAATAATCAGCCACTTGTATATGCAGCAGAAGTTAAGGTGGCCTTCGGCATAGAAAGTTACTTCTGGGAGGTCAATCTAGTAAATGGAGTCTGGGTCCATCTTGCTCCCCTCTAACCACATTAGAGTGGATTCAGGGAGAATTTGTATTGAGACATTGCATTTTTTAACCAGAAGGAAAGCTTCATTGAACAAAAATCCCATTGTTCCATTATTAAGCCATTCCCAAAAGAGGATAAACAAATTTGAATGCTGCATTACTTCTGGATCTATTTGGGCACCTAGAAAGCTAAAACATTTATTTTCATAAATATTATGTGCACAGTGTGAATTTGGCCACCAAAGGCAATGTGCATAAAGGTGCATGTCTTAAGAAGGCATTTTTCTTCATCTTTGGGGGGAATAAAAAATTTAGTTCTTCATTGCTGTGACTACTATGTCTATGAAAGGATGCTAATTTCCAGGGTGAAAGTTTATTTTCCATAATTTGCTTGCCTACATAGGGTTTTAATTTAGCACAGTACCATATTTGGTATCTGAATTTCTAACACTTAATTCCAATAATACTGGTTGAAAATATAATAGAAATGGTAAAAAATAACAGTGACTTTTTCTAAAACCTGTCATGCCCAAAGGTCTTAAAGAGATTTGCTTATTCATTACCTCCCAATACTCCTGTAGGGTGAAAATGAAATTTAATAGCAAACTTGATGAGAGTTCCAGAGATTCAAATAAGTATCTCAGGGCTCACTCCATGCTGGACTCTTTCCCAGGCTCTTTATAGTTATCATAATTTTCATATATGAAGTATGTATAATTAGCCTTAATTTAGGCACAGAAACTGAGATAGAGAATTTCCATAGTTTATACAAGGTAAGACATCTAATAACTGAAGAAGTTGATCCCCCAAGATGCAAACTGAGGGCTAATCTGGGTTTTAATATAACTAGAATTAACTTAATCATCATGTTATTTTGATTGCTTATTTCTTTTGCCCAACTTCATAAGAACTTAATGCATAAGGATCCAACCCCAAGTCATACTAAGTACTGTGATTTTGTTAAAATAACATCCCATCTCATATGATTGTATAGGGACAATAAAGATAAGTGCCAAATTCACTGATGGTGATGACCATGCAGTCCATTTCTTTTGTAATTTTATATTCAGAGCAGAGTGTCCCAAACATATCTTATTGAAAAAAGAAGCATCAAATGTAATTATATAATTGTCTGTGGGCCTCTTTGAAAGGCATCCCTTGCCAATTCTGGACCTTTAAAGCCATGGATTTTTATTTAAGGGATTGTTTCTTTAAACTGCCAGACTTGTTTATGGAACATCATTCTGGTAATTAGCAGGACATTTTCTTCTCACATTTGACCGACTTAGTCCAGTAAGCCCTAGAACAAGGCAATTCCACTTAAAAAAAAAAAAAAAAGCTATTTTTTATTTGTCGCAGAACTTAATTAATTGGTATGTGTGTGATAAAAGTTGGCCTGAATTCTAATGGATTCATGTTTTTTAATGATAAAAAATTACATTAAACTTACCATCTCTCATTTTTAAGTAAACAATTGTAGTAGTGTTATACAACAGAGTTCTCAAGGTTCTTCATCTTGTAAAACTTAAATACTCATTAAGCATAAATTCCTCCTCTCCCTTTTCCATAATCCTTGACAACCACCATTCTACTTTCTGTTTCTATAATTCTGACTACTTTAGTAGTCATATAAGTGGAATCATGTAGTATTTGTCCTTTTGCGATGGTCTTATTTCATTTAGGGTAATGTCCTGAAAGTTCATCTACATTGTAGTTATGACGAGTTCTTTTTTTTTTTAAGTTGGGTGATATTCCATTTTGTGTTTATGCCACATTCTCTTTTTCCATTCATCCATCTATACACATATATAGGTTGCTTCTATCTCTTGGCTATCGTGAATAGTGCTGCATTGAACATTGATGTGCAAATGTTAACTTCAAGATCTTGCTTTGAATTTTTTTGGATATATACCCAGATGTGGGGTTGCTGGATCATAAAATAATTCTATTTTAATTTCAGAACCCCCATACTGTATCCCATAGTGGAGGCATCATTTTACATTCCCACCACTTGTTACTTCTGTTATTTTGATGGTAGCCATCCTCATGGGTATAAGGTCATATCTCATTATGGTTTTGATTTGTATTTCTCTTATGATTAGCGATGTTAAGCATCTTTTCATATGCTTATTGTCCACTCATATATCTTTGGAGAATTGTCTATTTCAATCGTTTGCCTAGTTTTTAATCAGATTGTTTGTTTTGTTGTTGTAGTTATAGAGTTATAGAAGCTCCTTATATGTTTTGGACATTAGTCCCTTATCAGATATATGATTTGCAAATATTTTCTCCCATTTTGTAGATTATCTTTTCACTCTGTTGATTGTTTTCTTGGATGTACAGAAGTTTTTCAGTTTGATTTAATCACATTTGCTATTTTTGCTTTTATTGCCTATGCTTTGGGTGGTATAGTCCAAGAAATCATTGTCAAATCCAATGTTCTGAAGTTTTTACCCTATGTTTTCTCCTATGAGTTTTCCAATTTTAGGTCTTACGTTTAGGCCTTTAATTCATTTTGAGTTAATTTTTGTGTATGGTATAGGGTAAGGGTCCAACTTTATTCTTTTGCATGTGGATATCCAACACCATATGTTGAAGAGACTATCCTTACCTCATTGTGTAGTCTTGACACTTTTGTCAAAGATCATTTGACCATATATGGGAGAGTTTATTTCTGTGCTCTTTCTTCCATTGGTCTTTATACCAGTAACCCACCGTATTGATTACTGTTGCTTTATTGTATCTTGAACTCATGAAGTAAAGGCCTTCAACTTGGTTCTTCTCTTTTGGGACTGTTTTAGCAATTCAGAGTCCCTTGAGATTCCATATGAATTTCCAGATTTTTTTTTAAATTTCTGCAAAAACTGAGATTGAGCTTTTGTTACCAATTGCAATGACTCTGTAGATCATTTTAGAAGTGTGGACATTTTAATAACATTAAAATGTCTTCTAATTCATGAACATGGGATATATTTCTATTTTTTATATTTTATTTCTTTTAGCAGTGTCTTATAGCTTTCAGTGCACAAGTTTTTCACCTCCTTGGTTAAATTTATTTTCAAGTGTTTTATTCTTTTGATGCTATTGTAATTTGGATTATTAATTTTCTTTTTGGATTGATCATGGTTAGTGTATAAAAACACAATTGATTTTGTGTCCTGAAATTGTTTATTAGTTTTAACAGTAGAGTTTTTTTGTGACCTCTTTAGGGTTTTCTACATGTGAGATTGTACCATCTGCAAAAGGAATTTTATTTCTTAATTTCCAGTTTGGATGCTTTATTTCTTCTTGTTGTCTAATTGTTCTGGCTAGAACTTCCAATACTAAGTTGAATAGAAGTGGCTAGACTGGGCATCCTTACATTGTTCCTAATCATCAAGGAAAAGCTTACATTCTTTCTACTAAAATATGACAAATAATAGAACTTTTAGGACTGGCTACTTGTTTACTGGCTATTAGTTTACTTTCTGGTCAATCACAAGGATAACTATGTTTTGCAAAGTACATAGTAATAGCTAATATGAATCAAATGCTTGCTATGTGTTGGACACTAGACTTCAAGTACATTATATGCTATATTTTATTGAATCTTTACAGTAATTTTATGAGGCTAAAGAAAACACTAGTCACTGAAGGTCCTTCAGTACTCAAAGCTGACGTTCATTATAGAAAGACAAATGTAAGGAAACATATAACTCTATTTTTAATAGCTTAGCAAGTGACTGGCCTAGTTTTGAGAAAGCAAGATAGACAATGGACCCACAGAGGCTTTTTATACCTGATTGGAATCCAGAAAACTAGAACCATTAACTGCTAATATTATCTTTATAAGCAGATGTGCAATACATATTTGACCTCAGAAGACCTTATTAAAAGCAATAGATGATGACTAAATAAAATCAAATGCCCTCAGTTTTCCTTCATTTATTTGTCCTCTAACAACCACTATTCAACTAAAACTGATAAGGAAGAGAGATATAATAAGATGACAAGAGGGACACCTGAGTGGCTCAGTCAGTTAAGTGTCTGATTCCTGCTTTCAGCTTAGGCCATGATCTCATGATTATGAGCTCAAGCACTGTTGTCAGGCTCACACACTAGGCATGGAGACTGTTTAAGTTTCTCTCCTCTCCCTCTGCCTCTCTCGCCCTTTAAAAGTATGGCAACAAATGTAATTAACTTTTGTGAGCTTTATATAGATTCCTTTAATTCCCTTGATAATCTTAATGACCAGTCCTATTTTTTTAAAAAGATTTTATTTATTTATTCATGAGAGACACAGAGAGAGAGGCAGAGACACAGGCAGAGAGAGAAGCAGGCTCCATGCAGGGAGCCTGATGTGGGACTCAATCCCAGGACTCCAGGATCATGCCCTGGGCCAAAGGCAGGCACTAAACCGCTGAGCCACCCAAGGATCCCCCCCAACCCAGTTCTATTTTATATAGTTGAAGAAGCTGAGGCTTCAAGATACTAAAGAACATATCCATGCTTTATAGCTACTAAGTGTCCAGTGACATTCCCACGAGATTGTTGAAATTAAACATGTGTAAGTATGTTTGTTTTTTACGAAGATTGGTGATAATAGTGAAGTAAAATCCTTTGACTATTTTATTCAGTCAAGATCAGCTGTGACTGTTAGAATATAAGGAAAACCGATACTTTCTTTTCTTTTTTTTTTTTAATTTTTATTTATTTATGATAGTCACACAGAGAGAGAGAGAGGCAGAGACACAGGCAGAGGGAGAAGCAGGCTGCATGCACCGGGAGCCCGATGTGGGATTCGATCCCGGGTCTCCAGGATCGCGCCCTGGGCCAAAGGCAGGCGCTAAACCACTGCGCCACCCAGGGATCCCCGATACTTTCTTTTCCTAGTTGTGTTCAATTAATTTCTTGCATAAAAATAATAGCTAGAAAAGCACTAGCTGAATATATCTACAGAATATACCATTTTGGAAATGAAAAACTGCTGAAAACAAATTTAAAAAATTAGTTAAAATATAAAAAGTTAGGGGCACCTGGGTGGCTCAGTCAGTTAAGCGGCTGCCTTTGGCTCAGGTCATGATCCCAGGGTTCTGGGCTGGAGCCGCCTATCAGACTCCCTGCTTCATGGGCAGCCTGCATCTCTCTTTCTCTCTCAAATAAATAGAATCTTTTTTAAAAAAGAAAATAAAATATAAATAACTAAAAATGAACTTTGAGTCTTTTATAAACTGCCTTTCATGTTTTGCTTTTGACCTTTTGATTTTTTTTAGAGCTTTGAAAGGCAATTTTTAAAGTCAGCTTTTTTTTTTTTTTTTTTTTTAAGATCTTACTTATTTATTCATGAGAGACCGAGAGAGGCAGAGACATAGGCAGAGGGAGAAGCAGGCTCCCTACTGGGAGCCTGATGCAGGACTCAATCTCAGGACCCCGGGATCATGCCCAGAGCCGAAGGCAGACACTCAACCACTGAGCCACCCAGGTGCCCTGATAACTTTGTTTTTAAAGAGATGACATCTGTGTGTTCTTCTGAGTGTCCCTATTAACTGTGAGTATTTGTGTGCATTTGATGATTTTACCCAATTAAATTGTAAAAGTGGTAGTTTTAGTGTAGTAAGTAGAATATAGGAAAGTATATTGTAATTTAAAAGCTTGTATAGTTACTTTGAAGATTTTGTTAATAGATTTGTGATTATGCCTTTTTAGTAGACAACAGAAAGGCTATAATATTAGAAAATATGTGGAAAAAACATAACTCCTGTCCTAATCTAATTTTCAGGCACATCTCCAGACTTTGATTTGGCTGAAGTAACTTATACCACAGAGCTGTGGGCATGCCTGGAGTTGAGAGACACAGTTAAAAGACTCCCAATTCATTCCTACCTTTGAAAACTCCTGAAAACCATCCCTTCGGACTCCGGAATTATACACATCTCAACCAAGACTTTGCCTGGATGTTTACATTTTCTGCTTGCTGTCCTATATACCACTATATAGTGTTCACCTTTTGTTGAAACTTTGGAGTGTCAGGAGTTGAGCTTGGCTCATTCTGAGTTGAGCTTGGCTCATCCCAGCATGGCTAGGATGAGCTTTGTTTTAGCAGCTTGCCAACTGGTGCTGGGCTTGCTAATGACTTCATTAACTGTGTCTTCCCTACAAAATAGTGAGTGTCCACAACTCTGTGTATGTGAAATTAGGCCCTGGTTTACCCCACAGTCCACATACAGAGAAGCCACTACTGTTGATTGCAATGATCTCCGCTTAACAAAGATTCCCAGCAACCTTTCTAGTGACACTCAAGTGCTTCTCTTACAGAGCAATAACATCGCAAAGACTGTGGATGAGCTCCAGCAGCTTTTCAACTTGACTGAGCTAGATTTCTCCCAAAACAACTTTACAAATATTAAGGAGGTAGGGCTGGCAAACCTGACCCAACTCACTACTTTACATTTGGAGGAAAATCAGATTACAGAAATGACTGATTACTGTCTGCAAGACCTTAGCAACCTTCAAGAACTCTATATCAACCATAACCAGATTAGCACTATTTCTGCTAATGCTTTTTCAGGCTTAAAAAATCTTTTAAGGCTCCACTTGAACTCCAATAAATTGAAAGTTATCGATAGCCGCTGGTTTGATTCAACACCTAATCTGGAAATTCTCATGATTGGGGAAAACCCTGTGATTGGAATTCTAGATATGAACTTTAAACCCCTCTCAAATTTGAGAAGCCTGGTTTTGGCAGGAATGTATCTCACTGATATTCCTGGAAATGCCTTGGTGGGCTTGGATAGCCTTGAAAGCCTGTCCTTTTATGACAACAAGCTGGTCAAAGTCCCTCAACTTGCCCTGCAAAAGGTTCCAAATTTAAAATTCTTAGACCTCAACAAAAACCCTATTCACAAAATCCAAGAAGGGGATTTCAAAAATATGCTCCGGCTAAAAGAACTGGGAATCAACAATATGGGGGAACTTGTTTCTGTGGATCGCTATGCCCTTGATAACTTGCCTGAACTCACAAAGTTAGAAGCCACCAATAACCCCAAATTATCTTATATCCACCGTTTGGCTTTTCGAAGTGTTCCTGCCCTGGAAAGCTTAATGTTGAACAATAATGCCTTGAATGCCGTTTACCAAAAGACAGTAGAGTCTCTTCCCAATCTTCGTGAGATCAGTATCCACAGCAATCCCCTGAGGTGTGATTGTGTCATCCATTGGATTAACTCCAACAAGACCAACATCCGTTTCATGGAGCCTTTGTCCATGTTCTGTGCCATGCCTCCTGAATATAGAGGGCAGCAGGTAAAGGAAGTTTTAATCCAGGATTCAAGTGAACAGTGTCTCCCAATGATATCTCATGACACATTTCCAAATCATTTAAACATGGATATTGGCACAACAGTTTTCCTAGACTGTAGGGCCATGGCTGAGCCAGAACCTGAAATTTACTGGGTCACTCCTCTTGGAAATAAGATAACTGTGGATACACTTTCAGATAAATACAAGCTAAGTAGTGAAGGTACTTTAGAAATATCTAACATACAAATTGAAGACTCAGGAAGATACACTTGTGTTGCCCAGAACGTGGAAGGGGCCGACACACGTGTGGTAACAATTAAGGTTAATGGAACCCTTCTGGATGGTACCCAGGTGCTGAAAATATATGTAAAGCAGACCGAATCTCATTCTATTTTAGTGTCCTGGAAAGTTAATTCCAATGTCATGACCTCAAACTTAAAATGGTCATCTGCCACCATGAAAATTGACAATCCTCACATAACATATACTGCCAGGGTCCCAGTAGATGTTCATGAGTACAACCTAACACATTTGCAGCCTTCCACAGATTATGAAGTGTGTCTCACAGTGTCTAATATTCATCAACAGACTCAAAAATCATGTGTTAACGTCACAACTAAAAATGCCGCCTTTGCACTGGACATTTCTGATCAAGAAACAAGTACAGCCCTTGCTGCAGTAATGGGATCCATGTTTGCCGTCATTAGCCTTGCGTCCATTGCTGTGTACATTGCTAAAAGGTTTAAGAGAAAAAACTACCACCATTCATTAAAAAAGTATATGCAAAAAACTTCTTCAATCCCGCTAAATGAGCTGTACCCACCACTCATTAACCTCTGGGAAGGTGACAGCGAGAAAGACAAAGATGGTTCTGCAGACACCAAGCCAACCCAGGTTGACACATCCAGAAGCTATTACATGTGGTAACTCAGTGGATATTTTGCTTCTGGTAGTAAGGAGCACAAAGACGTTTTTGCTTTATTCTGCAAAAGTAACAAGTTGAAGACTTTTGTATTTTTGACTTTGCTAGTTTGTGGCAGAGTGGAGAGGACGGGTGGATATTTCAAATTTTTTTAGTATAGCGTATCGCAAGGGTTTGACACGGCTGGCAGCATCTCTAGGCTTCCAGTTTGTGTTTGGTTTTTATTCTTATCATTATTATGATTATTATTATTATATTATTATTATTATTATTATTATTTTGTTTTAGTTGTTGTGCTAAACTCAATAATGCTGATCTAACTAAAATGCTCAATAAAATGATTAATGAGAGGTTGGGGTTCCCCTGTGCTTTTACCCCTTCTTCTGAAGCCATCAGTAGAAAGTATCATGTCCTCCAAAAAGCTAACATACAGTGTGAAGCAGCATTGAACCTTTTGTAGCAATCTGGTCTACAGACTTTTAACTCAAGAAGCTAAGACTAGACTTGTTACTTTATTGAATGATGTTAGTTGACTGTACTGTAATGTTGTATCAACTGAATTGAATGTTTGCCTTTGAACAATGACTTTTCTTTTTTTGTAATAGTTAAAGAGGCTTAGAACAAGCTAACAGGCAATAGAAATATGTATATCAGATTTTTTAATGTAACAAACTACATGTTAATTGTTACCTTATTCTTTTTATCTTTAGTAGACACTTTTAAAAGAAAAGACAATTTTGTTGTGTTTAACTCACCAACATGTGGTGTTTAATGAAGACAGAACTATAATAAATTAGTTTTGTTCTGATTTTTTAGAACACTTGCAATAATGTATCATTTATAGTTCTTGCTAGTTGCAGTGGTGATATATTTCACATCCCTAAAACAACCACCAAAATAAATCAACTAAAGCATGATGCTTTTTAAAACTAGGCCCAAAAAAGTTTTGAATTCTTTTTATATTCAAATAAAATATCTATTTTAGTGAAGATATTTTAATGAAAATTATTTCTATATTTTAAATATTACCAATCAGACCTAATGGAGGGTAACATTCTTATGAACAAAAGCATATTACTGTATCCCATACATAAATATGGTTTAAAAATAGAGAGAGACACATTGATAAAGAGATAGATATGTCACATTCCTTTTCTGTAAGGGTTTTGTTAAAATCTGAATTTCTTTAGTAGTATCCACACTCTCCATCAAAGTCTAAAACATACAGCTATGCAGTATCCCAAGATATATGTTACTCCTTTTTTTAATGGCTTTCTATATGCTAGACCCATATTAGCCCATATATCCATGTAGAGATATCTGCTGAGACAAGTAAATGGTTAATAGAAAACTGAACAACTTCTGTACATTTGGCATTTTTCAGCCAAATATATAGAGACAGTTTGGCAGAATTAAATGTTTACTGGGAAATGTATGTATGACATTTAGGACAGAAAAAAAGCTAGATTTAGGTAGAAGGTCAGTTCCACAAAGTATGTGTGTTGGGGAAAGTGGGGGGAGAATTGAAGATGTAGTTAGAAGAACAAGGAACCATTTGAACATGCAGATTAATAATACAGAGAAATAAAGAAAAGCTTCTCCAGATGGCACCTGCTGCCAGGGACGTGCCATCACACCAAGAATGATAAGACTGTAAAAGGAGACTGAGTGCTAGCAGGTGCCAGCTGAGCAAAAGCAAGAAGGAAGCAGAAAGAACATGCAGGTGAGGCAAACTGAAAGGATTTCTTTCTTTGTAAAATTCCTTGTTTCATGAATCATTTAGGAAAAAAAAAAAAAGATCATTTTTTCCCCATTTCTAAAGGGGAAAAGTTTTTTTCATATGCTAAAGCAAATAAGCTGCAGCAGCAAAACAAGTGTATGAAGTAGAAGCATCTCTTCCCACAGCCTTCATTTCTTGGTGAGAAAAACTAATACCCAGAGAAGAATTGTAACTTGCCCTGGTCAGACTCTCCTGCCCACTGAGAACTGCACTCTTTTGCTCTGGATCCTGTGGCTCTCTAGACTCCTGTGCAGAGCTTGTCTCTCACAGTTCTCAACAACCTCTAGTGATCTCGCTTCAAAAATGCATTATATCCTCAAATTCTCATTTACTCAGGACAAAATTCAGCACAAGGGCAGAACTGGAGGGTCAGGAAAGCTTCTCCATTGTTGACATTACCAAGTACATGTAGGAAACCCAAAGAATTGAAATTGCTTTGAATGCAACCATGGGGAAGTTTCCTTTTGGGTGATTCTTGTCTTCAAATGTCTACAGATAGTAATACACCATCTAACAAACCCCTGGTAATTCTGCAAGCAAAGAAGGGGAGTGGCACCAAAGCATTAGGCCTAGAGCAAGGAGAAAAGAGGAAGCATTGTTAATCCTATGAAGCAATGATTTGAACCTGGCACATAGTCATCACTCAAATACTAGTGGAATAAATGAAGGAAAACAAGCATTTCTCTATTCTGGTTACATAGCAAGCACCAGGGAATTCAAGTGTTTTTGTCAACTACCTTTTGCCAGGCTAGTTTGGGGGAAACAGTCCCTTTTAACTTTTACTCCTCCAATAAAATATTTTGAGCTTATTTTTCCTTGTCTGTGCTAATTGGGTTGGTTTTCAGCTGATAGAAAGCAAAATGGCATGGTACTTTTTTCCCTAGCCAAGTATTTCTTCATTTGTGCTTAATTCAATTTGATAAGTTAGACAGCCAGTGAAATTAGGCATCAAAGTAGTTCCTCATTGATAATGAAGGTTATATCACCTTGACCAGTGAAGTGACTATTACAGGTCACTTGCTAATTTCATATTTCCCTTTGGCTTCCTGCTGCCCTCAGGACATACAATGTATTTCTAACCTGATTTTACGAGGTTATTTTTGGAGGTGTTTCTTAAAACAGGCATTCTCAAATTTGCCTGTTTAATTAATGACATATTGAACTGATGCCATGGATATAAAAACAAATGCAATGTTTGAATATCATTTTTTCTAATTTGGCTGTGGGTTTAGTTTAGCAAAAAGGAAACAACCCCATTCTTTAGCAAATAAACACTACTAAAGTCCATTATTTTCTCTTATGTGGTTTTCTACTCATTCATTCATTCATTCATTTGCTGAAAACCCCACGATCAACTCTACCTGCCATTTTCTTTTTTTTAATCTCTGCATTCATCTTCCAAAGCATTTTCTTTTCTTCCTTGCTGTTTTTTATTAATGGAGGAAGAAAAATATTTTGTATCTGTAGCACTCTGCCAGGAAAACCATACTTTCTGCTTTACTAGTCATTGGAAAGGGGAATTTAACTACTTCTGATGCATTCTAACTACAACTGAAAATGTTTTCTTTACCTCAGTCCTTTCACTCTTACCCTGGTTGCAAATAGACTTTATTATTATTATTCATTGTTAACTGGAGGTAAAATATTTCTATAAAGATGAGTTTTAGAATCACCCTCCAGAGCTGTAGAATAATCTTGGTCTAAAAATCTCTGCAGGACTCAGATAGGTATGATTTCTCTCTCCTCCTGCCCCCACATAACTTTGGAGAGAAGGATCAGCCCTTGTTCTGCAAACCCTAAGTCAGAAACTTAGGGCCCATGGTAAAAATAAGATGACAGTGGAACTCATTATTTCTGAACTTGGTTCGGCATTGCCCAGCACAGGTTAATGGAACTAAATGAGTGGGAGTTTTGTTTGTTTTATTTTGTAGAATTCCTCAGAGACTTGATGGCACTAATATAAAGTACACAGCATTTCCCATAGCCTTTTACCATGGTATGTCTCGGTATTATTCCATCCTATAGATCCTGAGAAGTTGAAGATTTAACTTGACCCCCAAAACAGTTCAAATGAACTGGGTATTATTCTTTCCAATTTACAGATAAGGAAACTAAGGCCCATAGGAGTAGTCATTTGCCTGACACCAAAAAGCTCCATAGGAGGGTGACTACACTGGGGCCCTTCACTTCCAGTTTCTTCTCTGTCCAGCAGCCTTCTAAAAAGTGGAGAGAGGAGCATCTGTGAAAGGGCAGAGGCTGGAGGTCACAGGACATGTGGGAAAGACAGTAAGTACACCAAAGAGAGCTAATGGGAGAGGACATTTTATGTCTAAAATGCACTTATCTCTTCCCCCTTAAGAAGCTTTATGTGCTGGGGATCTGTGAGCTTCGCCTCAAAACTGTTTATGGCAGGCTAAATTTTAATTCAAATCTTCAATTCTCCCTATACTCTCCTGTTACCTGCTCAGAAAATTAAAGTTTTAAAGATTTTGTGGAGGAGATTCCAAGCTCATTCTTTTCCTTAGCAGTAAACCAGGGAAGGCAATGTGAAAAAAAAAAAACCTGACAAATTTCATGTTTAGCTCAAAAGCACCTGTGGGGAAATGTGAAGTTCATGTAATTGGGCAGTTGTAAGGGCAGCATCTGACACACCTGGAAACAAATGACTTGTAGAATCACCATGTTCATGGAGTTTGTGGGATACTTATACACAGGAAACTGTTCCCTCAAATGAGTCCATCTGGAAGCCATGGGACATTAAAAAGGTTTTTTTTTTTTTTTTTTTTTTTTTAATAAACGCAATAGCCTCCCCCAACATATCCCATTGTCAGTTATATACTACTTTTGATGAAGCAAAACCAGTCTCCTGCACCTCACTAAAGTAGCTCCGGTACAGTGTGGGTCAGACATTGCCCTTTCTCCTTTTCTCCTTGGTGTTCCTCTTCCTCCCATAGGATTAAAATGACAAGGTAAATTTCAGCCTGGGCCCTGACAGAATGATCATGAATTCCTAATAAGGGGGCTGTCCTGAATTAAGTAATATTTTAATGTATCAGTCATCTTGTTAGCATGTCTCACTAATATAAACAGGAAACAGGGTTGGGGGGGAGGCAACAAACCACTTACCATAGTGACTTTTGAAGGAATATGGAGGGAAAACACTGTATATGGCTCTTCTCTAGGAGCTTCACCTAGATCATTTACATTTAATCCTCTTGATTGCCCCAGGTGAGTCCTATCATCCTTACATTAGAGAATGATAAAAAAAAAAAAAGAAAGAAAGAAAAGGAAAGAAAGAAAAAAGAAAGAAAGAAAGAAAGAAAGAAAGAAAGAAAGAAAGAAAGAAAGAAAGAAAGAAGAAAGAAAGAAAAGAAAGAAAGAAAGAAAGAAAAAAAGAAAAAAAATGGGTACCCAGCCTCAGAGATGCTGGTAAGAGCAGAATGTTAACTCAGGAGTCTATATGACTGAGACAGGGATTCCTTTATAAAATGGTCTGTAAAAAATAAAATGGTCTGCAAGCTAAATCTGGATCAGGCATGTAGAACACATAGCCCGAAAGTCAGTTTGGCACTTGAGACAAAAGGAAAAAAAAGGAGGAAAGGAAAATAATGCCCAGCAGTGGGCCTCCGAGTTACAGGCATCTAATTAAAGGTCCAAACCTGAGATAAATACATGGAAACAACAGCAAGCCAAAGAGACTAAAATTAAAGGACAACTATTCAAAGTTTGTGACAACATCTGCATATAAACAAATGGAAGACAGTGAAGCTGCAGAAGAAGAAAATTGTTTAAAAATGGTGGGGCAAGGTGGAAGTCTGAGTAGATACCATATATCGCTCTATGTGAAACACTTGGCATATTCCAGATGTGCTAAGCACTTGACCTGTGTTATCTCATGGAACCTTGAATAACTTGATGAGCAAGTAGATCTCCATTTTTCACATGGAGAAGCTGAGTTTCAGTTCACCAGTCCTTAGTGCTGAAGCCCAGGTTTCAACCCTGGCTGTCAGAATCCAAAATGCAAGACTAGCCACTAAACTTTCTTCTAGTTAAAGAAGCTCTCAGTACTGGGCTCTGCATCCCATTTGCTTGATTGGTTTAGTTCTTTCCTGAGAGTGGGGAGCAAGAAAAAGAGTAGGTTTCCTGACCCATGTTGGATCTCTCCTGGACCTTCCCACAAAAGGTTTGTTAACATGGAATTAATGCTACAGGCTTAAGAGGAAAAATGCTGCCTCTTTTTCTTTTGTAACCCTTAAAGTTAGTCATACATTTTAATAATTTGTCTGACCTGTTTTTTAAAGCTATACCACATTATTCAGAGCAAAGGCTTGTTCCGATTCCCTATGTAATCTAATCTTAACTTTCCTGTAAATTATTCCAGGGTATGGGGTGCAGGGAGGACATACTCACTTGAGAGCTGTTAAAGTGGGGAGTTTTACACCTAATCCCATATCTCTGTGATCTCAATAGCCCTTAATTAAAAAAATCTATTACTCTCTATCTTCTAAGAGACAAATTGGTTTAAGTATCTCCCATTCTACTGACGAAACTGTGAAAGGAAAGACACTATGACTCTTAACTAAAATATATGCTCCCATATTATTTTCCTTGTTGTTAGAAGATCACACACTTAAAACAATGCTTGATTTCCCCTAATTTTATTCTAACTGGTTAGGTGTATTCCCTTCCCCCACACCAGAAGATAGTTCCTATCTGCCATTCATTTTGAAATGCTATTTTTTTTTTACTTCTAACACTAATGTATGTTCACTCTAGAGAATCTGGAGAAAAGTATGTATTAGGAAAAAATAGCACATAATTCCACAATTCTAAAAAAATTGAAATTTTGGTGTTCTTCTGATCTTTTATCCCTCTGTGCATATAGTTATATATGTATATATACATGTAATTATAAAAATATATGTCTTTATGAATATAGAATTAGTATCCTGGTGTATATAGTTTTGTATAGTGGGTTTTTTCTGTTATACACACAAAAAAATCATTTTTTCCATATTATTAAAGATTCTTGGAAAGCATGATGTTAAAGTCTGTATAATCATCTACTCCATAGAATTCCAGTATTGAAAATTTCTTCTTTTCAGGGGATTTTATCTTTTGTACGTCAAGCACTAGGGGCATGAAAATGAGCCTACTGTGCTCATGCTCTCCAGGTCACAGAGGAAGAC
This sequence comes from Canis lupus baileyi, assembly GCF_048164855.1. NCBI lineage: Eukaryota > Metazoa > Chordata > Mammalia > Carnivora > Canidae > Canis > Canis lupus. The sequence continues at coordinate 15,183,250 of NC_132856.1, read as the reverse complement.
GGATGTCCATATAAATGACCACCCAGTATGAGAAATGCCACCAAAACGATGAAATGGTGGCACAAAACCACAAGGAAGAAGAACCCCGGGTCAAGTCGAGAACTCAAACTTCAAATCTCACAATTTAAGCTCAGAATTAAAAAATGAGGTGAGTGTTCACCAAGTCAACGTCCAGAGGGAAGGCATCTTAGGCAGAGGGGGCAAATCCCCCTGATTACAGAGGTTCCGAGAACATGGAAGAAAGCTTCCCAGAGAATCTGGAGAGTCTGGAGGCATTTCTGTGATGGGAAAAAGGAACCACACAGGAAGTTGAGGTAGGAGAGAAGTTATAGCAAGTTTTTATGCAAAGATGAGAGGAAGAGGGAGTAATACAAGGAAGCTATGCATCCCAGAAAGAGCTTTGCTCCCTATTTAATTTTTTTTTAAGATTTTTATTTACCAATTCATGAGGGACACACAGAGAGGCAGAGACAGGCAGAGGGAGAAAAAGGCTCCCTGTGGGGAACCCAATGTGGGACTGGATCCCAGGACCTCGGGATCATAACCTGAGCCTAAAGCAGAAGCTCAACCACTGAGCCACCCAGGTGCCCCTAATTTTTTTTTTTAACCATTCAACGTCATCCTTGGGGAATTACCTCCCTGGTGAGATAAAACAAGCTTGCAAGAGCAGCTTGATAAACCTCCAAGCCCTGGGGCCTCAATGTGGAATATCAGCTGTAGAATACATAAAACTAAAGTTTTAAACGGATGAGACATTGCCCAAATTTCTTATGTCTACCCCAGTCAGTAGCCTGCTGTCACTATAGGTTGCCTTTGGTGTCTGTGGTATCCAAGAAATAGGAAGTATATGGTTAGAAAATGGAAACTGATGATGTGAGGTTCTAAAGCACAAACCAATCCTCTGTTCAACTTGCTCCTGTGCCTACTAAATACCAATATTTCTGGTTCACTTACTTAGGAAAAAAAAATCTGATTTTTTAGTAGTATAACAAGACCTTGCACTGGGAATAGAAATAAAGGACAAGCCATACTTTGATGCATCTACTCCCAAACTCACACACTGCACCCTCTTTGTTCCCAAAAGTAAAACAAATCAAAGACATTGGAATGTAACCTAATACAAAATACTTCTGAATGTAGAATCTATTCCTACAGGATTTCCTTTGGATTTTTAATTAGATTAATTCCTGAGAATAGAAATTCATGGTACAAGAAGAGATTAGTATGCAAAAGGTATTTTTTCCCTAATTCTGTTTTTAACAACTATACTGGTGGACATGATACTTAATGGCTTTTTTATCATTGAGAGATATTTCCAAGCCTGTTTTCAGAATCCACCAACCCACCCTGTGAATTATTAGTCTCTTTCTGCACAAAGATCCAAATAACCACTCTACAGATCTCTTCATTCCATTCTATTTCCCCAGACAGACAATGTAAGTTATAGTTAGCTTCCCATTAGGAACATAAATTGAGACAAGCAGTTTTGTAGACAATGAAAAAACACTGGACAATCCAAAAGTCAATAGAGGTTTATTGAATGAATGAAGTCATTCATAACTTTGACTTTGGAGTGAATAACAAGTTTTTGCTAGAAGCAGATTCATCTTTCTAGTTAGATTTTTTTTTGTTTGGTAATAGATTTTTAGACCACTGCAGAGAGCAAGCCAGCATTTGCTTGATTTGAGAAATGGATAGCATTTCTTTTTTTTTTTCCTTCGGTACTGAGGCCTTGGGAAATTTTCCCCTAACTTCAATCCAAGTTTGTGGAAATCCTGCAACCCAGGACATCAGCTTGGGCTGAGCCACTCATGGTGAGCCGAGAGTGTTGAGATTGTGGTTAGCTGCCAAGGTGCTATTCTGAACACACAACACAACAGTTCACATTGTCGGTGGGTATGGTAGCTTCAAATACTCCCTATGTACGTAAGTACATATTCTTTATAGGTTAGTGAAATACACTTTCCCAATCCTCAAAGTCTGAAAGCTTTGTTCAAAACAATAGTCATCCTTTTTGTTTTGGTTTGGTTTTCCCAGAAAACCTTGCACTTTAAAGACTAGCAAGAATTCATAAACAATCTCCCTCACATTCCATAACTACCAATGGCCCCACTGGGGAGGTGTCAGAAAACTGTAGAGGCAGAGTGCAGACAGACATCTACCTCTGTACTATGCAACCATGGCAGGGGTGAGGAAAGGACAAATCAAAGTTGGCTGAAAGAAGAACCTTTTAAACTGATATTTTCCCTCTCCATTTCTCATTTCTCAAAGCAAAGCTGTCTAATATTTCTGCAATTACTCCCAAACCCTCTCATTTGAGTTTCCTTCTTCATAGGCAATGTATATTTTGGGGAGTGAAGAGAACTTCAAGTTAAACCTAGAAGAATGGAGGCAGGTTCCTAATTTTTAAGTTTTCTTTTAAGATGTCCCAGCCAGTTCCCCAGGGAATATGAAAAGAAAAATCCAGAGCAAAAGTTCTCTCCATGAATTCTAAAGAACTGGATGTAGTTGGCTTGAGCATCCCCTGGCTATTCCTCTTGGAGATTAAAGAATGAATGATAGGGTCTAGAATAGCCTGCAGTCACAGCCGGATGGGTTGGATGATTCAATCCCAACCCTTGTCTTGGATTCTTCCTCTTATAAAAATAATTGAGCTGCTCATCTTTTCTAACTCACTAGCTTCAATTTTCACATTCCTGCTTCTTGCCTCAGCAGTGCGGCCACACTATACTGCCTTTTAGATCCTTGGTCAAACCTTTCCTTTTTTTTTTTTTTTCCACCTTCACACACCACCCTCCTCTCCTAGAATACCCCCTCCTTTCCTTACTTAATCCTCACTCTCTCCTTGCAGCTTCCTTACACAAGGCTTCCACAAACCCTCAGATTAAGTTTGGTCAGCTTATTACATCTTCTCTCATCGGCCTGTTTTCTCCTTAGCAATCGTGAAAGCTGTTAACTTTATGCACTACTTGAAAATACAGGAGGAGGAACCACATTGTCCTTATTCACTAATGAATCTCCAGCATCTTGTTTGTTGTTTTCTCCTCTTCTCCCCAATGAAATAATGAGTAAATATATGTCCAACTTCTGCATCAAGGATTGGGCACTGAGGCATGTGGTCTTCCCTCTTCGTGTGTCTATGTCGCAATCTCGTCTTTTTAGATGGACTCTAGTCCTACCCTAATAATCTCACTTTAATTTGATAACCTCTTTAGAGGCCCTATCTCCAAATACAGCAACATTTTGAGGTACTGGGAGGTTAGGTTCCATTATATGATTTTGGGGGGTATAAAATTCAACCCTCAATAGCCCTGCTTGGGAAGATTGCTTGGATGGGCACATACAATTATGCCAGCTATCACTATGAACTCTAGGTTGAACACATTCTTCATAATAACATACAAAGTGAGTTTTCCTTTCCTTATTCATCAAATGGGTGCCTCTGACTTGATAGCATCTCGTAGAGGCTTAGTGAGAAATGAATGTTGGAGGAACCTTCACAGACTAGTTTAATACCCTTCTTTTACAAATAGAGAAACTGGAAAAGATATCAACCTGGCCAAGTTCTCCTAACCAGTGAGTGGAGAAATTGAAACTGAATTTGAGAAATACGAATACCAAGATTTGCTCCCAGATTTTCCTTCTTGCATTATCAGGATAATTGCCTCAGGTTTATTTCATTTAGTCTATCAGGGATGAATAATCTGTGGTCATATATAGTTCTGGTTATGAAAATCTTACAATTAGCTCCTATATGTGGAAAGTTCCTTTTTGTTTTTACCCTAACATCTTGCCCAAATCAATATGCTAAGCAAAACCATAGGCATCACCTCCCCAAGGCCATGTCTATTCTTCTTAAAAAGGGACATTTATTCAAAATATAGAGGACTTAATTTTTTCCTGCCATCTTGTGAAGGAAAAAGATGGCAAGACAGAAATAATCTATCATAATCTTTTCAAATACCAAAGCATTCTGCTTCCTATGCAGTCATTTTTAACCTGGGCCATGACTGTAAATGATAGCTGTCATAGAGAAAAGAATTATTAATCCAAAAAGATTCAGCTCTCACATATAGAATTCCCAAAACTAACTTAAATTCATGAATCATAAAATGTATCTGACATGCCACCAAATCCTCCCAGGCTCAAAGCTCAAAGGCTCTCAGAATTTCACTATACACACATCCTGAGGAATTTCAATTTAGGCTGAAACAAGGTCTTGTGGTGGAGCGATATACATCATAGCCACAGAAAGTTCCTTTCACTCCATAAGATTCTTCCCTTGAATACATATTGAGCATCTACTGTATGCTGGATGTGATCACAGGGTGGGTGTGTTTACTACTTAAGGTCAGGTAGCATGCTGGGGAGGATTGACATTACCTTACCCCTGAGATGCATGAGAAAGGAAGAAATTCACTCCAGATCTCAACTACCTAAGTGAGAATCCAGAAGAGCATCCTTGATTCAAGTGGCTGCCACTTTCAAACTCAGGAAAAAAAATGTCAAGGGAATTTAGAGAAAGGAGAGATCACTTAAAACTGTGGAGAGCAAAAAGTAGGAATTACTTTTATGGATGCATTTAGAGAGGAGGGAGCACTGTGACAGGGCATCAGAAAATGAAGAACACTTGAACTTGAGAAAGTGGGGGAAGAGTAAGGAAAAGAATGAGGCAAAAGACATCTGAAAGAAAATGTAAATTATGGGATACTTGCAATAGTGCTTGCAACAGTAATTAGTTCAGTTGCTGGATCAGGAGAGAGAAGTGGTAAAAACAATCTTTTATTGAGCCTTTGTAGTGTTCTAGGCACAATAGTGAGCACTCCATATGCATAATTTAATTTAATCTTCAAAAAACCCCATGAATTATGTTCTATTATTTTCTCCATGAGAAAATGGAAAGGCTTAGAAAGATTAAGCAATGTACCCAAGATCACCCAAGAGGCAGAATCAGATATTTAATTCCAGAATCTATGCTCATAACCATAACACTATTCTAGAATTTGATTAGGAGGAAAACCAAGTGCCAGAGTAAAAGCCTGACACCTTATTCTACAAGTGTTGAGGAGCTGTGAAAGGTTTTGAACAATGAGAATGACATAATTAACGTCATTCTTCAGGAAGGCAAAGGGATCTATGACCATAGAATGTGTGTCCAAAATATTTACAAAAAAAAGACCTCCTCAGAATTTATACAGAGGTTAAAAAAAAAAAAAAAAAAAAAAACGATGCACAACTATCAAGAACAAAGCTATTTCCCACTCTCAACTACCATTAAGGAATTAACACAGTCACTAAGAGATTCCCCATCCTTCCTCACCCCCATTTCATGCATGGCTTCAGATCATCAGGCCTTGGGCACCAGAACAAAGAAAACTATAGGGACGGATGACTCAAATCCTCATAGGTGGTTGTTGAAAGGTTAAACACACAAACTGTCTCATCTTTTAAAGCTATAGAAGCAAAAATCAATCACCCATAGAAGTATACAGGTTGGGAATTATCCAGGGCAAGTGATTAATCCCAATGTATATCCCTACTGCTCCCTCACCACCTTTCTGCCTTCAGTGATGTTAGTTATTTAGCTTTACGAAACTAACATAAAACTGATGCACATTTTACAGCAACTGAACAAAATAAAATGTGGGCAAGCGTTCTTTACCAGAAAAATAAAGAAACAATACAAATTACCTTCCAAACTAAGAAAGAATCCACATTCTGAATTACCTATTTTATTGCTATCAGATACATGCTACACTACCTCAAGAGGTTCCCATTGGTATACCCAAATATTCGGTATCTGTGTCAATTTATTTATTTGTTGTCCATAACTGGTATCTTTAAAACCACATATATGGGAAATTGCCTATTTGATTATTAGAATTTGAATGCTCAAATCCTGTCATAAAGGAATAGAAGATCATATCATGGATTACATAATTCTTTCATCGACCACTAAATGAGTCTTTATTGAGCCCCTATTATTTGTGAGGCACCATGCTGGACACTGGGAACAAAAAAACCAAGTTGACTTGAATAAATAAGTTAAAGAATTAATTAACTACACCTATGATAAGTGCTATAACGGAAAAAAAAAAGTACTGAGATAAGAATAATTGGTGTAGGAGAAAGAGGGCAATCCATTCCTTTCCCCCTGCATGGCTAGCTACAGTATATTCTAGATCATGCTAATATGAAAAATCCCTTGGTGTTGGCTTTGTAGTGAGAGCTAACTGTACTCTGATGAGGATGCTTTGTTAACTTAAATATCTCCCTAGCAGAGGACTCACAGCAGTTTGCAAATGGCATGCTCATTCATCACTGCAGCACTCCTGAGAGGCAAGAGAGAGGTTCAAGCCTCATTACCTCTATTTAAGAAAGAGGAAAGGCAATGACCAGCCAAATATCAAGGAACAAAGCAGCTGCAGGGTTGATGCTGTAGCTGAGCTCAGAGCCCACTGTTCCTAGCTTTTTCCACTAGACCATTCTTTCTGTCCTTCAGCCTAAATTGGCAACTCACACATGCCTGGAGGTTCTGGAAGCAAACCAGCTTAATCCCAACTCAGCAAAAGACCTTATTTGTTACAACAAGAAAATTGTTCCCAATAGTCATTAATATGAAGTTTGTTTACCTAAACTTATAAAATTTCCTATGTGAGAAATCTAGTAAATGGAATCACAAACTGAATAATTTTGTTGAAAGTTTCAGCTGGTTTTATCCTCTTTACAACAGCAAACAAACAAATGGCGCTACATTGGAAGTTCCTTTGATAGAAATTCATAGTAGTCACATCAAGTGGAATTTATTATAAGGTAGAGTCATCATGAACCGCATTCAGAAGAATAGAAAACAGTTGTTTAAAAATTCAAAGGACATCAGAGAATCATAAATGAGTGTTCTGGAAGAGATGAAGAAGAATCACTTAATTCAAACCTTTAAAATCCCAGACATGGTTTGAAGCCAAGAAAATTAAAATGACTTTTCTAAGGTCTCACAACTATTACGCCAGAACTCAAATTACAATATTTTGATTCTAAATCCAGTGCTCTTTAAAGGTATCAGAATGTCAACACATCCTTGAGACACAGTGAAGATAGACATTGTGACTTAAGAATGCTGAGGACATTTTAGGGGCACTTGGGTGGCTCAGACAGTTGAGCATGCAACTCCTGATTTCAGCACAAGTCATGATCTCAGGGTCATGGAATCGAGTCCCATCCCACCTTGGGCTCCATGCTCAGTGGGAAGTGAGATTCTCTCTGTTTTCTCCCTCCCCCCTGCCACTCCCCCTACTCACACTCTCTCTAAAATAAATAAATAAATCTTTAAAAAATAAAATATTTTAAAAAAAATCCTGAGGACATTTTACATATAATGACAAGATAACAGCCTATAGGCAACCAGGGCAATGACTCAATGATTTAAAGCCCTTATACTCTTTTACATTTAAAATTTTTTTGACATAATTAAGGTACATGTGAAAATTGCAAGAATAGTACAAAGAATTCCTAGACACTTTTATCCAGATTCTCCAAATGATAACATTTTATTCTATATGTTTTAAATCCCAACCCCTCTTTTCTGAACTGTTTTAAGAATAAGCTTCAGATATGATGTCCTTTTATGCTTAAATAATTCACTATACATTTCTAAAAATAGGAATATTCTTTTAGGTATTCTAAATAGAAAAATAAGAATATTCTTGAACATGACTTAGTACAATGTACAAAATCAAGACAATTTAATGTTGATAAAATACTATAATCTATAGCATTTATTCAGATTTTTCCAGTTGCTCTAATAATGTTACTTAGAACAAAACAAAAATCCAAGATCACATGCTTCATTTGGTTTTTAATTTATAATCTGTAATAGTTGTAATAGTTCTTTAATCTTTCCTTGCATTTCATGACACAGATATTTTTGAAGAGGACAGGGCAGTTATTTTATACAATGTCCCTGTTTTCATGATTAGATCCAAGTTATACACTTTAAAGCTAGAATGCCATAGAAGTGATGCTGAGTTTTTCTCAATATAGCAAAAGGCATATGCTATGAATACATCCTATTAACCAATTATATCATTTGGTTATGGTAATGTCGACCAGGTTTCTCTACCATGAAGTTTCATTTGCCCTTTATAATGATCTTGTAGGAAAATACTTTGAGATCATGTTAATTCCTATTATTCTCACTTTCACTCCCTCATTTTAGCATCCATTGAATATTCTTGCTTGGGTCAGTTATTAATTGAGTTTGTCAAATAACAACTTGGCATCATCCCATCCTCCCTTCTACATTTATTACATTTGACTATAATGAAGAGCTTTCACTTCTTATTTGTTGTTGTTGCTTTTATTTATCAATGGACTCATGGATTCTTATTTTATTCAATAGATTGTAATTCTTTATGATCATTATTTATTTTGATGCTCCAATTGTCCCTGGTTTGATCAGTGGGAGTTCCTTCAAACTGGTCCTTATGTCCTTTTAATTTGTTCCCACCATTCTTGGAGAACTCAAAGAATTCGCTCTTCTAAGGGTTTATAGAAATTAAACAATTGAGCTACAAGAAGCAGACTTGAATGCAAGCAGTTGAATTTGGGAGGTTATTCCAGGAAATAGGGAAACAGTGAAACAGGAAATGGAAGAAAACTAGAAAAGGGTTTATCAGTGAGCTAGTAACCAATGTAGATAGCTGGAGCTAAATCCCACTGGGAAATTCTGGGCACTGTGTAGAACATATGCTTAGACTTCTCCCACTCAAAGAGGAGGAAACTGGCATGTTTATACACTGAGGTAAACAATGATCCCCAAAGATATCCCCATCCTAATTCACAGAGTCTGTATACCTTATAAGGCAAATTGGACTTTGCTGATGTGATTAGGTTAAAGATATTGAGATGGGGAGATTATTCTGGGTTATCCAGGCAGATCCAAAGCAATCACAAGGATCATTATAAGAGGGAAGCAGGAGGATCAGAGTTAGAGGAGAAAATGTGACCATGGGGACAGAGGTCAAAATGATATGGTGCCAAAAGCCAAACAATTCTGGAAGCTGGAAAAAGCAAGGGCACAGATTTTCCCTTGGATCCTCTAGAAGGAACACTGCCTTGCTGATACCTTGACTTTAGCCCCATATGACCAGTGCTGAACTTCTGATATGCAGAGCTATAAGATAATAAATCTGGCGATGCCTGGGTGGCTCAGCAATTGGGCATCTGCCTTCGGCTCAGGGCATGATCCTGGGATCTGGGATCCTTGTGGGAAGCCTGCTTCTCCCTCTGCCTGTGTCTCTGCCTCTCTCTCTCTCTCTCTCTCTCAATCTTTCTCTCTCTTTGTGTCTCTCATAAATAAATAAATAAAATCTTTTAAAAAATAAATAAATCTGTATTAAGCCACTGAGCTTGTGGTAATTTGGTATACCAGCAAGAGGAAACTAATACATAACACCAACTTACTGGTTAGGGACTGTTCCTGGAGTGTTAATTCTTCAGTATTTCTGGCTTGCAGGCAGGTAAATGAACTAATGTGAGAAAAGCCTTCAGGCAAAGAGAAACCGGTGTAGGCATCTATACCTCAGGCTGGTGTGCATCCAACAACATAAGGACAGAACAGGAATGGCCTCTACTATATCACCACACTGCAGCCTATTTCCTAATCTCCCAGAGCAGCAAACGCCTTCTGTTCCACCATAGCAATTCAATCATTAAGTAAGCAGTGAGGAGTATTATTGAAAGAGACAAAATCACACTTTGATGTCTCTCTATGAATCTCATCTTGGAATGTTACTTTCTTGCTATGAATTCTTGGCAATTTGAGATAAATGGCCTTGTATATTATCTGAAAAAGGCCCCAGATAAGGACAGGAACTTATGATACATTAGTGTTGTTGTTTATAGAACCTAGCTTTGCAACATCCTCTGTGATGTTTAATATCCAAGTATCACAGATAAGACCAAAGTTTAATTTTTAAACATCTACAGAGAAAGCCCAAGAAAAATAAAGGATTTTAATCCATACTATAATCACAAAAGAAGTCTATAAAAATATTCTTAAATATTTGGAGATATTACTATGTGGCACTATCTACAGAAGGAAATGTAGGATATAAACAGTATAAGGAAATAACCCAAGTGAAATGAAGGCCAAGGTGAGTTGGAAATATCCACTGTCAACCTCTGACCATTAATTGCTCAATATGTATTCCTAAAGTTCCTTTTGAGCATCTTCCACTAATCAACCCATGCTGTCTCTTTCTACACTTCTACTTCATGTGCATACATGTAGGGCAGTATTATAGTAAGATTCTGGTATTGTGCCAAGTAGAGAACCACTGCACATGAAGAAAGGGTAAATAATAAGTGTTAGCAACGATATGGAGAAATCGAAATTTTGTATATTGCTGGTGGAAATGTAAGATAATGTAGATGATGTGGAGAATTGTTGGGCAGTTCCTCAAAAAGTTAAACAGAGTTACCATATGACCTAGCAATTCTCTCCTAGCCATATACCCAAGGGAATTGAAAACATAAGTGCACACAAAAACTTACACACAGATGTGATATCATAGTAGCCAAAAAGGGGAAACAACCCAAATGTCCATTAATTGACATACACATACATATATACATACACAGATGGCCCTTGAACAATGTGAGATTAGGGGTGCTGACCCCTCACACAGTAAGGAATTCGTGTGTAACTTTTGACACCTCTAAAACTTAACCACCAATAGCTTAATGTTGACCAGAAGCTTTACTGATAACATAAACAGTTAACACATATTTTGTATGTTGCATGTATCATATACTGTATTCTTCCAAAAGAGTAAGCTAGAGAAAAGAAAATGTTATTAAGGAGATCTTCGAGTGCCTGGGTGACTCAAACTGTCCAACTCCTGATCTCAGCTCAGGTCTTGATCTTAGGGTCGTGAGTTCACACTGGATGTAGAGACCTCTTAAAAAGAAATCTTAAGGAAGAAAAAATACTTTGCAGGATTATAGTGTGAAAAATTCATGTATAAGGTCACTCACACAGTTCAAACCTGTGTTGTTTAAGGGTCAACTGTATACACACACACACACACACACACACACACGAGTGCATGAGCACAATGGAATATTATTCTGCTATAAAAAAATGGAGTACTGATACATGCTCCTACATGGCTGGACCTTGAAACATGAATGCTAAGCAAAAGAAGCTATTCACCAAGACCACATATTATATGATTCTATTTAGATCAAGGTCTGGAATAGGATAATTTTTAGGAAAAAATCTACAGAAAGTATATTAGTGGTTGTTAGGAGCTAGGAGAGGGAACAGAAAATAGGGAGTGACTGCTAATGGGTACAGGGTTTCTTTTAGAGTGATGAAAGTGTTCAGGAACTAGTGCTGATGGGTGCACAACTTTAGGACTATACCAAAATAAAAACCAACCAAGTAGATAGTTTAAAAGGGTGAATTTTATGGTATGTGAATTATATCTCAATAAAAACATGTAAAAGAATAAGAGAGATAGAATAAGTGGGCTATGCCTTCATTTAAAGTCTGTTATTTATAACAACCACCACATGTATAGAGCATTGTAGGTGTCCACAGACAATGCTAATTTTAATAAGTAAAGTGTGCTATTTTCCAAAAATTGCTGAAAAAGAAAGTGTATATGTGATTGGAAACTTTTTTTTAAAGATTTATATATTTATTCATGAGAGACACAGAATGAGAGAGGCAGAGACACAGGCAGAGGGAGAAGCAGGCTCCTTGCAGGGAGCCCGATGCAGGACTTGATCCTGGATCCTGGGATGACGACCTGAGCTGAAGGCAGGTGCCCAACCACTGAACCACCTAGGCATCCCTGTGATTGGAAACTTATCACTGAATCTACTTTCTGTTTTTAAGTCAATTAGCTTCATGTCTTTATATTCTCAGCATCAATTTGACTCTATGTGGGAGTTTTAGAGGGAACATTATCTGATCATATTATTTTCCTGCTTAAAAGCCTGCAGTAATTTGCTCATAGGATGAAGTCTGTCCTTCTAGAAGTATCATATTACACCCATCACAGTTTGGCCCATGTCTGTAGTCTTTTTGTCCAACAATCCCAAGCAGTGGCCCACCTCATCCTCACACCATCCTCTCATGCAGCATGCCACTGCCAAAGCCATCCCTCTGCCAGGTGGTCTTTACCTCCTAAAGTGTCTGGAAACTCCCACTCAGGTCATTGTCTAGGCACACCGAGAGGCCCTGGGAGCATCCTGTATACATCTCTGTTAATGCCACCACCTGTGAGGACATGTTTTCAGGGAATTTTTTGTCCCTTTGCCTTGAACTTTTTGAGGTGGGATTGTTGCTGAGTCTTTGTACCTCAGTAACTACTACATTCACGGCATATAGGAGACATTATAAATGTCTGTTAGCTAAATGCAAGAACAAATATTTTAAGAGGTTCTTAAAAATCGAATTGAGAAAGCAAGAGGCAGTTTGATCTAATTGCCAAACTCCTACTCTTCAAACAAGCAGACATGCCCTCCAATTCTAGTCCTGTCACTTGCCTGCTATGTGATCTTAAGCAAGTCATTTACATTCTCTCTCTTGAAAATTTTAGCATTTTAGAAAATTTTTCAGTTAAGAAACATTTAGACAATACAAAGTCAAATACTGCATTGTACAATTTAGATTCCTACATCAGGAGTTCGAAGAAGAGAATGGATGGGAAAATTTCTTAGAAAGGCAAAGAAAACATCAAGCAAGGTTCTACGACCCACTAGGATCTGCTTCATACCAAACTGTGCGCATAGAAGGAGGCCCAGCTATATGTTACTCTGTCAGATTACCCTCGCCTTCTAATTCCTCTTTCATGCTTTGTTCTTTTTCCCCTGACTCCTCAGAAACACAGTACTTCTAGGAGTTGAAAATTAAGTTTTCAAGAAGAGTTTTTAAAAAGTGACTCAATTTTGCCTATAGAAATAAAGTTGAGAGACAGCAATAAGTGTGCTGTGTAAGAGAAGATAGACTCCCGCGCTGTACAGTTTCGGTAAATCCTATTTTTCACAAAAGTGATCTGCAAAGTTGGCAGTTGAAACATGAACTTGAGATGCTCAAGACAAGAGTGCTGTATTTAAAACCCTCATTTTAATTGCAAAGTTCTCAGAAGTAGAGGCTCCTGAGTCAAACTGTATTGGGTCAAATACAGGCTCTGCCACTTACTGAGACCTTGGACAAGAACTTAACCTCTTCAAGTCTTTTCATTCATTTAAAAAATTAAGCTAATAATAGCAATTACTCCTACAGGATACTACTGTACATATGGAAAAGATAATTCATATAAAATAATCAACACAGAGCCTACTTGCAACCTGTATACCTAGCCAATATTTCTCAGGTACGTACTACTTTTGGGATACTTTTGAGGCTGCACTGGCCATTGGGAATACAATTATGAGACTCACCTTTGCCCATAAAGTACAATGAAAATGCTTATTCCCTCATTCCCCCACTCCAACATGACATATGGTTAATAAAAGCATAACTGCATGTTCAGAATACCTTGGAGAGAGAAAGTAGGGAGTGAACAACTTTTAAATAAAGACAGTGGAGAATGTTTCAAAAAGGAAATTAGTCTTATGGCTACTATTTCTTCTTCTAAATGTCTTAGTCCCCACTTCCACCCCACTGTTTAATTAGGAAATTCTTTAATTTTTGCATTGGTTAGGGACTGCACAATTTTGACACAAATTCTTTACCTGTGATAGTGGCAACAAAATACAAGTTAATCTCTGAAAAATTCTGAGAATACATGAGCACCTGGGTGGCTCAGTGGTTGAATGTCTGCTTTTGGCTCAGGGTGTGATCCCAGGGTCCTGGGATCAAGTCCTGCATCAGGCTCAGCAGAGGGAGCCTGCTTCTCCTTCTGCCTATGTCTCTGCCTCTCTCTCTGAGTCTCTCCTGAATAAATAAATAAAAATTAATTTTTTTTAATTTAAAAAAAATTCTGAGAAATGGTCAGGCCCCACAATTTGGATCTGATTACATTTGTCTTATTCCTTCCTGCCCCTGTTACTTTCCTCTCCAGGGGCAATGCGTATTTGTTTGTAAGTTTGGTGAGCTGAATGTACTAAGTTTCAGAATCCCATTTTTTCTTCAAAGAAATACTGAAGAATAGAAGGTATTTTAATGTCTTTGCTTTATAAAATTTCAAATAAGCATTTGTTTGTATCTAGATATTTAGTTCTTTGGTTTTCATTTTAATTGCCCACTTAGTGGAACAATCAATAATCCTGAAGGGCTGACCTGCTAACCAAATAGAGATATTATTTTACACCCCATTTCTCTCTGTAGCTCTTGGATACAATGGAAATTATACTTAGTTTTTGTTTGTGTTGCTGTTGTTAAGTCTTGAAGTGTCTGAACAAATCTATCTAGTTACATAATACATTTTAAAAAAAGATTATTTTATGATTAGTCCTTGAAGCAAAGTAGAATTTTGCCATTTGGCAAAACAGGGGTAAAATTCCAGTTGACAGAGCAGTAGAAGCAAAATACAGAAGTATAAAAGTAAATGATATGTTCTTAGAAATGCAAATAGTCTAGTCTGACAAGAGCATGAACTTCCAGATGGGGAGCAGTGAGAAAGGAGGCAGGCTGAAAAAGTAGGTTTCCTCCAAGTACTGACAAACTGACTGATCATTTTGGTGATTGATTGCTTTAACAAATATTTACTAAGCACCTACTATGTGTCAGATATTATGCAGAGCACTAAAAATAAAATGAGGAATAAGACAGACATTGTCTCTGTCCTCATGGCAGTTGCCTTCTAGTGAACTGCTGTTGGCTACAAGGTTGCCATCAGAGACTTTGTCCATTTGAGATCCACATAAAACTTTCACATGAGGACAAGAGCAAAACTTGATCAACCCAAATTACAAAAACATCAGTTTAGTTAGATATTTGAAAACTAATGGGAAAACTCATTTAAAAATTAGTGAAAAGACTAGTGTTGGTAATAACAGTACTATAAAGCTTTTCTATCTACATGAACAATATGGTTTACATATTTACACTTGTTATTTGATTCTTCATATAATCCTGTATTAGGTAAAATAAATGTTATTACTTCAATTTACAGACATGGAAACTAAGGTGTAGTAAATTAAATGGTTTTCTCAAAGTCACAAATAAATTCTCAGATCTTGAGTAGAGGACATATAATCAGCTAGGCCAGCCTGGGGAGATGTACCTGGAAAATCTAACAGGCCCTCACTTCCTCTGATGGCACCTACCTGAATTATAAGCACAGTTATAAGCACAGCCAACTAGCCCTTTCCCTTCACCTATAAGGAACTCCTTATTTATGGGATCTAGGTGAAGACAAAAGTGTTCAGAAAAAGAAGGGGGCTCTGATGTGGCAGGTGCTTCATTCTACTTAAAGACCATCTCCTTCCTTCCTCCCTCCATAAAATACTCCAATGTCTGGCTATACCATTTACTACTTCTCCTTGTTACCAGCTTCTATGGACTCCCAGGTCACTTTCTATGATTCTTGAAGATTTTAGGTCCTGACTCACTTGTTGCTTTTCCAATACAACTCCTACCATAATTCCTGATGCCTTTTTTATTTAAGATTTTATTTATCTATTCATGAGAAACACAGAGAGAGAGAGAGAGGCAAAGACAGGGGCAGAGGGAGAAGCAGGCTCCATGCAGTGAGCCTGATGTGGGAGTCGATCCTGGCACCCCAGGATCATGCCCTGAGCTGAAGGCAGATGCTCAACTGCTTAGCCACCCAGGTGCCCCTCCTGATGACTTTATTGTCCACTTAGATAACCCTTCCAATCACATAGCATCTTAATTCCTTAGCTCCCTTCCTTTCTTCCAATGACTTTGCCTCCCCCACCCCAACCTTGACCTCAGTCACTTATCCCCACAGGCATACTTGGAATTTGTCATTCCTAACAACCCTTCATACTCTCAGTTCGAATATCCCACTCCCCACCTACCATCCCCTATCATTCCAGCTCACTCTGATAATTCTTTGTATACAACCAAGATAAGCAATCTATTAGTCACAATGCCATTCTTCTGTCCTCTACACCTCCCATGTTGTCATTTCCTCCTTACCCAGGTTTTGTTCCTGATATATCATTACAGTCTTTGAGGTACACACAACACCCATTCCCTTGCCCAACTTCTTGTTTTCACACTTTCCACCCAAACTCCACCCTAGCTAGCTCCAACTATTTTTGTTTTGTTTTGTTTTAAAGATTTTATTTATTTATTCATGAGAGATGCATAGAGAGAGGCAGAGACTCAGGCAGAGGGGAAAAGCAGACTCCCCATGGGGAGCCCAATGAGAGACTCAATTCTGGCACCCCAGGATCATGCCCTGAGCTGAAGGCAGATGTTTGTTCAACCACTGAGCCACTCAGGCATCACAGTTGCTGTCATTTGACAACAGTCCCCTAGGAGGTTAGTGTATGCCTTGACTGGAATGCAGGGAGGCTTGCTCTTAGGTCTTCCCTAAATTTGTTCAGACAACTATTAGAGATAATATAATTCCTGATTCCTGCCCTCCTCCTGACACATAGATGCACCATGAGGTCCATTAAGTGAGCTCTCAATTAAGTGTATGCAGACCCTTTGACCTCACCATAACTTCTTCCTGTACTTCCGCTTGCTAGATAAAATCTGTAGACTAAGGTCCAGATTTTGCAGAGAACAACTCCATAACTGTCTAGATCATCATCCACCTGACCCTCTCTGCCACTAAGTTACCCTGAAGAGAACTGTGTAAAAACTGCATGGAGGTGCCTGTTCCATTTTTTAGTCTCCAAATGCCATCTCAGTTTGAAGGATACTTTACGGTCCCTCCCCATCCACCTTCTAACAATCATCTCCTCCTCCAGGAAACTATTTCCTCCTTGGCTTCCACAGCACCATACCTTTTTTGTTTTATATAACAAGTCCTTCTCAGTCTTGATTGATGGTTTCTCCTTATCTCCCTGACCTCTTCACAGGGTTCAGTTCTCACACTCCTCTCCACCAATACTCCAGTCTCAGGGCTTAAATTGTTATCTGCACATTTATGGCTCTGAAATTTCATCTCTAGTTCAGACCTCTGTCCTGAATTCCACTCTTCAATATACAACTGCTTACTTGACATCTTTATACTGATGCCTAACAGGCATTTTAAAGTTAACACTGTTCAAAATTGAACTCTTGATCTTTCCCCCAAACATGGTGTACCACAAATCCTTTCCATATCAGTTAAGAGCAACTCCATCCTCCACTCATTCAAACCTCAAAATTCTTATCACCCCTGACTCCTCTTTTCCTCTCATATCACTTATATGTTCTACTGCCAAATATTCTTGAGGGAATAGCTAGAATGATTCTTTTGAAGTGAAAAACTGAGCACATAATTCCTTAGCTCAAAATCTGCCAATGGCTTCCTAGCTCACTCAGAGTGAAAGCTGATAATAGCTGGTAAGGCTCAATATGAGCTCCTATCACTCTGCCAACTGCCACCATGACCTCCCTCAACTCCTACACTCATACTGAATCTTCTGCTCCTGCCATACCAATCTTTTTGCTTATATTCAAACACTCCAGGCTCTCTCTTTCTTCTGAAGGTCTTCATATACAAATAATTCTGTCTACTCTATAAAACTTTCTGTGATGATGGAAATGTTCTAAACTTGTATTGTCCAATATGGTAGCCACTGGAAAACTGTAGCTAGTAAGCACTTGAAATTCATCTAGCACAACTGAGGAACTGAATTTTTAATTGTATTTATTTTAATCAATTCAAATGTAAACAACTATAACTATAGTTAGTGCCTACTCTTAGAGCGAGTCTAATGTGCTCTTCTCTGACAATACTCGCATGGCTCCTTTCCTCACTTCTTTCGGGCACGTGCTCAAATGTCACTTTGTCAATGACAGGTCTTCTTTGATCAGAATATCAAAGTACTTCATATAGCAAGTCCCTACTTTGTTTTTCTAAATTTTGCCACAATAATTAGAAATTTCATACATACTATATGCTTTATTTGCTTGTTTATTTATTTATTTATTTTTTTAAATAAATTTTTATTTATTTATGATAGTCACAGAGAGAGAGAGAGAGAGGCAGAGACACAGGCAGAGGGATAAGCAGGCTCCATGCACCGGGAGCCCGACGTGGGATTCGATCCCGGGTCTCCAGGATCGTGCCCTGGGCCAAAGGCAGGCGCCAAACCACTGCGCCACCCAGGGATCCCAGCTTGTTTATTTATTGTCTATCTTCTCAAATAAAATTTAAGGTCCATCAAGTTAGAGACTTCAGTCTGGGTTTTTTTGTTTTGTTTTGTTTTGTTTTCAGTGCTATATCACCACTGCCTAAAATAGTACCTGGTACATAGTAAAAGATCAATAATTAGTTGCTGATTTGATTCAACAAGCAATCCTTGCCAACCATTAACTTCTTGAGCAGCCTAGAACAAGTCATAATCTGTCTTGTATTCAGCTTTTTTCTTCTTCCTATTATTATCTTACATTGTACTTGTCTGATTTCTTCTTTGTAATTACAACAATTTATACATTCTTCATCTGTTCATTTGCTTACTATCTATCTCCTCACTGGACCAAAAACTCCCAAAGACTAGGGCCTATGTTCATTTTATCAATTTAGCATTATGCCTAGAAGATAGTCATTGTTTAACAAATAAATAGCCTTTCTGGATTATGAGGCAATGAAGTTTAATGTTCAATAGAGTCTGAATAAGTATCTATTGAAGAACTATTTAACCTTCAAAACTAACTGGAATGAGTAGATACCTTCCAACTTGGGCATTCTCAGTTCTTAGAGAAGGGTTCAGATATGGGTCCACACAACTGCACAGACTTTAGATAAAGGTCAGCTCCGGTGTGACTTGGAAAACTGTCTTATAGGACTGTGGACCCTGAAAGGGCCCTGGGGGGTGTTTGGGTGCTCAGGAAGAGCTGGCATTATACCAGCCTATCAGATGTGATTGAGTGCCTACCATCTGGTTCTTCTCCCTTCGTTCACTGTCCTGGGAGGTTGTGGCCATGATTATTTTGCTTTAGTGATTTTGTGAATAGGCTCTGGAGGGCCTTTTCACATTGTTAACACAGCACCGTCATAACACCTGACAGCTTTGTTAAATGGCCATCCCCTGGCTCAGTCTCCAGCTCTCCTCCCACCCCTATCCATGACTCCAAGGCAGCAGTTCCTGTTAACAGGACTTTCTCTCTTTACTATGTGCAGCTTGAGAAAACAGCAGAGACAGGACACTATATCAGCAGTAAACTTGTCCATTCACCTTTAACATTTCAAGTCCATAAAGTATGCTTTACTGCTAGCAGAGAATGGGGACTTTTCCTCTTTGTTTGGCAGAATTGTTTACAGGGATTCAACATTTTCTAAAAGGCATTGGCTAAACTCCCAACATTTATTACATTGATATTATTAACAGAACTGGATCCTAAGGTTATTGTTTTCATTTAAAAATCCCATTTATTAGGGGGTGCCTGCATGGCAGATAGTAAGCACCTGATTTTTTTTTGGTTTCGGCTTAGGTCATGATCTCAGGGTCATGAGATCAAGCCTCATGTTGCACTCTACATTCAGAGTGGAGTCTGCTTGAGATTCTCTCTCCCTCTCCTTCTGCCTCTTCTGCTCATTCTCTTTCTCTCTCTCTCTCTCTCTTTCTCTTTATCTCTCAAATAAATAAATAAATCCTAAATAAATAAATATTTTTTTAAAAACAAAAATCCAATTTATTCAGCTCAGTGGTACCACTTGCTTTTTATCTAAGAGAAATGTATGATCACCTCCAAAACACCTCACTATAGAAAAAAATTAAATCAGGTCTTATTTTGATACCTCCCAAAGTTAGTTATCTTTTTCTTATGGCCTTAATGCTACTAACAATAAGCAATAATTGAACACATATTTGTGATATGATTTTTTAGTATCAAAATCAAAGTTTACTTTATAAATCTTTAATTTATGTTTCTAATTCTGAACTGAGGTTTTCACTTTCTATTGTTAAGTCAATCTATCAAAAGCTAGAAATTTCAGAGATCTGAAACTGTGTCTTTAGTGCTCTAAGAATTGCAATCTAAGTCAGTTTTCAGAGACAACAGAAAAGGACCATCACTTATATTGTCCATTTTCAAAAAGTAATTTCTGCAGCTGTCCCTCCTTACTCCAAAAGACTGTGTGATGGCCTATGCTCTGGTTAAACAACCTCAGGGACTTTCAGTTATTTACTGTCACTAAAGTGAGAGACACCTTTAAAAAGTTGTCCCTATAAATCCAGAGAAGTATCTAAGCTTCTAAGTGTCTTATTGGTCTCCCTTCTGATTCTCCTCTGATTTCTTATTTCTGACAAATCTCTGACAGCAGTGTACAAATTAACTTTCTACAGGAAAAGAAAGAAAATCCCTTATGATGAATACTTAGGGTAACATTGCTGCATCTCACTTAACTGCCAAGTGGCTTTAGTCTGCAGTGAACTCAGTGATCCTAAAACAAATTCAATATTTTCTCTTGTTGGCAGCAAACCTTACATGGTTAAAATCTTGGTGCACAGAGTGAATATGAAATGGAGAAAGAGATAAACATACAGAATATAATGAATAATTGAGATCTTATTTTCAAGGATTTTAATAACACAAATTGAAATTCTAACAGTATTCACATAGTTATAGACCAAATCTATTCCAATGAAAACTCAAGATTTATCTCTATTTGTAAGTAATTTTCTAGAAAATTATTCTCTTTTCCAAGCACAAAACCCATCACAACTTCCTTAATTTGGGGGGAAAATGCCTAAGATTATACAATTAACTTCCTGGTAGTTTTCCTGATTGGATTGGCTACCCTGGTGGCATTTCTGCTGCCTTAATCCTGTCCCAAAAAAGAATAGAGGTGGTTAGAATAGAGAATGTGAAGGCTAAATGAGGTAAGTTTTCATTTAGCAGACTTGTATTTACTTGACATATCTCTTTGGCTTTTGTAGTTTATATTCATGTAATGTGAGGATAGGGTGGAGAAGTGGTGTCATGTGGTGAAAATCATCCTGGCTTGAGGTCAGGGGACCTTGATTCTAGCCTGTGACACCTCTAACTATTATGTGACTCTGTGCCAATGTCCGCCTGCCATTTCCCTCATCTACTAAATTAGGGGGTTGAAAAAGCTGTTCTCTAAAAGTCTGTTCCAACCCTAAAATTCTGTGATTTTTCAATAAAATATAATGACTTCTGTAAAAGTGCAGAAATAATTCATTCAATCAAGTCAATTGCCTTAGCCTAAATGATTTTTGGTTTCAAAGTTCAAAAGTAATTACAAAGAAATGGAGGGGACAGAAATGAGTTGCCAGTTAAAGCTAACAGACATTACAACCAACAGCTCACTTTCTTGAAATGCACATTGACAATTAGCAATTAACATCTTCTGGAAACAAGTAAATTATCAGGAAGCCTTCTGGCAAAAGGGAGTCATAAAGTTTCATTGTACCACTTAACAGATATTTTATAACATGATAAATTAGGTACCTTTTCATCCACTATAATAATATATTTTCTACAATAATTAAAGATGATTCAAGGCCTGATGCACTCTGGCTGGGCCTGATCCTGAAGAAATTACTTGTTTGATAAGATTTTGGTATGTTTGTGCCAAAAAAAAAAGAAAAGAGCCATAAGCTCATAATATCTTTTGGTAGTAAGTAACATAAAACTGAATCTTCCAAAAGGAAAACAGTGACTCAATTAGCTGCAAATTATAGGCTTAGGCCTGGTTTCAGGTAGGTCTGGCTTCAGGAAATAACACAGTGTTATCTTTGGGCTATGTTTTTCCCTGTCTTGGCTAATTTTCAGGTTCCACAAGAAACAACATGGGTAACTGCCACCAAACATGGATGATTGCTGAACAAGTTCAATTTCAATGCTGTTAAATACTTCTTTTCCCTAAAAGTCAGAGTAGAAGTCCTAAACTTGGTTATTACTAGCTTGAATTAAGTCACATGACAGCACTTGAATCAAGCAACAGCCTAAGGACAAAAAGTGAGACCAGATTAGTCCTGGGTCATAAGCCAGCACCCTCCTCCACCAAACTCTGAAAACTCTGCGAGGTATGAGGAAGTAAAAGTTTCTTCAGGGAAACTAGAGTAGTGTTAGCTAGAAACCAGGTTGATTGTGGCTAGGTTACAAATTACAAGTGTTAATTTCATGCCTGAAATAACATGCGTTCTTAGAGAAGAGTCACAAACTTGAAAAGCATCTTAGTGATACCAATCTCATATTTTCATTTAGGGCCAAGACTTAAAGAACCTGAAGTAAAGCCTAATGGTTAAGTTCATAAGTTTTAGAATCAGACAACCCTGGTTTTGAGTTCTGATTCTATCATTTATTAGCTCTGTATCTCTGGGCAAATTACTTAACTGAACTAAGCTTCATCTGAAAATAGTAATAGTCATTGTCACACCTCACAGGGTAAACATAAAGATTAAATAAAATAATGGATGTACAGCACCTTGCAAAGTACCTGGCACTTAGTGTCCAATAAATGACACCTGTTATTTTTTGTTTTTGTTTTAATTTTTTTTGACACCTGTTATTAATAGAAAGAGAAAAAGACTTGCTGAAAGTCGCACAACTAATTAATAGCAAAGCTAGAAATAAAACTGAGTCCCTTGACTTATAGCTCAGTTATAAGTAAATCAAGGTGAAATTTAATAGCACACAAGTCAATTATATCTGAAACATCATAGAATATATCAGTTTTTCTTTCCAAATTGCTACCTGGACCTCACAGTTTCCATTTCACAGAGCAGCCATGTAATGTCAACATCACCAGACATAACTGAGAAGGGGCTGTGAAAGCCTGTCATATTTTGCTCCACCAACCTATTGAGAGATGGGTCAGTTAGGTGGTAGAGACAAAAAGTGTTATAGGCGCTAAGGCAGAAGGGATCACTACGGGCAGGTTAGTAATCACATGTCCCAAATCACGATGGGACATATTTGATTAAAGAGAAAGGGAAAAGGGAGTCAAGATGATGAGTTCAGAATAAATGAAGATGCAAGAAGAGATGAATATGATGTGGGAGAGTGAGAAGAAGAGCATGAATGACAGAGTAAGAAGCAGGAAATTAAAGCTGAGCAAGACAATGCCAGTTCTGGATTCAGGAATGAAGAGAGGCAGCATGTGAGTAGATGAAGGCTCAAGAGCACAAACCAGCAAGGAAAGATTCTTGAATAGTCATCTATTCAAAACATTCATGGGGTCTCCAACTTTTGGCTTGACCCTCATGGTGTTACATGCACTAATTCCATCCCCTACTTAGTTCTTCCTCCTCTCCTGAATATGCCCCATGCTCTTACCCAAACACACCGCTCACTTTGCAAAACCTGCCTAGCATGCCCCTCCTTGTCTGTACTAATTTCCACATGCTGTTTCTTACACTTAGAATACCTTTCTGCTCTCATCTCTGCCTGGCATAGTTTCACCCACTGTAATGCCCAAATAATAACCAAATAATAATGATTATTCATAAATAATCATTCCTTAAAACTGATGATAGAAGAATTTACTAAGGGCCTTCATATCCACTGTCTCTTAATAACACTCTTCCTGGAGCCCATCACATTCCAAATTAGTTGTGATTTCGCCCTCCTCTGAATCCCATGCAGGAGTAATAGCAAAAATGACAATAATGATGGTAATGATGATAATACCATCCTTTAATAAGTACTAAGCACTATCTAATTTAATGTTTGTAAATTCTTCATGAACAATTTTGTCATTCCCATTTCATAGATAAGAATAGTGAGACTCAGGGAAGGTATGTAAAATTCCCAAGGTCACACAGCTAATAAATGGCGGAGCCAAGGCTGGAACTCCAACACCTGTGTTTCTAACTCTTTGTGTTATAAGAGAAGATTGCTCTTCTTTCATGGCATTGATCATGAACTGCTTTTGATATTTATCTATGTATATGGCTTCACTTCTTCAAAGGTTTAATAGTCCTTCAAAGGTTTAATAGGGAATGGAACATGCTTTTACCTATATTAAGAACTGTAATCTGTTATCTGTAAAATAATATTTGTATAGTAACTTTGTAACTTACAAAGCACTCTAACACTAGTGTATGGAAGTCTTATCATAATCTTATGAAGCAAGATTCATTTCCAACTTGCACATGAGACAACAAAGTTCAGATGATTGAAATGACATCATCAAGGACATACTGGTAGTAAGTTGTGCACTCAACCAAAATCTGGTGGCAATTGTTGGAGTTCTCTCATCCTGAGAGAGAGGAGAAACTCTCATAAACACTGAGTTCTCTCATCCTCTCCCGAAATATTTTAGAGCCATGTGTTCTATACCTGTTGCAAGAGGTGCCCAGTGAGAATAACCTCCAGGTACTTAGAGTAATGACTTACTTGATCACATATCCTTTGTTAGTTCCTTCCTGGTCTTAATTCCTCACACCTGGACTGGAATTTCCTGCGATTACCTCCCAAATAAACTATTTGCACTTAAATTATTTTCTCAGGCAGGGTCTGCTTCTAGGGAAACCAAAATTGAGACATTCTTCCTGAAGCACTTTTCTCCCAATGGGTTAGAGGTGTGAGGTTAGGAAGGTAAAATAATCAGGAATTTTAGGCTATGTGATTTCCATTTTCAATTCCTTAAAGGAGAGAGGGGGTTATTACAAAAAGAATCAGTCAAAAAAAAAAAAAAAAGTCAGTCATTTAATAGCCTGCAGCCTGTAAAATTCATTGCAAGTCAAAACTTCTGCTTAAAGGGGCCCTGATACTAAATTGACAGTTGACTTGGAATCTAAAATAGAGCTGGTTAAAACAGAGTAGAGAAAGATTTTCTTCTGCATTTCTCTGGTTATTTCCATTACAGATAGAAATATTCTGACACTTGCTCCTTTGCTCTGATTGCAGCTTAAGGCAATTTCTGAAATTCTTAGATTGAACTGGAACCCCCATTTATACCAGGTAGCACAGCTCATTCTCAAAGTCTCAAAGCCTAGCATGAAGTCAAGGATCTTGATGTGGTCAAGGAGTATTAAAATAAAAATAAACCAATAAATATGAAAACAATTTAAGGAAGGAGTGCTCAGGGAATGGTCATATATAAATATATGTACAGCAACACACAAAGCTCAGGGTACAACTAATGTTATTTTGAGTTCACGGGGCATTTTTGGTCCAGGGAATTATCTGAATCCAGTGGTAGCTTATTATTCTTTTAAAATCTCTGGCTCTCACCCCAGAGGGAAAAACTGAAACAGATACTTTAAGTGGCAGAGCTGGGCTGATACCTTGATAGCAGGTTCATGAAGAATACTTCAGATTTAGGGAAAACATACTGTTTTAAATCTTAGCTTAATTTTCTGTCAGTGAATGAAGAAATATGTTTATATCTAAAAAGATCCTACACAGGTATAAATATTTTTATTTGATACGACTTTTAAAACCATATGTCCAGGTAGAGTCCTATGATAAATTGGAAGTGGGAAGCTCCTTAGAAGCTCTGGTTAAGATGTCAAAGATGATAATACCTACTTTAGAGATAGAAAAGAGCTGGCATAGAGCTGAGAAGTGATGTTCAATTGGCCCTACAGCTAAATCAACAAGGGAACTCAGAGTAAAACCTCTATAAGTTCAAAAACCTCAGGGATAGCTTGGCACAGGAGAATGAAGGAGTTTAAACCCTGTGACTATGTATTAAAACTCTGAATGTTATCTAGATTCTCAGAGCAACTTTGTTTAGAGGATTATCTTCATACATAATGGTTTCATTTATTCTCAGGATATCCCTAATGGGTAAACTGTTAGAAGACACTGATCTTCACCTCCAAGGAGTAAAAGAAAACTGTCATGGTCCCAAGTAGGTTTGTGAATTGACAGTGGGCAGAACTGCGAAGATCTTTTTTCCCCACTGAGATTCAATGTCATCCAAACCAAAATTCTTAATTCTGGAAAAAAAATAGAGAGTGAGAGATTTGAGTATCTAGAAAAGTGGATGCCTGAGGAAAAGGTAAAAAAAAAAAAAAATGTCATTGCATTCTTTTTTTTTTTTTTTAAGATTTTATTTATTGATTTGACACAGAGAGAGAACAACAAAGAGAGGAGGTGGCAGATAGAGAGAGAGGAAGACTCAGACTCCCCACCAAGCAGAGTCCAAGTGGGGCTCGATCCTAGAACCCTGGGGTCATGACATGAGCTGAAGGCAGATGTTGAACCCACTGAGCTGCCAAGATGCCTCTCATTGCATAAAGAGATAAAGAAAAGCTAAAGCTAAAGAAAGCTAGAGCAAATTTCATTTGCTCAAATGAAGAGCTGAATGGACCCAGTCAGGGTTCCGTCATGCCAAGATGGGCTCTGTTAATGATGATGCCATCATGGGCAGAGCGAAGGCTGTATTTTAGGTAGTGTTGAAGGCATACTCTTATGTACATCTGGCAATTATTCTCACTCACTTATCCTAAAGTAATAGGTTAAATAAAAGTGACCTGAAGTGAATTCTTTGTCTTCCTCCATATCCTACAGAAACCTGTGAGGCTGGAGTCAACACTTAAATAAAATGTCTACAAAATTGCAAATAAAAGCTATTCTCATTAAGAGAAAGCCCCAGCGGAGCTCAAACATTTCACTCAATACCACAATGGTTTCTCAGGCTGATCATTTATTAAACTTATGTTTATCGCATGAGGTAAGCTGGTTAGGTTATATTATTTCCATTTCAGAGATTATGAGGCTGTAGTTCATAGTAATGAAAAGATACCAAATAATTCTTCAGGTTTAATAGCATGTAACTATGTGGAAAATAGCATTTACTATAGTGGAAAAAAAGATACTGTTTGTTTGGTTTCGATTATATTTCAACCAGAAAAGTCAATAGAATGGCCTAGATGTTGGATATTGACATTTCTGTTCTTCTCATAGGCTGTGATGCTCTTTCGATTACTGGTTTCTCTATTTATTTTCAAAGGTGGACTTGTAATTGTAATGGTAATTGCCAAGGTAATTCCTCTATTATTACTCTGCTCTTTGGGTGCCCTTTTCTCCAGCTAAAGGTTATTGCACCCACTAATCAGAAATATGGAAAATGCCCTCAAAGGTCATTTCTGAAGCCTTGTCTTAAAGAGAAATCTCTTGCAACCTAGTCAAAGTCTTTTGCTATTTTCCAAAAGAAAAGGGTTTCACGGACATTGCTCTCATTTGTAAGAAGTTACCAGTATTAACTGGAAGATTTTTGGGGAGTGGGTGGGAATAAAACTGAGAGTCAAGAGACCAGGGTTCTAGTTATACCTGTCACTAATTGGCTATACAGTCTTGGATAAAAACATTTAATCACTTCAGGAACAAATTTCCCATTTGCAAATATGGGAATTGGAATGAATGATCTCCAAGGTACATTCCAGCCCTAGATCTCTTATAATTTCATGACAAATATATTGAGTTACTTAAAAAAAAAAAAAAAACTTCACAACAGACTCTAATGAAATGTTGATATTCTATAAAGCAAAAATAAAGAATTATTGTCTTGTGAGATAGAGGCTGTATTTATACCACAGAAACTGAGGACAGGAAGAAGGAAAAGTTTGGGGTTGGATGACGCTTTAACTACTTGATAGGTACTTTATTCACCCTTGAAATCTTTGACTAAAAGGCAATCATCTAGGGCCAAGCATAATTCATCTCTGGCATAAATCATAGGGTACTTTGGAAAAGGATGTCCAGTTTTCAAAACAGCAGGATTTCTAGTCTTCTGTTAAAGCTAGATATCACATTTTTACCCTGAGTAGCCAGAAGGAGATTAGAAGGTCTCAGAAAATAAACCCAGGTCAGATATCTATGAAAACTTACATGACAGAACAAAATATACTAAAGAAGCCATCCAGCAAAGAGGAAATGAATTGAAATAGTGATTGCTGTCTTAGAAAATTCATGCTTCTACTTGTGTTAAGAGGGAAACATTAACTCCCAGGAGGCCCTTCTACCTCAAGAATCCTATGATTCTGTGGCTTTATGTTATTTCCAGGTTATTTAATAATGCATAGAATTATTTGAAAGCAATGTCAACCTAACTATAATTTTTCTGTTCATTCAGACATAGAATCTCTTTTTTAAAGATTTTATTTATTTATTCATGAGAGACACACAGAGAGAGGCAGAGACACAGGCAAAGGGAGAAGCATGCTCCATGCAAGTCCCACCTGATGTGGGACTTGATGTGGGACTTGATTCCAAACTCCAGGATCACACCCTGAGCCGAAGGCAGACACTCAACTGCCGAGTCACCAGGGCGTCCCAGACATAGTCCCTTTTTTTGAGGACTTCTTTGTTGGCCATAAATCACTTTAATAACAAAATAAGACTTAACCCAAATACATTAATATCCTGAATTTTCAGGTAATTCTCTATAAAATTGAAGCTATATGGAAGAGTTATCAGCCTAAATTCAATTATCATATTTACCAATTCCAATGATCCATTTTACAAACTATTATTATCCATATCCATTGTTTCTAAAATCCATTTGGTTTGCATAGTATTTTCCTTACTTAGTTAGAAATGCAAAATTATATCTCAGAGTAAAGGTTCATACCTTGTGATAATTTGCCTTTCCAAAATCAAATAGGCAATTGTCCTTTGGATAATAATCAGCATGAACTCTAACCCAACTTTTATTTACTTGGCCCTAATGAAGTGAAGAGTTCCATGTTTTTAGCTTTTCTTGGTGTTCTTTCTTTTTAAGTGGGCTTTTAAGAATGTTTTTCAGCAATGTTTTACATCTTTAAGTGCAAAAGATACGTAAGAATTTGCATTTGCCAAGTTATTAGGCTAGGATAAAACTGGCTGCTTGAGAAAGCTTATGGTAAATGGTAAAGTACTTCACCAGTGATAATTATAATTGTAACAAACATTTGGGGCAATGTAGAGTGGTGGTTAATAGCACAGGCTTTGATGGCAGAGCAACCAGGATTTGTTTTTTGTTTTTTTATTTTTTTTTAATTTTTTTAAATTTTTATTTATTTATGATAGTCACACAGAGAGAGAGAGAGAGGCAGAGACATAGCCAGAGGGAGAAGCAGGCTCCATGCACTGGGAGCCCGACATGGGATTCGATCTCGGGTCTCCAGGATCACGCCCTGGGCCAAAGGCAGGCTCTAAACCGCTGCGCTACCCAGGGTTCCCAGTTTTTTGTTTTTTTTTAAAGATTTTATTTATTTATTCATGAGAGACACACAGAGGGGAGGGGGGGGGCAGAGACAGGCAGAAGCAGGCTCCATGCAGGGAGCCTGACATGGGACTTGATCCCTGGTCCCCAGGATCACACCCTGGGCTGAAGGCGGCGCTAAACCGCTGAGCCACCCAGGGATCCCCCACAACCAGGATTTGAATCTTGCGTTATTTTCCGCCATCTGTAAGACTTTGGGAAGTTTCCTAACCTCTGAATGCCTATTTCACTCATCTATAAAACGCAAATAATATCAATACCTACTTCCTAGGGTCATCTTAAGTGCAAAGAGTATTTGTTAGCATCTTATATAATGCCTACTCAATACATGTTAATTATTATTATTAATTATTACCTCAATAAATATTTTGATAGGAAAAAATGTATTGATCAATTAATTGAGTAGATTATTATAAAGACTAAATAAGAAAATATATGAAATAGACTTAGCACAAAGCCTAGATAGTGCCTTATTTCATTGCCTTTAAGACATCATCCATTATAAGGTGCACCATTATTGCATATGCCTCCAAGAAAAAAAATTTCTGTGAATTAGTTGTAAGGCACCATCAACCATGAGACACATCCATATTGCAGAGTGATAAAATTCTGGGGGAAAAAAGCACCTAAGAATTAATTGGATATAATAGATTCAAATAAATAGTATAATGATAAAAAATGAGGGAGAAGAAGAAGAAGAAAAAATAGAAAATTCTCATATTAAATTAATTTCTCAATGACCTAAGATCTATCTGTGAATTTTTCATTCACTTACATACCCCAAATTATAATTCTTGTTAGTGAGGAAGAAAATAAGGAACTTGCCAGAGAGAGCCAATAAAGAATCACAAAATGTAATCATGGTGAATTAGCCATATATCTCCCACAATATTTATGAAATCCTTGCAGAGAACGAAAACTTCTGGTCACTTGTCCCCTGCCCCACCTATTTCAAGTATCTTTTCTACAGCATCTCTAAAATGCACAGAAAATATTTATATTGCAATTCATTCCAGAGCCCCTTTCAATAAATCTTAGAGTTGCTCCTGTAGAAATGTAAATTCCTTGCACAGGCTGACACTGGGGTAGGTGGGTAAAGAGTGGCAGCATGTGTGGGTGTGCTAATCATCACTGCCAACCTTGACGGGAAGGTGGGTGACACTAGTTCTAAGTGGCAAAGGGGGAGAGAAGTATTTGAAATATAATTTAAGCAAAATCTAGGAAATAAATGACAGAGAATAAGGAAAAGAGCTCTCATTTATTTCAGAAAACTTAACAGCAGCTGCAGTAGGTAGGAAAAAAAGAAGAGGAAGAAAACATTTGGGTAAATGTAGGAATATATTCAAGCAAAGGAACTAAGAGAAAACAATATAGTTGCTGCTATTTATGAGAAAACTCAGGAATTATTAAAGGATACAAACTTTCTTACTCTACCAATCAGCATGTGAATTTTGAACAAGTCATGATGGCAATCAACCAGTCCCATTAGAATCTATACTAGCTTTAGATACAAAAGAAGAAACATTAGAAACTGTCTAATAAAGTAGTTTTGATCCTGGCTGTATCGTAGGATCATCTAGAAAACCTTATAAACATACCAATGCTTAACTTACTCCCTAAAGATTATTATTTCATTAGTCTTTGGTGGAACCCAGGCAATTGGTGTTTTTTTTTTTTTTTAAAGCTTCCCTTGGTGATTCTAATATTGGGCTGAGAACAGCTGATCAAATTCAACTTCTTCACTTCACAAATAAAAAAACACTAAGGCCCAGAGAGGTACTGTGACCTACCCACGAATACACAGCCAAAGTCTCAAAACAGAGCTATGATTCTATGATAGATCCAGTCATTGATCTCAGTTCTTCATTTTTCTGTACTTGCACTACACATCTACACCGTTACTATGGCCTTTCAGCAAGGGAAGTGTAATGCCTCTGCCCTTGGACTTGGGACTTGGCCATGTGCCATGTTGTACCCAGCCGGATATTCACAGACCCAAGAGAATCCATGGCTTGAAATGTGCTTGCATGGCTGAGTTTGTCCTCTTGTGCTCATGTCTTTTACCGTGAGAAGAACATACCCTGGTAATTAGTAACCAGTTGCTGACCCAAGGAAAATGAGAAATGCATGGAGCAGACCTGAATCCAGTTAACCCAGACATGCTAAGTCAAAAATAAATAAAAAATAAATGCTAATTTTCTTGAGGCACTGACTTTGGGGTGGTTTGTCATGCAGCATTATTATAGGAATAGCTGCCTGAGACACTCAAACCCAAGATTTCTAATGTGTGGTTCATCACTGGACCTCTAATGGCTTACCCTACATAGGATAAAGGGTATAATCTGATGATCTTCCAGTGCTTCATAGAAGACAAATTACATCCCTCACATGTATAGCTCATCAAACCCAGACATGTAGAAGCCAAAGGCTCTTTGTAATTACTTATTCAAAGGTAGACTTTTCTTCCATTGGGATCAATTCTTACTCATTTCTATGTTTCATTCACTCCTGAATAATTACAACTAACAGTTTTGAGCTCTTACTATATAGAAAATTGTTTTATCCTAAGAAAAATCCATTTTACAGATAAGGAAGTCAAGGCCCTAAGATAAATGATGCACCACCTTTTATATTCCTCCATCTTGACTTCATTTTTGTAATCAATGCAAATTACTCATATTGGATAATTTTTTAAAAGATTTTATTTTTATTTACTTGTTTGAGAGAATAAGCATGAGCTAGCAGGAGGGGCAGAAGGAAAAGGACAAGCAGGTTCACCGCTGAGCAGGGAGCCCAATGCAGGGCTTGATCCCAGGACTCTGGGATCATGACCTGAGCAGAAGGCAGTCATTTAACCAACTGAGCCACCCAGGCACCCACCATATTGGCTAATTTGGCAGAAATACATATCATGTATTCAAAGAGAATTGCTTTTTTCAGATATTATCTCTACATCTTTACTATTTTTACTCTCTCTTTAAATTGTCTGACATTTAACTACAGAGTATTTATAAAGTCTAAAAACATAAATTAATTTTATATTAATGATTCTGCACCCAATTCTACTGTGTGAGTTTTTCTGCATACCAAAAAATTCTCCAACATCAGGTAGGTGTCCTACAACTGAACTCAATTCTAACTATCCATCTGAAGACTGTGTCAGATCCCACAGGTTAAGGGCTCAGTCCTACAAGATTGTACCCACCGCAACCACTTCAGATGCAAATCCAGGTTGTCATCTGTGCTCCTGATCAACTGGCTGTAGACTGGAGGCTCCAACGACCCCTTCCTTGGGTTGGTTAATTTGCCAGAGTGGCTCACAGAACTCAGAAAAACATAGTACTTATTATACTACCAATTTATTATAAAGGGTATAACTCAGCAGCAGGCATAGGAAAGGTATGGGAAAAAGGGCAAGAAGATTCCTTGCCCTCTCCAAGCATACCACTCTCCCTGAAAAACTACATGTTCACAAACCCCAAAACTCTCTGAACCAAACCCTTTTGGTTTTTATGGAAACCTCATTACACAGGCATTATTGATCACATCAGTGGCCATTGGTGATTGAACTCCCTAGATCACCATTGGTGATCTTCCCTCCCCCAGAAGTCAGGGTGTGGGGAAGGTGAAGTGGAGTGGGTGGGACTGAAATTTCCATCCCTCTAACCATCTAGTTGGTTCCCCCTGGCAAGTAGCCTCCATTCTTAGGTTAGGGGCATTTTAAAAATCACCATATTAAACAACAAAAGATACCTTAGTAGCTGTCTTCACTTTGGAAGTCCAAGTGTTTTAGGGTCTCTGTGCCAGAAATGGGGTTGAAGGTGAAACAAATATTATAAAGCACAATGTCATATACATGACAATCATATGAAAAGATTTCCTTCCCAGAAGCTGAAAGGGCTAGCCACTCTTTTCTTAACTTCCTTTCCCACTAGGGCACTGGGACATGACCTAGACTCTGACAATCAGACGCTGGTGCCAAAGAGGTCTGTCCCTTTATATAAGGAAAGTGAAAGCTTTCCTGCAGAAGCCCCATCTTAGCACACTTCTTTTTTTTTTTTTTCATGGACCACAGCTGGGCATATAGCCTTCCCAGCTGTGAAGAAACCTAGGGATGTGAATATTTAACTTTTCAGCCTACGTGGTAGGATCCAGCCAGAGAGAAGGTGGTCAGCAGTGGCCTTTGTGTAATGCTTGAGCAGGAAGGCAATACTACTTCCAATATACACATAATGAAACAGAAGACAGATGACTTGCCTAAGATGACACAGCTAATGAGGAGAAGAAATAGGATTTGAACCCGGCCTTAAAAATCCAGTCTCTCCACTATGCCATTAAGGTGGTTAAAAAATATGTCCATAATTCTTTGTTAGTTCTCACTCCCAAGAGGTGGAACTCAATTCCCTGCCCCTTTAGTGTAGGCTGGACTTGATGACTAGTTTCTAACAGATTATGTAAAAAGGAAGTTAAGATACCAGAATTGAGAAATAAAAACAGGATGCATTTTAATGAAAAGGGCAGAAATGGTCATCTTAAACTTCAAAAACATGGATCTCTTCTTAAATTCCCTCATAAATTAAGGTAAAGAATTAGAACAAATCATTCTGAAAGAAACTAAATGAATGGCTCATATATTTAAGTGAAAGTTAAATCTGCTTTCATAAATGTTTAATAACTTTCAGATAATCTCCCAGAGAAATAAAAGTGTATTTATCAAATATGTATAGTCATTATTGTGCCAAAATCTGAATTACTATAAAACTTTTGTGTATTGTTAAAATTGTAATTGTAAATTGCCTTATAAAAGTGATTTTTTCTGATATTGTTTTTATGTTACCCATAATGAAAACTGGAATACACACACAGACACACACACACACACACAAGTATGAACTATTCTATTTAAATTTTGAATAGCTTTTTTTCTTTTTTGGTGCCTAAAATTGGTCTTTTGTGCTGGCTTTTACTCCACTAAACTTTGAAATCTTTCTCTGTATTCTGCCAATAAGAAAACTACCTTAGAACAATAGAAGAAGCCCAACAAGAGACTTGCTTTCATCAAGCACTTTATCAGACTTTGAAAAGTTATCGGACATTGAAAGAAGTCATTGACCTTCAAAATCATCTCTTCTTTCTCAAGAAGTAAACAATGGAAAAACAATTTTTTTTGTTCAATGAATCCCCAGTTTGGGGTCTAGGAAGCTTAGAGACATTATGAAATCAAAGCTGGTTGCCGTGGGACACCTGGGTGCCTCAGTCAGTTAAGTGTCAGACTCTTGGTTTTGGTCATGATCTCAAAATTGTGAGATGGAGCCCCACCTTTGCTCTGCACTCAGCTCAGAGTCTGCTTGAGATTCTCTCCCTCCCTCTTTGTCCCCTTGCCTCACACTCATGCGTGCACATTTTCTCTCTCTCTAAAATAAATAAAATCATTTAAAAAAATCTGATGCCATATTTTTCGCCTAGCCTACTCTTTTTGAGGTTTATGGCCTGAATGGATAATGACACATGATCCTAAGAAAATCCTTTTCAGGAGCCAAAAACCCAAAACAAAACAAAATAATAATCCAGAGAAGAATCTTTCCTTTCTCCCATTTCCTGATAAGTGAGAAGTACTGAGAACTTTTGGGGTCAGTACCCTTCTAAACTCCCCTTCTTCCAATAATGCAGCATTACCATAAGAATGGTAAAGGCAATGGTTTAGATTCAGGCCCAGTCCCAGCTTGCTAGCAGTGGAGAAACAAACTGGTAGGTGGCAGCAGGAGAAAGAATTCCTCAGATTGATGGCTGCTGACTTAAAATCTACATAGGAAAAGAGCTGGAGTTTGACAAACCCCGTGAAACAAGGGCGACAAAAAAATGGAAACAAGACAAAGATTTCTGGAATTTGACTCTAAATGGTTCTTTGAAGCAACCAGTGATGCCTTTTGCTTATTACCTCACTGACAGAATGGATGAAGATAAATTCGACTGTGTGCTTTTTCAAGTGAAGGACAGAAATACACAGAGCAAGGAAGGAGTAGGTCTGATTCAATACGTTTTCTAAAATAAAGGTACTATGAACTGGGGAAAAAATAAAGGATGCCCTGTTAAGTCTGAATTTGAGACAAATAATGAATTTTTGGTATAAATATATACCAAATGTTACATGGGATATACCTTTAATACTAAACTTTTATTTGTTGTTTATCTGAAATTCAATTTTTTTTAAAGATTTTATTTATTTATTCATGAGAGACACACAGTGAGAGGCAGAGACACAGGCAGAGGGAGAAGCAGGCTCCATGCAGGGAGCCAGATGTGGGACTCGATCCTGGGCTCCAGGATCACGGCCTGAGCTGAAGGCAGATGCTCACCCTCTGAGCCACCCAGGTGCCCTGAAATTCAATTTTTAATCTGAATTAAATTGAATTGTATTATAGCTGGCAACTCCAATGGAAGTAGCAGTGTGTGGTCTGAGAGATTAGGTCCAAAATGCATTGTTACTCCTTTTGTGTATGTGTGTGTGTGTGTGTGTGTGTGTGTGTGTGTGTGTGTGAGTCTCTCTAGGGGTGGCCAGTTGCCATTTTGTGAAGACTCTCAGAGATCCTTAGTGATGCGTATATATGGTGAAACACTGAGGCCTCTAAAAAATGAGCAGCAATGAACTAAAGTTTCCTGCCAAAAGCCATGTTCAAGCCTTTGGGTGACTATAACCCCAAGTGACATCTTGACTACAACCTCAGGAGATACTGAGCCAGAGTCACCCAACAAAGCAAAATTTGCAACCCAGAGATACTGTGAAATGATAAACAATTGTTGTTTTAGGTTGCTAAATTTGTATTAATTTGTTATCTAGCAAAGATACCTAATACAGTCATATCACTTAAATAAGTGTATGCCTATTCAGAGTTCTGGACAATCTTTTTGTTATTTAGTGAATCCTTCCATTTAGAGGAAAATTTTTTTGTCTCATTGGAAAGTAGCCTATTTCTAATGAAATATTCCTTAATAGCATTTTGCCTGCTGAAAGGAGATCAAATATAACACTAAGATCTTCAAGAAAAATTAGATCAATAGTGTTTTTAGTGACAATTTAAGCAAAAACAAACAAACAAAAAACTAAGTACATTGTCATATACAAATTTGTTATGTCCCTTACAGATTGCAAACTTTCATATTGGTCATGTTATTTGACCAGTGAAATAAAGTACCTTACCTTTTATAGATTAAAAAAATAAAACAAAAACTAAGGCTTTAAAAGTTTCAATGATATGTCCAAGGTCACACAGCTAGGATTCCAACACAAATCATATACCACCCAGTTCCTTCTAAGGTGCCACTTCTCAAATTTGAACAGTATCTCTGACACTGGTCTTGATCTTAAATGGTGTTCTGTTGCACGTAGTTTTCAATATCAAAGATGTTAAAATAAAGGGTGGAGAAATGATCATCAATCATGTAAAGTCAAATTACAAAAGTGAGCTTCTCTTAACCTCTGAAAAATGAGTTTTAATTTTCCTCATTAATTCAGCAGCCATGGTTGACAATGCCATTGGTTGTCAAAGAGTTGACTCCATCATTCAGCAAGTTCTGTCACACTATTTGACTTGACACTTCCCATCTTGAGAAACTATCATGGATAATAACAACAAAGGGACAGATTATTGGGATAAATCTGTCACAGGCAGGAAATGCAGGACCAAAACAAAGCAAGATGAAAAGTGGAATTCTTAGATTTCAACTCTTGGGAAGCTCATGTATGACTCCTCAGCTCCCTGCCCAGGAGTACTAGGTGTTTCCAAAAGCTGAACTATGTTAGTTTTGTTGTATTACTCATAACCAACTGTTTTACCACACCACTCAATTCCTGCCAAGGATCCATTTCAAAACCCTATTTTCAAAATTGATTCCAAGAATAGCTTTGTTTCTTCTGTAAAAGTGTAACATATTGAATGGGCAATATTATAAATGGAAGGGAATCTTGTTATAACAGGAGAGGCAAAGATATGAAAACTGGTTAGTAAAAACAGAGAGAGTAAATAAATTCAGGTTTCAGTAGGCAATCACAATGAAAGAGGGAAATAATATAGTAAGGGAAATCAAGAGGAACTTTGGGAAAATTTACATTCTTTTTACTTAAAGAGTAAAGAGGAACCAAAAACAGAGTAGGAAGCCAAACCAGTGGAAATGTGTCTTGATAAACACTTCACAGTAGATACCTCACTGCTGCTTGTCCTGGCTGCAAAATGAGAAAATCCACATACAGATGAAGTGTCTTACTTCAGGTTGCTATAACAATGTACCTTAGACTACATAGCTTGTAGACAACAAATTTATTTTTCACAGTTCTGAAGGCTGGAAGCCCAAGACTAGGGTGCCAGCATCATTAGGTTCTGGTTAGGGCCCTCCTCCAAGTTGCAGACTGCCGATTTCTTGTTGTATCCTTACATACTGGAGAGCAGAGAGAGGAAGCAAGTTCTCTCCTGACTCTTATAAGGCACTAATCCCATTCATGAGGGCTCCATCCTCATGACCTCATCTAATCCTAATGACTTCTCCAAAGCTCTATCTCCTAATATCAGCACAGTAGGGTTTCAACATATGAATTTTGGGGGAACACAAACATTCTGTCCATAATATGAAGCAAATAATAATTAGAAGTGGAGATACAAGTTATCTATTATATCCATCTTGAGAAAAGATCTAGGGAGGACTTTGGAAATAAACAAAACAAATATATGTATGTATATACATGTACACGTATGTATGTATATACATATACATATATAATGTACATATACATACATATATATACATATACATATATATATATCAGGGAGGAGGAGAACTAAGCCATGAATAAAAAAGTTAACTTGATTTATACCATCAAGTGGATCTCTAGATTCTACAGGCCTCTTGTTTCTCTCACCGGTGCTAGTTAAGTCCTTGCAGCAAAAAAACATAATTGCTTATTAAAATTCTCCTACTTGTTCTACTTGTTAGCGTGACCGCTTGAAACAAAGTCCCAGGAGTCCCCATGACTCACTCTCTTGGCACCCTGAATGATTTGGATGAAATGGAAAAATGCACACCTTAGTTTTAACCATATCCCAGGAATGGAAAGTGGCTTTGCCCCAGACATAGACAGTCAACACAGACTTATTCCTTTCTAACAAGGAGAGTATCAAATGGTCATGAAGCCTCAAAGTTTCTGCCAGTTACACTGCTCTCTTCTGAGAAAACTATTACTGGTACATGTTTGCCCAGAGGTTGGGTTGCTTCCTCATTTTCCCAGGCCAAATTAGCCACAACTGATTGAAATGGAGTTCTATATTGTGGGAAGGGATCTCCGGGGTGACTTGGCTTGAGAACTCTGCCTAATAGGAATTCTCCATATTGCTAGCAACCAACTATTCCATCAGTTTTCCTCTCCTGGGGAAGTGGAATGCATGATATATAGAAAGAAATCACAATCGACTCAGTAAGGAAGTGGAATAAATGAGGAGAGAAAAAAATCTGAGTCATGAAGGCAGCTCACTTCAGGTTTGTTCTTAGGTCAGTAAAACTGTTACACTATTATGAATATTTGAGCTGTGAGTGAGACATGGCTATATGGTTACTGAAAGGGTTTCTACTCTTTCCTTACCTTCTGGAATATTCTAATAGAATCTCTGTAATCTGAGGTAAAATAAACATGCATCCTCCTTTTTTGGCCACCTGAGTAAACTGGTTAAAAAAGAAAACTTTATGACTTTCAGTGTTTCCATTTTTGTCCTGGTGACCAGGAAGCTCTTAGCCAAACCTTAATGCTTGGCAGTTATGATAACTCTAATGGTTAGAATTTTGTTTGTTCTCAATCCCTTCATCCTTATTTTTATATGTCCTATGTATACATTTCAGAAGGTGTCTGAAACTAATTGCTCAGTCTTTGAAGAATCAGGCAGCCAAGAAATGAATACATCCAGCTTAGCAGAGTCTCTTAAAAATCTGCCTTCTCAAACATTTTTACGGTGGCCTTCAAATGTCAAGGTCCTTGGGTTTTAGCAATTTCTAATTTATTGTATGAAGAAAGAAACCAAAGTAAAAGTACCAAACAGCTGTCCAAAGTTCAGACACAATCCTACATGAACAATTCTGACCCCAGCCACAGATGGAGGACTGAAAAATCCATCAGGCTTTGTGTTTGCTTTTCAAAGGCTGAAGTAGAGATGTTACTCTAGGAGAAATAGCTGTCAATAAGAAAATCTTTGTATGACTCCTAAAAATACCTTCATGTTTCATAAATTTTATCTCCAGATTTCCAAAAGCTAAATGAAATGAAATTGGTGGGAGAATAAATTGGTGGGAGAACCCCCCTACTCTACTCTGATTCAATATATAGCATTTACCTTATTATTCTCAACCGCTCTCCCTTCTCTATCACCTGATCAAACGAAGAAAGATTTAGAAAAACAAAACTAGCAGCAAACTGGTTGGCAGACAGCACTGTACAGATCCTTTCAACCAGCACTTCAAACAGCTTTATTATCTTGCCCTCTCTCCACACTACTCTCAACCTGCACTCATTCAATAAATTATTCTTTTATTGAGCATTGTTTGTGTCCCATGCATCATACGAGGTACAAGGAATTCAATATTGAGCAAGGCATGTGTGATGCTTGCCTTCTTACAATTTATATTCTTCCATTAGTTCTCAACCAGGAAAAATATTCACCCCCTAGGGCCTTTGGAAATGAATGGTGGCATCTTGGGTTGTCCAATGACTGGGATTTACTCAGCAACATATGG
Source organism: Canis lupus baileyi (assembly GCF_048164855.1). Classification (NCBI taxonomy): domain Eukaryota; kingdom Metazoa; phylum Chordata; class Mammalia; order Carnivora; family Canidae; genus Canis; species Canis lupus. The sequence continues at coordinate 15,143,204 of NC_132856.1, read as the reverse complement.
AATAATTTAACACAATGAAGAATTGTCCTGAGCAAAATGCCAAAAGCTCTCTGAGAAATAAACAATTACAACAGAATGTGTTAAGTGCTATTACAAGAGAAGTGCTAAACACCTTTGAGAACACACATCAGGGGCACTGATACAGTTTGGAGCCAACCAGAAACAATTAGGAAGCAGACCAATTGAAGGAGTTGGCTAGGTGATAGTGGGGTAAAGGAACTGAGCTTCAAATAATTTGCTAAAATTACTGAGTGGGTAACTAAGTATATGAATAAAAGATGAATGGTTCTTATTTATCGCTCATTTTTAGCCACTAATTGTTGGGTTAAGGTAAAAAAAAAAAAAAACTCCGTAAAGCTGTTTTAGTCATAAACAGTCACTGTGTATGTTTATATTATGTATTACTCCAAGGAAGAGATTAAAATCTCTGCAGGTGAGTCAGATTAGCCAGGAATAAGGAATAAGCTTTTTTTGTTTGTTTCTGCTTTGTGTAGACTAAATCATAGACAACTGGCAGAGAGGAGATGTATGATAGGTAAGAAGTATCTCCCTTGTTTTTCAAATAGCATGGAATTTAGCTGAAATAAACATAACTCCCACTTTTTGGTTAATTCAATTGTATTTAATAGACAGAAGGCAAGGTTGGGCATGGGGAAACCTGACTTATCTGCAGTTTGTGAGAAAAAAAGTTTGTAGATACTGATCATAGGGAAACAATAACGTATGTGGTTTTCAACCATGCTATTGCAAACCTGTGCTGTGTTCATACATGTGTTTGGTCCAGGATAAGGACAGTTGAGTCTCACTATAGTGCCACTTTGGTCATACTAGGGCTAGTATATAATTTCACATAAGAACTCCACATTTTAAGAGGCAAATTCTAGAATGCAGACAGAGAATAACCAATAGGATAAACTATTTGGAAACCAACATAATAACATCAGCAACTGGGATAGTTAATCCATTCTACAAAGGAAGACACAGATTTGGAGAAAAACTTTTCCAAAGTCATACAACCGGTAATTGATAATGAAGAATTCAAATTTACACTCATCTGATCCATGCTTTACTGCATAATGTGTATTTGTTTTTTAGCTAAATCAAAAGTGGCTTTATCAGTGGGCCGATATTTATCTTTTTTTAGTAATAAAATCCATATATATTCACGGTCTATATAATATGATAATTTGATATAAATATGCAGAGTGAAATGATTACTACAATCAATCTAATTAACATGTTATAAGAGAAGAGGAAATTTTGACCTGTGAAAGCCTGTGAACATCCTGCAATTGCCTTAGTAGAGCCTAATCCTAGAAATTTACCGATTTAAGAAAAACAATGAAACCTGGTGACATGTACTGCTGTGATGAGAAAACATAGCTCCTGTCTTGTGATACAGTGTAGCCCATTTGTGAAATCCCATCTTTGAGGAGTAAAGGAGACCCTGGTTTGAAAGAAATGAAGTCAAACTGAAAGTTGTTGTCCTGTAAGCATTTTAACAAGCATGGAAATGTCATCTGCGATCTTATCATACCCAAGCATGGAAATGTTACCTGCGATCTTATCATACCCAGTCTCCTAGTCAAATAGGCCCCCAGTTACCACTTCTAGGAATACTCACTGGACACAAACTAGAATACCGGCAGAACTGGGATACATTGGCAATTTGCCCTTGGCAATGCTATAACACACAAAAATGCACCACCTAACTGCAGGGAGGGAGATTAGCAGCCTCCAGCTGTCAGCTTCTCCAAGGCCTGTCTCAACTCCAGAGAGCCTGTTCCCTGAGAGGACGCTTCTCCAGGGTGCCCTGCATCCAATGACTAAGGAAAGTAAAGGTAATAAAGCCCTTCCTCTTCAGCCAGGAGCAGGACCTTCTGCAGGATAATGCTCACTAGAGGGCTCCCCTCCACATTGGCCACAACTTTGTTGGGTCTTCATCACATCACAGCCCAATTTTGTTTGCTCTTTCCCTTCACAAACCTTGATCTCCAATAAATATCTTGCACCTCAAACTCCGTTTTAACATTTTCTGAAGAACCCAACCAGTGACAACTACTTTTTGTTCGGTGACTTTTGTCCTCTTAATTATACCCTCTTAATTATACTCAAAATAAGATGGCATAATTGGTTGAATGGTATAATAAGATGGCTTAATTAGTTGGAAGTTTGTGGTCCAACTTTCACTTATTGTCCAAAGCATGACTTACTAGAGCAAGCACAGGCTTTGGAGACAGACAGCTCTGGGTTCAAATTCTCTGACACTAACTAGCTAAGTGGCTTTAGGCATGGTCTTTAATCTGAGCCTGTTTTTTTCTTTATCAAGTAGTGATATCTAGATATCTACCTAATAAGATTATCATAAGAATCAAATGTAATCACAAATGTAAAGCACCTAACACAATTTCTGGTACACAGCAGGTGTCTAGTAATTGATTATTTATTGTTATGGTTCCTTTAATACTTGACATACACTTTCTTTGTATTCTCATTAACTTTTCCAGGTATATTTCTTATTTCTCCCATTCAAACAGCAAGGACTGTGTTTTGTTTATATCAGCTAAATCTTTTAAAAGGTGACAAAGTTGGATTGAAATAGAACAAAGGTGCCCACTCTACAGTGGGGCAACTTGAAACTGGGTTCTTTGTCTGTTACAGGTACAATGGCAGGTGTAACACTGCACTGCATATGGAGATGTATAAAGACTTCAAAGTAGAAGTCTTTTTGCCTTCTATTCAGCAATGCAAGACCAACTATATAATGGTTAATAATACGCAGTAGACATTGTGGTTGGCACCCCAATGTCCATTCTACCCCAGATAAACAGTCTAATCCAGTCACCCCACACAAGTCCCTCAGGTTGTCCAAGGATAGGTACAGATCTTTATTTGGCCCAAAATATTATAAAAAAGGAATGATATTATGGTGTTACTTAGGATATTTTCTTTTCTCTCCCAATGGATGTAAAAAAGGAAGCATGATGCTTCAATTTACATACAGCTGCCAGGAGAACCAGCTCCATGGGAAATCAATGAGCAGAGACTGAAAGCTCCTGGGTTCCTGATGGCATTGTTGAGTTGTTGAATCACTGAAATGCAAAGCCTGTACTACCTCTTATCTTCCTTTTATATGAGAGAATAAATGTCTTTATTTTTTAAGCCATTTGAGTCTGGGATTTTATTATTTTGAATCTGCAGTTGAAAATATCCTGAGGGATGAGGCAAATATTCAATATACAACCACACCTACTCGGGGTGTCTTTATGCTTTGGGATATATTAGGATTATTGCATTTTTAGCAGAAAAAAAGCCATCTACTCTGAGTTCCTTTCACAGACTAGATAATTGAGGCTCACAAAAACAGAGAGAGTTGCCTGGGAAAACAACTTATATGTAGCATAGCAAGAACTAGACCTTAAACTTTTTGACACCCAGCATCCAGGCATTAATCCATTCATGCAACTGTATTTATGGGATCTACTATGTGCCAAGCACTGTATTCTTGCTTCGGCATCTTACTAGTTCCCAACATGTATCACAGAAATGAACTCTTAACAATATTTGCAATTTGAGCCAAAGGACAATACTGTGTTTCACAAGGCTCTATTTTTGGTAGAGGCATTTGTAGAATGCTACAGATATTCTATACCAACCAGAAAATAAGAGTCACCTAAGGAAGAGATGGAAGAAATGTCAAGCTGATGGAAAAGATTTAACAGATTTAAGAGAAATTCCACTGCACTCAGAGGAGAGAGATATTTAACATGTTCACCTGTGCTTATTCACTTTTTTTACTAAAAAACTATAAAATTTATTCCTATAAAAATCATGTAAAAATGAAACAGAAGGGAAACAAATTCCTTTTACTTAAAGCATATATACTGGAGCTGAAGTCAGAAGTGCCACAGTATATAAACCCAGATAAAGAATATTCATCACCAAAAGGGATTTAGGAGAGGAGAAGAAATTAGGTACTAATTTTTCAACAATGATATCCGCAAAGGTTCATATAGAGTGTGTCAGCTTTGTTAACATAGGCATGGCATTTTGAAAGCTGATATTCCTCACTGGAACAGGAATCGGCTAAATCCATTGTGACTTGAACTCTGCCATAAATATCTCAGTGACCTTGAGAAGGGCAGTCTCCACAAAGAGGTAAGCATGTGAGAGCCATGTTGGATAGCACTGTCCTGAGTAGATCAGTCACAATGCTTCCCACATGCACAAGCCCCTTCTGAGAGAAATAGTTCCTGGAGCAAAGGAAACCATCTCCTGTACATAGGACTTGAGTGTCACTCTAGCCACAGCTTTTTGAACTTTACCCAAGGATAGCCAACTTGTAGACTAGCCATTGATCCATGGAGGTGACTGAGCATGAAAATTTCTGCTCAACAGAGATGCTGAAGATTGGAACTCCTGGGTTTGTATAGAGGGTAATGAATTGTGAGCAGCACCATAATGATGACTTCATGAAGACATCAAGGACTTTTAGCAGATGTCAATACCTTGGGACAGATAGAAGGAAAGTTTCTAAGGTAAGTAAGGGACTTACACATCACCCATGGACATCCTGCCTCAGAAATACCTATGGGGCTTGCAAAAAATGCAGACTCCTACTATCTACCTAGAACCACCAGACTCCTGGCGACAGAGTTCCAGATCCTACCTATTCTTTAACAAGGTGATTATCATGCACAAAGCTAAAGTTTTTAAAAAATATCGATCTAATTCGGACCCTTTATCTTATTGATGAAGAAACTGAGACATAGAGAAGTTATAAAGACAAAGAAAGGCTCACTTTATTTACCTTTTCTACCAGAGATGTAGCCTCTAACTAACAGCTTCATTCAGGGTTCCTGAGCATCTACATTCTGCTTGCAATGTATTTCCTTTCCTTTTTTTACATTTTGCAACTATCATTCAGAAAATACTTAATGAGTGTCCCTTGCAGACCAGATCTCTTCCTAGGTTCTAGACAAACAGAAAGAAATAGAATCCCACGGGGTGCCTAGTTGGCTCAGTCAGTTAAAGGATTGACTCCTGATTTCAGCACAGGTCATGATCTCAGGGTCCTGAGATTGAGCAGCTCAGCAGGGAGTCTGCATGAGATTCTCTCTCCCTCTCCTTCTGTTCCTCCACCCCCATGCTCTATAGAGTGCTCTTTCTCTCTCAAATAAATAAATAGGGGCACCTGGTGGCTCAGTCAATTAAGCATCTGACTTCAGCTCAGGTCATGATCTCAGAGTCCAAGGAGTGAGCCCTGTGTCTGGCTTCCCGCTTAGCAGGGAGTCTGCTTCTCCCTCTCCTCTGGCCCTTTCCCTACTGTGCTCTCTCTCTTTCTCTCAAATAAATTAATTAAATCTGTAAAAATAATTAAATTAAATTAAATTAAATTAATAAATAAAATCTAACAAAAATAAAAAGAAACAGAATCCCCAAATCTGTAATTAAGGAGCAATGTGTTGCCCCCATAAATGAAATGATAAACAAGATGTCTTTCCAAACATTTGAATCTCCCTTCTTTTTAAATATCCAAGTGCTTATTATATGATGAATTATCATTACATGACTAATAAGAATCATTAATAGACCTATACCCCCTCAATGCCCCCACTCCCCAAATAAGGTTTATCCAAGTCAAAAAGTAAATCTTGTTTGGGATCTCATCTAGAGAAATAGGTAGAAATAAGTTCTCCTACAGTTAGGCTTTAGCCAAGGCAGCCAGATTTCAAACTGCTCACCCAGATCTAAGAGCATCTAAGTTCTAACAGTGATGGCCATTAAACATCTAAAAACCACCCATGCAAAAAGAAGACCATTAGCCATACAAACTGGCTTGCATCCAACAAAGGCAATCTGAGCACACTGTGCCTGTTGCTTTCATTTAAAATGTGTTTGTCTTTTATGGCCTAAAGACCATCATGAAATGTCACCAGCCCATACAAAAGGGCCAGCATTTTTATTAAGATGTAGTACATAAAAAGGCCCCCTCCAAAAAAAGAATAAGGTAAAAGAAAAATACTTCCCACAGAGGCAAGGAATAGGTCACAGATAAGTGGGATGAGGGAGGGGGACATTGAGAGAAGCAGACATACAGAACCAGGATACTGGAGGAGAAACTAGTGGTGACTCACATTCAAGGCTCTGAACACATCAGTGCTTTGAAATGGTCATGCAAAAATATACAAAAGATGCTGCCATTAGTTCAGTCATGGCTTGAAGGTGAGGGAGAACAGGAAGAGAGGGCAGGGAGTAGAGTGGCTGCACCTTCCAACCTCCACCGACTGACCCAGAATAGGGAGGTACAGCAAGAAGAGTGCAGAGAAAAAAGGAATGGAAGGAAAGTGTTAGAAGGAAAAACGTAGCCTTGGCACTTGCATAATTTCCTAGAAATCTCAGGGAATTTAAGCTGTCAATGCAATAAACAATAATAATATCTGTAATCTTTAAATACAACATTTTACAACTTATAATGTATTTAACAACCATTTCTCCCTGACATAACCGCTCCACTCCATTTCTCCTGAGCTACTGCCTGCCTGTAATCACTGGGGCCTGATATCTCTTAATGTCAATGGAGTGGCCAACATATTGGTTCTTACCTATCTCTACACCTTTTATTTCTCACTAGCAGAGGCTATAGAGGAGATATAAGAGCAGAGGGAAGAAGGTGAGGCCTGGTTACATATAGTTTTGTAGAATAAAGTAGGAAAGTGTCCCTTTCCCCACCATGTGTGCAGCAGATAGTGACATGACACCAGGACAAATGTTCCTAGGAAGTGTGGGTTGTTGGATGAAGCACTCAGCATCATTGACAAAAACAGTACATGGGAAGTAAACTTTTGTATATGTTGGGGGTGGGATGGGGAATCCCTCCATGTGATGTAATAAGTACAAAAGTCACCATCAAAGAAGACCCAAGGAATAAAGGAAAACTGAATCAAAATAAGAGTCAGCTGTTCGAGATCAGTGAACAATAAAGCCAAATATTTTAAATATTTAAAGATATAATGTAATTTCCCTTTCAATCTACTTAGTCTCTGTCAAGAACATCACAGGATTCCTTCATAATGGCTGATCGGTTTGCTTGCAAACAGAGTCCCATAGTCTGTATTAATATGGATGTTACTGGTGCATGTCACATTTTCCTTGCATATAGAAACTTGCAACGCATTAGTCTCCTGTCACCATTAAAATGATAAATAGCTATTCTTTAATAAATTTTATTTTTTATAATTGTCACAAAATTCCATGCCTGCAACTGAGATGCTTTATTCCTATTTTCCCACTTAATTCTATTTTAAGTGATGCCATTAATGATATTTCTCTACTTGAAATAATTAGATAATCTAAAACTGAGAAATAAGCACTTTCCTTTCCTCATTGTTTTTCCTCTCTTTTTTATCTCTAACAGCCCCAGGAGATCACAAACATCTGTCCTTAGGGCAATATCAGCAGTTAATGATTCATGTTCAAAGGCTCAAAGTTGTCTAATTAACAAAAAGCAATGTTTTACAGGAGCCATTTTTGCTTTCAAGTTAATAGCAGATAGTATAAATATACAAATACTGGATTGCATGCAAGTCTCCAAGTTTGTAGTATGCTATTAATTCAAACTTTCCAGCTTCATTTTATCTGACCCAAACTTCAAGTCATTAAAAAATACCACTTTCATGTGTTCCACTCTGATTTATTGGTGCCTTTACAGCATAGTTCACACATCACAACCTTCTATAATATCCTTATAAAAATCATTTCTCAATTATTAAAATATGCACTTGATTAATGAAAATAATATTAGCATATTTTCCATGAAATATATTCTTAAAGTATCCATCATTAACAAAATTAAATCTTTTAAAAAGTCCAATCACATCTTAATGTAAATGGTGCCATAGGCTAAGTATTGTCTTGATAGCAGATATTCGGTAAAACTTCTGGCACTTTATCACTATGACATCATGGATTTTTATAAAGAGGTTGACTTTTAAATGATAAATATTGACTTTCTAAAATACAAGTAGCTCTGAAATCAGTGATAATCCAAACAATAGACAAAACTTTTGTAGATTCATCATGGTCTTAGATTTCAAACCAAAGTTAATCCTAAGAAATTAAGTGCTGGTTCTTTCCACAATGCCTGAATACTCTGCATGTCTAGTTACTATAACTGCTCACTTTCTTGTATGGGTCCACTCTAGCAGCAGGGATTATATCTTTGCATCTTTACAGTGGTGATAGCACAGTGCTTAAGAACATATACTTTCAACTGAAAGCTGTCTTGGTTTGAATTTAGTCTTCATGCTTTCCACTTTATGTAACTTGGATGAGTTACTTAAACTCTAAATGCAGTTTCCTTATTTGATAAATGAGCAAGGTTATCTATTTCTCTCATAAAGCTGTTGGGAAGAATAAAGGAGCTATAGAGTGGCTTGGTTAATATTCACCAAACATTAATATTGTTATTTGCACCCCTAGTATCCACAACCCAGAAGGAGAATATAGTAATTCATGTTTATTAAAAGAATAAATTAATAAATTAATAAGATAAATACTAGTACTCTTGTTTATAGATGAGTTAAACCTACTTCAGCAAAGTAAAAGAACGTGCCCAGTGTCAACCAGCTAGTAAATGGAAGAACTGGTTTTCAAACTTCAGTCCATTTATGTCCAAACTGTAGTAGAAGACTTGTTGTCTCCTAGAGAGATCTCTGAGCTTGCCATTGGCTGAGACAATGCCTAAGTCTCAAAAATGAACTAAGTAGATTTTTTTAAAAGAATGATTAAAAAATTATCAGGCAGAAATGTCATGGGCCTCCTTCCCAAAATTTATCTGCTAAGGAGCAATAGCTGTGAAATTGGGACTTTGTTCCCAAATACTCTCCCAAACTCAGAAAAATGGAGGACAGATGATATTCTGACAGCTAACTTTCCCACATAAGTCTCTGCCACTCTCAATCTTTGTCAAAATGGATTTCTCATAATTAAGAATCATGATTCTCAGAGGAAACAAGCAGGAACTCAATAGCGCAAAATCTGCTGAAAATTCTATTGCATATTGAAGTGCCCAAACACTTGAGCATTCTTACTTATTTCTCCCATCCCAAAGGCTTTGCTTGGTGAAGAGAGCAAGAAAACCATCTATATAAGTACACTTTAAGTACGTATTCTCATTCTCAAGTAATAATTACTTGAGTTACTACCTTATACAACTGCTATGAAGAAAAGAATACTTTATGAGAAGGAAATTAGTTCATTTCTTAACTCTAGGTAGGTGAAATCCTTCATATTTGTTCATCTAGTCAAAGTTATTACTAAGATTGATGTTCTTAATATATACGTTGTACAGAAGATCCAGTTTTCACTCTGAAAGCCCTGCTACTTTACCACACTAATAGATATGTAACTTTTCTTCACTGGTCTCAAAACTGAGGCTACAACTTACATGTAAGAGTTTTTAATTGTACTTAATCTGTCTACATTTAAAGACTTCATTCTCAAAGCATATGCTTATAAGATTTATCTTTTCCTTTCATACCTCGTATTCATCAAAGGGAATTGGGCTTCATTCTTCCAGAATTAAAAGAGATGATATAATTTAAAATATTAAAGAATTAGGTATTAAAAAGTTGCCTGGAAAATGTGGTGGGTGGGGTTCATGCATATACTTATTAATAAGTAAGTATTAAGCTGCTATAACATGTAGGAGGCATATCCTGGAGATAATGAGATCTTAGTCCTAAACTCCTCTATAGTCCTAATTTCTACAACAATGTAACAATGTCTCTAAGACATTTGGAGATTTAAAAATAATTCTAGACAATCTTTTTGTCCTTGTTGAAGGCAACAAAGGAAGATTCCTAAACATTCAAGTTTCACAAAATATACCTCCCAAGTATGCTGATCTTAGAAAATCAGAATGGAACCAAAGTTTAGAAAGAAAAACTACCAACTTTTTACTATTTGTACTCTCTCTATGCCTTTCATCTTGTTTAATAAGAAAGTGCCCCTATCCCTAAAATACAATAAAAAAAACCTATTCCCTCACATTCTCACAGACTTTTTTTCTACAATAAATGTGTCTCTCTTGCGTTATCTTCAGTAGCATGCAAACATGCTTTATATCACCTATGGAAAAAAATGTGTATGTATGTATGTAGGATTTGGGGGCTGGATTGCACTATTCCTTCCAAGTATTCACTACTTCCTCCTTAGAAGTCAAGTATATACACTTATCCTTTACCATGTGAGGTACAGTGCCTTCTGGAGAAGTATACTTATCTACGTCATTGTCATTGGGTTTAGCCATGTAATTTCCTTTGGCCAATGGAATGTGAACAAACATCAACTATAGCAAATGCCAGCTGAAGATCTGGAACATTGATTAGTACAGTTTTGTCTCTTACACCCTCCTTCTTCCATCAAAAGAGCATATTCCAGGTTGGGAGGGCTCTTTGAGCTTGTGTCCAGAAGTCAGAAGATCCATGATGTAGGGCCACAGCTGACCTCTAGCTACTGAATTAATGTAATTGTTTTGCTATGATTTTATTTAGTTTTTGTCACTGTAGTATAACCCCATCCACCTCTACCCATCCATATATCTCTCCTCTGCTTCCTAGCAAAATTCTATACAAATATATCTTTACTTTTTCACCTTCTACCTTCCTCTTAATTCTTTATAATCAGGCTTTCCACCCCATCCCTCAATTCCACTGAAATCACACTTAGTAAGGTATTTTCCATATTTCCAATACAAATGATTATTTCTCTATCTTCCTCTGGCTTGACCTCTTAGCATTTAGCCTGATTGTTCTTATTTTTGAAATATTCTCACCTCTTTATTTCTCCTGACTTGCCTTCCATCTCACTGGCCATTCCTTCTCAGCCACCTTTGCTTGTTCTTGCTCCTCTTTGCAATCACTGAAATGTGAGTATACCAAAACTTGCCCTTGGTCTTCTTTTCTTTTCTGTTTATACATCCTAAATTATCTCATCTGGACCCTTGGTCTTAAATATACTTTGTATGACAATGACAATGCAATAACTTTCTAGTTCTAACCTCTCTATTTAGCTCAAAATTCATCTACCAACTATTTATTTGGCATCATCATCTGTGTGTCTACATGCATTTCAATCTGAACTTGGCCAAAAGAATGCTGTTTTTCTACCCTGTGGATCTTTCTCTGCCACAATTTTCCCTATTTCAGCAAGTGGCATCACTACTATGGAATGAATTTTTCCCCAAAAATTCATATTCTGAAATGCTAACTGCCAATGTAATGATAACAGGAGTTAGGGCATTTGGGAGGTGATTAGGTCATGGGAATGGAGTGGAGACACAAGAGAGTTCACTTCCTCTTTCTCCTCTCTGCCATGTGAGAATACAAGGAAAAGACAGTCATCTGTACACCAAGAAGAGTGTCTCCATCAGATACTAGCTCTGATAGTACTTTGATCTTGGGCTTCCCAGCCTTTAGAACTGTGAGAAATAAACATATGTCTTTTAAGCTATTCAGTCTGTTGTATTTTTGTTATAGCAGCCCTAAATGACTATCACTATGAGCATAGTTGGTTAAGCCAAAAACTGAGATCAAGATGATATGTCTACAAGTCAGAGGGCACTGAAGATTGCCAGTAAACCACCAGAATTCTGCTAGGGAAGAAGTATGGAATAAATTCTAACAGCCCTCAAAGGGAACCAAACTGCTGACACTTTTATCATGGACTTCTAGTCCCCAGAACTATGAGACAATAAATTTATGTTGTTTAAGCCACTCAATTTGTAGTATTTCATTACAGCAGTCCTCACAAATTAATGCCAGTCTCTATCTTGCCAAGTTGTTGGGAGATTCAGCCTCCACTCTTAGAGGCATTCTCTCTGCTTCCACTCCCTGCTCTAGAAGTCTTTTCAGGTTCCAATGTGAAGGCCAAGCCAAGCCAAAGAGCTGATTCTGGGAAAGTGAGTCAAGGTAAAAGGTCATCCTATGACCAGCTTAACTATGGATCCCACAGTCTGGACACCACCACCAATCCCTTCTGAGATTCCATCATCTGGCATAGGGTGCAGGTCTCCGATATATTTGGATCCACCATCCTCCACTCCATTCTCACTCTCAGGAAGTTCACCTCTCTCTCTCTTGCTTCTGCCATCCCTTCCTCAAAAGTAATTACAAAAGCTAAGTGAAAAGACTGCCTTCACTTCAACCAACTTCTGTATTAGGCTTAGGAAATACCCTTGAGACAACATAAAAGACACGGCTACACTGTAAAAAAAGAGACCAACATTTGTAAACATCACACATATAGCTCCCAGTCATTCAGCTCTTTCACATCAGCCAAAACAAAACACAAACTAGTATCTCAAAAATTTATCCTGCCAGAGCAGAGATGTCCAGGCAAGACTTATTTAATCAGGTAACAGCTTCATGATACAGATAGTATACCAAGATGGTCACCCTGTGATGAGCTCACAACTAGAACCCAACCATCTCAAAACCAGAATACCAACAAAACCATGCAGGAAATTGTTCAAAGGATTCAACAAGCTGCAAAGCAGAAAGAATTCAAGTTGTTTCTGGACATTTTGTCATTTCTTTTGTCTCCTCCCACACTTTCTTCCTCCCTTATCATCTCATCTTTGACCTTTAGCAAATAGTATACAATTAAACGAGGTCAAATAGCATGGTCTACATTAGTAAGTTCCTTCAGCTGTTTTTATTATCTGCTCAAAGAAATATCCTACTTACTATACATTGCAAAGCTTCTCTGTTTCAGGAAATAAATCTGGTTGCTACCTGATGGTACATCCATTAAAATGCTGTTGTTCCTGAGAATAAAGGTGCTCCAAATTAATTAAATAAGAGCCGGCTAGTTTGCTACTGAAACAGAAATACACAGCCCACTGTTTCTCAATTAATAAAAGAAATTTTTCTTAATAAAATGATTTTGTGTGGATGCTGAAAGCTGGGACCTTCTCATATTCATCAGCAGTCTTCTCAATGACTAGATATTATTTTTCTTCCTCATGTAAGTACTTGGCATTCAGCATTATAAATGAAGTTAGATGTAGTATTGTTGTTTTAATACAGGTAGACACTAAATGTGTGTGTGCAGTAGTTTACCTATTGATGTACTATAACTACCAAGAAGCAGGTAGACTGTTGTATTTTATGACTCTTCTTTCTAGTTCTAATAAGGAGCCATGTAATACCTATAAAGTGTATGTTGCATTATTTCACTTAAAAGAAATGATTAATCAATATATGAGGAAGGGAAGATTACTGGAAACTTGCATGCTTTCCCACACCAACTTTTCATAGTAGGCATTAGTAATCTGCATTTCGATGACCCACCCTGCAGGAATGAACTGCAGGAAATCTAAGTATTATTCTTACTGTTCGGAAATAAAAGGAGGAATAAATTTTGTTGATTCTATGATAGTCAGAGCTGAAAAGTTGCAGCATTTTAAATGTAAGTGCTCCACATATTAGGCCCATACTATGATAGCATCTTTAAGTATTTCAAAATCCATCATCCTCAGAATTAAGATGAATTTCCAAGTGTCCTTGGTTTGAGATTGATCACATAACACTAGAAAGATTGGGAGTCGTGGGTCTAAAGAAGAATTTAAAAGACTTTTAATAAAAAATCAGGAATTATAAAAGGAGTTGTTATATTTTTTATCATCACATCATCTCCAAAGCATAAAGAGCACATTGTAGAATGATGAATTTCCAGAGTCAACTAAAAATATATCTTTAGATGTTTTGCTCTTTTCTATGGTTGAAGCCCTACACTTAACAAACCAATTAGAATACAAGAAAATTAGTAAGATTTTCTAACAACATCATGAATGTTAATAATACGCATGGGTTTCAGTGCAGGCTATTCTCATCAAAATAATGGTTTCTGTTATTTCAGACTGTTTTCTGTGTTGAATACAGCCCATGTACTACATGGCAATGATCCATAACTGTGCTTTCACTTTTCATGTGTCTGGATATGAGTCCATCTTCAAAGTGATATTGATGAGATCTATGATGCATAACTGCTTTTGGAAAATGTTGCAAGCTCTAACGATATAAACATTGGTTGCCATCTTTGAAATGACACAGCATTGAGCAGTAATAATGTAACTTAACTGTTGGTGTAATTGCCAAAGCATTAGCACGCCCTATGACTCCCTCCATCTTTCACATTAACACCCTGCAGACTGCAGAGCTCTATGATCTTCTGTTCTAGGAAAATACAGTGTCACCTAGAGGACAAATCTGTCTTATTAAACTTTACAGTCTTCTTCCATATGACTACTTCCTCCTGACCATCACTTCCCAGGATAGCTGATACCCAATGAAGGTATTATTGTCTTTATTTTATTGGTGTACGAATTGAGGCTCAGAGATATGAGGTAACTTCCTGTGACCGCTGATAAGTGACAGAGCCAGGATTAGAACCTAGGTCTGTCTTTCAATAAAAGCCATTCATTTTAGACTATTCTAAGCCTCCTACTGTATTTCATGTCATTTCATGCAATGTTGCAAGTGGGGTGGCAATAAGCAGGACAGGTAAAAATTGTACAGAAGCACATTTCATCTTTTCTCTATCCATGGCCTTCCAGTTTCTCTAAGTCCAAATACTCAACTCCTCCCATCAAATCCACTCTAAGAAAAAAATATATCTGCCATTTAAATATTACCATTAATTTCCATCAATAATCCAGATTTTAGAGCTGCAAAGGATGACAGAAATCATTGTTTCCGAACCCACTCATTTTACAGATGGGGAGATCAAACTAGAGAAATGTTAAGTAACCTCCTTGATTTCACAGAATTAATTATCGACAGAACGGAGGCAAAAGTTCTGCCTCCTGACTCCCAACTCAGGACTCTATCCACTATAACTCCTTTAAGGTGTTTTCCAATAGTTTTTCTTTACTTAGCAAAGGATGGTATCCGACTTCAAAAGAATTTCACACATTAAGGACTAAGTGGTGAAAGCTATCTAAAGACACAAACTCTGCTTGAATCCCTTAAACAACATTACAGCAGTACAGATGGCTCCTAACCCTCTAGTGTTAAGACCAGCCCTGCAGAGGGAAGCCCTTGGGGAACATTGGGGAATCTGTTTCACCTGACAATAGTCTGTAGGAATGTCCTCTTTGTCATCCTTCCATGCTCCTTCTGTTTTCTTCTAAAACAGCAAGCATTTCTTCCCTCTTTTCTTTTCCCAACAGGAATCGACACAATCATTGTATTAAGATCCCAGTGGAAGCCACCAATGTGTGAAAACAACAACAATGAAATTTAAAATTGATCATTTCCCATTGCTGAAGGAAGAAAAGACTTTTCCTTCCTGATTGTGTTCATTATCATAGATTCCAATTTGTCTCAAATTATATGAAAAAGTAGATTGAAATCTATGGCTAGACCCCCAGGTGTAACATTTCATTTTTTTAAAATCAATATGAAATTGAAGCCATTTTTTGTTAAGTATTTTTGGCTCCAGCCCTAAAGTACTAAGTCTATTATTCTGTGTTTAGTCATCCAGATAGTTGATCATATTTAGCCTATACTCGTTTTTACTCTCAATCTCTATGTCCTACATAAACATGAGGCTCTAAATATCTGTAATTTTAAGAGCTGCTGGCCTATCAAAATAGCCATGTGTAGTCTGCCCAGGGCTGAGTATTTCTGGTTGTTTTTCTGGGTCTGTATCTACAAGGACCAATCAAAGAGAAGGGTGAGGCAAGTTATCTGGATACTCCTATGGGGAAAAATACAGAGAAAAATGAAGAAGAGTGTTCAGAAAGAGGGAAAAACCACAAGGGTCTGACTATTCATTGGCCATCCTCATCACTCTCATTTCATACATAATTATTCAGCTTCTGAAACAGTGTATAGAATTACATGAAAGTCAGAGCCAGAAAGAACCTGACAATTCAGAGCTAAAATAAACTAAGAAGCTAATTCAACCTCCTTGTTTTATAAATGACACATCTAAGGCCTAGACAAAGGAAATGATTAGACCTATATCATAACTTAACTCACAGAGCAAGATTCAAAAACATATGTTCTAACTCCTAGTTCTATACTTTATAACACTGATGTATTAGCTTAGGTTCTTCCAAAAGCAGAGTTTGAATAAAGGACTGGGTACAGGTGGCTTATTTTGGAAGTAATCACCAAAAAAAAAAAAAAAAAAAAAAAAAAGGAAAGAAAGAAAGAAAAGAAAAAAAAGGCAGTGAGGCAGGGAAGGAAGGAAAAAGAAGATACAACATTGATCTCATTACTTCTATGGGTTCCTAGAACCCAATCCCACTGGAGATCCTCTGGAATTATAGAAAATGTGTCTAGAAACAAGCTTCCAGAGGATGGACAGCCAGGACACTTATGTACCCATCTATGTAGAAGCTTGATCTCAGACGAATGAACTCTGAATTTTCAGGCTGCCTATTGTGTGCTAAGCAAACCCTAGTTGAGAGAAAGCCTAGTGACAGACAAGCAGAGAGACACAGCAGGATGCTTGACTTGGGCCACTTCAAGCAGCTTTCCATCCCAGCTGCAGCTGAAATCAAACAGAACAAGAGGTTGTACCATAAATCACCAAAAGGTCTAACATAAATGATTTTAATCTATGTTGCCTAGAGCTTTAGGATTGTTCAGCAAAAAGTCTCCAGGAGTTGCTGAGAGAGTCCTAGAAAAAGCCACATGGTAATATTTGAAGTCTTCTATCTCCACTCCACTCAGAGAAGATCTATAATTATCTATTTTATATGGTAGGGGTACTGCATGAGATTATAATTTGTAAGAAGTGGGAGTTTACCTGTGTATTATTCAAAATTTTTTACTTCTAAGTGCACAAACCAAATCGAAGTAGCTTGAGAAAAAAAAGTTCATATAACTAAAAAGTCAAAGGCTAATCTATAGAGCTTCAGGCACAGTTGGATTCAGGGTTCAAACAAAGTTGTCTGGGCTCTGTCTTACATATGTGTCAGTCTTATTCTGTCTTACTCCATCAGGACTTTTTTCTGCAAAGTAAAAGACAATGGCTGTCAACAGCTCCAGGGCTATCTCATGTCCCCTTAGCAATATCACTAGGAA
The DNA here is from genome assembly GCF_048164855.1 of Canis lupus baileyi. Taxonomy (NCBI): domain Eukaryota; kingdom Metazoa; phylum Chordata; class Mammalia; order Carnivora; family Canidae; genus Canis; species Canis lupus. The sequence goes on along the minus strand of NC_132856.1, from coordinate 15,126,102 downwards.
AAGAGAGCTTCCTCCTCTGAGGGTTCATACAATCACAGAAAAGGAATCACATTTCCTGCTTTATCTGATCATCCCATGGGCCAATCATCACTGCCTAGGACAGTTACTCTAAAACTTTAGTATGCATCAAAATCACCAAGGAGATTTGTCAAAAAACACTCAGAGCACACTATCCCTAGAGTTCCTAATTTAGTAAATTTGGAATAAGTCCAAAAACTATGCATTTTTAACAAGTTCTAGATGATGCTTATACTGCTGGTCCAGGGACTATACTTTGTGTACCACTGGCTTTAGAAATGAGGTATTCAGGGATCCCTGGATGGCGCAGCGGTTTGGCGCCTGCCTTTGGCCCAGGGCACGATCCTGGAGACCTGGGATCGAGTCCCACGTCGGGCTCCCGGTGCATGGAGCCTGCTTCTCCCTCTGCCTGTGTCTCTGCCTCTCTCTCTCTCTGTGACTATCACAAATAAATAAATAAATACCTTAAAAAAAATTTAGAAATGAGGTATTCATAGTTAAATCAAGTCGTTGAGCCAGTCTAGGTTACAAGAAAGTAGGGTCAAGGGAAAAATAAATTCTGCCCCTTGATGGAAAGAGGAGCAAAGAACCTGTGGCCATCTTTAATATACTAAAGGGGACATGATGAAGAGAGCTAACATAAGGGTAATTATATCTCAGAAGGGAAGAGGAAAGAGTATAAAGTCCCAATGTAAAGAGATGATGGTTGGGATTTTCCAAAAGTAATGGAGGATATTAATCCATAAATTCAAAAAGTGTTATAAACTCTCAGAAAGATAAATAGGAAGAAAATCTCACCTAGGTGGATCATGGTAAAACTGCTAATAAAAGAGTAAATGCAAAGAAAATCTTAAGTTGCTAAAGAAAAATATTACCTTCAGAGAAACAACAATAACATTGAAAAGTGATCTCTCAAAAAAGTGATAAGATCTAAGAAAAAATAGGATGACATATTTGGAATTCTAAAATAAAAGAATTTATAACCTCAAAATCTATTCAGGGCAAAAACATCCTTCAAAAATGAAAGCAGATTAAAAACATTTCTAGACAAAGAAAAAGTAGGTAGAATGGAGATAAAGCTGTACCCAGAAGAAAACTTTTTAACCTTAGAATGCATTTATTTGAAAAGAATGGCTGAATGCTAATGATTTACAATTCATCTCATGAAATTAGATAAATAAACATCAAATTAACTCCCTCAAAGTATGATGAAGAAAGTAATGAGGATAAGAGCAAAAATTAATAAAATAAAAATGGAAACATTCAATGGAAAACACATTCAATAAAGTCAAACCATGGTTCTTTATAGTAATGAATAAATTTGATAAAACATCTAAAAATCTGACTAAGAAAAAAAATGATGACCTAAGCTTCTCACATCAAGAATAAAAAATGTGATATCACTACAAACTTTATAAATATTAAAAATATAACAAGATTGTATAATGAGCCACTCCTTGCCAAAGAAAAAATTGAAAGTTTAAATTAAATACACTAATTCCTAGGAAGTATAGCTTACAAAAACCCACTCAAAAGTCCAAGACCAATGACTTCACAGAGGTTTACCAAACATTTAAAGAAAGGTTAGTATGTATCCTCAAATTATTCTAAGAAACTGAAGAGGAAGGAACATTTTCAAACTCATTTTATGAGGTCACCATTATCCAATACTGAAACTAGACAAAGACACCACATACAGAAAGACAGAAAGAAAAGAAAGGAACAGAAAAGACAAGACAAGAAGAGAAAATTACAGGCTAATATCCTTGATGAACATAGACACAAAAATCCTCAACAAAATATTAGCAAATGGAACTCCACATTACATTAAAAAGGGCATGCACCATGACCAAGTAAGATTTATTACTATCCAAAACAATCTACATATTCAATGCCATTCCCATCAAAATACCAAAAGTGTTTTCACAGAACTAGAACAAAGTATCCTAAAATTTGTATGGAACCACAAAAGACACCAAATAGCCAAAGGAATCTTGAGAGAGAAGAAAAATTCTAGAAGTATCATGCTCCTGGATCTCAAACTATACTGCAAAGCTATAGTCATCAAAATAGTATAGTATCGGCATTAAAATAGACACATAGGTCAATGGAATGGAAGAGAGCCCAGAAATAAACCCACACTTATTTGGTTAATTAATCTATGACAAAGGAGGTAAGAAAATACAATGGGGGAAAAGACGAGTCTATTCAATAAACGGTGATGGAAAAACTGGATAGCTACACATAAAAGAATGAAAATGGACCATTATTTTATACCACCTACAAAAATAAATTCAAAATGGATTAAACACCTGAATGCAAGACCTGAAACCATAAAATTCCTAGAGAAAAACGTAGGCAGTAAGTACTTTGACACTGGTCTCAGCAACATTTTTTTGGACTAGCCTCCTCAGGCATGGGCAACAGAAGCTAAAATAAACAAATGAAATTACATCAAACTAAAAAGGTTCTGCACAGTGAAAGAAATCATAAACAAGGTGAAAATGCTACTGACTGAATGGAAGAAGATAATTACCAGTAACATATCTGATAAGGAGTTGATATCTAGAACATATAAAGATCTCACAAAATTCAGTAACAAAAACCCAAACAACCTAGTTAAGACATGGGCAAAAGAACTAAATAGACATTTTTCCAAAGAAAATATATAAATGGCCAATAGGTATGTGGAAAAATGCTCAGCATCATTAATTATCAGGGAAATGCAAATCAAAACCACCACGAGATACCACACCACACTTGTCAGAATAGCTATTATCAGAAAGACAAGAATAACAGTGATGGCAAAGATGTGTAGAGAATGGAACCCTTGTACACTGTTGTCCTCCATAGAGGACATGGGAATTCTTGGAAAAATTAAAAGTAGAACTATCATATGATATAACAATTCCACTTTTGAGCATTCATCTGAAAAAAAAATACTAGTTCAAAATGGGTTGTGTACCCCTATGTTCTCTGTGACACTTTCTATAGTAGCTAAGATATAAAAGCAACCTAAGTGTCCATCAGTAGATAAATAGATAAAGAAAGATACACACAAAGACACACACACACACACACACACACTAGAATGGAATATTATTTAGCCATAAAAAATGAAATCTTGCCATTTGTGGTAAAAATGGATGGACCTACAGGTTACCATGCTAAGTAAAATAAGTAAGACCGCAAAAGATAAGTACCATATGATTTCACTTGTATGTGAAATCTAAACAACAAATGAACAAATAAACCAAATAAACTTATACAGAAAACAAAATGTCAGTTATCAGACCAGAGAAGGATTAGGGATAGGTAAAATATGTGAAGGGTATTAAAAGGATGCACATACCTCTTTTCATTACACTTTGTTTTACTATGCTTCACAGATATCGCATTTTTAACAAATTGAAGATTGTGGCAACCGTGCATTGAGCAAGTCCATTGACACCATTTTTCCAAATAATATTTGCTCACCTTATGTCACTGTGTCACATTTTCATAATATTTTGATAATTTTCACAATATTTCAGACTTTTTCATTATCATTATATTTGTTGTGTAGATTTTTAAAAGGTTTTTAAAAAGATTTTACTTATTTAAAAGAGAAAGACAGCAAAGCAGAGGGGGCAGCAGAGGGAGGGAGAAGCAGGCTCCATGCTCAGCAGGGAGAAGGACTCTGGAATCACGACCTGAGCTGAAAACAGATGCTTAACTGACTGTGCCACCCAGGAGCCCCAAGATTTTATTTATTTATTTGAGAGAGAGTACACGTGAGCAAAAGTAGGGGAGAGAGGCAAAAGGACAAGCAGACTCACCACTGAGCACAGAGACTGATATGGGGCTCAATCCCAAGACCCTCTAATCATGACCTGAGCTGAAGTCAGACATTTCACTGACTGAGCCGCCCAGGTGCCCTGTCGTGGAGATCTTTGATCCGAGATTACAGCTCTCTAAAAGCTTAAATGATAATTAACATTTTTTTTTTTTAGCAATAATGTATTTGTTAACTAAGGTATTATACATTGTTTTTAAGACATAATGCTATTGTACACTTAATAAAGTACAGTATAGCATAAGCATAGCTTTTATATGAACTGGAAAGCAAAAAAAATGCATTTAACTCACTTTATTGTGATACTTGCTAGTGTGTTGTTCTGCAACCAAACCAGCAATATTTCCTAAGTATGCCTGTACAAACTTCCAGTTTTAAAATAAATACCCATGGGGATGTAATTTACAACATTGGAATTATAGTCAATAATATTATAATAATTTTGTATGGTAATGAGACTTACTGTGGAGACCATTTTGTCATGGATAAAAATATTGAATCACTATGATGCACACATTAAGTGAATAGGCTAATATATGTCATTAATATTTCTTTTTTTAAGATTTATTTATTTAATTTAGAAAGAGAGAAACAATGAAGGGGGAAGGGCAGAGGGAAAGAGGGAGTGCTTCACCCAAAGCACAGAGCTGGGCTCGATCCCATGACCCAGAGATCATGACCTGAGTCGAAACTAAGAATCTGATGTTTATCTGACTGTGCCACCCAGGTGCCCCCAAAATATTTCTATTTTTAAAAAGTAACACAGGGAAAAAAGCCCACTCAAGAAGAAATGAAAAATGTAAATATTTCCCTTTCTATTTTTTTAAAAATTGAATCCATAGCTTATAATCTTTTTACAAGGAGATCTCTAGGCCCTGTAGAATTTTTTTCATTTGTTTTTTTTTAAGTTATTTTATTTTATTTTATTTTATTTATTCATGAGAGACACACAGAGAAAGAGCAGAGACATAGGCAGAGGGAGAAGCAGGCTCCATGCAGGGAGCCTGATGTGGGACTCGATCCCAGGTCTCCAGGATCACGCCCTGGGCCGAAGGCAGGCGCTAAACTGCTGAGCCAATCAGAGATCCCTTTTCATTTGTTTTTAAGTTCGATTTGCCAACATATAGTAAAACACCCAGTGCTCATCCCATCAAGTGCCCGTCACCCAGGTACCCCAACCCCCAGCCCACCTCCCCTTCCGGAACCTTTGGTTCATTTTCCAGAGTTAGGAGTCTCTCATCGTTTGTCTCCCTAATTTTTCCCACCCAGTTCCCCTCCTTTCCCTTATAATCCCTTCCACTATTTCTTATATTCCCCCTTTGAGTAAAACCATATGATGATTGTCCTATGATTGACTTCTTTCACTCCGCATAATATCTTCCAGTTCCATCCACCTCAAAGCAAATTGTGGGTGTTCATCTCTTCTGATGGCTAAATAATATTCCGTTGTATATATACACCACATCTTCTTTATCCATTCATCTGTCAAAGGATAACGAGGCTCCTTCCACAGTTTGGCTATTGTGGACATTGCTGCTATGAACAATGGACTGCAGGTGTCCTCATGTTTCACTACATCTGTATCTTTGGGGTAAATCCCCAGCAGTGCAATTGCTGGGTCGTAGGGTAGCTCTATTTTTAACTCTTTGAGAAATCAGCCTCCATACTGTTTTCCAGAGGGGCTGTACCAGTTCACATTCCCACCAACAGTGCAAGAGAGTTCCCTTTCTCCACATCCTCTCCAACATTTGTTGTTTCCTGTCTTGTTAATTTTCGCTATTCTCACTGGTGTGAGGTGGTATCTCATTGTGGTTTTGATTCGTATTTCCCTGATAGAAAGTGATGCAGAGCATTTTCTCATGTGCTTGTTAGCATGTGTATGTCTTCTTTGGTGAAATTTCTGTTCATGTCTTCTGCCCATTCCATGACTGGATTTTTGTTTCTTGGGTGTTGAGCTTAATACATTCTTTATAGATCTTAGATAATAGCCCTTTATCTGATATGTCATTTGCAAATATCTTCTCCCATTCTGTAGGTTGTTTTTTAGTTTTGTTGCCTGCTTCTTTTGCTGTGCAGAAGCTTTTTATGCTGAGTAATTCCCAATAATTCATTTTTGCTTTTGTTTCCCTTGCCTTCATAGAGATATCTTGCAAGAAGTTACTGTGGCCATGTTCAAAGGGTTGTTGCCTGTGTTCTCCTCTAGGATTTTGATGGATTCTTGTCTCACATTTAGATCTTTCAACCATTTTGAATTTATTTTTGTGTGTGGTGTAAGAGAATGGTCTAGTTTCATTCTTCTGCACATGGCTGTCCAATTTTCCCAACACCATTTATTGAAGAGACTGTCCTTTTTCCAGTGGATATTCTTTCCTGCTTTGTCAAATATTAATTGACTATAGAGTTGGGGACCCATTTCTGGGTTCTCTATTCTGTTCCATTTATCTATGTCCGTGGCCCTGTAGAATTTTTATAAACATTTAGTGAAGAAATAATACTGATCTTACACAAACTATTGCAGATATTAGAAAAGGTGAGAAACAAATAGCAACTCAACTTAGTAGGCCAACCTAATATTATCCCCCAAAGTCATATAATAATAACAAATTGAATCCAGCCACTCATAAAAAGCCTATTGCATCTTGAGCAAGTTGAATTTCTCACAGAAATGCAAGAATGGTTTAACTTTCAAGATAGTAATCCATAAAATTCACCATATTAACAAAAGAGAATAAAATCATATGATCATCTCAATAGATGCAGATAAATCTTTTATAAAATTCAATACCTACTTAAGACAATAACTCAATATAATAGGAATAAAAGGAATAAAAGTAATATCCTTAATTTGACAAATGTTAACTACCAAAAAAAAAGTGTGGGAGGGGGGAGGAGGAAACTACAACAAACATTATGCTTAATAGTGAAATACTGAAAGCTTCTCTCTGAAATCAACAATAAGATAGGATTTCTGCTATCATCACTGTTACTTATCATTGTATCTGGTGTCCTAGCCACTGTAATAAGGCAAAAGGAAAGGTATCAAAACTAAAAAAGAAGAAATAAAAATTGTTATGTGTGGATGACATGATCCACACATGTACACAGAAAACCCAAGCAAGTTTGTGAAATTTTAATATTACTTTATGAATTTAGAAAGTTCACTGGAAACAAGATTAGAGTAAAAAAAATCTACTTCACTTTTATCCATAGAAAAGTATTAGAAAAATAAATTATTAAAACAAGACCACTTAAAATAGCAGCCCCCCAAAATCAAATATTTAGAATTAAGTCATTAAAAAATGAACAATTATGCCAAAACAAAAACTATACAACATCACTGATGTGAAGGAAGGTAAATATCTGACTCTAAACTCCTCTAGACATCCTGTCCCAACCTAACTGGAGGAAACTGGGAACTTGCGAAGTTCACAGCCCAGGGACACAGGCTGGCTAAAAGACTAAGACTTAATCATAAAACTAAAGAACACTTTCCCTTTGCCATACCCTACACCACATCAATCACTAAAGGTCTATTTACCTAAGTTCCTTTTATCCTGTACACCATGTCTGGCTTTTCACAAAATGTCAGAAGGCATGCTAAAGGCAAAAAGCACAGAATGAAGAGACGGAGCAGGCATCAGAACCAGACTTCACATGATAGAGGTGTTGGAATTATTAGATTGCAAATTTAAAACACCTATGATTACTATGTTAAAATCTGTAATGGAAAAGTAGTCAACATTCAAGAATAGATGGATAAGGTAAGCAGAGAGATGGAAATTCAAAGAAAAAATTTAAAAATGCTAAAGATCAGAAACACTGTAACCAATGAAGAATGCTTTTGATGGGCTAATTAGTAAACTAAAATCACCAAAACATTTCCTGCAACTAAACAGCTATTTTAGCAAGGTTGCAGGATTTAACATTAACATACAAAAGTCAATCATTTCCTATACAACAGCAATGAACAAGTGGACTTTGAAAATGAAAAACAATACCATTTACATTAGCATCCCCACAAATGAAATGATTTACTTAGGTGTAAATCTAACAAAATATATACAAGATTTATATGAGGTATGCTATGCAACTCTGATGAAAAAGATTAAAGAATTAAATAAATGGAGAGATAGTACATGTTTATAGATAGGAAGACTTAATATTGTTACGATGCCAGTTCTTCCCAAATTAATCCATATAGATTCACAGCAATCCCAACTAAAATCTCAACTAGTTAGTTTGTAGATATTGACAAACCGATTCTAAAATTTATATGGAGAGGCAGATTCAAGAGTCAATACAACACTAAAGAATAAGAAAGTCAGAGGACTGAAATTACCCAATCTCAAGACCTTCTATAAAGCTACAATAATCAACATAGTTGTGGTATAGATGAAAGAATAGATAAATATATCACTGGAACAGAAGAGAGAACCCACAAATAAAGAAACATAAGTATAGTCAACTGATCTTCAACAAAATAATACAATGGAGAAAAGACAGATTTTTTCAACAAATGGTACAGGAACAACTGAACACCACATGCAAAAAAAAAAAAGAAAATCTTGGGGTCCCTGAGTGGTTTAGTCTGTTAAGCATCTGACTCTTGATCTCAGCTAGGATCTGGATCTCACGGTCCTGAGTTCAAGCCTCACACTCAAAAAAAAAAAAAAAATCTAGACACAGATCTTAACAGTTATCACAAATATTAATTCAAAAGGCATCATAGACCTAAATATAGACTACAAAACTATAAATCTCCGAGAAGATACATAGGAGAAAATTCTAGATGACCTTGGGTATGGTGGTGACATTTTAGACTCAACATTAAAAGCTTGATCCATGGAAGAAATAGTGGATAAGCTAGATTTCATTAAAATTAAAAATTTGTACTATAAGAAAGACTGTAAAAAGAATAAGAGGACAAGGTACAGAATGGGAGAAAATATTAATGATAAAAAACCTATTTGGACTATTATGCCAAATATATAAAGAATCTTAAAATTCAACAATAAGAAAACAATCCATTTAAAAATAGGCCAAAGACCTGTGTAGACATCTCATCAAAGAAGATATAAAAATGACATAAGCATATTAAAAGATGCTTAACATCATATTTCACTGGGGAATTGCAAACTAACATACCGTGATGCCATTACAAATGGAATGGAGAAAAAAAAAAACGAAATCCAAACACCAAGAATACCAAATGCTGATGAGGATGCTAAATATCAGGAACTCTCATTCATTGTTCTGAGTGGAATGCAAAATGGTACAAACATTTTGGAAGATGGTTTGGCAGTTTTTTACAAATCTTTATCATATGATCCATCAACCATGCACCTTGGTATTTACTCAAATTAGTTGAAAACTTACATCCATACAAAACCTGCACATGGATGTTTATATCAGCTGTTTTTTTTTTTTTGTTTTTTTTTTACAATCACCAACACTTGGAAGCAATCAAGATATCCTTCAGTAGATGAATGGATAAATTAACTATGGTGCATCCAAACAATAGAATGCTATTTAGTGATAAAAAGAATTGAGCTATCAAGTCATGAAAAGACATGTAGGAAATGAAAATGCAGATTACTAAATGAAAGAAGTCAGATGAAAAGGTTATAATTCTAACTATATGACATTCACCTTGTTATTTCATGTTGAACAAAATCATTAAAATATGTCAGCTCCTATATACCTGAAGAAATACGATCAACCTTCTTAGACACAGGGAAAAGAAATATAAAGTGCCAAGACTCTTTGACTTTCCTTTTTGAACATGTGAGCTTTAAGCTTATTTAAAAAAAAAAAAAAAAAAAAGGAATACCCGACCTAGACTGGCATCTATGCTAGCTTAGTTACAAACTAATCTTTTTTAACTTTGAATTAAATATTATTGTTTTGAATTTGTCACTAAAACATTAAATAAAGGAGACAACCAAAGATACATATTTTAAAATGATTCAAGGATGGGAAGAATTGTTCCTCATTTGTGAGTTACTTTTAACAAATAAGTGATTATTATAAGATCTGTGAGCTTATTTTACCTCCATCACTATTTCACTTTATTTTTTTATTTTTTTAAGATATTTTTGTATTGTTTTTCTTTTTTCTTTTTTTTTTAAGATTTTATTTATTTATTCATGAGAGACACAGAGAGAGAGAGGCAGAGACACAGCAGGCAGAGGGAGAAGTAGGTTCCATGCAGGGAGCCCGACGTGAGACTCGATCCAGGGTCTCCAGGATCACACCCTGGGCTGAAGGCGTTGCTAAGCCGCCGGGCCACTGGGGCTGCCCACTATTTCAAGCCAAGTCATTTACCCCTTAGTTTCATCATCTATAAAACACAGAAATTGTATAATATAAAACCAGAAATTGGTTCCATTTAGCCTTAGCATTCTAAGTATAAAGCAAATGTTGACAAAGGTAAGGTTCCTACTCCAGTGATTGGATTATCTTAGCTAATATTAACTCTTATATAGAATACACAAAAAAGATTTTGTTCATTAATTATCCTTAAATATGTATCATTCATAACCTTGGAATCATAATTACTAATTTATGATGCCAATTTAGTGATACTAATTTTCAAAGTGTCTCTTCTTTATTTTAATATTTAAGATTATTAATTAATGTTAAGATTATTAAGTGGTTGTTTCACAGCTAAGACATATAACTGTGCTACAACTCTTTTGTATTTTAACTCTGTCTGAAAGACTGTATGAAATTATAGAACCTCTTTTTCCATTATGTTTTCAGAGAGAGACAACATAAATAATTCCCAGAGGAATGCTAGGTTTCTCATACATCCCTTATAATATTGATAAGAAATTCATAGTATACTTGCTAAGAGACAGAATGGCAGGAGGAAAAAAATCAATGATGCAATCAGAAGACAGCACTCCTCTAAGAAATACTGTTATTTTCAAACATGTCACCAGTCTGTACATGTTATTGTTAGGAACTGGTCTATCTCTGTAACAAGTGGCAACATTAAAGGAACCGGTTACTGTTTAAATTGGGAGATTAGGAAGGTAAGAGAATTCAAGGCGGCAGTTATATGAAGGACAACTTGTATCAGAAGTAAACAAAATGTCTCAGAAGGGGCTCTGATCCACTGGAATGTTACTTATAAACACAGAGAATGATAGATTAATTACTCAGTTTTCTCTCTAGCTAGAATGTTCATGTTAATGCAGTATGCTTGGCTCCCCAAGGGTATGGAGAGCAACATTAGATAATTAAGCAAAAGCGATATGCTGAAGAAACTGCAGTTATATGAATACCCACACTTTTCAGCCCAAAATATTTCTGGTGTTAATGTTAGAATGACCTAAAAAATTCTGAGAGAATTAAATATTTAGAGTTGAAAATATCTTTATGGTAAATACTAAGGTAAGTAAAGTGCCTCTCCCAAGGTGGGGGGGGGAGGACAGGAATAGAATCTGTTATTAATAATAGGCATTGTTCAGTAGTTTTGACCTCCAAGTAGTCAATAGGCAATAGACAAATAGACAAAAGAGAGACACATCTAATACTGAAGATACTTTCTTTGTTGTATTGCATATAGGCAGGCAAGGTCACATGACAAACCCTATCCAAAAGAGTAGCATATAAAAAGGTATATACATATAAAAAGCTGTAAAAGGATGTGCATGTGTGTTCATACATATACACACATATGCATACATATACCTTTATATATAAAATATTATATTTATGTATATAGCTATACATTTAAATATACCATATATATACCAATTTATGTGTATATACCAATATATATACATCTATATGTGTGTGTATATATGTATGTATATATATATACACATACAGATATATATTTGTGTGTCTATGTTAATACATATAAAGGTATATGTAAACCACAACTCATAAAAAGCACAGTAGGATCCATTGCTAAGACAGGCAAAAGAGCTAAGTTTTGATATCTCTTTTTAGAGATCTAAGGATCTTGTCTCATAGAAGATTGACATTGTTACAGCACTACTTGGTTAGGACTGGAAAATGTTCCCAGATGAATACAAGTAGTTCTCACTTCTCTAGGTCAAAGATATTGAGATTCCTTCCATGGTATCCACAATATTAGAAGACCTAAAAATAGGTAACCCCCAAATTATATAAATTCTGCATAGCAAAGAGTGGGGTAAAAGAATACCAGCTCTAAATTATTAAATCTATATCACAAAAGGAGACTATAAAAGTGTTCTGAAACAAAAAGATATGTAGGAAATCATGCTAATGATTTAAAAAATAATTGAGGTATCACCAAGATGTAAAAGCATATTGAGGAGAATGGAGAGGAATGAGAAGCACACCAAAGTGGGCTTGGAATGTCTGCTGGTCCAGACTTCTGTGTCTTATGCCAGTTGCCTATTAGAACTCTTCCCAATTCTTTTTGAATATTCTCTTTTAAACCTGCTGAGCAGAATTCATTTTCTCACTCTTAACCTTGTGCTCTTTATGCTTTATCTTGCTGTTCTTTTCCTTTTGTCCATTGAAGATTAATGTTAATCAAGGTTAAATTGTTCTGCTATTTAAAACCTTAAAAATGCAAATAATTCAGTGGAAAATAGGTAAGTAATTAGAGATTTTTTTTGAATTGTCAGGATAATTGTTTCAATAATTCCTTCCAAAAAAATAGATAGGCTTCACCTGAGTAAAACTGTATCTTATTATTAAATCATTATAAGCCACAGTACAGTGGGCCAAACTAAAACTTCCAGACTTTCTGGTAAATGACACATCATAATTCAAACTAGTTAAAGCAAAATAAGGTAAAAGAGTGGCTCAAGTAGCTAGGCAATTCAGAGGTATATCTAGCTATAGGTACAGCTAGATCCAGAGAATACAAAAGTTAATCAGACACTCCTTTTTCCATTTCCATTTTTCAGTATTCTCAGAGAAGCTCTATTCATATTGTGGCAAATATGCACAACAGAAGCTTCCTACTTACATTGTTTTAGCATAGCAACCCTAGTGGAGAGAAAGCACCGCTTTCCAGAAGTTGCAGCAAAATGTGGCAGGACCTCATCATGACCTGGTTTGGATCCTACACCCATCCTTGCCATAGCATATCATTTTTCTCCTTGGTCCAATCTGAGTTTTTATGCTCTTTGGAGTCAGAAGGTAGACTCAGGCTCACTCTAATGATACAGACTGATTGGAGGAAGGAGTAGTTTCTTCCTGAAAAAAAGAAAAAACACCTGGTTCTCTGGCTCAAAAAGAGAATAGATGCTGGTCACAGAGGCAAGAAATAGAAAATTCCATTACCAGGATATATACTCAAAGAAAAACATAAGTACTCATGAAAACTCCCAAAGACAATATTTTAAGATATATACTTTGCCCTATGGATGATCATTACTCCAACTTTCATACCTTACAAATAAAGTACCATCTTCTGAACTATGAACTTGATATGCCAATTGGAAAATTATAAAATATTGCTGGTTTTTCAGCCAAGGAACTAGAGAATCAGATAAATTTCAAATATTACTTCATAAGACTGTAATTTTTTTTTCTTTAAAGATTTATTTGCATAGATAACTTTCAATCATCCTGAAAACCTATGAATTTGACCTGAGATTTAAAAAGAGAACAGCTGGAACGCTATAGAGAGAAGACTTTGCGCTTCTAACAAGTACAACTCGTTTTTAGCCACTCTGCACTGAGCAAAATGACTAGAAAGAAGAACTCACCACAAAAGAAAGAATCAGAAACAGTACCCTCTGCCACAGAGTTACAGAATTTGGATTACAGTTCTATGTCAGAAAGCCAACTCAGAAACATAATTATAAAGCTACTGGTGGCTCTGGAAAAAAGCATAAAGAATTCAAGAGACTTCATGACTGCAGAATTTAGATCTAATCAGGCCGAAATTGAAAATCAATTAAATGAGATGCAATCCAAACTGGAGGTCCTAACAACGAGGGTTAATGAGGTAGAAGAAAAGTGAATGACATAGAAGACAAGTTGATGACAAGGAAGGAAGCTGAGGAAAAAAGAGAAAAACAATAAAAGGCTATCAGGAAAGGTTAAGGGAAATAAATGACAGCCTCAGAAGGAAAAATCTACGTTTAATTAGGGTTGAGAGGGCACCGAGAGGGACAGAGGACCAGCAAGCATATTTGAACAAATCATAGCTGAGAACTTCCCTAATTTGGGGAGGGAAACAGGCATTCAAATCCAGGAGATGGAGAGACACCCCCCCAAAAATCAATAAAAACCATTCAACACCTCCACATCTAATAGTGAAACTTACAAATTCCAAAGATAAAGAGAAAATCCTTAAAGCAGCAAGAGACAAGAGATCCCTAACTTATATGGGGAGAAATATTAGATTAACAGCAGACCTCTCCACAGAGACCTGGCAGGCCAGACAGGGCTGGCAGGATATATTCAGGGTTCTAAATGAGAAGGATATGCAGCCAAGAATACTTTATCCAGCAAGGTTCTCATTCAGAATAGAAGGAGGGATAAAGAGTTTCCAAGATAGGCAGAAACTGAAAGAATATGTGACCACCAACCAGCTCTGCAAGAAATATTAGGGGGGGACTCTGTAAAAGAAAGAGGATGCCAAAGAAATAATCCACAAAAACAGAGACTGAATGGGTATTATGATGACACTAAATTCATATCTTTCAATACTAACTCTGAACGTGAATGGGCTTAATGATTCCATCAAAAGACGTAGGGATTCAGACTGGATAAAAAAGCAAGACCCATCTATTTGCTGTTTACAAGAGACTCATTTTAGACCTAAGGACACCTACTGACTGAAAATGAAAGGGTGGAGAACCATTTACCATTCAAGTGATCCTCAAAAGAAAGCAGGGGTGGCAATCCTCATAACAGATAAAGTTTATCCCAAAGACTGTATAGTACAAGATGAAGAGGGACACTATATCACACTTAAAGGATCTATCCAACAAGAAGACCTAAAAATCATGAATATTTATGTCCCTAATGTGGGAGCTGCCAAGTATATCAATCAATCAATAACCAAAGTAAAGACATACTTAGATAATAATACACTAATACTGGGAGACTTTAACACAGGACTTTCTGCAAATGACAGATATTCTAAGCACATCTCCAAAGAAACAAGAGCTTTATTTTTTTTTTTTAAGTGAAGGAAGTCCTTCTTTTTATTTTATTTATTCATGAAAGACAGAGAGAGAGAGAGAGAGAAGCAGGCTCCACGCAGGGAGCCCAACGTGGGACTCGATCAGGGGACTCCAGGATCATGCCCTGGGCCAAAGGCAGGTGCTAAACTGCTGAGCCACCCAGGGATTCCCGAAACAAGAGCTTTAAATGATACACTGGACCAGATGGATTTCACAGATATCTACAGAACTTTACGCCCAAATGCAACTGAATACACATTCTTCTCAAGTGCACATGGAACTTTCTCCAGAATAGACCACATACTGAGTCACAAATCAGGTCTTAACCAATACCAAAAGATTGGGATTGTCCCCTGCACATTTTCAGACCATAATGCTTTGAAACTTGAACTCAATCACAAGAAGAAATTTGGAAGAAATTCAAACACATGGAGGGAGGTTAAAGAGCATCCTGCTAAAACATGAAAGGGTCAACCAGGAAATTAGAGAAGAATTAAAAAGATTCATGGAAACTAACGAGAATGAAGATACAACCATTCAAAATCTTTGGGATACAGCAAAAGCAGTCCTGAGAGGGAAATACATCGCAATGCAAGCATCATTCAAAAAATTGGAAAAAAACTCAAATACAGAAGTTAACTTTGTACCTAAAGGAACTGGAGAAAGAACAGCAAATAAAACCTACACCAAGCAGAAGAAGAGAGTCAATAAAGATTTGAGCAGAACTCAATGAAATAGAGACCAGAAGAACTGTAGAACAGATCAACAAAACCAGGAATTGGTTCTTTGAAAGAATTAATAAGATAGATAAACCATTAACCAGCCTTATTAAAACCAAAAGAGATGAGATCCCTGGGTGGCTCAGTGGTTTGGTGCCTGCCTTCGGCCCAGGGCGTGATCCTGGAGTGCCTGGGATGGAGCTCCCTGCATGGAGCCTGCTTCTCCCTCTGCCTGTGTCTCTGCCTCTCTCTCTCTCTCTCTCTGTGCCTCTCATGAATAAATAAATCTTAAAAAACAAAAACAAAAGAGAAAATACTCTAATTAATAAAATCACAAATGAGGAGGAGGGGCAAGATGGCGGAAGAGTAGGGTCCCCAAAACACCTGTCCACACCAAATTACCTAGATAACCTTCATATTATCCTGAAAATCTACGAATTCGGCCTGAGATTTAAAGAGAGACCAGCTGAAACGCTACAGTGAGAAGAGTTCGCGCTTCTATCAAGGTAGGAACACGGGGAAAAAGAAATAAAGAGACAAAAGGCCTCCAAGGGGGAGGGGCCCAGGAGGAGCCGGGCTGAGGCCGGGGCGAGTGTCCCCAGCACAGGAGAGCCCCGTCCCGGAGGAGCAGGAGCTGCACCGACCTTCCCGGGGGAAAGGGGCTCGCGGGGACTTGGAGCAGGACCCAGGAGGGCGGAGATGCCCTCGGGCTCCCCGGGACAGTAACAGACACCTGCGCCCCGGGAGAGTGCGCGGAGCTCCCTAAGGGCTGCAGCGCGCACGGCGGGACCCGGAGCAGCTCGGCGGGGCTCGGGCAGAGGAAGAGGCTCCGCGGAGGGGGCTGCGGGGCGGGAGCGCAAATCCAACAGCGCAGGCCCCGGAGCACAGGGCGCCGGGACACAGCCCAGGATCCGGCCTCCCCCCCGGGCAGGCAGAGGCCGGGAGGGCCCAGGACAGCGAGGACGCTCCTGCCCCAGCTGAGCAGATCAGCGGCGCCGCCCCGGAGCCTCCACTGCGGTTGTTCCTCCTGCGGCGTCACGGGGTAAACAACCCCCACTGAGCCCTGCACCAGGCAGGGGGCAGAGCAGCTCCCCCAAGTGCTAACACCTGAAAATCAGCACAACAGGCCCCTCCCCCAGAAGACCAGCTGGACGGACAAGTTCCAGGGGAAGGCAAGGGACTTAAAGTATACAGAATCAGAGGATACTCCCCCGTGGTTTTTTTGTTTTGTTTTGTTTTGTTTTTTTATTTGTTTGCTTCCCCCACCCCTTTTTTTCCCTTTCTTTCTTTCTCTTTCTCTTTTTCTTCTCTTTTTTCTTTTTTCTTTTTCTCTTTTATTTCCTTCTTTCTCTCCTCTCTTTTTCTCCTTTTCCCAGTACAACTTGTTTTTGGCCACTCTGCACTGAGCAAAATCACTAGAAGGAAAACCTCACCTCAAAAGAAAGAATCAGAAACAGTCCTCTCTCCCACAGAGTTACAAAATCTGGATTACAATTCAGTGTCAGAAAGCCAATTCAGAAGCACTATTATACAGCTACTGGTGGCTCTAGAAAAAAGCATAAAGGACTCAAGAGACTTCATGACTGCAGAATTTAGAGCTAATCAGGCAGAAATTAAAAATCAATTGAATGAGATGCAATCCAAACTAGAAGTCCTAACGACGAGGGTTAACGAGGTGGAAGAATGAGTGAGTGACATAGAAGACAAGTTGATGGCAAAGAGGGAAACTGAGGAAAAAAGAGACAATTAAAAGACCATGAGAATAGATTAAGGGAAATAAACAACAGCCTGAGGAAGAAAAACGTACGTTTAATTGGGGTTCCTGAGGGCGCCGAAAGGGCCAGAGGGCCAGAATATGTATTTGAACAAATCCTAGCTGAAAACTTTCCTAATCTGGGAAGGGAAACAGGCATTAAGATCCAGGAAATAGATCCCCCCCCCCTAAAATCAATAAAAACTGTTCAACACCTCCACATTTAATAGTGAAGCTTGCAAATTCCAAAGATAAAGAGAAGATCCTTAAAGCAGCAAGAGACAAGAAATCCCTGACTTTTATGGGGAGGAATATTGGGGGTAACAGCAGACCTCTCCACAGAGACCTGGCAGGCCAGAAAGGGCTGGCAGGATATATTCAGGGCCCTAAATGAGAAGAACATGCAACCAAGAATACTTTATCCAGCAAGGCTCTCATTCAAAATGGAAGGAGAGATAAAGAGCTTCCAAGACAGGCAGCAACTAAAAGAATATGTGACCTCCAAACCAGCTCTGCAAGAAATTTTAAGGGGGACTCTTAAAATTCCCCTTTAAGAAGAAGTTCAGTGGAACAATCCACAAAAACAAGGACTGAATAGATATCATGATGACACTAAACTAATACCTTTCAATAGTAACTCTGAACTTGAATGGGCTTAATGACCCCATCAAAAGGCACAGGGTTTCAGACTGGATAAAAAAGCAGGACCCATCTATTTGCTGTCTACAAGAGACTCATTTTAGACAGAAGGACACCTACAGCCTGAAAATAAAATGTTGGAGAACCATGTACCATTCAAATGGTCCTCAAAAGAAAGCAGGGGTAGCCATCCTTATATCAGATAAACTAAAATTTACCCCAAAGACTGTAGTGAGAGATGAAGAGGGACACTATATCATACTTAAAGGATCTATTCAACAAGAGGACTTAACAATCCTCAATATATAAGCCCCGAATGTGGGAGCTGCCAAATATATAAATCAATTATTAACCAAAGTGAAGAAATACTTAGATAATAATACATTATACTTGGTGACTTCAGTCTAGCTCTTTCAATACTCGATAGGTCTTCTAAGCACAACATCTCCAAAGAAACGAGAGCTTTAAATGATACACTGGACCAGATGGATTTCACAGATATCTACAGAACTTTACATCTAAACTCAACTGAATATACATTCTTCTCAAGTGCACATGGAACTTTCTCCAGAATAGACCACATACTGGGTCACAAATCGGGTCTGAACCGATACCAAAAGATTGGGATCGTCCCCTGCATATTCTCAGACCATAATGCCTTGAAATTAGAACTAAATCACAAGAAGTTTGGAAGAACCTCAAACACATGGAGGCTAAGGACCATCCTGCTAAAAGATGAAAGGGTCAACCAGGAAATTAGAGAAGAATTAAAAAGATTCATGGAAACTAATGACAATGAAGATACAACTGTTCAAAATCTTTGGGATGCAGCAAAAGCAGTCCTAAGGGGGGAATACATCACAATACAAGCATCCATTCAAAAACTGGAAAGAACTCAAATACAGAAGCTAACCTTACACATAATGGAGCTAGAGAAAAAACAGCAAATAGATCCTACACCCGCAGAAGAAGAGAGTTAATAAAGATTCGAGCAGAACTCAATGAAATCAAGACCAGAGAACTGTGGAACAGATCAACAGAACCAGGAATTGGTTCTTTGAAAGAATTAATAAGATAGATAAACCATTAGCCAGCCTTATTAAAAAGAAGAGAGAGAAGACTCAAATTAACAAAATCATGAATGAGAAAGGAGAGATCACTACCAACACCAAGGAAATACAAAAGATTTTAAAAACATATTATTAACAGCTGTACACCAATAAATTAGGCAATCTAGAAGAAATGGACGCATTTTTGGAAAGCCACAACTACCAAAACTGGAACAGGAAGAAATAGAAAACCTGAACAGGCCAATAACCAGGGAGGAAATTGAGGCAGTCATCAAAAACCTCCCAAACACAAAAATCCAGGGCCAGATGGCTTCCCAGGGGAATTCTATCAAACGTTTAAAGAAGAAACCATACCTATTCTACTAAAGCTGTTTGGAAAGATAGAAAGAGATGGAGTACTTCCAAATTCATTCTATGAGGCCAGCATCACCTTAATTCCAAAACCAGACAAAGACCCCACCAAAAAGGAGAATTACAGACCAATATCCCTGATGAATATGGATGCAAAAATTCTCAACAAGATATTAGCCAATAGGATCCAACAGTACATTAAGAAAATTATTCACCATGACCAAGTAGGATTTATCCCTGGGACACAAGACTGGTTCAACACTCGTAAAACAATCAGTGTGATTGATTCATCATATCAGCAAGAGAAAAACCAAGAACCATATGATCCTCTCATTAGATGCAGAGAAAGCATTTGACAAAATACAGCATCCATTCCTGATCAAAACTCTTCAGAGTGTAGGGATAGAGGGAACATTCCTCAACATCTTAAAAGCCATCTACGAAAAGCCCACAGCAAATATCATTCTCAGTGGGGAAGCACTGGGAGCCTTTCCCCTAAGATCAGGAACAAGACAGGGATGTCCACTCTCACCACTGCTATTCAACATAGTACTGGAAGTCCTAGCCTCAGCAGACAACAAAAAGACATTAAAGGCATTCAAATTGGCAAAGAAGAAGTCAAACTCTCCCTCTTCGCCGATGACATGATACTCTACGTAGAAAACCCAAAAGCCTCCACCCCAAGATTGCTAGAACTCATACAGCAATTCGGTAGCGTGGCAGGATACAAAATCAATGCCCAGAAATCAGTGGCATTTCTATACACTAACAATGAGACTGAAGAAAGAGAAATTAAGGATCAATCCCATTTACAATTGCACCCAAAAGCATAAGATACCTAGGAATAAACCTAACCAAAGAGGTAAAGGATCTATACCCTCAAAACTATAGAACACTTCTGAAAGAAATTGAGGAAGACACAAAGAGATGGAAAAATATTCCATGCTCATGGATTGGCAGAATTAATATTGTGGAAATGTCAATGATACCCAGGGCAATTTACACATTTAATGCAATCCCTATCAAAATACCATGGACTTTCTTCAGAGAGTTGGAACAAATAATCTTAAGATTTGTGTGGAATCAGAAAAGACCCCGAATAGCCAGGGGAATATTGAAAAAGAAAACCATAGCTGGGGGCATCACAATGCCAGATTTCAGGTTGTACTACAAAGCTGTGGTCATTAAGACAGTGTGGTACTGGCACAAAAACAGACACATAGATCAATGGAACAGAATAGAGAACCCAGAAATGGGCCCTCAACTCTATGGTCAACTAATATTCAACAAAGCTGGAAAGACTATCCACTGGAAAAAGGACAGTCTCTTCAATAAATGGTGCTGGGAAAATTGGACAGCAACATGCAGAAGAAGGAAACTAGACCATTCTCTTATACCACACACAAAGATAAACTCAAAATGGATGAAAGATCTAAATATGAGAGAATAATCCATCAAAATCCTAGAGAACATGAGCAACACCCTTTTTGAACTTGGCCACAGCAACTTCTTGCAAGATACATCTATGGAGGCAAGGGAAACAAAAGCAAAAATGAATTATTGGGACTTTATCAAGATAAAAAGCTTCTGCACAGCAAAGGATACAGTCAACAAAACTAAAAGACAACCTACAGAATGGGAGAAGATGTTGGCAAATGACATATCAGATAAAGGGCTAGTATCCAAGATCTATAAAGAACTTATTAAACTCAACAGCAAAGAAACAAACAATCCAATCAGGAAATGGCCAAAAGACGTGAACAGAAATTTCACAGCGGAAGACATAGACATGGCCAAGAAGCCCATGAGAAAATGCTCTGCATCACTTGCCATCAGGGAAATACAAATCAAAACCACAATGAGATACCACCTCACAACAGTGAGAATGATGAAAATTAACAAGACGGGATACAACAAATGTTGGAGAGGATGTGGAGAAAGGGGAACCCTCTTGCACTGTTGGTGGGAATGTGAACTGGTACAGCCACTCTGGAAAACTGTGTAGAAGTTCCTCAAAGAGTTAAAAATAGAACTTCCCTACGACCCAGCAATTGCACTGCTGGGGATTTATCCCAAAGATACAGATGCAGTGAAAGACCGAGATACCTGCACCCCAGTGTTTATAGCAGCAATGTCCACAATAGCCAAACTGTGGAAGGAGTCTCAGTGTCCATCAAAAGATGAATGGATAAAGAAGCTGTGGTCTATGTATACAATGGAATATTACTCAGCCATCAGAAGAGACGAATACCCACCATTTGCTTCCACATGGATGGAACTGGAGGGTATTATGCTGAATGAAGCAAGTCAATTGGAGAAGTACAAACATTATTTTGTCTCACTCATTTGGGGAATATAAAAAACAATGAAAGGGAATAAAGGGAAAAGGAGAGAAAATTAGTGGGAAATATTTGTGATGGTGACAGAACATCAGAACACGAGAGACTCCTAACCTGGGAAACGAACAAGGGGTTGTGGAAGGGAAGGTGGGCAGGGGTTGAGGTGACTGGGTGATGGGCACTGAGGGGGGCACTTGACAGGATGAGCACTAGGTGTTATGCTATATGTTGGCAAATTGAACTCCAATAAAAAATATATACAATCAATCAATAAAGATTTATCTTTGAGAGACAGAGAGAGAGTGTGAGAATATGTGGGCAGGAGGGAGGGGCAGGAGAAGGAGAGAGACCCCCCCAAGCAGAACCCTCACTGATCCCAGAGCCCAGTGGGGGGCTCTATCTCAGGACCCCAAGTCATGACCTGATCCAAAATCAAGAGCCAATTACCAACCAACTGGGCCACCTAGGTGCCCCATGACTATATAATATTTTAATTTAAAAAATTCTTCTTAGTTAATCATTTATGCAGTATTTTAAAAAACGAACTAGCTTATATGGTTTCAATGTTATACTTAAATGACATCTATAGTTTTTTTTTATGACTATTTACAGAGATCTTGAACTTCTTGTAAAATCTGCTACCATAGTAATCTCAGCAAATAATTAGCTCCTTGGGGAAAAATTCAACTCTTCATAACTTCCAGTTGAAACAGAAAATAGCCTTTAGCTCTTCTTCCTAAATTATGATACATTTAGTATTTATACATTGCTTTCTACTACATTTGCAAGGAAATCTCAGAAATCTACCTCTTCAAAATATTTAAAGATGAAAATCAATTTAATCAATTTAATTTTAAATAATCTATTAACAGGTTTAGGAAAATTAGTATGCCACAGTTTATAGCATTGCAAATTATTTTAAAAATGAAAGCCCGCTCTGTTCTTACCCTTCCAGTTCATAATCCCTTGTGGTTAGAAACAGACAACAAATTATATGCAATGAACATAATTTCTGTTTACTTAGGGCAAGTGACTATTTTCAAGCTAGGAGTATTAAGTGTATTTCTAAATAGTTCATAAACAATAACATGAAGCATAAATACTTAATTCTAATGCAAATATGTTTTATCATTTATTTATATTGTGTTTTATACTAAAAGAGTTTTAAAGCAACTTAAAAGATGCAAAAATAGGACAGAATAAACAAAGACAAAGCAAAAGGAAAATAGGTGTATGGAAAAAAACTGAAGCCAAGAATAAAGTTTGTACTCAATACACATACCCTGAAGCTCACATAGTAAACTGTGGATGTTAATCTACGTACTTTCATTTCAAAACTACTGAAGAGAACAATTCTATATTATCCTGATACAAAAGAAAATACTGGTCAGCAATTTCTTCCCAAATTAATCTATAGATTCATTGCAATCCTAAGCAAAATCTCAGTAAGTTATTTTGTCGATATTGGCAAACTGATTCTAAAGTTTATAGGGAGAGGCAAAACACAGGATAGCCAACACAATGTTGAAAGAGAATAACAAAGTTGGAGGACTGACATTATCCAACTTCAAGATTTACTGTAAAGCATTAATAACTGACACAGTGCAGTATTAATGAAAGAATAAACAAATAGATCAATGGACCAGAATTGAGAACTCAGAAACACATCCACATAAATATAGTCAATTGATCTTGACCCCCCCCCCAAAAAAAAGCAAAGTAATATGAGGGAGAAAAGAAGGTTTTTTCAACAAATGCTGGATTAACTGGGCATCACATATTTAATAAAATGAATCTGAACCAAGATCCTACACCCTTCACAAAAATTAACTGAAAATGGGTTACTGACCTAAATGTGAAATGCAAAGCAATAAAACTTTTAGCAGATAACATTGTAGAAAACCTAGATGACTTTTTTATGTAACACCCAAGTTATGATCCATAAGAGAAAGAAATGATAAACTGGACTTCATTAAAATTAAATGCCATTTCTCTATAAAGGACAATAGTTAATACAATAAGAAGATAAGCCATAGAAGGGAGAAAATATTTAGAAACATATATGTAAACGACTGGTATCTGATATATACAAAAATACTCTTAAAACTCAACAACCAAAAAACCAACCCAATTAAAAAATGGGCTAAAGACCCTGACACTTCACTAAAAGAGATGAACAGATGGAAAACAAGTATATGACAAGAAGCTCCACATCATATGTCATCAGGAAATTGCAAATTAAAACAACCATTAAATAATACTACACACCTATTAGATTGGAACTTTCCAAGTTCTACTGGAACTTTCCAAAATTCCAAGATTTGGAACTTTCCAAAATGTGTAACACTGATAACACCAAATGCTGGTGAGGATGTAGGGCCACAGAAATTCTCAGTTACTGCTGGTGAGAATGCAAAATGATACAGCCAGCTTGGAAGACAGTTTGGAAGTTTCTTATAAAACTAAATATACTCTTACCATATAATCCAATAGTCATGATCATTGGTATTTATTCAAAGAGTTGAAAATCTAAGTCTACATAAAAACATGCACCAGCTATTTATAGCAGCTTTATTATAATGCCAAAACTCAGGAGAAATCAAGATGTCCTTCAGTATGTGAAATGAATAAATAAACTGTGGTACACCCAGACAAAGGAATATTATTCAGTATTAACAAGAAATTATCTAATCAAACCATGAAAGACATGGAGGAAACATAAACGCATACTATTAAGTGATAGGAAATCTTATATGATTCCAACTATATGACATCCTGGAAAAGGCAAAACTATGGAAATAGTAAAAAGATCAATTATTGCTTCCTGGGGGCAGAAGAGAGATGAACAGACCAAGCACAGAGCATTTTTTAGGGCAGTGAAAGCACTCTATATGATACTATAATGATGGATACATGTCATTATACATTTTATTAAAACCCATAAAATATACAACATCAAGAGTGAATCTTAATGTAAACTATGGACTTTAGGTAATTATGAAATGTCAATGCAAGTTCATTAATTGTAACAAATGTATCCCTCTGGCTGGGGATATTGATAAGAGGAGAGGCTATACATGTATGGCAGCAGAGAGTATATGGGAAATCTCTGTACTTCTAAATTTCGCTGTGAACCTTAAATTGATCTAAAAAGAAAAAAGCAAGCTCTGTAAACACTTAGAATATAAACTCATCAATGCCATTTACTGTCTGATGGTAGACAAGTATCTTAAACTGTCTTAGCTTTCTCATCTGTTAATAAGAGTAATAATAGAACTTACTGAATGGAATTGTTTCAAGAACTACATAAGAAATGAAAAATACGGGCAGCCCTGGTGGCCCAGAGGTTTAGCACCGCCTTCAGCCCAGGGCGTGACCCTGCAGTCCCGGGATCCAGTGCCGCATGGGACTCCCTGCATGGAGCCTGCTTCTCCCTCTGCCTGTGTCTCTGCCTCTCTCTCTCTGTGCCTCTCATGAATAAATAAATAAAAATCTTTAAAAAAAAAAAAAAAGAAATGGAAAGTGTTCTGCACAGTGGCACTATGATTATATCCACCATCATTATGATTTCCCCCTTCACTGTCACCATTATCATCCTTATTATTATCTACAGAATCTTTATTTCCAAATAAAACCAGTGGAACTTATAACTCAGTCTCTCCAATTCGGTAGTCCATAACCATCAATTTCAAGGGCATCATTCTTAGATGGAGTACAAATATGCATTTTATATTTATCTTTGAGAAATGTCCACATGTAGAGGACTCTGTTAGGGCCATTCAAAACCACCAAGGCATTTCTAGTAAAAACAGAACAAAATGAGACCTGATCAACTGGTTTTATAGACCTTTCAGAGTCGCCAATGCAAAGTTCTTAATACTGGGATTTGTTATAAGTTTACTATTTTATTGACTCTAATTAACTCGAGCTAGCGTGATTTCATATTTGTTCTACTACAGACCTTCTTTTCAGCATGAGCTAACACTACAGTTTAAGTAGGCTGAAATGGTTTGTTCTAAACAGCTATTTTTACATGGGAGGACAAAATACAGTAAAAATCAGAGGTTTGAAACACCAGACATAACAGAAAGGGCAAGTCAGGATCAGAGGCACCCTGGAGTCATCCAAGGATGCTTCCAGTCAGTCCTGGAGGCATCCAAAGCCCATTAATTGATAGATGGAGAATACATGCAGGCCACAGGTACAGAATATGACAGAAGCATAAAATTGTTGTTAAGAGGATTAAAGGATCATAAGCACAATTTTTAAAAAAAGTAAAGGAAATTAAAGATAGGAATAGGAAGTGCCTAGGTGGCATAGTTAGTTAGGCTTCTGACTCTTGGTTTTGGCTCAGTTGGTGATCTCAGGGTAATGGGATCAAGCCCCATGTCTGGCTCCATGTTCAACAGTCTGCTTAAGTTTCTCTTCCCCTTTCCCTCTATCTTTCCTCCTGCTAAAATAAATAAATATTTTTAAAAAATAAGTATAGGAATAGAAAAATTCTATCATATACAAAAATCAATTCAAAATGGATTTTAGCTTAAATCTAAGACCTAAAACCATGAAACTAGAAGACAATATAAATGGTAAACTCCTTTACATAGGTCTTAGTGATAATTTTTAGAATTTGACATCAAATAAAAACCAACAAAAACAAAAATAAACAAATGGGACTACATCAAACTAAAAAGCTTCTGCATAGGGAAGGAAACCATCAACAAAATGAAAATGCAACCTATGAAATAGGAGAAAATGTTTGCAAATCATATGTCTGATAAGGGATTAATATACAAAAATATATAAAGAATCCACATAGCTCAATAGTAAAAAAAGACAAAAGCAAAAAACATATCTGATAAAAAATAGTCAGAAGATCTGAACATTTTTCAAAAGAAGACATAAAAATAACCAGGAGAAACATGAAAAGGTGCTTAACACAACTAATTAGGGCAACACAAATCAAAACCATGTCATATCTGTTAGACTGGCAGTCACCAAAAAGAAGAGAAAACAAGTATTGGTAAGGATGTGGAGAAGAAGGAACTCTTGTGCAAAGTGAGAATGTAAACTTATGAGCCACTATGGAAAATGGTATAGAGATTCTCCTCCAAAAAAAATTAAAAATAGAACTACCATAAAAAAACAACAATCCCACTTTTGAGTATATTTCTTTCTTTTTCTGGGTATATTTCTAAAGGAAATGAAAACAACATCTCAAAGAGATTTCTGTACTCCCATGTTCATTGCAGCATTATTCACAATAGCCAAAATATGGAAACAACCTAAGTGTGTCGATGTATGAATGGATAAAGAAGATGTAGTATATATGTGCAATACAATATTATTCAGTTATAAGAAAGAAGGAAATCCTGCTATTTGCAACAACATGGATGGAATTTGAGGGCATTTTGCTCAGTGAAATAAGCTAGACAGAGAAAAACAAACACTTCATTGTATCATGTATATTTGGAATTTAAATAAAAAGTCAACTAAAAAAAATCAATTGACTCATTTTTCTGCAAATAGCCTGAAATATGTTTTATAACACCCACAGTCAACAACAACCAAAAGAATAAGATCTTGAAATCAGGCACAGGATAGAATCCTGGGTATTTGGTGTGAGCAGGGTATGTAATAAGGTAGTTTCTAAGCAGTCAGTGCTTGGGAAAGAATCACTGGTAGTGCTAAGTCAAGAGTTTGGTAGGGCTCTTGTGATCTTTTTCAATCCATGGACCTTCAAGCCCCCTACCCCAGATCTCCTTCCAATCATATTACTACCCCTAAAATGATCCTAGGGATCACTACACTTTGGTGTTAAAGAGATTTAGGCTGGACTCCCAATTCACCCATTGAAAGGGTAAGTTATTTAGTCTTTTTTCAGTTCCAGTACAAACTACAATAAAATAGGAATTATAAACTCCCAACAAGATGTTATGGAAATAAAAAGAGACAGTGTTGCAAATCATTTAGCTATAAGCCTGGCTATCAGAGCCTCAACATTGGCATCTACAAAATGAGGTTGGATTAAAAGTGGTAGATGACAGATGGTACCTACACTTGTGGGGAGTATGAGCATAATGTAAAGAGTGGTTGAATCACTATGGTGAATTCCAGAAACTACTGTAACATCATGTGTCAACTATACTCAAAGAAGAAGGAGCAGGAGGAAGAGGAAGGGGAGGAGGAGGAAAAGGAGGAGGAAGGAGCAGGGGAAAGAGAAGAAGGTGAAAGAGGAGAAGAAGATCTTGAAGGTATTCAAGACCCTGCTATGAAATTCCATGGCTGCACAAATATCCCAAATTAGTAATTAGTATCCTAAATCAGAAATTTTCCAATTAATTCTTCTTTGAGCTTAATAGTATAACATTAAATTCCCCTCCTGTGCCCTCTAGTTTTCATCACTAATCTTCCAAATGATCATGAAGAACATATAAGGTGATGCCAACTCTAAGAAAGAAAATTTAATACTGCAGGATGATCAAAAGCTTTTGGTACCAGGCAGATCTTTCATTAAATTCTGACTCTGTCATATTAGTTACATAATCTTGAACGAGTATTTTCAGCTGCTTAAGAATTTGTTTTCTATTCTGAGAAATGAGGCTAATAAGTAATATGTACATAAAGTTGTTAGCATGTGAAAACTTGAAGTAATGCATTTGGCAGGCGCTCAATACCATATAGTTATTTTATCTCAAAAACTTGACCAAATTACCCTGAATCAAGAGAAATAAGCTTTAATCTTTCTAGATATGCTTAATACATTTTGATAAAATAATATGTCAGGGTTTTAAGCAAATTTCCCCTCAAATCCTGTGTATTATAAAATAAAAATTATAGAAACAGTGAGTTATAAAAATGCTTGCTCTAACTTTGCCACTAAATTGTGACAAGACTATTGAACATGTGAAATGTACTTCAGGTTGAACAGTGAAGAATTACAACCACATCTAGAAATGCATTTTAAATTGTTGTAATGAGCACACATTAATGATGAAACAAAAGTTGTTCACTTTTGAAAGACCCCCAAACTGAATATGTAAGTACTTACTTACTTCAAGTAAGTAAGTACTTACATAAGTACTTCAATACTTCAAGACCTATTTTCACAAAGTGCATCAAAACATTCAGAAAGATTATTTGTGAATAATGAAACATCATTTCAAAATCAGGAAGATAACTATAGAATGGCTCACTTTTCAGCTCTCATATTATTAGTTTAATAGATTTATTTAAAAATCTTTCTGATCTCTTGCTCTAACTCACTGAAAGCAAATTTTGAAAACTGAAGAACCTATAGAGCTTTTTGTTTTCTATTAAGTATCATCCACATATCCAATATCAATAAAATATGACAGCCCTGGACCTGAATATAACAGCCTTTTTACTGTTCTTACACATTGTCTAGCCTATCAGCAGAACAATCACTAAAATCAGCAGGAAAGAAGATCAATCAGTGAAAGTAGGAATGTGAATTTAATTCAAATACCTGAGAATACCAAGTTACTTTCACATATTCTCAGCCTGTGTCTCTGCCTCTCTCTCTATGTCTCTCATGAATAAATAAAATAAAATCACTTTAAAAAGCAGGATACAGGGATCCCTGGGTGGCGCAGCGGTTTGGCGCCTGCCTTTGGCCCAGGGTGCGATCCTGGAGACCCGGGATCGAATCCCACGTCGGGCTCCCGGTGCATGGAGCCTGCTTCTCCCTCTGTCTATGTCTCTGCCTCTCTCTCTCTCTCTCTCTCTGTGACTATCATAAATAAATTTAAAAAAAAATTAAAAAAAAATAAAAATAAAAAATAAAAAGCAGGATACGGGGGATCCCTGGGTGGCACAGCGGTTTGGCGCCTGCCTTTGGCCCAGGATGCAATCCTGGAGACCCGGAATCGAGTCCCACGTTGGGCTCCTGGTGCATGGAGCCTGCTTCTCCCTCTGCCTTTCTCTCTCTCTCTCTCTCTCTGTGTGTGACTATCATAAATAAATTAAAAAAAAAAAAAGCAGGATACGTTTCATGAAGGTAGTGATAATTTCTGCCTTGTTAGGCACCTGGAAATATTCAACTAATTTCTATTGAGCACCTACTATATACCCAGACACTTTCTAGATGCTATGGTTATAATAGTGAATAAGATAGAAAAACAAGACCACTGCTCTGATGATTTTAAAAATAAAGCAAATGATAAACAAATAAATGGCCAAAATAATTGCACAACATGATAAATGCTACAAAGCTATGAAGGAGGCTACAGCATTGATTAAGTGATTAGGGGGAGGAGGGTACTGATTTAGCTTCCACAGTCAAGGAAAGCTTCTCTAAGCTGAGATCTCAATGACAAGAAAGAGGCTGTCATGGGGATAACCTGAACACAAATAATTTCAGACAGAAGCAGCATCAAAGCATTTTGGCAAATACTAGTTTGAGTTTGGTGTACACCTGTTTTGGTATACAGAAAAAGAGCAACTCTATCTGGAGCCCACATAGCAAAGAGGAGACTGATAGGAGATGAGATCAGACAGTAAGTGAGACAAAAGGGGAAATTTGAATTCTATTCTAAGACTAATGGAAAAAGCTACTGAAAGTCTTTTTTTTTTTTTAATTTTTTTAG
Organism: Canis lupus baileyi; assembly: GCF_048164855.1. Taxonomy (NCBI): domain Eukaryota; kingdom Metazoa; phylum Chordata; class Mammalia; order Carnivora; family Canidae; genus Canis; species Canis lupus. The sequence continues at coordinate 15,095,622 of NC_132856.1, read as the reverse complement.
ATTTATTTTAGAGAGAGAGAAGGCAAGAGAACACGTGGGGGGAGGGGCAGAGGAAGAGGGACGGAGAATCTCAAGCAGACTCCGAGTTGAGCTCAGAGCCCAAAATGGGGCTCCATCTCCTAACCCTGAGATCAGGACCTGAGCTGAAACTAAGAGTTGGAGGCTTAACTGACTGTGCCTCTTTGGAAGGTTTTAAAGGAAATTTCAGGTAGCTTTGCACAGAAGGAATAAGAGAGAGGCAAAAGTGGAAGTAGGAGATATTAGGAGCCATCATGAATTTGGGATTAGGATTAAAAGTGAAAAATGGAGAGAAGTGATCAAATTGGAATATATATATTTGAAGATAAATCTTAAATTACCAGCTTCTGTACTGGGTAAGGTTAGGGTTAAGGCTGTGTTTTTGGTTTGAGCCATTTATGCAGAGGTCTCTAAAACTGCAAGAGGAACAGATTTGGGTGAGAAGAGTTTCGTTTTAATCATGTTTCTTTTCTGCTATGGATATCAACTAACATTCAGCCTTTATGCACGACAAGATTAATATAATGGCATAATAAATGACACATTTATTATGTGTTTTAATGCTTGCTTCTTGCCAAGTATCACTTTACAGCTCTATCCATGAAGTAATTTTTGTTAAATTCTATGTAAACTTGTACCTACTTAAAGGTATACAGATATGTTTGTTCTTTCACACCATTTGCCCTAAAAAATGGAAAGGACATTTAATTTACTATTACTATTAGAATTGAACAACCCAAATCAATCCTTGAAATCAAAGCCATAAAAGTTTTACCTATTCATGGGGATCTGAAAGATCACAATGACCTACTAATGATTTTGATGTTTCGTTTCTGTGTGCAGCCTTCAGGACTGAGGGTGACAAATGATTTAATTACATAAGTAGTAAGGCTCAATCGCTCAGTTTCAGAAGTTCCCCAGGTCAAACATTATTATAATAAGGTGCTCCCAGGGAAGTATCACATGCTTGTCCATTATTAAAATTCAGTTGGCTTTTATATTTTAACAGTAACAGTAACAATAATAACAATAACAACAATGGTTAACAATTTCTTGAATATATACTATAGACCTGAATATTTGAGCTTAGTATTTTGTGTATGTGACCTCACTGAATCCTCAAAAGAACCCTACTCATGGTTCAGAAAACCAAGGTTCAAAAAGCTCAAAACTTGACTAGATCAAACATTAAGTAAATGGAGCCAAGATCAGAATTCAGACACACTGTATCTCTTTCATTTATTCATCCAGGTATGTAGGCATTCACCCAATGAATCTTTTTCTTAAAGATATGCCACTGTAGGAGAAAGGTGGCTGCAAATTGTTTGTGCCTCTACTAATTGAGAAATAAAGCCCATTCCTTCTTCCCTTGAAACCGGGCTTGCCCTATGACTTAATTTAACCAGTGGAATGTAGTAGAGGTGATTAAAGTCACTCCCAAGGCTCAGGCTAAGATCTGCAGATTTCTGCTATCACAATTCTGGAACATTCTTAGAACTATTCTGTCATAGAGTCTGTCACAGAGAAGCCCAAGTCATATGAGAGAACAACATGGAAAAAAACTAAGGAGATATTTCAGTTGATAGCCTCAACAGGTAGGCCAGCATTAAATACCAGTTATGTGTGTAAACCATCTTGACAATCCCAGGTCAGTAGAACATCATGATCAGTATAGCTCCAGTCAACACCACATGGAGCAAAAGAATTATCTAGCCGAGTCCAGTCAACCCATAGAATAGTTAGAATAAGTGATTGTTGTTGTTTTAAATCACTATATTTAAGGGTGGTTAGTTATACAGTGATAATCAAAGACCCATAATATTTTTCTTCAAAGGAGAGTATTAGTTATGTAGCAAAATGCAACTCAAAAAAGAAAATAATGTGAAGAGATTGCTTTGCTCTCATGGCTACATATGTTCTTCTAATACAGCCATTGAAATAAATCATAATAGACCATGGCCTTTTTTCTTTACTTATTTAATCACTTATTCATTTGTGTATTCATTCATTTATTCATTTGTATTTCCATTCAGCAAGTATTTCCTGTTACGTGTGGGCCTCTGGGTTAATTACAGTGAGTGAACCAAGAAACTAAGACTTTTGCCTTTAAAATTTTTTAATGCAAAGAAGGGCTCTATAAATACTTTTGGCCTATTGATTCTTGCTCATTTCACAGGGAGTGAAATAGAATTTAGAAAAGTTCAGAAAAGTAGAAGAGAACACTAGCAAAAGCCTAGTTTACATTTTTAAATATTGCTATCGATACCACAACACAGATTACGGACTGTGTACTGTATTTATATTTTATTTTATTTTTTAAAGATTTCTTTATTTATTTTAAAGAGAGAGAGTGTGAGTGAGCACAAGAGTAGAGGGAGGGGCAGAGGGAGAGAATCTTCAAGCAGACTCTCTGCTGAGAGGGAAGCTGGTTCCAGGACCTGGGACAGGCTGAGATCATGACTTGAGCCTAAACCAAAGTCGGACACTTAACCAACTAAGCCACTCAAGTGCCTCAGTATTTTTATTTTAATACTTTATTCTTACCCATAAGATGTTAACCCCCTTCCCCAAAAAGTAGGCATAAAAAGATGTATACACATCAAATTACTTTTGCTTCTGCTTAGTTCTCCTTAAAAGTACTGTCTAATTTCCTAACCTATCCTGAGCTTCAGTTCTCTTAAATGAACAGGTGAGATGATTCTAGCCCTATCCACCCCATGAGATGTTGTAGCATGCAAATGATAATAATGAGATACATTTCTTAAACCTTGGCACTGGGGGGATCCCTGAGTGGCTCAGTGTTTTAGCGCCTGCCTTTGGCCCAGGGCATGATCTTGGAGTCCCGGGATCAAGTCCCGCATTGGCCTCCCAGCATGGAGCCTGCTTATCCCTCTGCCTGTGTCTCTGCCTCTCTCTCTCTCTCTCTCTCTCTCTATGTCTATCATAAGTAAATAAAAAATCTTTAAAAAAAAAAAAACTTTGGCACTGGGGTCAACACTTACTCGCATGACCATCTCATTCATTCAGTGAAAATGTTCCTTTTTTAAAAAGTGATATTTCATGCACAAGTAAGCAAAAGAAAAAAATAAACTGTAAAATCACTACCTAAATTTAACTAAACAATGTCTCCTCAAATTTAAATGTGTGATTCTAATAGGACTAAGGATCATAATACTCTGCCTCTCTGGCCTCAGAACTGGACATGTGATGCAACTGAATCAAAGTCTCCCACCTAAGGACTTTTAGATTTAGAGCTAATGGAGGAAGGGCTTAGAATTTGAGTCACTGAGACAAAAGGTTATGAATCAAATACTGCTAGCCTCATTTTCCCAGCTAGAAGAAAAAGGCTGGGTCCAAGGAGGAAGGGCTTCAACTAGAAGGTAAGGGATACAATCAGATGGGTAACTGGGCTTAAGGTATCACATGTCTCCTTTGTTCTAACCAGGGTTGCATTTTTAAGATTAGAGATGCTTTTATCTTAAGAGAGTAATTGTCCAAACAATTTAAAGTCTCAGATAAATTCAATATGCCTTTCATGCTCTAAATTTTTAGTTCAAAACTCTTTAGGTTGCAACCAAGAGAAATTCAGCTTTTATTAACTTGAATAATAAAAGAGAACTCATTGGTTCACAAAACTTTAAAGTTAAAGGCCATTATGACTTCAGGCATGGCTGGATCCAGGAACCCAAATAAGGTTGTCAGGACTTTTCTCTCCTTCACTATTATAGGAAAATACAAGATCCACAGAGAGAAATAAAAGTGAGGGAGAGATAAGTCCTGATAAAGCTGCTTGGATCCCCTTTCTAGCTATATACCAAGACAGGCTTTGTCTTACCCTATGTTTTTAATTTCTATTTCACAACATGTTATCCCTCCAGGATGCCATGAAATGAGCTCAAATCTGGGGAAAGAGTCAAGAAAGGGAGGATAAAATTTAGTTTGCCATCTGCTGGCACAATAGCTAATACCTCTAATCCTCAACAGATGCTTAGAAGTCCTGAGCCCAGGAAGCCTTACATTACCACTAAAGAAATGAATCTTATGCATTAGCTACACTGAATATGGTAGGGGAATGGAGAAGTATTGCTATTTTGATAATCAACTCAAAAGAAAATTAATTACTAATGTAAACTACCACTATTCATTTTCCAGATGCATGTAAAGATAAAGCCAACTTAAATAGCAAACAGCCGCCTTATTTCTCAACCTTCAGATACAGTGCAAAAATATTACCTAAAAGGTATTTAATCTTTACCAGTGAAGTAGGTTGTAGTCACAAACTGCACCTTCGATCATTCAACACCTGCCATTTGTCTTCTGCTGCCCTTCCCTTTCAGTGCCCTAGATACCAAGGAACTTGGCTGCTAAAGGCTGAGCTGTGATCAAAGTACTCTTAGCTTTCATACCAGCAGAGGCAGACTGGGAAGCAGATTCTCCCTGAAAACTGCCTGGTCCTTCAAAATCCTATGTCTTCAAAATAAATTAGTTAGTGTGGGGCAAACTGGACTCTATCTTTTCCTCAACGCTGGTTCTAGAAAAGAGCAAAAGTCTTGTGGTCATTCTGCTTTGTGGCCTTTGCAAACATCCAGAGGTACCTGAAGCTAAAGAAAGTCTCCTTGGTAGGCCATGATGAGCCCCCTTTTATCCTCCTACTGTCAGGGATGAAAGATTTCAAACCTTGAGTGCAACAGAGCTGCAGGCACTGACTTTTCCAAAAAATAGGAATCAAAACCCAAAAAAGACCACAAGCTCCCTTTGAAATACAGAAAAACCAGCTTTCTCAGAGTGGCTACTTTCCTGACACACAAGTGCTTTAAAGATAAAAACAGATTGTCATATTTGTTAGGGCAAATAAAAAAGCCTAAAGCAGGGCTCTCAAGTCTCTCTTTTTGTGATAAGGAACATCTTTCCAGTCCCTTGCAGCCTTAAGGCAAATGAGGACAGGGAGATGATGGGGAAATTGTTGAAGAGGGCAGCAAAAGTGCCATATGCTATACACTAGATATTAGGTCCAATACACAGGGGCAGCTATGGAGAAGAACAGGAATTTAGGTACTATTCCTGGAGTTTCCAAGCTTTTGGTTGCAGATCCTGCCATTCAGCCAAATATTTATTGAACACTTACTATATATTATGCAATATTCTAGGTCCTATGGATTCATCAGTGAACAAAAAGAAAAAAAGAGAGAAAGAAAGTGAAAACAGAAAACCTGCTCAAGTAAAGGTTATGTTGTGATGGACTCTGTAGAGAGAGGCTGACAATAAATAAGACAAATAAGAAAGTCATGCCTTGGAAAATAAAAAGTACTGCAAGGACAATTAAGCCAACAAAAAGTACAACAGAGAAAACAGGAGTACTACCAAGTACCCAAAGGAAAAGGTATAAGGAGTGCCAGGAAAGCAAATGGTAGGTTCATAATTTTATTTTATTTTTTAAAGATTTATTTACTTATTTGAAAGAGAGAGAGAGAGTGTGTGTGCATGTGGAGAGAGAGGCAGAGGGAAAGAATCTCAAGCACACTCCATGCTGAGTGGGGAGCCCAACCTGGGGCTCCATCTTACAACCCATAATATCACAACCTAAGCTAAAACCCAAGACTTAGAAGTTTAACTGACTGAACCCAAGTGCCCTAGGTTGATCATTTCAAATCAGTGTTCAGGGAAGATACCAGTGAGAGAATAAAGTCTGAAAATATATTTGAAAAAAGGTATTTGGGATGAAGTGTGTTAGAGGAAAAGGAGAGAGAAAAACCATAAATGCAAAAACCCTAAGGAGAGACCTTGCCAGTAAAATTCAAAGAAGAGCAAGGAGACCCGCACAGCTAGGGAAGAGTGAGAGGGGCAGAAGTTGGAGATGTGATCAGAGAAGTAGATTTGGACCAAATTAAGTAAAGATTTATAAAACTTCAGCTTTTGCTCTAATATGGGAAGTCTTTGGAGACTTTTAAGTTGAGATGTGATATGATCTAACTTAGTTACATAATTAAGGACAGAAACAAGATCAGTTAGGAAGCTATTACAACATAATTTTGGTGCTCTGGGAATTACAATATGCATCTTCATTTTATCACAGTCTATCTTCAAATAATATTAAACCACTTTACATACAATGGAAGATCCTTACAACAGAATACTTACATTTCTCCCTCCTATCCATTCTGCTATTGTTATATTCTATTCCTACATATGTTATAAATTTTACATGATTTTTGCTATAAAGAAAATTATTTTTCAAAGAAAATAGGTATACATGAGAAAAGAAAATCTTTTGTATTTTCCCTCATATTTACCATATATTGAGCTCTTAATTCTTTTCTGGAGGGTCCGGATTCCATCTGGTATCATTTTCCTATACCCTGAAATTTCCTTTTCATTTTTTGGAGTGCAAATATGCTGGCAATGAATTCTCTCAGCTTTTATTTACCTGAAAATTTCTTTATTTCACATTTCTTTTTGAAGGATATTTTCCACTGGATATAGAATTCTAAGTTTGTTTTTTCTGCCCAGTATATTAAAGATGCCATTCTATTTTCTTTTGTATTGCATTATTTTTAATAAGAAATCAGTGATTATTCTTATTTTGTTCCTCTATGGGTAATGTGGCCTTTCTCTAGCTATTCTTGAGATTTTTTTAAATCACCAGTTCTCAATATTTCATAATGAAATTTGGTGTAATCTTCTTTGTGTTTATTCTGCTTGGACTCATTGAACTACTTGAATCAGGAGACTTAAAGATTTCTTTCATCTTGGAGATTTTTCAGCCATTATTATTTTTTATGTCACTGTCTCATCCTTTCTTTCCAGAATTTCAATTATATATGTGTTCCTGTGTTCCCAGGAGCTCATTGAGCAACTGTTAATTACATTTAAAAAAATTTTTTTTCTCTCTGGGCTACAGTTTGAATAGTTTCTACTGCTGTGCCTAGGATCTCTTTTTCGGGGTGGGAAGTAAATCCTCACCTGCTGTTAACTTTTCATCTCTCTCTCTCTCTTTTTTTTTTTTTTTTAGAAATTCTATTTATTCATGAGAGACACACACACAGAGAGAGGCAGAGACACAGGCAGAGGGAAAAGCAGGCTCCCTGCAGGAAACCCAATGTGGAACTCAGTCCCAGGACTCAATCCCAGGACTCCAGGATCATGCCCTGGGCTGAAAGCAAGCATTAAACCACTGAGCCACCCAGGGATCCCTTTAATTTTTCATTTCTGATATGGTATTTCTTAATTTAGAAGATCCATTTGATTCTTTTTTATATTTTCCATTTATCCTTTTGCTACATTCACATTTTAAATTTCTGAGCACATTTACCAGAGCTGTTTTAAAATCCTGTCTAATTCCATTGTTTCTATCATTCCCAGATCTGATTCTACTGAATGATTATGAGTCACATTTTCCTGCTACTTAGGATGTCTAATAATTTTTTTATTAGACAATGGACATTTTAAGTGCTATATTATTGAGTGTCTGGATTTTGTTGGGTTCCTTTAAAGAGTGTTGAAGATTTTGTTTTCTTAGTTAACATTATTTGTAAATGGGCCTGATCTTTTCAAGGCTTATTTTTCTGTTATTTTAAGGTAGGTCAAGAGTAGCCTTTGTTTTAGAGCTAGTTTAGTCCTACTACTAAGACGTAACTCTTGCCAGCATCTTTAGTGATATACCAGGTGTTCAAAGACGTCTCTCCAATATGACTTGTTGGGATGTAAATAGCTCCCAGTCCATGTGAGATCAGGAAACCATGTAGCTCACCACTACCCAGTCACTCCATTGTCCAACATTGTGAAATTTCACCATATGCATTTACATATCAGTATCAATCAATGATTTAAGGGGAATATTATGTCAATTTTTTGTCCTTTTTTTCTGAATAATTCTCTCTCTACTCTCTAGTACTCCATACCACAAATCCCAGGACTCTTGTCCTCTGCAAATTCCAACATTTTTCTTTTCAACTAAGCAGTGCCACTGGACTTTACTTTGGTTCTCCATCTCTGGGATACAGTGCATAAAGTGCCTGCAAGCCAAAAGCTAGGCCCATCTTTTTTCACCTCTTTTCTTAGTGAAAATACTCCTACACTCCCTATTGTACACTATCCAAAAAGCATTATTTTATGTTTCATACAGTTTTCTAGTTTGTTTCTTTTTTAAGTGAGATAATAAGAGTAGACGTAGAAGAACTTGAAAGGGAATTCCAAGCCTTCCTTTTATGGTTCAGAAAGAGGTTGTGACACACCAAAGATCACACAGCTACAAATAGCAGCCTTAAGCTTAGAAACTATGTTTCCTAATTTTAACTACAATGCCTTTCTACTCCATCATGCTGTGGCCTACAAAATGCTTAACAGAAGGTGGTATATTAGTTTCCTAGACTTTTGTAGCAAATTACCACAAATAGGTGGTTCAAAATGACAGAAAGGTATTGTCTTACAATTCTGGAGACTAAGAATCTAAATCCAAGTGTCCGCAAGCTTCTAGAGGCTCTGAGGGAGAATCTTTCCATAACCTTCCCCCGGCTTGTACTGATTGCTACAATCATTGTGCCCCTGGGTTTATAGACAGATCACTCCAAACTCTGCCTCAGTCTTCATATGAACTTACACCCTGTGTGTCTTGTAGGGACACTTGTTATTGGCTTTAGGGCCCACCCAGTTAATCCAGGATGATTTCCTCTAAAGATCTTTCACTTAATTGCAAAGACTCTCCAAACAGGAAAACATGGTCATATCCATAGGTACTGGGGTTAGGTCCTGGATATATCTTTTTATGGGTCTAACTCCAACTCAATACAGGTGGGAAAGGGGAAGGACAAATAATACAGCTAAACTCACATAATACAGTTGGGAAATGTTTGCCTCATATAAACACAAATATTGAGGCTTACCCAAGCTGGATCTATTTTAGAGAATTTGAAAGGATTTCTAGGGATAGCTCTAAAATCATGAGCAAAAAATATAAAATTAGATTGATAATATTCCATTTCATTTAAGTACAATTCTTTTCACCACTTTCTGTATTATGCATTTAACACTACCGTTAATTTAGCCAAATCATCCAGATGTAACAAGTAACAACTGTTTTCATTTACTCTAACCTCTTCTTTCTCTAATAACCATATCAGTCATGACAAGAGGCTTGAATCCTGAAAACAGTGACATGTAGAAGAAATAAATTGCTGACAAGGCTTTACCTATGACAGAAAGATTGTCATCACTGTAATTGTGTTCCTTCTTTGCTGAGATGACCCAGTGCCACTTTCAGAGCATTTGGGGGACAAAAAAGAAAGTCTATCATGTGACACCTAATTGCTATTTTATCTATTATTTTTCACTAACCAATAACCTTTGTTTTTCAACATGAACTCTTTTTTTTTCTGTCACTTTTCTTGAACTTTCTCAGGAAGTTCAGATGGTATATTGTGAGACAGAAGCAAAAACAATACAAAATCATCTCATAAAAAAATTAGCAATAAGGCATCACGACAGGACAGCAAAAGTATTTTGTTAAAAAAAATCATTCCAACATGAATAATTTGACATTGCTAATTTGTTAAGAAAAAGATATCTTGAACAGATACCACCCTGGGATCCTTAAGCAACGCTCTGAAACTTCATTTGCTACAAACACATCTACTACATTGCTGTTGGAAATACATCTTTCAGCCCAAATTTCAACTTAACTAAAAGTCCTATTGGCTACTAAGCAGTGGTCATCAATTTGGTTTACTTTATAATCTGGACCAAACACAAACATTAAATGAGGTCAAACAAAATGCCCACTTGCAGTCCTCAAATTTATTTTTTTTAATATTTTCTATTACTTATTTCTCTTTTTATTTATTTAGAGAGAGTTGGGCAGGAGGAGAGGTAGAGGAAGAGGAAGAGAATCTCAAGCAGACTCGGAGCACTATGTGAGGCTTCATCTCACAACTTCAAGACCATGACTGGGGCTGAAACCAAGAGTAGGATGCTTAACTTACTAAGTCACCCAGACCCTCCTCTACTCCTCAACTTTCTAAAGCTTATTTTAAAAAACATGGAAAATTTAGTTGAATAGGAATGGCAAAAATAAAGAGTTTCATTTTTAATGAAAAAGGAAGCCTACCAATATCAATCTCCATTGTGACACAAATTCTACCCATCACCAAATGGAACTGGAATGTAACAGAACAAACTGCCCAAGGAATCACAAGTTGGCAGAGGAGGGACAAGATTTAGAGGGATGTTAATAGACCCAGAATTACAATTGTGAATTAGAAAAAGGTGTTCTGGGTGTGCTAATTCTAGGTAAGTAGAGGAAGTTACAAACAATGGCCAAAGTAATTGGAAAATGAGCCTAATGGTGAGTAAGAAATGAACGACAGAATATTGGCAATTGAGGAATTTAAGGCTCAAACTCCCTATTTTAAAGATGCAGATACTGGCAAAGACAGGCAATGACTTGCCCAAGTGATCAGAACTGACATGCTTTTCAGTCTGGTGCCCTCTCTATTCAACTCCTTCTCAAAGCTATGGGAGTATGTTAGAGTTTCTCAGAGTTTATTCCTGGACCCCTTTTCCTTTTTTTTCCTCTTCCTTCCATAATTTCATTCTCTTCCCTTAGCTTTTATTCTCAGACTAATATCCAAATGTATTTCTCCAGTGCCAACTTCTCTGAACTTTAGATTTAGAGTTAACAGTTCTATTTGTATGTTTTACAGGTATCTCAAACTTAACACTTGCAGATGCAAACTTTCCATTCCCATCCTTCCCACTACAAATCTACTCCTGAATTGTTTTCCATATACTAGATGAAACTACCATTTTACCAGTTCCTTCACCCAGAATCCAAGATGTCAGTCAGCCTTGAACTGGTACTACATTCAACCCCATCAATGAGACCCCTAGGTATATCTCAAAAATGTCTCCAGCCATTTTCACTGCCAAGGCACACACCAAGGCACCAACACTGACAGATTACCTCCTAAATATTCTCTTTATTCTGATTTTCCCATGTCTAGTTCATTTGCCACACAGCAGCCAACTGATCTATTAAAAACATTCTATTTTAATAAAATTCAAACCCCTCATTATTGCTTACAAGGGCAGATATTATTTGGCCCCTTAGTTCCTTCCCTAACCTCATTGCATGCCAGCCTCTTCCTTGACCACTCTGCTCTAGCCATACTGACCTCTTAAATTTCTCAAACATACCATGGTCTTTCTACTTCAGGGCCTGTGCACATTTTGCTTCCTGTGTCAAAGAACACTCTTCTCTCCATGCTAAAATTCTGGTCCTTTTTATATCTCAAGGCTTATAGTAAATGTCACTTATAAATAGAGGCCTCTGTCCACTCATCTAAACTAGGCCTTAGCTTCTTTTTGCTCCTTTCTATAGCAGCACTTTATTTCCATTATAGCACTTATTATGACTTTTAATCACTTACTTATTCGGTTATTGATTGTTATCCATCACGTGTCTTTCAGCTAAATACAACAAGAATCCAATTTGTCTTTTCTACTGCTTTACCTTATATCACTCACATGTAGCACAAAGTAGGTATCCAATAAATGTTCTGTGAATTAATGAGAATGAGCAACACTTATAACACTGTTTTTTCTAACCAAAAAGGACACAAAAGACTATGGACTTCTATTTCATGTCAACATATTCACTTAGATAGAAGGAATGTCATAATAGAGGAAAGTTAAAATACTGAAGCTTGTCAACTATTATTCTCTAGAGATCTTTCTTAAACAATGTCCCATCCATTAAGGATGAATTAAATTCAGCCCTACTTGAAGACAGAATGAAATGACTTCACCCAGCCCCTTATGAACTTATGATTTTATGAAAAATCCATAAGCTCTCATCCTTTCAGCACACTGATAACTAGGTAATTACCCTTTTGATGAAAAAGGAACCCTTTTTATATCTATCCTCATTGAATTACGGACCTCAAAATTGAATTGGAGTCTAATAGACATCAAGCACCACTACCTACCAGTTCCCAGCAAAATGAGAGATAATTTGTAGTCGTACCCAGGGACTCAGGGACAGTGCTGTCAGAATGTCCTTCCTGCCTTCTCCGGTGACTCCTCACTGTGAGCCCTAAATCCACAGTATCAATTAAGTGCCCTCCTCAGTTTGTGAGCCAGTCCCTAACAAAACAGAAAAGGTATTAGCTCTCCCACCTTGTTTGTTCATGGATTTTGAAATTAAGCCATTCAGTTAAAGATTTTGTATAGATTCACTTTAAGATGCAACTTTCATCATTCCTACTATGTTAACGAAGGTCAGAGGGCTTTGTCTCAACAGCACATCAGTTCCCACACTGCAGTGGACCTGTCCCAGAATCCCAATCTGTTTTCCAGTGTCTTGACAGGTGTAAAGACCCTGACCACACTCTCCCCTGATTACTGAATGAGCACTTACGTCAACCGACTGATTACTGGAATCAAATCGTTAACTCCCCACCTGACTGTGCCTAGAACCTGCAATATGTATGTCTCCCCCATGATCCTGCAGTTTATTAGCACTGCTCAGTTATCAGTAATGGATCAGATTAAGTTCTCATTAGCTAGCTATTCCATAGCCAAGGCTATTACTCTTACTCCTGAATTTTCTTGCCTAACTCCCTGTTTCTAGGTGCTCAGACCACAGACATTTATAGTTGCGCCGATCCCAGCTATCAAGCCCACACTTCTAACTAGTCTCTCCATGTTAATCCCTTGTGATTTTTTTATCCAACTGTCAGTTTGGAGGCATAATATTATAAACCTTTACTTCCTAGATATTAGCATTGGAAAACATCATTATTTTTTGTTTAGATACAACAGAGTCACAAATGTAGCTTCAAAAAGCTGAACAACTTCTTTCCCCTTGAGGATTTTTGCACAACTTTCCATATTCAGTATCCAAGGACATTTCTTTTCTCTCTTTGCTAACATGGATTACAGCAAGGTTACATTAGCTAATAAAAGCTCTCTGCTGACAAAAGATGCTTTAGAAAAGTAACTCGAAAAGGGGCACTATGGATAGCTTTATTAAAATAAAATGCCACATCTTCGTGAAGTTAAAAGTCTCTGGATTGTGGTTAAAAGTCTGGTCAGCTCTAAATACAATGGAGACTCTTTTAAGAACCATGTTTTTCTCAAGCTGGCCTTACCACACATAACAGCCAGAATATAAATCCAGACTACTCCAGCCCATCTATCATTTCCTTTCCATGCCATGAAGGGGCCTGCATGTGAAGGAGAGATCTATAAAATTAAATGAGAAACAGGTTCTGTTCTGAACACCAATTAATAGAAGTTATGGAAATCATGATATCAAAACAACTTCATACAAGTTAAAACAACAGTTAAGTACCATTTTTGCTCATCACCTGACAAGAATACTTAAATGTGAATGTGGCCAACAAATAGGATATGGTATTCTATACTGTTACTGTGAAAGTATATTTGTACAGCCTTTCCAATAGACATTTTGATAGTATGTATTAAAATGTAAAATGCAGATAATCTTAAACTCAGTGATTCTTCTTCAAGGTATCCTAGAGAGATAATTACACATGTGTGAAAAGGGACTTTTATAAGTCTGCTCACTACAGCCCTGTTCATATTAGTAAAAATATCGCGACTCACCAAAATGCCCATCATCAGGGGAATGGTCACATGTACACCTATTTGGAAATTGAAAATAATGAGGCAGATTTACATGTACAATGATTGGGGAAGATATCTACATAACAGTACAAACAATATAATCCCATATGTATAAAAGAGAAACCTATTAAATCTTTACATGTATAAATATAAGCAAAATATAAATACATATTTATTTAAATGTATATAAAAAGGTTGTGAAGAAAATATTTATAAATCATATATCTGAAAAGGAACATGTATTCAGAATATATAAAGAATGCTTATAAGTCAAAGAAAGGATAAATAACCATTTAAAAATAGACAAAGTATTTGAATAAACATTTCCCCAAATAAGATATACAAATGGATAACAAGTACATAAAAGATGCTCAAGATAATTAACTGGAAAACACCAGTTCTTAATATGGAAACATAACTCAAAACCACAATGAGATAACATTTCACACTCACTACAATGACTAGAGTGAAAAAGACAGAAAAGAGCAAGTGGTGACAAAAATGTAGAGAAGTTGGAATCCTCATTTATTGCTGGTGGGAATGTGAAATGGTGCAGTTGCTATGGAAAACAGTTTAGCAATTCCTCAACCCATTAGACAGAATTATCATATGACCCAGTAGTCCCACTCCTAAGTTCTCAAGAGAACTGAAAACACACATCCACACAAAAATTTGTACAGGAATGTTCATAAAGTATTATTCAGAACAGTCAGAAAGTGAAAGCAACCCAAATTTCCTTCAACTGATAGGTGGATAAACAAAATCTGTTACATCTAAAAATAGAATATTATTTTGCCATAAAAGGAATGAAGTACTGACAGGCTGCAAGATGGATGAATCTAGAAAACATCATTCTAAGTAATAGAAGTCAGACACAAAATGCTTATTGTATAATTCCATTTACACGAAATATCCAGAATAGGCGAATCCACTGTGACAGAAACTATATTAGTAGTTATTAAGGGCTGAGGGGGAGTGAAAATGGGGAGTGACTGCTAATGACTAAAATATTCTAACATTAGATAGTTTCATAACTCTGTGAAAATGTTAAGAACTGCTGAACTGTACATTTTAAAGAAGTGAATTTCATTGTATGTGGATTATATCTCAATAAAGCTGTTATTTTGAATAAATAAATAATTTTTAAAAGTTTTGGAAAATATCTACCAACCCAATAATAGTGGCTACCTTGGTAGAAGGGATTAATATATATTTTTAAGAATAATAATGGATTCCTGAATTTCTTATTATTATATAGTTTAAAATATATTGAAAAAAAGGGAAGAAAAAGTCCTAAGAACCACTCAGAATGGTGCCATGATAAGATAAAAGCATAGTAGTGCCTTTTACACTTCTTGATTTACAACCTAAGAACAGATACTGATTGCAGAAAATAAGCTCTGTTTTTGAACACTTTTCTAGGCCCTGGGTATATAACAATGCATAAACCATGTTCTTTTTCTTCCGTGAATTTATGGTGCATATAGGAATATAGATAGGTACACAGGCAATTGTTAAATAGTGTGGTAAATGCACAGTAATAGCATGTACATCCAGCTATGGAAGCACAGGGGCAGGGACCCAGGGGAGAGAAGCTGAACTTTAACAAATATGCAGAAGTTAGCCAAGCAGAGAAGAGGTAAGGGCAGCCAGCCAGCAAAAACAGTGTGGGCAAAGGCCTGTAGGGGTGCTGGGGCATGGAGTTTTTAGAGAAGAGTGAACATCAGCAGCTATGACTGTAATAGATGTTTTGTGGGGGAGATTCTTGCAGATGGAAGAGTAGGCTGGAATCAGATTGAAAAGGTCTTTAAATAATGCCTTGCTAAGGAATTAGGACATTATTGTGCAGGCAAGGGAAAGGAGCAAAGGAAAGGAGTAGACCAGATTGAAAGACATGTGAGACAGGGAACTAAATAAGAAAAATTCTTGATTTAATCAGGCAGGAGAGAGAGACTTGTGAATTAGAGCTGGTCACAGGCAGTAAAGAGTGAGGTTAGCTTCAAGAAATATTTCAGAGCTAGAACAAGCAAAATTCTGGGACTGACTGGTGTGGGAGGGAAAAGAGGGTGTGGCAGTGACTCCCAGAAGCCATTAGCTGTCAGAGTGAATATACAAAGATTCTAGTCAGACTTGCTCACCCCTCAGGAAATATAGTGAGGATGGAAAGAAGGGTTTCATATCCAATAAAAGAATATATGTCCTGCACTTTAATGCTTCTGGATAAGATAGGCCCTTCTGAGTGCCAGCTGTTATGGCATCACCTGCAAGAGCAAAGAGTATTTAACTTGTATTATATACACACTTAGTTATATGCTATATACTGTGTCAAGTACTTCATATACATAATTTCATGAGTCCTCAGGACTTGTAGAGAAAGAAAATGGAGGTTTATTGATATTGAAAAAAACAGGTTCAAACCCAGGCAGTCTGATTCCAGAGGCCAAGGTTCTTTTTTCTTTTCTTTTTTAAAATATTTTATTTATTTATCTGAGCAAGAGGGAACACTAGCAGGGGGAGGAGAGGAGGAGTAGGCAGGACAGAGGGAGAAGCAGACTCCCTGCTGAGCAGGGAACCCAGCACGGAGCTGACATGAGGCTGACCTGCGTCTGGATCCCAGGACCCAGAGATCAGGACCTGAGCCAAAGACAGACGCTTAGCCTATTGAGCCACCCAAGTGCCCCCATAAGGCAATGGTCTTAACCACTGTATTATCTTCTGACAAAGATGCCTCGAAGAGGTTGAGTTAAGCAGCTTTACTTGTTTACTTCCAATAAAGTCAGATTATAAACTTATCCTCTTTTCTCTCTCACCAGATCCAAAGCACATCCAGAGCATCCACTACATCCTTACAGTGAGATTGCAGTGACTCTAATCCTGGCCATGACTTCCAGGATGTTTGTAGCGGCCATGTGAAGCAAACACATCCATCAAAGATCAGGACAGCTAAATGGCTGTCCTGGTAGGGAATCCAGGCAACATTAAATTGCTTTTCAAGGAAAACACCAGTTCTTAATATGTGGAGAATCAGAGATTCACTATAGTAATCATAGGTTGTTTTGTTTTGTTTTGTTTTTACCATTTATTTGCCACTTTTCTGTTAATATCAACCCAATTTTTCTCTTGGGAACCATATATGGTCTCAACTCATCCATATGGTTGGAGTGGATGTACTTCATCTTTCCTTTCAAGGGTGAGCATATGACTCAGAGTTGACCCATTAGAGCATCTTACTTACCTCCTTTGCTCTAGGACTTGGTTTTGAGTTAGGCATGTGATAAAATTCAGTCTAGTGATAGTCAGGCCCAGGATACTTTTTCAAATTAACCAGTAAGAAAAAGTCTTCTGTTTTCTATGTTTGGACCTATAAGGAAGAATGTTCGAAGCTTCCAGGCACATCAACATGGCCAGTTGAGCTGGTTTTGGACTGCTCAACAGTCCACTTGGAACTGGTTAGACCAAATGGAGGGATGAAGAGTTGCAAAATAGAAACAGGGAAACTTTGAGTTCCTAAATCAAGCCATTCCTGAAACCTAGGCTGAACTTTTCTTTTGGTTATACAAGCCAATACATTCCCCTTGCTATCTGAGCTACTTTGAATATCTGACATCTGCAAGCAGACAAACAAAAAAATCACAAGAAAGAAAAACCTAAAACACCTGTCTCAATAATAACTAGAAAGTGCTGAATAGGCTGTTAGCTAGCTTTCCTACAAAAGAAACATTCAGAGGGGGCTGCTACTTCCAAGGCAATTTCTGCCAAGATCTGCCTAGAAGAAGCAGTAATGTAAGAGCTGTCACATCCAGAGATGCTCAGCATTGGCCTTGTAAATAGCACATTGCATAGAGCAGCTGTGGGGTGTAAGCAACAAAGGAGAAGGTTAAGTAATCTCTGTGCACATAGCATGGACCTGCTGTCAGCCCAACTTTCTTACATTCCAGTAAATACAATTTCTTCTATGTTGACATCTTGCATGAGGATCCTCTCTCTCAGAATGTCCTCCCTATTCAAGCCCAGCTGTTCTAATCATAGCCATTTTGAATACTCACATCTAGATTCACTTACTCCAAGGAATCTTCCCTGGTCACTGCATCCTTTATTGGCTTCTTCTTTGAGTTTATGCTTAGACCTAATACCTCCTACATGGGATCCAGGCAGAACAGTTGAATCTGGGTTGGGAAAATATTCCTGAATCTAGATTGCCATACGTCCAGCAAGCCCACTAGGAGGGCAGTAGGAGAAGAATTGGGGGCTTTTGTCAAGTCTATTGGTGGTGTGGATTTCAATCTCGAAAGTAGAGATTGATAGGTCTTCAATATTCTAAAACTTTGCAATTCAGAAAAGGGCTTCCTAGAGAAGGAAAAGTGCTCACCATTAGTCAAGGATGTGGGCACTCAGGCCTTGATAGAGGGGTTTTTGTGGCTTCCTTCATTCCTCCCAAGGGTTGTAAACTAATGCAGAATTGCAGGTGCAAAGACTAAGATGCCTCCAGAAGTGATGCTAAAAGTAAGACCAAATGTGCAGGTGTCAGAAGCTCCAAAAGCTAGACTCTAAGAAACATCAAAGTATCCCTGAGAAATGCTCTGATAGGCAAGTATCCTGGGAGCACTCTCAACCAATAACATTCCTGACAAGAGACACTAAGGAGAGCAGCTCCTGACACTGGCCACAAACACAGCAAAATCCTTTATCTGGAATTGCCTTTGCAAAGACCAGCTAGACTCTGGGTAGAGAGTCTGACTGGAGAACATTTCCCAGCAGTAGCTCAGGCTCTCAGCCCTTCCAGCACGAGAGGCTGTATGGCATTGTGTTCAAGATAATGGGCCACAGACTAACAGATTTGGGTTGTTATAATAGCTCTGTCCCTGTCTATTGTGTGACCTTGGGGAAATCTAATCATTCTAAGCCCCACTTTTTATCATTCATAAAATATGGATAGTAGTATCATCTCACAAAGGTCTGGAGCAAATAAAATGTGATACTGCACATAAAGTTTGTAACTCTGTCTGACACAAGGTAAATTGTTTGATAAGTATTAGGCATCATCATGATTATTGCTATTACCCAGAAGATTGTAGGGATTATAAACTGTTGGTGTCTCAAGGTGCCATTCACTGAGAAGGCAGGATAATAAATTCTTCTGAAACTTAGAGCAATTTGAGGTTCAGGCTCAGTTTAGAGCTCAGGCTAATCATGGAGGCCGTATGGTGTAGAGACATCAGATTCCTAATGAAGGATGTGGCTTATAAAAGAAGACAACAGAGATATTGTCTAGAATTGTTTGTTAATTTTACCACCTGCTTAATTTTGTTATCCCAGTTATTTTATAAGCTTCTATAAAACACAACCATAACTTTCACTTCTTATTCTATTAAAGGGTCTAAATCAAGGTCAAAGGCCTTTATTGACTGGCTGATTGGCACCAATGGCTCAAAGTGGGTGGCCGTAGTCATTCCTATAGTGTCAAAAAATATTGCAGGCTATTAGCAATGTGTGAGAAAAGGAGACTCAAAGGTTAAACAGAGAATACAGCACCATAACAATTCTATAAAAATATTATATATCAGGAGTCTTTAAAATACCAATACCCTTTGACATTATAATTCTATTTCTAGGAAATTATCCTACCAAAATAATCTAGTGAGTAGAAGAAATTTTATGTGGAAAGTCATTGTTTTAAAACAACCTACATAATAATAGATGATATATTATGTAAACTGTGGATCTTCTTTCATGTAAGGTACCTACCAAAAGTAATGCTTAACAAGCATTTTAGGGGTGCCTGGGTGGCTCAGTCCTATAAGCATCTGGCTCTTGATTTCATCTCAGGTCATGATCTCAGGATCATGAGATCAAGCCCCACATTGGACTCTACACTCAGCATACAGTCTGCTTAAGATTCTCTTTCTCCTTCTCCCTCTGCCCTTCCTCCTGCTTATTCTCATTCTCTCACTCAAATAAATAAAGTCTTTTTTTAAAAAGAAGCATTTTAAAAGCTTAATAAGTATTTATGATGTAATGTTCAGTGGGAAGAGCTATATGCAAACTATGATCTTAATTATGTTAGAATGCATAGAATATTAACTGGTTATTTCTGAGTGGTGGGATTTGGGATGGCTTTATTTTCTTATTTATACCTTCTAGTTTGTTTCCCAAATTTTCCACAATAATTATGTACTACCTTTATAATCAAAGAACATGTTGAAATATTATTTTAAAGCACATATGCGAAAAGACTGGAGCCACCTGGAGGCAATACTCTACCTAGATCCTGGCCCAGGCCATGAGGGGTTAATATAACAGGGTAACAGGCTGTAAAGCAGAGCAGCCCAGTGGAGGTAAAGGAGCCCAGCCTTCTACATCTATAGGACATTAGAACATCTAAAACAAAGACTTCTAAATTCTCCTTTGGGGCAAGGGAAAACCAAGGTCTGGGACTTACATATTCTCTTCTCAGAGAAGAAAAAAAAGTTAGCTCTCTCATTAAAGACACCATCAGTGGCAAGTGATGTCACCAACATGATGTCATAGGTCGTTCCTGAATTTCCTTTCTCTTTCAAGAATAACTAATAACTCTTCAAGAATAAGGTACCACTGAGAGAATCCTAGAATGTGGAGGGTGAAGCTGAAGCACTCCTTCACCCTGTACCACAGAGACTGAGATAGACTACATTAGAAGTGTAAGAGAAGCAGCTATATGCTAACCCAATTGCCTCTCCCCCAGCCCAGAATATCACCATACTGAGAGGTCTTCCTGAGTCTCAGCACCTTTGTTGGGAAAAGAAAACTCAGGGGGGACAACCAGTACCCCCAGCATTTATGGGGCTACTACACTGATCTTAACCCATGAGAACTTCAGGGAATCTGCAGGGCTCAACCACTGGAAATATGACTATGATGGATTCAGGAGAGCAGCCTGCAATAATTAGCATACAGATTCTGATAGACCTAGTTCACATCTATAGTGCCCATGCAATACTCCCAACCAGTGGCTTTGCTTATCTGCAAAACCAATTTGGTGGTACAATCTGACCTGTGCACATAACATGGTACAGATCTGATTGATTCAGATCCTCAAACAGGAATTTTGCCAGCCCTAGAGCCTGGTTTGCCCATGCAAACAAGAAGCTGACACATTATCACAACCCCCATGGAGAGTGTCTGACCAAAGGTCTGGCTGAAGCACCTGGAAGCAGTATGGCCCAGGGGTGCTTGAGCTGAGAGGTGGGTAGGCAAAGCTGATCACTCACAGAGCAAAGCCACTTGCAGATATGGAGGGTTCCCGTGTGGTACACAGGCAGGAGAATTAATTTTTAGCAAAGGTTGAGAGTACCTTTGGGAAACCGAATTGCCTGAAGTGGTCCCTCCCTTCCCCACCCAGGCCAGGGAGCTGAGACATAACTCTACCCATGCTTTGTGGATCCTGGCCCCATTTGATAAGTGGATGCAGTACCTGGAAGGTGTGTGGCCTAGTGGTACTAAAGCTGAACGAAGGACAGGAAGAGGCCATAGTTTGCACAGTGAAGCCAGTGGAGCTGTTCAGCCAGAAAACTTAGGGCATGAGTCACCTTGAATTAGACAACAAAGAACTTTACTTGCTTCTCCCACTGCACCTGGGCAAGAAAATGAATTCATAGCCTGGCTCATCACTGAATATACTCACCAGTGTGCCTGACCAGGGAATCTAAACAGGACACATAGGAAACTGTGTAGCCTATCCAACAGTCCTGCTTATAGAGTCACTTAAACAGAGAGCACAGCCTGTGGCTATCCCCATCTGCAGAATAAAAACAGTGCCCTCATCTGATTAGGGAATTCAATGCACACTTTTTTTTTTTATAAATTTATTTTTTATTGGTGTTCAATTTGCCAACATATAGAATAACACCCAGTGCTCATCCCATCAAGTGCCTCCTCATCCCATCAAGTGCCCCTCGTGCACACTCTTAACTGAATCAGATTCCTAAGAATGACTCATACAGGCCCTGGTTCCCATCCTGCTGCCCTCCAGTACAAGGAAGCTAATTCATAGCCCCATCTACTATGAATATCATATACTTTCCCAATCATCTAGTAAGGCTGACCAGACAATCCAGACAACTAAAGAGCCTATCCTATAGTCTCACTTGAGTAGGGAACCAAGCCAGCAGACCTATCCAAATGTTCTCAGACAGTGGCCCCATCCCCAGCCTCAGGGTTTGAACAGGTAACTCGCCCCCAAACAGACCACAATAGCAGGCCCCACCTGCCCAAAGCCATTACCAGCAGACATGCCCCAGAACTCAAACTGGGCTGATTGGGGAAGATATGTCTGTGCAAACCTGTGAAGTCTGGAAGAGAATCCTAATTACCCAAATGCACAGATACCAATATAAGGAATCAAGGATAATGAAAAAACAGGTAAAAATGAGACCACCAAATGAAACTAATAAAGCTCTAAAAACTGATCTTGAAGAAAGAACTGCCAGACAAAGAATTAAGAATAATCCTCTTAAGTTTAATTAAGCAGAAGAATGCACAGACAACTAAATGAAATTAGGAAAACAATTTATGAACAAAATCAGATGAGCAAAGTGATAGAGACCAGCAAATATACAAATATCCTAGGGGGAAAAACACAATAACTGACCTAAAGAATTTAATAGAGAATTTCAAAAATGACTTGACCATGTAGATGAAAGAATCATTGATCTGGAGAATAGAATAGTAGAAAGTACCCAATCAAAGGTGGAAAACAAAATAAATAAAAAAGAGTGAAGAAAGTCTACAAGACTTATGGGACATAATGAACAGAAACAATATTCACATCATAGGAAATCCAAATAGAGAAGAGAAATAGCAAGAGGTAGAAAGTATATTTAAAGCAATAATGGCTTTAAACTTTCCAAACCTGAGGAGAGAAATGGACATCCCAACCCATGAGATCCAAAGGATTCCAAATAGGTCAAACCTGAATAGAGCTACACCAAGACACATTCTTATTGTTAAAAGTTAAAGACAAAGAAAGAATTTTGAAAGCAACAAAAGAAAAAATTACATACAAAGGAACCCCCATAAGAATTATCAGCAGATATCTGAACAAAGACATTTCAGACCAGAAGAGAATGCAATTGCATATTCAAAATATTGAATGAAAAAACCCATCAGCCAAAATTTCTATACCTAACAAAGCTGTTCTTCAGAAATAAAGGCGGGATAAAAACTTTCTTGAACAAACAAAATCTGAGGGAGTTCATTATCACCAGACCTACCTTACAAGAAATGCTAAAAGAAGTTCCTGAGTGAAAATAAAAGGATGTTAACTAACTTCACAGAAACATGAAAAGATGCACTTGGGTGGCTCAGTCCATTAAGGACCCAACTCTTGATTTAAGCTCAGGTCATGGATCTTGGGATTGTGAGATCAAGCCCCATGTTGGGCTCCTTGACAGGCCTGGAATCTGCTTAAGATTCTCTCTCTCCTGTTCCCTCTGCCACTTCCCAACCCTCTCTCTCAAAAAAAAGGTAGTGTAAAACTCACTATAATGGTAAATATATTGTGAAAGTTAGATCTGTACTTGGTAATAGTGATGGATAATTCATTTATAATTGTAGATTAAAAATATAAAAATGAACATAGTAAAAATAACCATAACTATGATAATCTGATATTAGTTACACAATATAAAAATATATAGATTATAACACCAATAATCTAAACTGTGAGGGGGAGGAGAAGGAAAGTGTAAAGTTTGGGAATTCTTGAAGTTAAGTGGTTATCAACTTAAAATTAACTTATACCGAATAGCCAAAGGAATCCTGAAAAAGAAAATAAAAGCAGGAGGCATCATGATTCTGGACTTCAAGCTACATTACAAAGCTTTAGTTATCAAGGTAGTATAGAAACAGACACAGAAATCAATGGAACAGAACAAAAAACCCAGAACTGGACCCATAACTATATGGTCAACAAAGCAAGAAAAAATATCCAAGGGAAAAAAGACAGCTTCTTCAACAAATGATGTTGGGGAAAACTGGACAGCAACATGCAGAAGAATGAAACTGAACCCCTATCTTACACCATACACAAAAACAAACTCAAAATGGATGAAAACTCTAAATGTAAAATAGGAATCCATCAAAATTCTAGAGGAGAACACAGGAAACAACCTCTGTGACCTCAGCCATAGCAACTTCTTATTAGATATGTCACTGAAAGCAAGGGAAACAGAAGCAAAACAGAACCACTGGGACTTCATCAAGATAATAGCTTCTGCACAGCAAAGGAAACAATAAAGTTAAAAGGCAACCTATGGAATAGGAGAAGATATTTGCAAATGACATATCTGATAAAGGGCTAGTATCCAAAATCTATAAAAAACTGATCAACATCTAAAAAACAACCCAGGTAAGAAATGGGCAGAAGACATGAATAGACATTTTTCCAAAGACATCCAAATGGCTAAATGAAACATGAAAAGATGCTCAATATCACTCATCATCAGGGGAATAGAAATCAAAACTATGATGAGATACCACCTCACACCTGTCAGAATGGATAAAATTAACAACATAAGAAACAACAGGTGTTGATAAGGATGTGGAGAAAAGGGAACACACTTGCACTGTGGGTAGAGATACAAACTGGCACAGTCACTCTGTAAAATAGTATGGAAGTTCCTCAAAAAGTTAAAAATAGAACTATCAAAGGGTAGTGGAAGGGGAAGCAGGCAGGGCAATGGGGTAACTGGGTGATGGGTACTGAGGAGGGAACTTAATGGGATGAGCACTGAAAGTTATACTATGTGTTGACAAATCAAACTTCAATTAAATAAAAATAAGAACTACCCTTTAATCCAGTAATTATACTGCTAGGTATTTACCCAAAGGATTCAAAGAGGTACATGCACCCCAGTGTTTATAGCAACATTATTAACAATAGCCAAACTATGGAAAGAAACCCAAGTGTCAATTGACTGATAAATTAATAAAGATGTGATACAGATAGAGAGATAGAGAGATAGATAGAATGGAATATTACTCAGCCATCAAAAAGAATGAAATCTTGCCATTTGCAGTGAGGTGGATGGAGATAGAGTATATGATATTAAGCAAAATAAGTCAGTCAGAGAAAGATAAATACTATATGATTTTACTCATAGGTGGAATTTAGGAAACAAAGCAGATGAACATGTGGGAAGGGGAAAAGAGATGAGAGAGGGGGAGGCAAATCATAAGAGACTCTAAACAATAGAGATCAAACTGAAGGTAGATAGAGAGGTGGGTAGGGGATGGGATAAACAGGCGACGGGTATTAAGAGGACACTTGTTATGATGATCATTGGGTGTTATATGTTAGTGATGAATCACTAAATTCTAGTCCTGAAACCAATACTACACTATATGTTAACTAACTAGAACTTAAATAAAAATTTGGAAGAAAAAAAATAGATGGTTATAATTTTAAATTTTTTATATAAGCCTCATGGTAATCATAAGGGAAAAACCTGTAGCAACTACATAAAGAATACAACAAAGGAGTCAGAACAGTGACATCCCAAAGACATCAAAACACACACAAAAAAAAGACAGATAAGAAATAAGAAACAAAATATCCACAAAACAACCAGAAAACAATGAATAAAATGGCAGTAGTAAATTCTTAACTATTGATAATCACTTCAAACATAAACAGACTGAATACTACAATCAGAAGACGGAATGGCTGAATGGGTTTTTAAAAACCCAAGATCTCAGGATATGCTGCCCTAAAGAGACCTGCTTTAGTCTTTAAGACACATATAGACTGAGAGTAAAGGGTTGGAAAAGTAATTTCAAACACATGGTAAAAAAAGAAAAGCAGGAAGAGGTAGCTCTACTTGTATTAGACAAAATAGGCTTGAAACTAAAAATGGTAAAGAATCCCTGGGTGGCTCAGCAGTTTGGTGCCTGCCTTCGGCCCAGGGCGTGATCCTGGAGTCCTGGGATCGAGCCTCACAGAGGCTTCCTGCATGGAGCCTGCCTCTCCCTCTGCCTGTGTCTCTGCCTCTCTCTCTCTATGTCTCGTGAATAAATAAATAAAATATTTTTAAAAAATGGTAAAAAAGAGAAGGTCATTACATAATGATAAAGAGGTCAATCCATTAAGAAGATACAATTGTAAATATTTATGTGCCCAACGTTGGGGCACCTAAGTATATGAAGCAAAAACAAACAGAGCTAAAAGGAGAAATAAACAGTAATACAATAACAGTTAAGGACCTTAACCCACTCTCAACAACTGACAGATCATCCAGATGGAGAGCCAATAAGGAAAGAGAAGATTTGAACAACACTGTAGATCAAATGGACCTCATAGACACATATAGAACATTCTGTCCAAAAAGAGAATACACATTCTTCTCAAGTGCACCTGGAATATTTTCTAAGATAGACTATATGTTAGCCCACAAAACAAGTTTTAGCAAATTAAGAAAGATTAAAACCATACCAAGTATCTTCTCTGACCACAACAGTATAAAACTAGAAATCAGTAACCAAAGGAAAACCTGAAAAATTCACAAACACATGGAAATGATACAACATTCTCCTAAACCATCAGTATAACAAAAAAGAAAATAAGGGGAAATAGTTTATTGAGACGAATGAAAATGGAAACAATAAATCAGAACTTTTAGAATACAGCAAAAGCAGTTCTAAGAGGGAAGTTCATTACAATAAACATCTACATTAAGAATAAAGGAAGGGACGCCTGGGTGCCTTAGCGGTTTAGCGCCTGCGTTTGGCCCAGGGTGTGACCCTGGAGTCCCGGGATCAAGTCCTACATGGGGCTCCCTGCATGGAGCCTACTTCTCCCTCTGCCTGTATCTCTGCCTCTCTCTCTCTCTCTCTCTCTCGGATAAATCTTTTAAAAAATAAATAAATAAAGGAAGATCTCCTGAAAGCAACCCAACTCTACACCATAGGGAACTAGAAAAAAAAGAACAAACTGATCCCAAAATTGGCAGAAGAAAGAAAATGATAAGGATTAGAGCAGAAATAAATGGAATAGAGAACACAAAAGTAATAGAAAAGATTAACCAAACTAAGAGTTGGTTATTTAGAAAGGTAAACAAAATTGAAAAGTTCTTAGACTAACCAAAAGAAAAAGAGAAGGACTCAAATAAAAAAAAATTATAAGAGAATTAGGAGATATTACAATTGGTCCCAGAGAAATACAGAGGATCATAAGAGGCTACTATGAACAAGTACAGGCCAACAAACTGAAAAACCTAGAAGAAATGTTAAAAACTAAATCAGGACAAAATTTTTAAATCTGAATAGACCAATTGCTAGTAAGGAGATCGAATTGGTAATCAAATATCTTCCGATGACAAAAATGCCAGGACCACATGGCTTCACCAGTGAATTTTACTAAACATTACAAAAGAATTATAAGCAATTTTCAAACTCTTCCAAATAATCAAAGAGGAGGGAAGTTATTTTAAGAGGCCAGCATTATTATGATGTCAAAATCAGTAAAGGACATTATTAGAAAAGAAAACTCCATGCCCATATCCCTAATGAATACTCATGCAAAAATTCTCAATAAATACTAGCAAACTAATTCAGTAGCACATTAAAGGGTCATTCAGCATGATCAAGTATGATTTATCTCTGGGATGCAAGAATGGTTGGACATATATATGCAAATAAATCAATGTGATACATTATATTAATAGAATGAAAGAAAAGAGTCCCCCATATGATAATCTCAATAGATGCAGAAAAAGCATTTGACAAAAATCAATGTCCATTTATGATAAAAACTCTTAACTAATTAGGCAGAGAAGGAATATATATCCATGTAATAAAAGTCATATATGATAATCCTCCAGCTAACATTATACTCAAATGGTAAAAGGTTGAAAGCTTCTCCTCTAAGATCAAAAACAGGGGTGCCTGCCTGGCTCAACTGGAAGAACATGCAACTCTTGACCTGAGAGTTGTGAGCTCGAGCCGTACATTGGGTATAGAGATTACTGAAATAAATTAAACTTTTAAAAAATTCTAAAAAAAGATTAGAAACAAAACAAGGGTGCCTATTCTCTCCACTCATATTCAATGTAGTACTGGAAGTCCTAGGTAACTCAGTCAGACAAGAAAAAGAAATAAAAAATATCAAAATTGGAAAGGAAGAAGTAGAATTATTTCTATTTGCAGATTACATGATTTTATATACAGAAAATTCTAAACAACCGACCAATAATCTAATATTGATCATTAGATCTAATCAATAAATTCAGTACAAGTGTAGGATACAAAGTTAATGTACAAAAATTTCTATACAACAATGAATTTTCTGGAAAAAAATAAATCAATCTCATTTACAATAGCATCAGTAAACAAAGCAAAACAAAACTCACTTAATAAATACTTAAGAATGAATGTAACTAAGAAGGTGAAAGATCTCTACTCTGAAAACAAGAAATAGGTGAAAAAGATCAAAGAAGGCACAAATAGGGGTGCCTGGGTGGTTCAGTTGATTGACTGTCTCACTTTGGCTTGAATCATGATCTCCGGATCCTGAGATCAGGCCCAGTGTCAGGCTCTGTGCTCAGTGGGGAGTCCGCTTCTCCCACTTCTTCTCTCTCTGACTCTCCCCCTACTTGTGGACACACTATCTCTCTGTCTCTTTCTCTCAAATAAAATCTTTAAAAAATTAGTTTTTAAAAAAGACACATATAATAAAAGTTATCATATATTCATGGATTAGAAGAAATAATCTTGTTAAAATATCCTTATTACCAAAAAGCTATTTATATAATTAATATGACCCCTATTAAGATTTCAATAGGATTTTTACAGAAGTAGAAAAAACATTCCTAAAATTTAAATAGAACCACAAAAGACCTTGAATAGCCAAAGAAATCCTGAGAAAAAAGACCAAAGCAGGAGGCATTACAAGTCCTGATTTCGAGCTATACTATAAAGCTATGGTAATCAAAACAATAATGATACAGGCATAAAAACAGACAAACCAACAAAACAGAATCAAGAGCCCAGGAGTAAACTCAAGCATATGCAATCAACTAATATCTAACAAGGGAGTCAAAATACTCAATGGAGAATAGGCAGTCTCTTCAATAAATGATGAAGTTAATTGGATATTCCCATGTAAAAGCATGTAACTGGATGCCTATCTTACACCATTCACAAAAATTAACTTGTAATGGATTAAAGACTTAAATATAAGGCCTGAAACCATAAGACTTGTAAAAGAAAACAAAAGAATAGAGCTCCTTGACATGGGCCCTCGCAATGACTTTTTGGATGTGACATCTAAAACACAAAAAACGAAAAAATAAACAAATAGGACTACATCAAACTAAAAACTTATGTACAGCAGAAGAGACCATAAACAAAGTGAAAAGACAACCTACAGAATGGGAAAAAGAATATTTATAAACCATATATCTGATAGGGATTAATATCCAAATGTATAAAGAACTCACACAACTTAATAGCAAAAAAAAAAAAAAAACAAAAAAAAAAACAACCCAATTAAAAAATGGGCACATGATCTAAATAGACATTTCTCCAAAGAATCTATACAAAAGGCCAACCGGTATGTGAAAAGGTGCTCAACAGCACTAGTCATTATGGAAACACAAATTAAAACCACAATGAGGGGAGGCCTGAGTGGTTCAGCAGTTGAGCGTCTGTCTTTGGCTCAGGGCATGATCCTGGGGTCCTGGGATCGAGTCCCACATTGGGCTTCCTGCATGGAGCCTGCTTCTCCCTCTGCCTATCTCTCTCTGTGTGTCTCATGAATAAATAAATAGAATCTCTACAAAAAACACAATGAGATATGACCTCATGCCTGTTAGACTAGCCATCAACAAAAAGACAAGAGGCAACAAAATCTGATATGAATATGGAGAAAAGGGAAACCTTATGCACTGTTGGTGGGATTGTAAATTGGTACAGCCACTACAGAAAATAGTATGGAGGATCCTCAAAAAATTAAATTTAGAACTACCATATGACTTAGCAATTCCACTTCTGGGAATGTATCCAAAGGAAATAAAAATACTAACAAAAAGATATCTGCAGTGTCATGTTTAAAGCACCATTATTTAAAATAGTTAAGACATAGAAACCATCTAAGTGTCCACCAATAGATGAATAGATAAGGAAGTTGGTGTCTATGTGTGTGTGTATACACAGGAATATTATTCAGCCATAAAAAATGAGAAACTGCTACAATTTGCAACATGAATGACCTTGAAGGCAATACACTAATTACAATAAGTAAGACAAAGAAGGACAAATACTGCACGATCTTACTTATATGTGGAATCTAAAAACAAAAACAAAAACAAAAAACACAAAGACAATAAAAAACTCACAGAAAAGGAGATCAGATTTGTAGTTACCAGAGGCAGTATGAGGGACAAGGAAGAAAAATGAGGATAGTCAAAAGGAAAATTTTCCAGGTATAAGATAAGTAAGTCCTAGGGATGTTCATGTACAACATGTTGACTATAGTTAATGCTGCTCTATAATATACAGGAAAGTTACTAAGAGAGTAAAATCCTAAGAGTTCTCATCATAAGGAGAAAATTTTTATTCTTTTTTGTTTTCATTATACTGTATCTATATGAGATGACAGATGTTAGCTGAAACTCCTGCAAGCAGCATTTCACAATATATATAAACCAAATCATCATGCTATACGCCTTAAACTTGCGCAGAGATGTATGTCAACTATTTCTGAATAAAACTGGGGAGAAGGACACCATTAATTTCTCAGTCAGGTTAACTTGCCATATACTTCTCAAGGCAGTGAAGCCAACATCTATCTCCTCATCCCTATCCTGCCCCATCAGTACCTCTGTGGGATGCTATCTTCATTGCCCATAACCTTCTCCAAGGATGAGAAGAACACCTTAAATGCCCTGAAGCCACAGGCCTCATTCTCACCTTTTCATCACCACTGTCTCTTTCAAAACTCATGACCCCTGCCAATTAGGAAACTATATCATTAATGTATGTGTTAATTATTGTAGGGTTCTATTCATAACACCAGCTAATAATAATACATTTCAGGAAAAGAATAGATTCATAACCTTCCCAGATATCAGAACAGCTAGATAAAATTATTGATAGACTTATTGGAAAGCAGTATTATAAGTATTCACTTTATTTCAATACTTCATGGTGAATTTCATATCTTATAAAACCATTTCTTTCTACTTGATATACTTGTTTAGCCATGTTTTCTAATAAAAAACTATATGAAAAACACTTTCTTTTTTCCTTCAGAGTTTCAAAGGATTTTGGTTGTGAATACTAATAAAATGATTTTTTTCACTTTCCTAGATTCTGGTCATCTGTCTACTAATCAATTTATTAAGAATTCAACTCAACAAAAAAGTTTTTAGAGATAGAACATTAATGTGTCAGTACAGAGAAAACATAAAATTACTTTTGCTGCTCATAGTTTGAGAAATCTTAGAGGCAGAAAGATATTCTAAAGATGCTCCCACATCCCTCCTCACCCTATGACTATTCAGAGCACAAATTCAGGATTTTAGCTCCCTTCACTAACACCTAATGATTAAAATAACAAAGACAATAACAACTCCATGTATTATTGACGAGAACAGTTAAACAGGTAAAAATAGTCTGCCACTTCAAAGGAAAATGAAGAAAATGTGAGTGAATATGAAGTCAATTCATCAGATATGTTTTTTTTTTAATATTTTATTTATTCATGAGAGACACATGAATGCCTCTCAGAGAGAGAGAGGCAAAGACATAGACAGAGGGAGAAGCAGGCTCCATGCAGGGAGCCTGATGTAGCCCCAAGCTGAAGGTGGTGCTAAACCATTGAGCCACCGGGGCTGCCCCATCAGATATGTTTTAAAATCACAGCTGTTAGAGCTAGAAAAAAAATCTCAAAAGATCATTTCACTCCATCCACGGGCTTTATAATAACAAGGTATTGCTCTATCCATGTGAGCATAGTGGCAGCCCCAGAAGGTTAGGGTCAGGTCTCTTGGCACACAGCAGATTAGGATCAAGAAGCAACATGAAGTTAGATATCAGTTTCCAGTACCCTTGTACAGGCCTCTAACCACTGTGCCAAGCTGCTTTTCTTCTAAAAATCATTCTGTTTGGAGGATTCATGGTCATTCCTATATGCATTCTAGATTTTTTGAGCATGCTGTTTGTCTGGCAGTATGTAGACAAGTAGAATAAATGAAGAAAACAATATAGTGTCAGTACTTGAGGAGCTCACAATCCAGCAAGGAGAAAGTTATCATAAACAATGAGCTATATAGTAATTGCATAGCAAGAGCAAAGTGCTATGAGGACTATAAATTCTGCCAAGAAAGTAGGAAGAAGGTTTCACAGGTTAGTTAAGGCCCAAGGGATGAGGAGGAAGTATTCCATGCAGAAGAAATCATGAGAACAAAGATATGGATGTGAGTGGCATGTTTGAGAAACAGCAAGCATAAAGCGTGAAAGACATTCCACATCAAGAACAAGAGTCTTTGCTTTCACACAAACCTAATATGATAAACTATTCTCACAACTGTACACATTTAAGTCATCTCTGCATCACACAAGCTTTCTAGAAAAGGACATAACTACATTATCCTTATCTTTATATATGCTGTTATCCTTGTCAGAAAAACTCTTCCTCTATGCCAACTCCCTAATGTCCCTCCTGGTAGATCTCAGATGTTACCACTTCTCCATCCTCCGGAGGAAAGTTCATTATTCCTTCCTTTGTGCTCAATTTTTTATATCTCTTTCTAGAGAGTATTTTAATTATTTGTTTACATACATGTCTGTCACCCAAACAAATCTGCGAAGGTTTCAAAGACAGTTTGCCTTCAGAAATTGCATGTTTGATAAACATATGAATGAACGAATGAATGACCTTTTAGATGGAAAGCTAGGTGGTAAGGATGACAGATAATGTAAAGTTCTCAAGAGAAATAGACACATACATAACTTATATGTGGAAGAATAATGTTCAGAATTGAAACCCCCCAGGGAAACATTTCTACTTGAATGAAGTCCATAACTGTGATCCAAAGATTTTCACATATAAGTGTTTTGGCATTGATTTAAAACTCCACTTAGATTCATAAACTCATATCATTTTCTTGTTAAATTCTTAGAGCTCATAAAGGGTGGCCTGAAAAAGTAGATCTTTAGGTATAACTTAGTCATATTAAACAGAAGTGTAAGGGGGAGAAAATGACTGGTCTTTCTTTCATCACTGGCATGTAATTCATTATAAAGGTGTTAAACTCATTGGTAAGTGTGAAAATGAGAGGAAATGAGTCTACTGACAAAAAAATGCAATGAGACAGTAAACTAAAATTAATGCTTCACAAATCCTTAGCTTCTCAGCCTCATTGTCTCAATTTGTTATTCTCATGAATTATCAAAGTGAAGCATAGCCACTGCTCCTAAAAATAAAGATTTTATTAAACTTCATTATGCACCACATTGCCTGAAGACATTGCCACTCCTTTGACCTCATGAGCTTCTCAAGCTACTCAATCACAGGGTTAAAGAAATATCTCATTAGCAGTACCTGATGTCAGCAGATGGGTTATTAAACTGCCTGTCACTCAAGCCCTCAATACCAAAAAATACCTAGGTCATCCAATCCTTTATGCCACCTCCTTCTCTTTGCAATATAATAGCAGAAACGGTAGTGCCTGGAATTGTTATAAAAATAATTCCAAAAACTTAGACATTTCTGGGATGTCTTTGAGTTGATGGGAAAGAAGCTACTACCTGCCAGGCAAGCTGCTACACATCAGTAAAAGATGATTGATAAATGATACATAGTAATAGTCTGCTCAGACTGCCATAACAAAACACTACAGACTAGGTGGCTTAAACAGCAGAAACTTACTTTCTCACAGTTTTGAAGGCTGGAAGTTCAATATCAAGGTGTTAATGGGGGTGATGTCTAATGAGGCCTCTCTTCCTGGCTTTCAGATGGCCATTTTGTCATATGTCCCCCACATAGCCTTTCCTCTGTTTCAGGCTCATTCCTGATGTCTCTTCTTCTTCTTATAAGGACACCAGTCCCTTATGATCTCACTTACCCTTAATCACCTTTGCCTTCAGCTCAGGTCATGATCTCAGTGTCCTAGTGCCTGAAGTTTTACGTTAATCACTGGACAAATATTTGTTGAGTAAGAACTTTGTGGCTAGCACTGAGCTAGGTGTTATGGAGTGTTAACTGAATCCCTGAATGAAGATGTTATATTCCAATATGGATGAAAGAACATATGCATTAAGAAAGTTGCCCTTCGCTTTTACTGATGAAAGGATCACTTGTGGGACTTTTAAAAATACATATTCCATAACCAAATCTTGATCTAAATAGCCTAGAGAGGGCCTTGGGCATCTATATATATTTTTTAAAATCTCTGGAAGTAACTATTACACATAGCGAATATGGAAAACCAATTCAGCTTACTGAGATAAACACTGGTCCTTTCTTCTAAATAGAAATGTCTCTGGAAGACAGTATGTGAAGATCATCTATCTCAAGGTAGATGAACTCACTAGATACCTAATAATAAATGATCCATGACAATATTAGACTACTGAGCAAGAAAAGGCAATTTAAGATAAATATATATAAATAAATATAAATGAAACTTGATTTCAAACATGAAATCCCTTTGTAAATGTAAGAGACTATTATGTAGCAAGTCACTATTTTACCAAGTAACCATTCCAAATACTGAGCCAATACTTGTCTTTCTGTAACTTTCTTCCAACATTTCTAGTTCTATACTTTTTACTCCCTACCTTGTTTAGAAGTTCCAGGGTAAGCCTCCACAATGCCTTAGGTCTATGACCACAGCCCTAAAGGGCCCCTGAATAAGACAGGACCAAGGCTGATGAAGATCTCTAGGCTTAGCCTCACAAACAGGTGAGAGTCTGGAATTAGTTCTGCTGCTATTACATTGGATTTTACTGGGTTATGAGCCCAAGGTAGCTGTGTGTCTATTGAGCTGCCCAACCACTGCCACCTATTCCTTCCAGGGCTGACTTCCATCTAGTCAGTGGCTGGGTTACTTTCACTCTTGGCATGCCAAAACTGCTGTATGGACTCTTCATTTAGACCAACGATTCTCAATTGAAATGCCTCTGCTCCAATGGAGTATTTGGAAATAGCTGATGGTATATTTGGTCGTCACAACAGAAGCTTCCTCCTCCCACAACAGCACTCTGCTTTTACTGGTATTTAGAGTGTAGGAGCCAGTGAAAATAGATATCCTGCAATGTAATGGACAACCCTTCACAAGGAAGACACAGTTGTACTGTGTCTCTCTAGACATCCATGTAGGGGGAATAACCTCATTGACATTATCTGAGTCTAGATGCTAACTCTGTTTTACATACATTCTCAAAGTATTTTTTACATAAGTTCTTATACCTAACAAATTGTCCAGAACAGTCTCTAGCCTATAAAACAAAAGGAGTATGTGCCATCTAGATGGGATCTTTACCAAGAATTGTTCATTTTTGTGAAAATCACTTCACCAATAATGCAATGGTATTCTCCCTATCTGAATCACAAGCATGAAGCCCCTGTATGAGTATCTATTTGTGGTTTCCATTCTCTGTGTGACTCTAAGCATGTGACTACTTCATTATGTCTTTTAGAACAGTCAAGCCCATGTACTTACATACTGAAATACATATTAAGTTATTTTTAATTACTTGACACTTCCTAGTCCTTCATATTAAAATTAGGGCAGTGTAACTAACTTATTTTCCATATGAAATTATATATATAAATATAATTACATATATATTTTATTATCTTTGAGAATAAGACTACATTACTAAATATCTGCTAAAAAGAGGAAATATTAAGTCTGATAGGTTATGAGATATCAATATTAGCCTTTATTCAATAAACATTTACAATAAACCCTGTGGATCTTTGACATATTCTTTCAAGGTTCAGACCTTGTAGCTACACTAATTCCTGCAGTCCTGTTCCCAACAAAGAACCCTCCATGCCAAGGATATCCCAGTATGCCTTGCAGCCAGTTCTACCTACTTCTAGATACTATCCTATAATTCAAAAATAAATTGCAAAAACTATGTCATTCATTTTATCTAAAAAGTAGATTCATATTAGTAATGATAGCATATAAGAGATAAATACTTATTTTAAAACCTATATTTATATTTAGTAATGCTTTCACATGTATTGATTTTTTTTAATATTCATAATACCCTGTGAGACAGTGGGGATGATTGTGTATTTCTGTCTCTGCTTAACAATTGAGAATCCTGAGGCCCTTAACAATTGAGAATCCTGAGAATTCTGGTTCAAAGTCACAGATCTAGCAAGAAAGAGCTGAGATGCAAATCTATACCTTCAGAAGACAAAAGCTGTACTGTTTTTGTTTTTATAACACTCTCTCAAGTAACAAGACAGAAAAAATAACAGAAAGACTAAAATAAAAAGAATCAATATGAAATGCTAAAGCATGTAAATATTCTAATGGCAATTTCTGAAAACCTAAAGAGGAAATTCAACACCATAATCTTGGATATTTAATTTTTTCTTGGATATTTAATTAAGGTGATTCTTTTGACACGTGTATACTCTTCCATTGCAACTTGCCACAGCCCACACCTTTGGATCCAATGTGTACAATGCCCATTTACATGCATAAATGGCTCCCGAAAAAGATACTTGAAAATAACTGTGCTGCTCTCTACTGTTGACAAAGGAGTAGGTATGCAAATGGCAAACATTTGCTATATGTGCCTCTGAGC
Organism: Canis lupus baileyi; assembly: GCF_048164855.1. NCBI lineage: Eukaryota > Metazoa > Chordata > Mammalia > Carnivora > Canidae > Canis > Canis lupus. Next base: position 15,059,157 of record NC_132856.1, on the reverse strand, counting down.
TGATAATAGAAATGGACAGCCACAAAGTGCTACTAACATCATTTCACTTTTATTGATGAGTATTGTTTAATAGCAACGTTTTTCATTAAAATAAATATTTGACTCATTAATGAGACCAAATAATTCCTTTGGCTTAAAACAGACAATACAATTATGATTTCTAGTTGTTGTTTTTATTTGAGTTCTGTGCTCAAGTCTACCTGAAAAGACATGAACATACATTCAGCACTTGTAGTTATTTTGCAAATTCTTGTCAGGTTTATTTTTTTATTTTTTATTTTTTAATAAATTTATTTTTTACTGGTGTTCAATTTGCCAACATATAGAATAACACCCAGTGCTCATCCCATCAAGTGCCCACCTCAGTGCCCATCACCAGGTCACCCCCCACCTCCCCCCACCTCCCTTTCTACCACCCAGAGTTCATTTCCCAGAGTTAGGAGTCTCTCATGTTCTGTCTCCCTTTCTGATATTTCCCACTCATTTTTTCTCCTTTCCCCTTTATTCCCTTTCATTATTTTTTATATTCCCCAAATGAATGACCCATATAATGTTTGTCCTTCTCTGATTGACTTATTTCACTCAGCATAATACCCTCCAGTTCCATCCACGTCGAAGCAAATGGTAGGTACTTGTCATTTCTAACGGCTGAGTAATATTCCATTGTATACATATACCACATCTTCTTTATCCATTCATCTTTCTTTATTTTTTCTTTATTTTTTCTTTCTTTATTTATTTATTTTAAATCCGGAAGGACTTTCTTAATTTAATAATAAATTTATTTTTTATTGGTGTTCAATTTGCCAACATACAGAATAACACCCAGTGCTCATCCCGTCAAGTGCCCCCCTCAGTGCTTGTCACCCACTCACCCCCACCCTCCGCCCTCCTCCCCTTCCACCACCCCTAGTTCGTTTCCCAGAGTTAGGAGTCTCTATGTTCTGTCTCCCTTTCTGATATTTTCTACCCATTTCTTCTCCCTTCCCTTCTATTCCCTTTCACTATTATTTATATTCCTCAAATGAGTGAGACCATATAATGTTTGTCCTTCTCTGATTGACTTATTTCACTCAGCATAATACCCTCCAGTTCCATCCACGTTGAAGCAAATGGGGGGTATTTGTCATTTCTAATGGCTGAGTAATATTCCATTGTATACATAAACCACATCTTCTTTATCCATTCATCTTTCGATGGACACCGAGGTCCCTTCCACAGTTTGGCTATTGTGGCCATTGCTGCTATAAACATCGGGGTGCAGGTGTCCCGGTGTTTCATTGCGTCTGTATCTTTGGGGTAAATCCCTAGCAGTGCAATTGCTGGGTCGTAGGGCAGGTCTATTTTTAACTCTTTGAGGAACCTCCACACAGTTTTCCAGAGTAGCTGCACCAGTTCACATTCCCACCAACAGTGCAAGAGGGTTCCCTTTCTCCACATCCTCTCCAACATTTGTTGTATCCTGTCTTGTTAATTTTCCCCATTCTCACTGGTGTGAGGTGGTATCTCATTGTGGTTTTGATTTGTATTTCCCTGATGGCATGATGCAGAGCATTTTCTCATGGGCTCGTTGGCCATGTCTATGTCTTCCGCTGTGAAATTTCTGTTCATGTCTTTTGCCCATTTCATGATTGAATTGTTTGTTTCTTTGCTGTTGAGTTTAATAAGTTCTTTATAGATCTTGGATACTAGTCCTTTATCTGATACGTCATTTGCCAATATCCTCTCCCATTCTGTAGGTTGTCTTTTAGTTTTGTTGACTGTTTCTTTTGCTGTGCAAAAGCTTCTTATCTTGATGAAGTCCCAATAGTTCATTTTTCTTTTGTTTCTCTTGCCTTCATGGATGTATCTTGCAAGAAGTTACTGTGGCCAAGTTCAAAAAGGGTGTTGCCTGTGTTCTCCTCTAGGATTTTGATGGAATCTCGTCTCACATTTAGATCTTTCATCCATTTTGAGTTTATCTTTGTGTATGGTGCAAGAGAGTGGTCTAGTTTCATTCTTCTGTATGTGGATGCCCAATTTTCCCAGCACCATCTATTGAAGAGACTGTCTTTTTTCCAGTAGATAGTCTTCCCTCCTTTGTCGAATATTGACCATAAAGTTGAGGGTCCACTTCTGGATTCTTTATTCTGTTCCACTGATCTATGTGTCTGTTTTTGTGCCAGTACCACACTGTCTTGATGACCACAGCTTTGTAGTACAACCTGAAATCTGGCATTGTGATGTCCCCAGCTATAGTTTTCTTTTTTAATATTCCCCTGGCTATTCAGGGTCTTTTCTGATTCCACACAAATCTTAAAATAATTTGTTCCAACTCTCTAAAGAAAGTCCATGGTATTTTGATATGGATTGCATTAAATGTGTAAATTGCACTGGGTAACATTGACATTTTCACAATATTAATTCTTCCAATCCATGAGCATGGAATATTTTTCCATCTCTTTGGAAAACTGTGTGGAGGTTCCTCAAAGAATTAAAAATAGATCTGCCCTACGACCCAGCAATTGCACTGCTGGAGATTTACCCCAAAGATACAGATGCAATGAAACACCGGGACACCTGCACTCCGATGTTTATAGCAGCAATGTCCACAATAGCCAAACTGTGGAAGGAGCTTCAGTGTCCATCGAAAGATGAATGGATAAAGAAGATGTAGTTTATATATACAGTGGAATAGTACTCAGTCATTAGAAACAACAAATACCCACCTTTGGCTTCAACGTGGATGGAACTGGAGGGTATTATGCTGAGTGAAATAAGTCAATCGGAGAAGGACAAACATTATATGATCTCATTCATTTGGGGAATATAAAAAATAGTGAAAGGGAATAAAGGGGAAAGGAGAAAAAATGAGTGGGAACTATAAGAAAGGGAGACAGAACATGAAAGACTCCTAACTCTGGGAAACGAACTAGGGGTGGTGAAAGGGGAGGTGGGCGGGGGTTGGGGGTAACTGGGTGGCGGGCACTGAGGTGGGCACTTGACGGGATGAGCACTGGGTGTTATTCTGTATGTTGACAAATTGAACACCAATAAAAAATAAATTTATTAAAAAAAATCAAATTCAAATTAAATCAAAGTTCTCATCACTGTTTGAAGTTAGGCAAGGGTGAAGAATTCCACTAGCTTGTATTCTGGACATTCTTCTTGCCACTAGATATGTTTTCTTAGTTATAACTCTTAGTACAGTGCTTAAAAATTCCAGCCCAAACTTCTGAAGTAAAAAGTGATGTTCATTTTCAATATAGCTTAAGATAGTTGTTTACTGGCACCAATGTGCATTGTTTTCTCCTTTACATAGACCAAGAGTCTTTATGAAAGGCATGGGCACAAAGCCCTTTCATCTTACAATTGATCTTTTTGATAATTTGTTCATAAGGAAATAGAATTTCCCATTGTAGAGTTATTTCCATGGTTACCTATTGATTTCCTATAGGAAACATCCTGTTTACACGGCCATCATGTCTTTATTGTGGAGAGTAAATCACCTTCTGAGTTTTCACTTTATCTGCAACCTGAGGCATGTAAAAATGAGCTCTGCAAAATTACCAGAACAAGATAAATAAATGATTCATGCGAGTTGGTTTTGCATGAATAAGTGATTAATCCTTTCTTTCAACCTTGTTAGGAGAAAATGCAGAATTAATGTCATTCTATGCAAATAGAAACCCACTTTACTGAATTCTGACCTAATTATGGGTATTTGTGAGGCAAAGTATATGTGAAGTTTCTTGCAATTAAAAATAATAATAATACTGCTACTGAAAATCAGACACCAAACTTTTCTTTATAAGTCTTAACTGCAGATACACCTAGATGATATTATACTTTACCCTGAAGATTCTTTCAATATGTCCCATATTTTAGCGTGCCAAAGGTAAATTCTCTTAATGGACAAAACAGGCCTTGCCATTGATTACCCAATAGGCAAGCCCAGAATTCATGTCACAACCTTACCAGCCTGAACTGACTATACTCTTAGAAACAAAACACTCAGGATACTAATGTCTTAGTGTACTGAAAAATGAGCAAACCATCCATTAAATCAGTAGAACACTCAAGAACCCAAAACAACATTAACAAAATGAAATTCCCTTAAGTCAGGAGCAGAAAATTACAATTCCACTGTGGAGATATGTACCTCACTCTCTGCTAGAGGCTTAGGTCTCCGCCTCTCATAGTATTTCACCTGTATGACAGGACTTTGAACATAAACTAGGACCAAATAATTCTATACAATTCACAAAATAAAAAACTTGAAGAAAGAGGCCAGCTTGGACTGGAAGGTGTTCAAAAAAGACTCCTTGTATAGGAAGTGGAAGTGTATTTTGAGTGCCCCTGAAGAAGTAGTGAGATCTGGATAGATACAAGTGAAAATTACAGCAGCTAATATTTAGTGTTTACTATAGGCTGGGTACTCCAACAAATCCTTTACACTCACTATTTTATGTCTTCTGTACAACTATACAATAAGGTGAGTAGGCCCTTATATGTGAGAAAGCTGAGGTTAAACACCTAGTATTACAGAACTGTTGGCAATAATTTCATTGTAGACTGTCTCCTGAGTCTACAGTTGTAACTATATCATTCCAGGCAGAGAGAAATAAGCAACACAGTGGAAGGGATGCAAATCATATAACAAGAGGGTGGTGGAGGGTAAATCACTCATCAAGAGATGAGTGGTATAGGTAGTGAGGAAGGGCTAGGAAAACTGCATGACGATGGATTATAGACGTCTCTGAATGCCATTCTTGGTAGAATAAGACATGTGAGAATGGGACTCCAACTGAGAAGGTGCCAATTAATTCAGGTGGCACTGACCTGCAAGGCAGAGTACATCTTAATCACCAGAACACTAAATTCTCATTATCCAACCTTTTAATTGGCAGCTTGGAAAAGTTATCAACAAAGAATCAAGATCTGATCATGCTGTTAAGGGAAAAAGGTAAAAAAAAAAAAAAGAAAAAGAAAAAGAAAAAGAAGGAAAGAAACAATGCTCTGATCTCTCCCAGATAACAACTCTGTATTTCAGATGTGTGTTTTTCTATCTTCTAGTTGGAGATAAAATGAACAAAAATAACGACAGATGGTTCTAAAAGCAGAAGTTAGCTGATGAAAGAAAAAAAGCAAGGCTGGGGGAAGAGTGTATAGAGAAGAACATAGAATTAGAGCAAAGAGTTTTGAAATATAAGGTTATCTCCGCTGCTGAGCTAAACACAAAACAACTCTATTGACTACTTTGCAATATTAAGTGGCTATCAAGTATTAGTGTAGATTGGTGCCTGGGAATAATCATACAGATCTCTCAGCAAAAAGGTCACCTGATACAACAGGTCAGCTCTAAGGGCCTGGGGCATGTGCATCATTGCTTCATTGCAAAAATGCAGAACAGAGTCAGAGATTACTCCAACATCTTAAACTGGCACAGGTGGAAAATGAAACCAGAGAAGGTCAAATGAAAGGCTATTGTATTGGGAACTAGGAGAGTGGTTCCTCCTTCTCCTGAGAGAGGATAAATGCATTTTCCCAAGGTGACAAGGTAAGTGATAGGGTGCCCAGATCACGTTTTCTGACCCAGGAGAGCATGCTTTCTTCTATCCACATGAGCTGCATAATGAGCCAGACCTTTATTCAAATTCTAGCTTTGCCACTTATTAGATGTGTGACCTTAGGCAAGTTATTTCCTCCCTTGACATCAAGATAAAAAAGAAAAAAAAAGTGAGTTCTTTGCGCTCAGAGAACTAAAGTAAATCTGACACAAATAGATAGACTAGGTTGAAAAGGAGGAGCCAATGCCATTTCCTGATTTTTCTGCCCTGCATAAGATTCACTGTTGTAATTATAACTAAGAAGGTAAAATGTACTGCTTCAGCAAGGGACAGGCTCCTTCCTCTTCTCCATAGCTGCCAGGCTGACTCCTGGAGTAGGTATATTGTTTTGAGGGAAAGGCAGGAAATCAAGACAGTACTTTCAATATAGATAGTATTTATTGATTACTCAGAGCTGTCTACTGTACTTAGAGCTTTATATATGTGATCTCCTTCAGTTCCCCAATAATTCTATGGATTATTATCTCAGTTGTACAGATGAGAAAACTGAGCTTCAGAAAGATTAAGTGACTTGCCCAAGTCCTACTGGATTTAGCATCTGACTCTAAGCTACTAGCAAACTAGAAAGTTCTTATGTGAATCTCAACAAAGCTGCAGACTTCCCAGTACATTTATCATAACCAAACTCAGGACTTTCCAATACAAATAAGGAGGTCCTGCCAGTCTAAACATACTTCTTAACTCTCAGATATCATTACCATCCCCCATGCAACAGAATTTTTAATGCCAATTCAATAATATTGCTGCATTCCAACAATTTGCAAGGCACTGGGGTGATGTAGCAATTATAAAGAAATAAGCGAGACCTTTCCTGTCCTCAAAGAAGTTATAGTTTAGCATGAAGTGGACAAGGAAAGAAATAACAGCAGGTTAGGTCACCTTATTCTGAGACATACTTGAGCTGTACAGATGCACAAAGGATGGAGGCAGGAAAGGAACAGTTAGGGAGACATTGAGAGAAGACAGGGAAGGAAGGAAAGAAGGAAGGGAGGAAGGAAGGAAGGAAGGAAGGAAGGAAGGAAGGAAGGAAGGAAGGAAGGAAGGAAGGAAGGGAAAGGAAGAAGGAAACAATGGGCAGCCCAGGTGGCTCAGTGGTTTAGTGCCGCCTTCAGCCCAAGGCATGATCCTGGAGACCCGGGATGGAGTCCTGCATCAGGTTTCCTGCATGGAGCCTGCTTCCCCTCTGCCTGTGTCTCTGCCTCTCTCTCTCTCTCTCTCTCTCTCTCTCTCTCTCTGTCTCTCGTGAATAAATAAATAAAATCTTTTTTAAAAAGAAGGAAACGAGGTCTTTGAGCACTTACTAGCACACACTGTGCTAGGCTATGCATAGACTTATCTCTTAATTCTCCCAACATTCCATTGTAAGTTATATCACTTCCATTACATCCCTGCTCCAAATCTTGTAGTGGCTTTTCATCACACCCAGAATGACCTGGTCCTTCCTCTGTACCACATGGACCCATTTATCATGCCTTGAACACATCAAGGTCCCTTCAATCGTATAGCCTTTAGTACATGCTGTTCTCTCCATTCAAAATATTCCCCACTCCACTCCAGATAACCAACTGGCCTGCTTCTCTCCCTCTTTTCATTCCATTCTCTCCTCAAATGTCACTTCCACAGAGATGCTTTCCCTGACTCCCCTAGTAACCCACCTCGCATCTTTACTCTCTGTCTTCTTACTCTGTTTTATTTTTTAAGGCATTTACCATTATGTAACCTCTATAATTACTTGTTTACTGTCTGTCTCCCAACCCCTCCACTAGAACATGAGTTCCATGAGGGCAGCAGTAATAATCTCCAGACTCTAAACAGTGTCTGGCGCATAGTGAGGGCTCAAAAAAAAAAAAGTTAAAATGAGCTAATGAATCTGTCTTTGTGATAAAAAGAAACTGGGGCTCCGAGAGTTGAGTTCCTCAACCAGTTCCCACAGATGGACCTACTGACTTCACGGGACTATTGTGAGGCCCACTCCTGCTTCACTTACACTTCTAGCCTTCTAATTCTCTCTGCTGTCAGATCTCCACATAGCTGGCGCCTTTCTTTCAGAAAGGTCTTCCGGAGTCCCTCTACCTAAAAGTTGCCCCCCAATCCCAGTCATCTTCTATCATTACTCCATGTTACATTGTTCATAACACTTACACTCTCTAACATAATCTTTTTGTTTGTTTCATTTTTAAATCATCTTCCCTAGGAGAATGTAAGTACCATGAGACCATATCTTCTTTGTTTCCTGGTCCACTCAGAACAGTGAAAGCACAAATTAGGCAATGAAAATATAACCATTATAGGCATACTTCCTTTTATTATGCTTTGCAGATGCTGCACTTTTTACAAATTGAAGGCTTGTGGCAATCTTGCATCAAGCAAGTAAATCTATCAGCACCATTTTTCCACCATTTGCTCACATCATGTCTCTGTGTCACATTTTGGTAATTCTTCCAATATTTCAAACTTTTTCATTATTGCTATATTTGTTATGTTGATCAGTGATCTTTAATGTTACTCTTGGAGTCTGAAGATATGACTGCATTGTTGCAATCTCATGATAAAATTTAATGGATGAAGAGTTGCTGCTTCTGGGTGAGCAAAGAAAATGATTTATAGAAATAGAATGTCCTTCTGGTGAAGATGTTGTAAAGACTATTGAAATGACAAAAAGGGACTTAGAATATTACATAAATATAGTTGATAAAGCAGCAGCAGGGTTTGAAAGGACAGACTCAAATTTTGAAAGAAATTCTGTGGATAAATGCTATTGAACAGCATTGCATGCTAACAGAGAAATTGTTCATGAAAGGAAGAGTCAATTGGTGTGGCAAACTTCATTGTTGTCTTATTTTAAGAAATTGGCACAACCGTCTCTGCCTCTCTCTCCCTGTGTCTCTCATGAATAAATAAATAAAATCTTAAAAAAAAAAGAAATTGGCACAACCACCCCAGCCTTTAGCCACCACCATCCTGATCATCAGCAGCCATCAACACTGAAGCAAGACCAGCAAAAAGATTAGGACTCGCTCAAAGCTCAGATGATGATTAGCATTTTTAGCAATCAAGAATTTAAAATTAAAGTGTGTACATTTTTTAGACATAATGCTATTGCACACTTAATAGACTATGGTATAGTGCAAACATAATTTGTATATGCACTGGGAAACCAAAAAATTCATTTGACCTGCTTTATTACAGTATTTGCTTTATTGGGATAGTCTGGAACCAAACTCACAGTATCTCTGAGGTATGCTTATAATCGAAAGAGAGTATGTATGGAGATCTCTTGGCAACATTCCTGGCCCATGACAAGTGCTCATTAGCTACTAATTATTTATTTCTTAGGAGTAGAGTTGATGAAATGAATAATAGTAAGATTTTAATACACAAAGATCACAGAAAAAGAAATTCAAAGCAAAAGGAATAGTATTAAAAAAAAAGGGATTTAGATTATATTCCCAAGGTATTTTTGCCCTATAAGCCTGTGATCTGGGTAAAAATGGTAGAAATTGTCCTCAGTGCAATTACAGGGGTTCTGAGAGATTCTTTCACTCCTTACGGATCAAAAACATTGTGTTTCAATCAAGAGCATGGCTTTGGGTACCTTCCTACATAATTCTACATATTTATAAAGTATGTAAATATTTATCTTCAGGAATGGCACCCAATGTGCAATTTAATTTTGCAACTTTTTACTCCAAGCTTACAAAAGTAGTTATTTTCACCTGTGGCAGTTTGGTGGAATTATAAGTGACTATCGAGGATTGGCAAGAGGCAAAACACCAAACAAAAGCAATAAACCTGGAAATACATAGGACACATGGCCTGAAACATATATAATTTTTTAAAGATTGATTGATTGATTCATTTGAAAGAGTGTGTGCATGCACGAGCCGGGGGTTGGGAACAGAGAAAGGGAGAGAGAGAATCCTCAAGCAGAGTCCCCATGGAGCACCATGCAGAGCTCAATCCAAAGACCCCAAAATCATGATCTGGGCTGAAATCAAAAGTCAGACACTTAACCAACTGAGCCACCCAGGCACTGCAAAACATATATAGCTTTTAATTAATAATTTAAAACAAGAACTGATTCTTCCAGAAGAAAGAACTGAAAGAAGTGATAAAAACTCAAGTCCTAATATGTAAAAGAAATGAATAAAGTATCCACATGATTTCAAACTTCCCTCACAGCCAACAGAGATTGGAGGGTAACTTCATCATCCCAGAATAAATCTTTATTTTGGGATTTGGGGGGCACAACTGCTATTGCCATAAAACATAACTGAAAAACTCGTTGGCTCAAAATATATATATATATAAATCAAAACCAAAAAACCCTCATAGGCTCCACAACCTCCTGAAAAAAGATGAAGAGCTGAAGGATTGCAAAGAACAGTGGACTGAGAATAAAAAGATCTGCATTCAAACCTTGACTCTGTAGTACATAAGAACAGAGGGATGGAACAGAAGGGTCAATGCATTGACTATTTATTGCCTACCTATCCCTGCTCTCTATACCTTTACTGCTTCCTTTCAGAGAGAAGGGTTATGCCCAAGAATTATCCTGGGAAGGCAGGCCTCCCAGGAAAGACGTTAGCTTTCTACAAAGTTGCATGAAAATTCAGCAATGGGCTATTGCTTAAGGCATTAATCCCGGCCAATGGTGGCAAGTCTTGGACCCTACTCCCCCAATCATGCCAGCTTCCTCAACCTGAACGCTAATGCAGAAAATCCTGCCAATAGTTTGCTAGATAATACAGCTGCAATCACAACTCTTAGACTCCAGTCCACTAATCACTTCAAGGGAGAGACAGATATCCCCAACCATAAACGCTGAGTTAGCAACATGCAGCTGGAGCCACTCTTAATGGTGTTATATCCTGGCTGGCCATCAGCAACAACAAGGAAGAGCTAATGCTTTCCTAATTATTCATCCTAAAAGCCCCAAATCCCAAGAATGGGAATCTCTTTGCCAGAATCTGATTTCCATCCATGCCAGATTGCTGTGTGTTGTTCCAGCATCTTATGAACAGGGAGAAAATCACACATCTGCTACTTTATGCCATTCTAAGTTTTCTCCCAGGGCTGGTATGTGTACATTATGGCTATTTGCCCCAGTTCCCACAATATCTCTACTTATCAAGGGAGGAATAACACTTGATTTCCATTCAAGAGCTTGCTGAAATGGAAGAGGAAGGTTAAAATATATAGTTTTACATATGAATTTATATATGGCTTACTCCATGACTTCTGATGTCTCTCCTCTCTCATTTCACTGAGTCTCTGCAGTAAATACATAAAATAATAAATAAAATAACATATTTTATTTTTGAAATATATTTAAATAAATTACATATTTTTAACGTTTTAATATATATTTTAAATATGTGTTATATGTTCATGTATTTATATATACTTACATATTTTAAATATATGTATTATACTTTAAATATATATAGTATACGTCTGTATGATGTATATATGTGTTATATATAACAAATATATATTTGTGTGTTTTATATATTTTTATATATAAACATATTTAAGTGGTTTTTTAAATATATGGTTTATATACTATGTTTCTATTTCTGGGCATTGTGAAGTCTCATGGCAAAGACCTCAGCCATCTCTTCACACAAGGCAGAATGGGTACCCTCAAAGCTACAAGGCTTTTAGGGCACCATGTGGACACTGATGTCGGTAGGATGCCTGGGATGCTGAGCAGGGCTGTGTGAGAATGTCTTGTAGTAGTGGCAGTAATCAGGGTAGACCGGGCTGCCTCTGAGAGACTCAGAGGATCTTTGCAAATAGTCCATGAATGAGTAGCTTCCACTACTCTCCTGAGTGGTCTGCTTCTTTCTCGAGATGTTCCATCCTGCCCAGATTTTTAAGTGATCCAGACCACCCCCTCCATATCTACACATATGCATACTTCCTGCAGTGGATTGTGTCAAATTACATTAGCTTTGTTCACTACTAGGAGAATAGTGAATAGGTTCACTATTAGGAGAATCTGGAGTAATACCTAACACATAAACAAGAATTCTTCCTTAGCTTCCTAATTAACACTACATTATCCTTTCCTGTCTGTAACCCTGCCCTTAATTCCAATCTAGCTCAAGATGCTATTGAAGGTGGCTTGGGATGTAGTCCTACATGCTCCTCTCTAATCCAGACATAGCTTGTACTAGGAGAGCTGGAATTCTGAACCCAGTCTCTTTCCCATGAAGAACTAGATTTTTTCTTTCTTTTCTTTCTTTCTTTTCTTTCTTTCTTCTTTCTTTCTTTCTTTCTTCTTTCTTTTCTTTTCTTTTCTTTTCTTTTCTTTTCTTTTCTTTTCTTTTCTTTTCTTTTCTTTTCTTTTCTTTTCTTTTCTTTTCTTTTCTTTTCTTTTCTTTTCTTTCTTTCACAACTCCTAAGAGATGTCTTAGGAGTTGTTACGGGTTGTTTTCCCACCAAAAAGTCCTAACTCCTAGTACCTCAAAATGTGACCTTATTTGGAAGTAGAGTCTTTACAGAGGTATCTGAAATGAAAAGCATTAGTGTTGGCCCTAACCCAATATGACTGGAGATCTTATTAAAAGAGGAAATTTGGGGCAGCCTTGTGGCCTGGGTGGCTCAGCAGTTTAGCGCCGTCTTCAGCCCAGGGCATGATCCTGGAGACCAGGGATCAAGTCCCATGTTGGGCTTCCTGCAAGGAGCCTGCATCTCCCTCTGCCTGCATCTCTGCTTCTCTCTGTCTCTGTCTCTGTCTCTCTCTCTCTGTTTCTCATGAATAAATAAATAAAATCTTTAAAAAAATAAAAGAGGAAATTTGGACAGAGAAGAAGACAAGTATAGGAGGAAGGAAATGTGAAGAGACTCAGGGATAAAATGGTCATCTGTAAGCCAAGAAGAGGCCCTGGAACAGGGATCCCTCCCTCACAGCCCTCAAATGGATTCAATTCTGAGAGTACTTTGATCTTGGACTTGTCTCCAGAACCATGAAACAATATACTTTTGTCACTTAAGTACCAGTCTGTGGGACTTTGTTATAGCAGCCCCAGCAAACTAATACAGGAGGGATCCAGAGTTTCCAAACTTGATATGCATGTACTTGAACATCAGATCATTGCAGCCACCCAGAGGATACATTGCATTGGCTTATCCCCAAACTGGGCAGCATAGCCCCAAATGATGTCCCTGACCAAGTTAAGTAGTGGATAGATTCTAATAGTGTGCAGAATGCCTTGATGATGGTTAGGAAGCACTTGCTACATATAGTAAATATCAGCTTTCCATTTAGCTAACTTGTAGGCAAATTAAAGATTATAAAAGAATAATGTTAATAAGCACTACTGGTTTTTTACAGTGATTTTTAAAAACTACAGTTTTTTATAGTGCCTTCCACACTACCCAAAGGAAGGTCCATATGGCATTGTTCTGGGTTCCCATTGTCACTTAAAGGGAAGCTTTCACAGTGTCTGAAGCCCTTAATGTCCTGCAAGTGAAGGAAAAAGATGTCCTCAAATTCCTTACAGCAGAAATCCACTTAGGTGATACCAACCTTGACTTTCAAATGAAACAGTCCATCTACAATAAGAAAAGTGATGATATCTACATCATAAATCTCAAAAGAAACTGGGAGAAGCTTCTACTGGCAGCCATTGTTGCCATTAAAAACCTAGCTGATGTCAGTGTCAAATCGTCCAGGAATAGTGGCCAGTGAGCTGTGCTGAAGTGCACCACTGCTACTGGAGCCACCTCTATTGCTGGCCACTTTACCCAGAACCTCCACTAGATCCAGGTAGCCTTCTGAGAGCCTAGACTTCTGGTGGTTACTGATCTTGGGGTGGACCAACAGCCTCTCATGGAGGTGCCTTATGTCAACCTGCCTACCATTTCTCTGTGTAACAGAGACACTCCCCTGCACTATGTGGACATTGCCATCCCTTGTAACAACAAGGGAGATCACTCAGTGGGTCTGATGTGGTGGATGCTGGCTCAGGAAGTTCCGCACATGCGTTGCACCATTTCCTATAAACACCCGTGGGAAGTCATGCCTGATCTCAGCTTTCACACAGAACCTGGAAATACTGAAAAGGGAGATCAGGTTGCTACTGAAAGACTGTGACCAAGGAGGAATTTCAGGGTGAATGGACTGCTCCAGTTTCCAAGTTCACTGCTACTCAACCTAAAGCCACAGCCTGATATGAAAGGGTGCAGGTGCTCTGTGTGCCACTAAGCAGTTCCCTACCAAAGACTGGAGCACTCAGCCTGCCACTGAAGACTGATCTGCAGCTCCCACTGCTCAGGCCACTGAATGGGTAGAAGCAGACACTGAGTGGTCTCTTAAGCTACTGTTATTAAAACTCAAACAAAACAGAAATAAGGTTGATGGAAAATAAACAGTTTCTAAAAGTTGTAAAAAAAATAGATAACTTAAAGTTCATGGTACATGGGAATGTTTTTAAAGCAAAGTTACAAAACCAAAGAATTAATTTATGGTGTTAACCTATCAGGACACTTATCTGAGTATGAGCTGGGAAAATGTTTTCATTGTCTCTGGAAAGCTGGGGTTTCCACATATTTCCCATTGGTCATTTATCCAATGATATCAGTTCTTCATGTGAGAAAATGGGTGCAAGGTGAGTAGAAGTGGGTGACTCTAGGAATTGTATTTGAATATTCAGGTAGCTGGGATATAGCACTATTTTCTGATAAGATTCAGATGGCCTAATAATTTAAGCTATCCCAAAGTGTAATGGGTTTACTCTTTTAGCCTTCCTGGCACAAGGACATTCAGCTAAAGATTGGATTGCCCTGTCCATCAACCTCCATAATAATGCCTACTAAGTATTAGGCAATGTCATGGATATTAAAATACAAAGATTAGCCATAGTCATATCAATCTGTTCTCAAAGTGTTTACATTGTAGTAGAAGATAAAAGATAGATGCACAGAAGACACAGAATAGTATTAGTGTCACAAAAGAAATATAGTTAAAGTGCCACAGGAGTTTAAGAAGGAAGATATGGTGGAAGTGATGGTATTTAAGCCACATTAATGCATTAACAAGCAGAGAAAATGGCATAAGCCAAACCAAGAGGAGAAGTTGAGGAATGACCAGAGTACAGGTCTTGTTTAGGAGAATGAAAGAAATATGGTTGAAAAGGTCATCTATATGTCAACTACAAAGGATTTTAATTACAAGGCTAGCAATATAAGTTTTATTCTAAAGATCAAAAGGAGCCACATTTCAGAGAGGTTGTCAGAGAAATTCCAGAGGCAAGAGGCCACCCTCCAGATGACTTTTTTATGGCTTTCCTCATTTTCAGATCTTCTCAGTCTCCAGATTCATATTGAAGAAGACACAATCCTCCAACATAGAAATGGACAATAATGGCTGAGTTAAAACTTGGGGTATAGGGAAGCTACTAAATGGTTCTGAAAGCACTGGGTATATCATAGGTGATCACAGAGAGAGGAAAGTTCAAGCAACTAAAGAGAATAGCAAATTCAAGCCACAGGGGCTCTTCCCTTTCTGGTAATGACCCTAGTCAAGAAGCCAGCTCAGTGATGTCATTAGTTTATTTTCTGACAAATGACAATTTTTTTTAAGTAGGCTCTATGCCCAGTGTGGAGCCCAATGTAGGGCTTGAACTCATGACTCTAAGATCAAGACCTGAGCTGAGATCAAGAGTCAGATGCTTAGCCAACTGACCCATCCAGGTGCCCCACAACTGACAATTTCTCAATAGGAAAGTGTTATTTTTTTTCTCTGCCTCACTCCCTTGACACATAATGGGTAGTCCGTCTCAATACTTGGTGGTGTCATAAAAAAACTAAAGAGAAAATAGCTATTGTGAGCTGGAAGGAATAACCTAAACTCTAGGCATCTTTGGCCTGATTCAAACCATTTACAGTGAACTTTAGCCAAGTGAAGCAACTACTTACAGAGAAACTAGAAAGGACTTGCAGGATCCACTGAACTGGGATTTGCTGCACTGAGCTGACCCTGCAAAAGTGTAATTACAAAACTACAAAGCTTGACCAAGGAAATGTTCATGTGTCTCAGGGCCTTGTAACTAAAATCACCTCAGTCTGAAATCTCCTTCCTAGCCTACCTTAGGAATTGACTAACTGTATTGCTCTATTTACACAATTTTACACCTAAACATTATGATCAACTTGAAGTGTGGTTTCTAGAAATTTATCATGAAGAAACATGAATATGCAAAGACGCATGTAGAAGGATGTTCACTGTAGCATTGCCTGCATTTTTTCTTCAAGTTCTTATTCATTTATTCATTTAAGTAATCTCTACACCCAATATGGAGCACAAACTCAAGATATCAAGAGTCGCATGCTCTTATGACAGCCAACTAGGTGCCCCCAGAAATCCTTAAATTAGTGAAAGACTGGAAACAATATACATATCCATTAGGAGAGGAATGCTTAAGTGAAATATGCTAATACAACAAACTACCAGTCACCCATTAAAAAGAATACATTAGGTGTACAAACTGTCTTTGACTTGTGATTTTTGAACCTTACAAAAATGAGGCAAAGCAATATAAGCTCAGTAGAAACCATAATTCAAACTCTGAATCTTTTGAATTTTGATCTTTTCCCAGGCTAACAATATGCAGTATAATACTCTCTCATGATCCTGAGCAGCAGCAGCAGTAAGCTGCAGCTCCCAGTCAGCCACTTGATTCTGAAGGTAAACAACCAATACATTTATAACCACTTTGTTTTTCACTTTCAGTATAGTATGCAATAAATTACACATTCAAAGACAGACGTTCAAAGCTATATTATAAAATAAGCTTTGTGTTAGATGATTATGCCCAACCATAAGCTAATGTAACTGTTCTGAGCATGTTTAAAGTACGCTAGGCTATCTTATGCTGTTTAGTAAATGAAATGTACTAAGTGCACTTTCAAATTATATTTTCAATATATGATGGCTTCATCAGGATGTAACTCCATTATAAGTGGAAGAAACATACTAACAAGAAAAGATGTCTATGTGTTGTCCATATGTTACTGAAATATTGTCAAGAAAAAAGAACTAGAATGCAAATGGTATACTATGATCTAATTTTTAAATATATATGTAAAAATTAATTTATATGTAAGATATTTTTATATATGTGAAATATCTATATAGCCATGTAGAAACCATGATATATAGATATATATGAAAAAATATATATGAAAAACCCAAAAATTGTGAACCAAATTAACAGTAACTATCTCTTAGGGATTTACATTGTTGAGAATCCTTCATTTTTGAGTTTGTGCACTTCTGAATGGATTGTTTTGTTACAATGAGCGTATATTACTTTTATAATCACAAAAGGATATTTTCATCAGAAAAAAAAGACCCCAATCCTTCATTAAGTTTTCCAGATTTGATTATTATTATATCAGAGATAATTTTAACATCTTTTTAAGTGTGCTGAAAACAACAATGTGGTATAAAATAAGCCATGTGATATAATGGAAAAAATACTGGGCATGAAGTCCAAAGCTTTCAGGTGAGTCTGAGCTCTCCATTTTTCCTCTCAAAGCCTGAGCTTTCCTCATATATAAGTGGCTATATTTACTGACTCCCAAAGACCTGCCAATACTAACATTTCATCATCCTAACTGTAAATAAACATAACAGGATTTAATTTTCCTTTATTAGAAATGACCTACAATGAGTCCTACAAAACTGCTATAAGCAATCCAAAGATAGGTGGGACTAGTTCCTCATCACGTAATAAATTTCTATCCTAAATCCCCAAATCACAAGACATTCTACATCATTCAGCAAAGAATATAAGGGAAAAGAGAACAAGTCATTCTTACAGACCTGCAGTCAGAATTTTTGCTGATAATTCTAAGATCATTGCCACCCCAAGACTCACTCACTCATTCACTCATCATTTTTTAGACATGAAACTGAGGCCAGAGATATAAAGATACCTGCATAAAATCTCACAACTAATGAGTGGAAGATTTGAGACTACTAATATTTAATTATATCTAGACCGAGTGTAATATTCTTTAGACTTTACAACTTCAAGCTAAACACATATTGTCACAAGCACCAAACAATGCTTCAAACTTTCCCCATAGCCCTCACCTGATGAGTTTTTTGTAATAACTTTTACATTTATTTCCCTGAAATAAATGAAACTGGAACATTTATTTATTTCCCTGAAATAAATGAAACTGGAACACATTACAAGGGAAAGACTTTTAAGGTAAATGATTTCCATCTCCCTTTTCCATGTCCCTTTTTAGGCACACTGACATACACCTATTATCTACCTTGAGGCTACAATCATACTCAAGGTGTGATCTGAGTTATCCTATCACTTGCAAGAAACCAAAGAAACAATTACCATAGAATTGAAGGTAAATTAAAAGGGGTCAACTTAAAAGCATAAAGCAACTATGTTTAATAGAAAAATCACAAAAGTAGGACATAGAAGATCTAGGTTCAAGTTCTACCTCTGCAACTAAGTTGTTATAAGACTTTGGTGAAGCTATTTTTGAACTCTGTGTCTCAGGTTGCACATGTTTAATTTAGGAATCATTCACTTACTCATTTAACGAATATTTGAGTGTTTACATGTACAAGGCATGGTACCAGATGCAGAAGATACAATGTTGGGCCAAACCAATCCAGTAATTACTGGTTCTCATGGAAATACTGGTCTAGAAGGAGAATTAAACATTAAATAATCATACAAATAAATGAATGAGAATTGGAAGACTAATCTTGATTTTTTTGGAACATATAATAAAAGTATCTGAACTGTTCTTGAGCGAATGATGCCTCAATTGGATTTGATTGGTAAATAGTCTTAACATGGTGAAAGGAAGAAGGAGCAAACAGGAAGTATGTTCCAGGAAAAGGAACATACCATGTTTAAAGAGCTGGTTTGAAAAATAGAAAGGCCAATGAAAATGGCCACTGAAAAATTTTAAGCATAGGAGTGAATGTCATAGGGTAGTTGTGAGATGATATGAAAAAGAGCATAGAATATTGCTTTAATAATTAAAGTATAAGATATGCTAGGTATTAATAGGAAAATAAAAGTATATAAATCATTTGAAATAACTCTCTTCCCAATTCAAAGGCATTATTAAAATACTAGCTGATAGATTTCAAGATATACTACAAAGCTATAGTAATCAAAACAGTATGGAACTGAGTTCAGGCCTGTGTTGGGCTCCATGTTGGGCATGGAGACTACTTAAAAAAAAAAAAAATACCCTAGCTTTGGGACACCTGGGTAGCTCAGTCAGTTAAACATCTGACACTTGACTTCAACTCAGGTCTTGATCTTGGGGTCATGAGTTCAAGTCCCATGTTGGGCTCCATGCTGGGTATGGAGCCTACTGTAAAAAAACAAACAAACAAATAGCAACAACAACAAGAAACCCTGTATAGTATTGGCACAAAAACAGACACATAGATCAATAGAACAGAATAGACAGTCCATAAATAGACCCATGATTATGTGGTCAATTAATCTTTGACAAAGGAGGAAAAAAAGTATGCAATGTGAAAAATAGTCCCTTCAACAAATGCTGTGGGAAAACTGGACAGGTACATGCAAAAGAATAATATTGGACCACTTTATTACACCATACACAAAAATAAACTCAAAATTGATAAAACACCTAAATGTGAAACCTGAAACGATAAAAATCCCAGAAGAGAACACAGGTAGTAATTTCTCTGACAACACCTGTAGCAACATTTTTCTAGATGTTTCCTGAAAGAAGGAAAACAAAAGCAAAAATAAACTACTGGGACTTCACCAAACAAAGGAAACAATCAGCAAAACTAAAAGACAATCTACAGAATGGGACAAGATATTTGCAAATGTCATATCTGATGAGGAATTAGTATCCAAAATATATAAAGAACTTATACAACTCAACACCAAAAAAACAAATAATCTAATTAAAATGGGCAGAAAACATGAACATACAGATGACCAACAGACACATGAAAAGATGTTCAATATCATTCTTCATCAAAGAAACACAAATCAAAACCACAATGACATTTCACCTCACACCTGTCAGAATGGCTAAAATCAAAAACACAAGAAACAAGTGTTGATGAAGATGTGGGGAAAAAGGCACTCTTGTGCACTACTGGTAAGAATGCAAGCTGATGTAGCTACCATAGAAAACATTATGGAGGTTCCTCAAAAAAATAAAAATAGAATTATCATATGATCCAGTAATCATACTACTGAGTAGTTACCCAAAGAATATGAAAACACAAATTTGAAAAGATACATGTACCCCTATGTTTATTGCAGCATTTTTACAATAGCCAAATTATGGCAGCAATCCAAAAGTCAATTGGTAGTTGAATAGATATATACACACAATGGAATATTACTCAGTCATTAAAAAAGAATGAAATCTTGTCATTTACAACAGCATGAATAGATCTAGAGAGTATAATGCTAAGTGAAATGTCAGTCAGAGAAAGACAAATACCAAATGATTTCACTCATATATGGTATTTAAGAAACAAAATGAAGAAAAAAGAAACAAACAAAAAAACACACTCATAATTATAGAGAACAAACTTATGGTTACCAGAAGGGAGGATGGGTGAGGGGATGGGTGAAATAGATGAAGGGGATTAAGAGTATACTTATCATAATGAGCACTGATTAACATATAGAATTGTTAAATCACTATTTGTACATTTGAAACTAATATAACACAGTATGCTAATTATACTGGAATTAGAATTTAAAATTAAGAAATAAAACACTAGTTGGTATTGTTCAGTGACTAGGATACTCCATTAAAAAGTGCAGAAATGGAATATAACAAATGTAACAGCCACCACAGTGGCTTTCTTCAAGTTGAAAATCTTCCAGCAGCAAGAGCAAAAGATACAAATTCACCATGTTTAAAAGAAGGGGCTGCCTTTAGGAAAACAAAGGACAGGATTTGTCAGAGCCACCAATGGATTCGTACCCAGTTTGATACAGTACAAGTGAAATGTCAGAACGAGCCACCCAGGTTGTGATCGAATATAGTTGCTTGGAAACAATTCAAAATGCAGACACCTGACTTCCTGAACTCCTGGGTCAAGTTCCAACCACGGATGTTATAAGCTGACTTTGTCACAACTAAAATTTCTTCCACAAAAAGATACTTTATTTTGAACTTAAATGAAACTTTTTTTTTAATTTCTTTTAAATGAAACTTTTTAAAAAGTCTCAAAGAAGTTGGTGGATTTTTTTCTTCCTTAAGAACAACAATGAAAAATTTACTAATAGACTTATAAATGAGGGTGATAGAACGTCAGCTTTGATAAAAACATTAATTAAAAGAAAATTGACTATTGACATTTCTGCAAGTACAAGCTAGTAGACCAAACACAAACCCAAAGGAAAAGCAGAAGTCAAGGTGATATTGTACATGAAAGTGAGTTAAAAGTTTCTGAATAAGCTAAGATATATGTCATCACAGACCTATGGACTTTTATGCTTACAGAAAATCTAAAATAGAACCAATTTAAACTTAAGTGGCAAGAAATTCGTAGGAATGACATACTAGGTAGTAATCAGCATGACTTAACAAAGAACAGACCAATGTACATTGTCTTCTTTGACAAAGTGGCAGATCACATAAATAAAGGGAACAAGGATATGTAATCACTATAACTTTAGCAATTTTTTAAGTCCTACCATGATATATATGGTACCATGTAAGAACAATTCTAGAATTTATAGTAATGAGTTGGCTGGAAGGTGATACCAAAAAATAGTTAACTTTATACCAGAATAAATTATAGGTATTTAAAGACTGAACTATACAAAACATAATCATTTAAAAACTAACTGAATATTTATTAAAGCTATAGAAAAAAGAAACCAGAAGCAATTTGAAAAAAACAGAAAGAAAAAAAAGGAAAATGACCAATACACCACCCTCAAATGAACTTACCTCTGAATATCAAAAACATAACCAAAATAAAGACAAACAACTGAATGGGAAAAAAACTTTGGCAAATAATATGACAGACACAAAAATTACCATTTTTGGTAGACAGCAAGGTCACTAATATACCAACAGGAAAATGAGTAAAGAATGATAAAGACAATAGAATTAAGGCCTGGTTTCTAATGAGATCTTGTTTGAGTCACTGCTTAGATCTCTATGTATATTTGTCACCTATATTTGTCACGTAACAAATTAACTCAAAACTTAGTAGCTTAAAAATCCAAATATTTTTATCTCTGTTTCAAGGAATTAGGAACTTAAAAGCAGCTTAGCTGGCTGAGGCAACACCCATCCGAAGGCTTGACCGGGACTGAAAGATCCACTTCCAAGATAACTTACACATACGGATATTGGCAAGCAGCCTTAGTCATACCACATTAACCTCTCCATAGACTGCCTGAGTATCCTCACCATATGGCAACTGATTCTTCCAGAGTGAATGATTCAAGAAAGAACAAGAGGGAAGCCACATATATTTCATGACCTAGACTCAGAAGTCATACTCTGTTATTTCTACAACATCCTACTGGTTACATGGGTCAGCTCTACCCAATGTGGGAAAGGACTATTAGGGATTGAATGTTATAAGACTATTGATTAATAATAGAAAATGTAAAACTTTCCTTCACTCACTAAATATTTATTAAGTATATATTGTCCAGAGTGCTAAGTGCTACTGTAATAAAACCAATTCAAAACAGTAAACCTCACAGTCACAAAAAACCTTAGCAATAGTTTCATTTCAAAACTGAGCATTCAAAACATTTCAAAAGTGAGCAAAAATGAGAAATGTAGTTTCCAAGAAGCCCAACTTCTGTGGGACACCGCATTCATGGGAAGCTCAGAACTCTATTCAATGGCCAGAGGACTGCTCATCGATATGAAGATACCTCTGCCCAACATCAGACTTATCCTAAGCTTGTCAACACAAATTTCCAAACAGATCCAATAACTTTCTAGCTAGGACCAACACAAGAATTATCAACCAGGGCTTAAAAAGTTTAGATTTGGGGATCCCTGGGTGGCGCAGCGGTTTGGCGCCTGCCTTTGGCCCAGGGCGCGATCCTGGAGACCCGGGATCGAATCCCACGTCGGGCTCCCGGTGCATGGAGCCTCCTTCTCCCTCTGCCTGTGTCTCTGCCTCTCTCTCTCTCTCTCTGTGTGACTATCATAAATAAATAAAAATTAAAAAAAAAAAGTTTAGATTTGAAACCTGTAGAAATTTTCTAGATTATTTCAAATTCAACCCATAATCTTAGAAAGTCTAAAACTCCATCCTATGTACCAAAACTGACATGTTTTTTTTTTTTTCCACCAGCCCTAAAGTGGATATTTTACTTTGCTACTGTACAATCAACAAGTATTTCTGGAGTATCTGTTAGATGTCAGGCATTATACTAGTTCTGGGGAAATATACACAGTCTTCATGAAAGAAATAGGCATTGAACAAGCAAACAAATACATAAGCTACATAATACAACTTGTTAGGCCCTAGAAATGAGGACTCTAAGTGTTCCTAATTTATGAAATCTGGATTGTTCTTCTTAAGATCTTGCAAAGTCTGATCATACTAAGGCAGATCAACAAATACAGACCACCATACCAAATGTACAAACATTTCTCATCCTGTGAGGAGCATTCCCAGGTAAAGAATGCTTTGCTTAGAAATTCTTTTTGCCCCTTAAATATTCCAAGAGATCTTGCTTTCTAAGATTCCAGATCTGCTAATGTTGAAATCAATAATGATTTTCATTATATAGTATTAAAATTTTAGGATATAAATTTTCATTAATATTATCTCATTGAAATGAGATGATAGCTTATTATGTTGTATTACTATGCTGTACTAATAATAGCTTATGAAATTACAAAAATGCTTGGGAAGAGCTAGACCTACCAGATGACAGAAAGGCTGCATCAGGGAGCAAAGGGGAGAGTCCCTCAAAACGGGGTAATAGAACTAAAAAGAAGGGCCCAAACTGTACAGAGCCTTAAGGCCTCTAATAAGGAGTTTGAGTTCTATGCTCATGCAGTGGGAAACCAGTGAAAGATTTTCAACAGGCAAGTGACAAGGTCAGATTTAAATTTGAAGTTCATGTCATATTGCATTAGACCCATGTATATTGTGCAATAGCGGCTAAGAAGTGAGGAGGGCAGTCAGGGCCAAGGAACCAGGCGGCCTGACTTGGCTCATAGAGGGATCAGACCCTTGGCCTTATCTTCATTAGAACAGCGCCATTTATACTTGGGCATAAAATAAATGCAGCTATTTCTACTGATGGTTTGTCCATCCTCATTTACTGAAAGTGAAAGGTCTTCTCTTCATGACTCATCCACGAGTCCTGCTGATCCTCCTAATTAAAAAGTTTTCAAACAAGTTGATACATTAGTTATTATGAGCCCAGACACACCAGGTATAAATCCTTCATGCCACCCATATGCATGCCAGGACTTCACTGCTCCATCTTTCATCATGATAAGGGAGATTCTTCAATATAATTTTCATGACACCATCTGCCATGTTTTTCTCTCACCTTTTTTTTTTTTTTTTTTTTGGTGAGGTGACTGCTCAGTAATTATGAATATCATATCTGGCAGCTTTTAAAAATAAATCTTAACAGAAACTCAAGTGAAAAAAGGAGTCATAAAACTTATCAACTGCAAGTGCTATGGACCACAGACTTAGGAATGCACTGTCTTTTTTACACCAAAATCAATAATGCTGCTAAAAATGGAAGTAACTGCATTTGTGGTCATTTTAGTTTTCAGCAAATTGACTGACTCATTCTTGCAACACTTTTAAGCATTGCATCTTTTCATCAGTGTAACTGGTTACACATTGTGAACTCTTAAAGGGGAAGGACAATTCTGAAAATTAAGCTGTCTCTCCACTCACCTTAAAACTATCTATCCAAGACCTCTGATGCTCAGTCTCCTCTGAGATAACTTCTCTAATTAATCCAAACACATGGTTTAGCCACATTACGTGCCATTATATGTGGCCTCTGGCTCAAAGTCATTAGCAAACAGACATGTACCTTATTTGTTTTTTCTCTTTCCCACTCAATCCCATCCCAAAAAAGCCCATATGGACAAGGACTTGGGTGCAAGGAATTTATTGTGGAGATACTCCCAGGAAGCAGCAATTAGGGAATGGAGAGAGTGAGACAAAGAAGTATGAAAAAACAAGGTATTGGTAACTGTAGGGCAACTGATGTTCAAAGAAGTGGGGGACTTAACTCTCAAGAGATCACGTAGACTGTACCTAAGAATTTTCTCTGAGGAACAAAGGCAGTAGCATTTATCCTATTTTTCATTGGGTGAGGTTTGCCCCTGGGTCATTCACTCCTCAGTGATTCTGTGCAGGCCAAAACAAAAGAGCTTCAGAGGTTTCAGAAAAAGCCTTGAGGCAGAAGAATAGAGAGAAGTGGAAGGCCCTTAGGCTGAAATGTGGTCATCTTGAATAGGAACTGTCCAGCATAAGAACTGTTCAGCACAGCAACTCCAGAATTTAGTAGTAGGTCAAGGGAATGTGGCATAGGATGCATAAAGTGTCTGCTATAGCACAGAAATGATATCACCAGTGATAACAATAGAGTATGAACAATCATTTATCTTATTCTTGGTGTTACAGAGAGCCTGATCATCTGAATGACTCTAAGAATTGTCCAGTAAGTATGAAATGAGCACATACTAAGCACTAGCTAAATAGTATGAAGTAATAAAGGAGTTAAAGACAAGGTGCCCAACTTTCAAAGAATTCACAGTTTGGTAGGGATTTCCAGTAACCACAAACAAATGAATATGTAACTGCTGGTTCTGACTATAAAGGCAGAAAAAATGAAATTATAATAAAGTGGTTAAGAGATTCCACTCTAGAGTCATACACACACTTAGGTTTACCTCTAGGCCAGGATCTGCTCACTGACTACCTTGTGGACAAAGTGCTTACTCTTTGTGTGTCATAATTTCTTTATGTTAAAAAAAAAGTAAAGTAAAACAATAGCATCTGCTTTAAATATGTAAATGACTAAACACTGCCTGGTACATATTTGGTAACTTTTCATTATTTTTGTGTAAGTTAAGTAGAAATTTAATAGTAGTATATGATGTAGGGAAGAGAAGAATCTCATCTCCTGTCAGACCCTTTCTCAGTCTTAAATATAAATTTTCTATAGCTCCTGTTCTAGTGCCATTTTACCTCTTCTGGAAGCTATATTATCTGAGGAACTACTTGTATTAAAACAAGGAGGCAGGCATTTAAAGGTACAGATATATAGTACAAAAATGCAGGGGCACTAGAGCAATAATAACCTAATTTCAAATCCATACATCTTGCCACTGCATGACTTGGGTAAATTTCTGAAGCACTCTGCCATTTGGCTTTCTCATGTATAAAAGAGGGACAATATTATTTGCCTCATAAGGCCACTGAGAAGATTAAATGGCAGTATCTCCAAAGGGTTCCCAACATATTTTAGACCCTCAAAAGTGTTATTACTATTCACTATTCATTCAATGGACACTTATGAGGCATCTACTACTTATAAGGCACTGTACTGGGCTTTGGACAATAAAAAGACAAAAAGCACAAATAAAGTATGGTCTCAACAGACATAAGTACTACAAGTTAATGTTGTTAATACTACTTAAACAAATCTGGCCATTAGACGGTACCCAAATTAGTAAGTTACCCTAATATCATATGCTAGTATCCTAATAGTAAGAAAAGGGAGGTTCGGGAAAGAAGGGAGGAAAGAAGGGAGGCAGGAAGGAAGGAATTAGAAGCTAATTAGCTCTGAGACAGAGTTCCTGGAAATACAAGACAATGAGAGCTATCTAAATTCACATCCTCTCTATGGGCAATCATGCAACATGAACCAAACTCAGAAAAGTTTTCTTTGACACAGGGCTGAGAATATATAAAGCCAATCCTACTCACCTTGGTCTTGGGACATATAATAACATTGCTCTTTCCCAGTCTTTTAATCAGGTGAAACCAGGATGAAATGTCCATCAATGACATCCAGCAAGTGAAATAATGTCATAAGTTTGGGTAGAGAGGGAAAAAAGAACAATGTGATCATGAGGATTGCTCTACCAGCTGAGATGCATGTAAGTCCTCACTTCTTTCCTAAGTCACTGCCTTGCAGAATAGATGTTCTCCAAAAAGGAGGATCTAAGACAACATCCCAATTTTATTGTACCTCAAGAATGGGTCTCAGGATGAGGACAGTCTTCCCAAGTCTGCACTCTTCCTGGCTCAATAATATTCCTTCCTGACATTTGCAGAACACTTCATAGTTCACAAGCCACTTCAATGTCATTAAGTCACTTAATTCTCACAAGAACTCTGTGTTATATAAGGCTTTTCTCTTCCATTTCATAGATGAACAAGCAGATACTTAGAAAGCTTAAGCAACCTGTTTGAGGTCCTATATCAAGATGAAGAAGGGCTCAGACTGAAAGCCAAGTCTTCTGGCCCCACTTCCAGATCATTTTTCAACTTTGCATGTGGCCACTGAGGGAGGGTGAGGTGGAATCAATGGAACTGGGGGGCAATGACAACAGGAAGCAATTTGTCTTCAGAGACCTTGAGAGACCTCCCTCAAATCAGAATTCCCAACTAAAGAACCAGTGACTCCAAATCTGTGCCATTGCTCCCGGCAGTCAGATGTGAAATCCTTTATGATCATGGAGTCTACTCCATGAAGAGCACCATTAGATTCAAGACAGTAAAATTCATTTGAAACTAATTGGTGAGTAATGAAATTGCTAAGGTTTATGAGGCTTGCACTAACACTAATACAGAGGTACAGTGTCAACAATAAAACTGTAACCACTGACAAAATTAGCTTTCTGTGGAGAAAAGGCAGGCCTTTTCCCTTGGTCTAGGGGCAAAACCATCATTAGACAATTTCAAGAATGACAAAATCACTTCTTCTTGCATGGTCTTAAATAATAAATAGGAAGAATAGCTTCATCCTTAGAAAAAACTACTTATTTGATAATGGGACAAGGTAAAAAAGTGTGTAATTCTCTAGTTAAATTGCAAGCATTTACAAAAGTGGGTGTATCTATATAATAAAATCATCAAAGGATGGCCAGAGACAGAAAAATATAGAGCCCCTGTACACCCAAGCTTTCACATACAATTGTCTGCTACCACAGCAGGGTGCCAGAGAAAAATGTTATTTTAAACAGAAAAGGACCCAACTTCTCTAGTGGACCTGTGAAAAGGTGTTATCCTCCTATGTACTCCCCCAGAGAGCTGAATGGATCAATCCATTGAGTGTTTAGGAAAATCCACTGCAAAACAACTATTTTAGTGATTGCTTGATTGGTATTGAGTTGTTCTTCTTAATTGTATTGACTAAAAAAAAAAAAAAAAAAAAGAAAGTGTTTTTCTAGAGGTCAGTCTTAGACAGTGTCAGCAAACCCTGGCATTCCCACTGAGAAGGACCTTATCTTTACACTGGCTCTAGAGCCTTGAAGTCCAACATAGTTTATTAGACACACATAGCCACTGGACACAAAAATTATGGCTGGTTCAACTGATATATACACACAGTAAGTGTGAACTATACCCCAGATTTTGAAGACTTAGCATGAAATTAACATAAGACGATTGTTAATCTCATTAACAATTTCTGCATTAATTACATGTAAAAATGATAATATCTTGGATATACTGGATTAACTAAAATAGATTATTGGATATACTTTAAAAATTAATTTCACCTGTTTATACTTTTCAAAGTATGGCTACTAGAAATGTAAAATTACAAACATAGCTTGCATGTATGACTTCCATTTTATTTCTACAGGACTGTGGTGCTCTGGAGGGTAATATCCTTAGTCCCTAAAGATTCTATCAAGCCATTTAGGTAAGTTTAAAAGAAGAGGGTATAAATGTCATGTTTTAATGCCCTTGAGTTCAAGTAAGTTGGAAATGGCTTATTTGCTCTCCAACGTGCTTTGAAAGTAAAAGGATGAGAACCATTGTGTTTGCTTGCCTGGCTGTTTTAGGAAGTTTGAGCTTTCACTGTTTCTAGCAGGAGCTTGTCTGTTTAATGGATCTGTATGAATTCAGTATAGCATGATGGGGCATGTGGGTGTTTAATTGTGACACTTGAGGAGAACACTTATAGCTCAGATGTTAGAATGTGGTACTGATGAGTCTAAGGTTAAGGGTTCAGTTTGCATCTACCCACACTTAGCTCAGCTTTTTGTGAACCAGGGATGCACTCTCCACCTGGGCTTGCTTTCTTGCAAATGTTCACTATTGGTGACAATAGGGGCCAGTAAATAATGGTACCATATGCTCTTAAAATCCATCATCATAACCACAACAAGCATCTCAGTTTTATCCTTCGGGAGGGAAAGCATCATGTGTCAAGTTTTTCATCCTAAAGGAAAGCATATTGTCCTCCTTTGTTTAAAAAATAGGGCTTTTAAGGGGTACCTGTGTGGTTCAGTCAATTAAGCATCCAACTCTTGGTTTGGGCTCAGATTGTGATCTCATGAATTATGGGATCGAGCCCCATATCAGCCTCTGAGCTCAGTGGGGAGTCTGCTTGAAGTCTCTCCCTCCATCCCTTCCCATTCTCTCTCTCTCTTGCTTTCAAATACATAAATAAATCTTTTTTTAAAATAAAAATAGGCTTTTTAAAAAGTATATAAGTTTCAAAAAAAGCAAAGGTAAAAAAGCTTATAGAAGTTATTAGGTCCATTCCCTCATTAGCTTCCACAAAATACATTTCCAATATATAAAATTTCTGAAGCTAAATCCTACATACCTAGGAGATTTAGAAGATATAGTGGAAAGTATTTACTTATGTACTGTACCTTCATATAATTCTTCAAAAGTTTACTATTAAGCAACTCAGTATATTAGATTCTTTCATGACTTTTGTCCTTCAAAAGTCAGCAGTACTGTGTAATAGAAATAGAGATCCAGACCACTGGGCTGACTTTGTATTGATGGCTCTACAGCCTGGGACAATTCATTTTCCTCTCTGGTTCTGAGTGTCCCCCTCTATAAAATCAGAGCTTAGATTCACATTTAGTCTAATCTTATAATACCAGAGCACCCTGGCTGACCATTTTGAACAGCCAAATTAGATATTAGCTTTTCAAATCAATTTTTTTTTCTGTCTGTCTTCGAGTGCAATAGATGTGACACCTCATGAATTTGGCTAACCTTCAATTTCAACAGCTGTGCCAGGTAGCTTTGGAATAGGCTCCTGTCTCCAGTGGCTTTCACACCTGTGGTCTGGCTGGCTTGAGCTTTCTGTTTTCTGCCTGCTGTAGCAGCAGACTGGAAGCAAGAGCAGTTGCGTATGGTGTTCTCTGAGCTTCCTTCCCCCTAGTGACTGAGCCAGGAGATACCTAAGGGTCTTGTCAACAACTAAGGCTGTGTTTCTTTCACCTTGGCTTAAAATATGCCCTGGGAATTACCTTGGCTGGGTTTAGCTAAAGATGTGCCTTCTGAAGTGAAGGCTAACCTTTTATTAAACACCAAGCATCAAGAAGGCTAGAATAAGGTGGTTCTATTATAACTTGCCAACTGTAACAGATCCACAGAATTTGGACAGCAGGTGCTAAAATGATCTTATGAAATAACACTGATTGAGCACTTACTACAGTCTAGACATGTTAGTGTATGTGAATGTCTAATTTACTCTTTATAACAAGTCTATGTAATGTAGTAGAAACTATTATTGTTGTTTTGCAAATGTGGAAACTGAGGTTTAGAGACTAACTTTCATAATCAAATCTCAGCTACTCAGTGACAAAGTTGGGTTTGAAAATAGCTAGAACTGTTTGATTACAAAACTCAGACACATACCTACTTTACCATTGGGATAGTTTTTTTGGAGCTCATTTTGATGCAAAAATTCAGTTGGGGGTGCTTGACTTGATCATTTCTTCTGCCTGGGATGCCTAAACATCTTAAACAGTTGTGCATTAGTTTGAGTCCATTGAGAAGCAGGCACCAAGACAGATTAGATATCACTATTTCTAAACTTCCTTCCACTCCTGTTACTCTGTTTTCTTCCTTTTCAAAGGAAATGCTGGCAGGAAGAGGCACACACAAACCTCAGCAGGGAGCAGACAATTCACAAATTTCTACAATTCAATCTTCAGTGCTAGTGGGCATCAGAGCATAAAGTGTCCCAGGTATTCCCCTGTACATCTCCTTAGAATGAATTGAGAGACCTGAAACATTTCTGCATTTATGCTCATCTGCCTATTTTTATCCTCTAAATTCAATAGATGTCTGGTCTTTCTTCCAGAGGTAACTCAGATCACACCATAGCACCATGAACCATAAATCATTCTGAATAGAACTCTGTTTCTGGGGCACATTAATAATGATTCAGGGGATCCACTTTTAAAAATGGCCCACCACTGTGTATTTTAGTGGCCCACCAGTATCTACAGCCTGACCTAAGGGACAATTTTAACACTCACCCATGTTTTCTACATCCCCATACTTCACTCAGCTTTCCAGAACTGCCTTTGGAATTTCATCTTGCAGGACAGAGCTTAGAAACAGCAAAAGAGCTTGTGAGAAATCATATTTACCAGAAGCTCAACTAGGGGAACAGCTAAGGGAAAAACATGAAGCTTATTAATAAGCCCTCCAACCCTCAGATCTGATTGCTTTAGATCTGCCAAGTTAACCAGATTCTTATTGGATATTCTGTCTCCTCCACTGTATTGCTCAGATTAAGGACACCTCTCTGAACCTCTCCCTAAGCTAAGGCACTTGCCAAGAGCCTATGGTTCACACTGAAAAATGATGGAGGGCTGCTGAGACAATTTCCCCCAATCAGCTGCAATTTTACCAGGCCCAGAACTTACCAGACCTGGACTCTCATTTAGAGAGGCAGCTGGTATATTGGAAGAAGCATTCACTAACAACAGCTACTAAATACTACATACCAGGCATTTTATATACATTCTCTCTGTTCTGCTGACACCTAAGGAAGTAGGTATGATTATCCCCATTTTAGAGGTGAGTGACTTGAAGATTAGAGAGCATCCATGATTTACCCAAGGTCATACATTTACTGCCTGATAAAACCATGATATAGATGAACTCTTTCTGATTCCATATAATTCTTTTTTAAAAAGATTGTATTTATTTATTTGACAGAGAGAGATAGAGAAAGCACAGCAGGGGGAACGGGAGAGAGAGAAGTAGGCTCCCCTTGGAGCAGGGAGCCCAATGTGGGACTAGATCCCAGGACTCTGGGATCATGACCTGAGCTGAAGGTAGACACTTCACCAACTGAGCCACCCAGGTATCCTTGATTCCATATAATTCTGCAACATTGTTAGCACTTCCAAATAAAAGGCAGGCAACTTGGTATGAGTCCTAGAAGTATCAGCTGGGTAGTGTTTGACAAACCTCGCTTAATTTTACTCTGGGTCTTAACAGGTTCAGCTGAAGAATATAAATAATGTTCTAAGTCTCAGTTGAAGATACAGTCCCAGGAGTCAAAATAGCTGGACTTAAAGCCCAGTTCTGTCCTTACTAGTTGGGTACCTTGAAGAATTCAATTAGCTTTATCTCTAAAAGAAAAGGAACAGTGATACCTACCTCAAAGGATACTGACAGACTTAAGCAAGATAAAATATGTAGAATGTTTGTCATTGGCATATGACAATCATTGGTAATCTTTGACAATCACATGGTAATCATTATCATCATCATCTGATTTTTTTCTTCCTATCTTATGTCACGGGATGTTTTTTAAGATTGAATGGGAAAATGTATTAAAAATGAGGTGTAAGGTGTAAAAGATAAAAAGATACACAAACATAAGGAAATAGTACTATACTTAAGGCAAATGCTATAAGACTTATAAATAAGGATTCATTTGAAATTGAGAGAAAATTCTAGCTCCCACTTAATCTTGAGGAGTCTGCAATCTTACCTATTCCAGGTTAAACAACATCAAAATCTTCTACTCTGCACTTATATATGAATGAAACAGAGTTACTGGATAACAATCTAAAAACTCCATGTTCTAAAATATTTTTCACCTTTGCTTGGTCTAGAAGGTATATAGACTCCGTGCATTATGGCATTTATCTGGACACAGGACAATAGCCCAAATGCCATGATAACTGGTATCAAATACCTCAGTCAAGGATTAAAGTGAGGAAATTGTCAAAAGTAAAAAAGGAAAGATACAAATATCTCTATCTGAGAAAAAAGCTTACAGTGGTCACAGAGTATAATGGTTTGATGCCTGACTGCCAAAGTTCAAATCTCAGCAAATTTGTTTATCAGCGTCTATTTCCTTGTCTGCAATGTCCAGCTATTTATAGTATCTACCTTACAGCATCACTAAGTGACATAAAGCACTTAGCATAAAGTAAGTATTAAATAAATAATATATTATCACATAAAATGTATTATGTATTTGCTGAGATATAATATTGTTCCTATAAATGTTTCTTCTAACCTCTGATGAAAGTTTTGGTGATGATAATGTTATAAGGGAAAAAGTCTGAACTGGGAGAAAGCCATGAAAAGAGTACAGGAAGGTATTGTGCTCCATATCAGTAAGACCTTGTCACAACATACATTTTTGAGACAAACTTAAGAGCTCTTGTTTGGTTCTCCAATCTTCTATGCAAAACCAAGTCACTGAATGCAGGCCATCATTTTCTTCTTTTCAGCCATCTTAGGCCATGAGTATAGAAAAGGGATTCTTGGCCCTAGTACCAAGACCCCATCATTGTGTGTGTGTGTGCATGTGTATGTGTGTGTGTTTTAAGATTTGTTATTTATTTTAGAGAAAGAGAGAGAGAAAGCACATGTTGGAGGGGAAGGGGAAGAGGGAAAAGGAGAGAGAGAATACTCAGACTCCCTGCTGAGTATGGAGCTCAATCCCAGGACCTTGAAATCATGATCTGAACCATAATCCAGATTCGTCTGGTTAGTTGACTACACACCCAGGCACCCCACCAGAGCACCTTCTTATAATAACAACTCAGTATAACTCTAAACAGATTTTGGAGCAAAGTGCCTAGATTTCAATCTAGATTCATCAGCTTGCCATGGATTCAACACTAGGCAAGCTATTTAAACTTGCTAAGCCTCTCTTTTCTCATCTGTAAAATGTGGATAATGAAATCCACTTCCCAGGGATACTAGGAGAATTCAAGGAGACAATGGATGTGTGGTAGACAGGATGCTCTTCAACCCCTATCCCCACAAGAAATGCCCATGTCCTAATCCCCAGAACATGTGAATATGCTGCTGTGTATTACATGGCAAAAAGGATGTTGCTCATGGAATTAAGGTTGTAGACCATAAAATAGGAAAACTGTCGTGGATTTTCTGAGTAGGATCAATCTAATCACATGGGCCCTTAAAAGTGGGAGAGGAAGGCAGAAAAGTCAGTCAGAGATGAAGTGACAGGAAAGTTCCAAAGCATGAAAGGAACTTAATTCACCATTGCTGGCTTTGAAGATGGAGGAAAAAAGCCACAAGCTAAGATATGCCCCCTGGAAGCTGGGAACAGCCCTCATCTGACAGCCAGCAAGAAAATAAGGACTTTAGTCCTGAAACAGCGAGAAACTAAATTCAGCCAAGAACCGGAATTAGCAGGAAGCAGATTCTCCCCTAAAGCCTCCAGAGAGGAATGAAGCCCTCCCAACACCTTGATTTTAGCCCAATAAACCCCATATTAGACTTCTGACTGACAGATTAAGATAGGAAATTTGTGTTGTATTAAGCTGCTAAATTTGTGGTAATTTGTTTTAACAGCAATGGAAAAGTGATACAGAATGTCAAGTACTTAGAATGTGCTGCACACAAAGTAAACACTAATTAAAATCCAGCAATTTGATAATGGTGATGATGTTGATGATGAAGAGGATGATAACAATGAACTTAGGTTCTATTGAAATATGAATATTAAGCCTGCAAATGATCACAAGATTAACTATTATGGAGGCCCTCCTATAGGTCTGATATCATATTAAATCCATTCTATTTAGCAAATTATTTTATCTAATCTTCACAACTATCCTATGACATAGATTTGAGTACTCTTTCATAAGATGAAATTGGACTTGAGAGAAGAAAAGTTTATTCATCTCATACTGCATTCTGCTCTGAGGAATTTGTATTATGCAGAAGTTATCAAGGACATAACACATTTCTAAGTAGGAAGGGAGAAAAATTCCTAATGTCTCAAAAGACAGAAATATAGCATAATGGGTTATTGCTTTAATGGACAAAGATGCTTATGCAGCCCTTCTTTTATATCAATGCCTCAAGCAATGCAGTTGGAGTTCTTTGAAGTCAAGTCAAACATGGAGAGGTGCACAGAAACATTAGAACTTGTGATTGTTTAACAGACAAAATAATTGTGCTGTTTGAATAAGACAGTCCTGACCATGTACCTGCTGAGAGCCCAAAGCATGTGAGTTTTAAATAAGGAAATGAACCCCAATACTCAGTAGCTCAGGAAATAGGAAATGATTTCAGGTGGACTAAAACAGAGTTTAGAAATGTGATCAAACGTGCAGCCTCTTTTGATTGAAGTCTAAAGGGATGATTTGATTCTTCTTTTCCCAAGCAGAATGCAATTTTAGGTCACTCGTTATATCCCAAGAAAAACGCATAAAAGTATTCTTCAATAAGTAGACCCTACAGAAGTTTCTAATGCAAACTTTAGACTACTGTTTCTCATTGTGAGTCAACCAACCACCTATATCAAAATTATTCAGACTGTCTGACAGAAATAGAGACTCCTGAGCCCCACTCCAAAGGCAGTGAATTTGTAGAGGCTCAGAAATCTGTATTTGTAACAAGTTCCTTAGGTGATTTGCTTGCAGATTAGAATTTGAGAAACCTTTATGTAGAGATCTCAAGGGCATCCAGAGGTAAGTCAATCCTCATCAACAATGAGACATTCCATAGCTGGCACCAAGAGAAACACTGAGATAAATGTAATTCCTATCCTGCCTCTAGGATTTTATAGGCAATTAACTACAATATAGGACAGACAGACATAAGTAATACACGGAGGGATCAGTAGATAGCTCTGGGAACACAGAAACAGAACAGGTAATTCTGGCTAGGGCTCTCCTTCTAGGATTTCAGGAAAAGGTATCATTCAGCCAGAGTCTGAGAATGAGATTAGAAGCTTATGGGTAGAATAGGAGAAGTAAAAGGTTTACAGGGAGTGAAAGGGACCAAGGTGAACAGAAGCATGAAGGCATGTCCAGGATATGGTACACAGAACAATACTATTGTGGAAGAGAGGTCCTCAAAGGCTATGAGTGGAGGAGACAGAAAATTAGTCTAGGCAATTAAACTAGTCTAGGCATCAGTGATCATAATGACATGGGGGCAAGAGGCACTTCAAATTTTTAAAGATATGGTATAAGTCGGTCTATGGTTTCAAAATGAAATGGGCTATGCATTAGTTTGTCACTGCCACATCAGATTACCACAAAATGAGTGGCTTAAAACAATAGAAGCTTATTCTTTCGCAGATCTGGAGGTCAGAAATCCAAAATCAAGTGGTGGCATGGCTGTGCTCCATCCAAAGGCTATAAAAGAGAATCCTCCCTTGCCTCTTTCAGCTTGTGGTGGCTCTAGGCATTTCTTAGTTCCTGGCCATCATGCCAATC
Source organism: Canis lupus baileyi (assembly GCF_048164855.1). Taxonomy (NCBI): domain Eukaryota; kingdom Metazoa; phylum Chordata; class Mammalia; order Carnivora; family Canidae; genus Canis; species Canis lupus. The sequence goes on along the minus strand of NC_132856.1, from coordinate 15,022,858 downwards.
TCTGCCTCTGTCTCCACAAGGTCTTTTTATCTTTCCCCTGTGTCTTCTCCTTTCTTTTTCTTTTCTTTTAATAATAAATTTGTTTTTTAATTGGTGTTTAATTTGCCAACATACAGAATAACACCCAGTGCTCATCCTGTCAAGTGCCCTGCTCAGTGCCCGTCACCCAGTCACCCCCACCCCCCGCCCTCCTCCCCTTCCATCACCCCTAGTTCATTTCCTAGAGTTAGGAGTCTATATGTTCTGTCTCCCTTTCTGATATTTCCTACCCATTTCTTCTCCCTTCCCTTCTATTCCCTTTCACTATTATTTATATCCCCCAAATGAATGAGAACATATAATGTTTCCTCTTTCTAAGGACATTTGTCATTGCCCTTTGGACACAGGATAATCCAAGATGATCTCATCTTGGGATACTTAATTATATGTGCGAAGACCCTTTTTCCAAATCAGGTCACATTCACCATGGATAGGAACGAACATACCTTTTCAGGCATGACCGTTCAATCCACTATAGGCTACCATAAGATAGTGTAATATAGAATAGTTTTTGAAAGCAGAACTATTGTGTAGGTGGCACACTTGCTAGTGTATAAAATGGTGGTAATAAATTTTTATAGGGTTGTTATGAGGATTAGAATAATAATATCTACCTAGGATAACTAGCATAGTATCTGGTGCATGGTGGATTTTCAATTAATCATAGTTTATGTTAATAGTATAAAGGACCAATACTGTGTGAGATCTATTACAGAGGCCATAGTTTAGGGGTTAAATCCACACACAGAGTTGAGAGATGAATACCCTGAGTACAATTTTTATCTATATAATGAACTCTGTGACCTGGGTAAAGTGACTTAGCCTCTCAGAGTTTTTTAAAATCTAAAGTTTGTGAATGGAGTTTATATTACTAACTATACAAATAAGTTGTTGTAGGGGTTTAAAAAAATTAATGTATGTAAAACACTCAGCTCAATGCCTGGCACATAATAAGTCTGCTACTTAATGATTATGAGGATGAGACAGAGGACCACATCTGAGAAAGTCCAGGCACTCATACACAGAGACCTAGTGTTTAGAGCATAAATAAGGCACTTTTATATGTGATATCTACTTTGGTTTCTGACAAATTGTCATCTTATTATTTTGTGGCTCTGCCCTGGGAAGACTGCGCCTCTAGATGCTCAGGGAGAGGCCTGTTCCCTGGACCACATTTCTTACCAAGTTAAATAAGTGAGGATTTTTTTGGTGACTTTTGAAGAACAAAAGGGCAAAGAGGAAATGTAGGCAGTGGAAAAGAAAACATGCATGTAGAGTCCTTTAACTCTTTCCATGGGCCTGACGGAAGGCTGCTGGCAGAAGAGCTTTCTTACCTGGTCACCTAACATTTCCTCCTTTGTTATGCTACTCCTTAATGAATCTACATGGAAAAACAGATCTGGTCAACTGACACCTGCTTGGACCAGAGAAGCTGCATAGAGGCCCGCTGTGAATAGAAACTAATATGATAACCTACTCTGATACTAGAAGTTCTGTCTCTACTTCAACAAAGTAGAGGGCTTTGCTCTAAAAATTAAAATAATCAAAAGCTAATTAATTATCAGAGTGCCCACGTGAAACAGATAGTGGGCAGCTTTTGTCCTTTCCATTTTATGCTGGGATCAGTGAACCAGAAAGAAGTGACTAAGGTGAAAGCATATGGTAAATCACAGAAAACTTGATAGAGACACTCAGAAAGTCTTGACACTGTCCTGGGCATTCGGGGGGCTTCTAAGTATGAAGGTTCCAAAATAAACACAGCTTAAAATATTAATGGACATACAAATCATACAGATGCATCATCTCAGAAAGGAAAATAAGTAAATTAAATATGCCTAAACCATACTATAGAAATATTCTAATGATTTGGATCTAATTGAGAGGAGAGTGATCTACAGGCGTGAGTGAGACAAAATAAGAAATGATACAGATGGACCATATTTCTTTTCAATGAAGAAAGCCTCATAGTAAAAGTGCAGATAAAACTGGATTTTGAAACAATCTTATATCAGGTCTCTTCCTTCTCATTCAGACTCAACTCTTTCAATAATCTCTAACTGCTCTTCCTGCCCATTTCTAAATTTAACCCATTCTTCTCACTCTATCATTTTAACATTCTTCCTAGAAAACACAAGTGGGTAATACACTGGAATAAAATTGCAGACATGCCAATGTAATAAGAGATGACAGAAAGGCGATAGGGAGATAGAGTACATAGACCTTTTTACCTTTAACAAAGGTCATTGATTTCCTGCAGTTGATAATTTAGAAAATAGATAAGGCATATTACCTAAAGATAAAAATAGAACCACTAGAAGAACTAACTGAAAGTTTTTCTCACTATGTCCTAGGGGAAAGAGAGTTCTTTGGGATCTCTTTCTTATCAGGCACTAATCCCACTCATGTGGGTTTAACCCTCATGATTCAATCACCTCCCAAAGGTTACACCTTCAAATATCCTCACACTGGGGATTAGGTTTCAAAGTATAAATATGAGAAGAGGGGCACAAACTTTCTTACACTATCTTCTTTTGTCTTTTCCACAAAAAGAGAGGGAGGAGTAGCCAGTTATAGAAACAGGCAGTAAGGCCTTTTTCCTCCCATTTTCTTCTTCCTAAGAGCATGCTTAGATAAGAAAGAAGGCCTGAATCATAGATGCTGTTTTTTAAACCACATGAAAGATATGATCTCAGGCTCCTCATCTAGAAATGTATGCCTTATAAAGACTGTAATAGTCCCTCAAAACAGCCTGAAATATTGAATTAAATTGCACTTACTAATTGGTAAGAGAAAATTACAGTTAAGTTTAGGTCAAAAGATCTATTAGCCTTGTGACCTTAAAGAAACCACTTTATTTCTCCAAGTCAATCATCTCATCTGTAAAATGGGGATAATAAAACTTATCTTGGCTAACTTATAAACTAGTTTTGAGAAGCAATTAGGGTAAAAGACATAAATTGATCTGGAAATTATAAAGTGTAATATAAATATAAATTAATGAAACAAATGCATCTGTCATTAGATCTTCATAACAACTCCAAGATATGGGCAAAAGTTATTATACCCATTTACTGATGAGAGCTGGGAAAGAAAAGGAAAACTATTAAGCTATTTGCTTGAAGTCTCTCAGAAAGTTGGTTACCAAGCCAAGACCAGTACTCTCTGGCTCTGTTACCCACTGGGTCTCACCTTTGCTGGTTATTCTTTCTGTGCTATTTCCCCATATACACTCTCTGGATTCCCTTCTGTGTATCCCACAAGCTTCTGTTTCCTCTGACTTCAGGTTGGACTGGCCAGTAGAAGACCAGAAGGTAGGAGGAGAAAGAGTTTGGGGGTATTTCTTCCACTGTTCTCTCCCTGTCTCTGGCAATAGTTGCATCCCTCTACAACTTCAACTCCTGTCCAGAGCCTCCTTCCATGATGATAGGTCTCATGGGGCTCTAATAACATTGGGTCTGCATACTCAATCTTTGCTCTTGAGATCTAGGCAGTAAACAGCTTCTTCTTATTGTTATCCCTGGCACTTCATAACATCCTGGGTGCCTCAGCCCTCCCTACACATCTCTAAATAGTACCTTCTTGAAATTCTCTGCAAAATTCTAGTTAAGCATGCGTTTTGTTTTCTTGCTGAATTCCTGACTGATAAACACTCCTTTTCACAGGCTGCCAACGAAACTTTTACCACCTTGCTTTTAATTCCTCTCTCAGCTCTTTCCCTCTCTCTCCTTAAACAGCCACAGGCCACCTTCATTCTCCACTCACCATGGGCCTGCACTGCCCTTTCCTAATTTTTCTTTACTAAAAAACTGCTAAGCCTTCTCCTTAGCTCCTATTCCTCCACCTTCTCTTTCTCCACTGTCTCATACTTTGTTTCCCCACAGTAGAGAATTTGGACTGTTTGACGTATCTGCTGTATACTCTGGATTGAGAAACAGCATTAAAGTCCTCTCTGAATACCTCAGCGGAAACATAGGCTATTCACACCACATGTTTCTTTAAACTCTAAATTTGTAAACTATCTGGAAAAAAAAAAAGTAAGATAATTCTGCCTAAAAGGAATAAAAAAAAATGACCACCCTATTCATTTTGCCCTCAGGATTATAGAGTATTCCCAAACTGGCAGCACAATTAAGTCCATCTTCTTTCAGACTAGATCACTATTATTACTAGGCACATGGGCTGCTAATACCTCCAAGGCTCCAATAAATCAGTGGCCCAGCCGTCTTTTCCACCATTGAAATTTATGACAGAAACAGTCACAAAGTCATTTTGGCCTCTAGGGTGCTTTCTCACTAAAGATCATGAGTTTGGTGGTTAGACATAACCTATAATAATAGTTTTGTCTTTCTAGTGTGTGGCTGGAGGGAAAAAAATAAATAAAATTCCCTTGCTTTCTTATGTTAGCATGCACAATGGAAATACCCAAGAGCTGATACATCATTCAGGATTTCTAAGCCCCTTCCTCCCCTCCTTGCTGTGAAAAATAATGATCTGTTGATCTCTAATTGTCATTCAAACTGTGGGCCCAGGAAGCCAGCATCTGTCTCTGCATTGGCCTCCTCTTCCCTAAATGTACTGGCTGTTACCAAAAGGGAAATAGCACTTTTTGTGACACTTTCCAAACTACATTACTCATGAAGAGCTGACAATAATTACCAACAAATTGAAATGGATGCCTGAAATTATGACTGTAGAGCCTACAAAATAACTGGTATTTTTACTACGGTTAAAGAGTATAAGACTTCATAAGTGATTTTATGACATTTGGCTACTGATCACAGGTACAAATTATCCATGCCCAATTAAAGAAAGATGAAAGTTCAGCTTTCTATAATTAAACCAATAACTTGTTCAGCCTCAGGGCTGGAAATAAATGTTAAGGATTTGTGTCTCTTATAATCCTGAATGAAGAATTAAAAAGGAAAACTCTACTATCATTGACTTTTTAAAAATCAAGTCCTTATACATATTGGAAATTATTCATGATGAGACTCTGACAAAGAAAAAAAATAAGTCATTCTCATACTCTTTGGGCTGCCATGTAGTAAATAAATAACTTTCTTCAATATTAAGTTTTGAATATTGTATCATTTAGATCAGGCTTTGGTAAATCAATCCAGATATTTTCTTTCCTATAATACTGCACACATTATGTGAAACTTAAGGACTTGAAAAAATACCTGAGAGTATATTTCAGCATGAAAGAAAAAGCCCAAGTAACCAGCTCTGCAACTACTACTTTTCCTTATCTGTAAAATGGACAGGATGATCAGTTGTATACATTAACTTGGCTAGGCTTTGTCTTCATTTAATCAAGCAAACACTAAGCTAGGTGTTGCTATGAAGGCATTTTGTAGATATGATTAAATTCCATAGTCAGCTGAGTTAAGTAAAGGAGATGAACCCAGACCATCTGAATGGACTGATTCAATAAATTGAAAGCCCCTAAGAGCAGAACTGAGGCTTCCTTAAAGCTTGCCCTACAGATTTCAGACTAGCCTAGGCAACCTCCACTTATACAAACCAATTCCATGCAATAAATCTATTTACCTACCTATCTAACCTAGTAGTTCTGTTTTTCTGGTTGTATCTGACTGATATATAGGAATAATAGTGTCTATTCAGCAGGAGTGCTATAATAACAAAATGAGATTAAATGCATAAAAATTCTTTTATCACAAAATGAAATGTAAGGAAGTATATGTAGAATTACTCTCTGATATGGCTAACTCCAATACAGCTAATAACTCCATATAAATGACACTTTCCTAACAGGCCATACCATACCATTGTGTTCTCCAGATATTGTAAATTCTCTTACATTCTAAGACTCCTTTTAACACTACCAGATCCTGCTTTACAGTTCTGAAGACTAAAACAGGCAATCATCCCAAACCCATAAGCATCCAGATGTGGTACTCTTCGCATGAAACTGGTAATGAACCAGAGAAAGAGTCTGTGAGCAAGGTTATCAGAGATCAAGGTAAAGGCATAGGTGTAAGGTCAGTTGTTCCAACAGAAGCCTAGACAAGACTGAGATAAAGAGTGAGTCCAAAAAAAAAAAAAAAGAGTGAGTCCAAAGTCAGAGCTAAAGGATAAAAAGTTAAGTGACATCAGTAGGTGGAGGGGGGCACCAACTCTAGATAATAATTCAAGTCTTACTGCATTTGGGCTAGCTCAGCTCCCCAGTGGGTGGGTGAGGTGATGGGTTTGGAAAAGAGGACTTCTGATCTAAATGGTGTTCCAAAGGATCCTTAGGATTAGGAGTTCTCATACTTGAGAATCAGGTGATCAGTAGCACCTTGTGGGAAAGATAATCATCACATTTATTTCCTTTTCTTTCAAGTCACACATCCAAATTACATCCCCCAGTCTTCCTTGCAGTTAGATCTGGCTGTAAGACTGAGTTTTAGCCAGTGGGATGGCAGTGGAGTTTCCCACTTCCAGGCCTGGTTCATAAACATCTCTGATGCACAGCTCTTTCTGCTCTTTTCCTCTGCTGTCTGGCTGAAATGGAGCCAATCTCCAGGACAGCCACAAAAGCTACATAATGAAGGTAGAAAAGCCACAAGATGCATAGAGCCTGCGTCCTGGAGTCACTGCTTGAAGGAGAGGCCTCTGGAAGAGTTACCTAAAAACAGCTTCATTAGATTATTATGTTAGCAAAAAATGTACTTGTATAAGTACCGCGCGCTAACCGATTGCGCCACTGGAGCTCCGCAAAAAATGTACTTGAACTGTGTTAAGCAACTGAAATTTGAGGGCATATCTGCCACATCAGTCAGCTAACAAAAATTGTTGCCGAATTTGGCAATTGTTATAAAAAAAATGCAAAAAGAATTTAATTTACAGCACTGGCTTACTCAGATAGTCAATAGCAAGGAAAATGAGAGTGGAATCTGGGAGATGGGAACTCATGCTACTCAGGAGAACAATCCAGCACTTCAGCCAAGATTAGAGGTTTGTCCTAAAGTCAGAATGATAATATGACCACTATTTTAATTTTTTCCCCCAATTTCCATATCCATAATGGCCAGATTCCTTTTTCCTATTTCCCCTCTTCAATCCTTTAATCAGACTGCTTATCCTATCTGAATACACCATCCTCTCCTCTTCTCATCCAAATCCTATTCTTTCTCAACACCAGATCAAGTCTCACCTCACTCTAGAAGTGAGAACACTTCTAGAATAGCTTTAACACATAGCAATCCCATCCTCCTCTAACTATAGTTACAAGCACTCATCTAGACATTTAATCACATGCCGTTCTGCAATGTCCTTTAATTCCCCCCCCCCCGCCCCCATGAATGGCTTGTAAATTTCTTTAGGGGGAACCAAGCCACATATATTTTTTTTAATTTATTTTTTATTGGTGTTCAATTTACTAACATACAGAATAACCCCCAGCCAAGCCACATATTAATTGATTCTCCCACCCATCAGTTGTAGAGCAATGGAAATGCATAATGGCTCTTAGTAAATGTCAAAAATGAATCATATTTCACTAGCTCTAAATTTTGCTATAAAACCAGCAGTAAGCTGAGATGGTCAATGAAGAAAAGATGCTAATACAACATAGTAGGAATGGCCAAGAGATGTCTTTGGAATACTAACACCAGTGGAGTAGTGGTATGGCTGCTGGAGCACTGTGATGAGAAGGACAGTAGGCCTGTATATGGGCTCCTCAGGAAAGAGTGCTGCAATCAATTAGCAATGTCTGCATGGCACTGGGTAAGGAAGTGCATCATGAAGTTTTACTTTTTGCAACAGACTTATAGTCAATGATTATTGTGGTTAGAGCATTCAAGGCTTTTATAGTCAACTGCCTACTGACTATACCACTTGAATGCCACTCTGGCATCTCATTCTTATCTTATCTAATACAACACTTTTAATCTTATACACCCATATCTTGTCTTCTTCCATCCTTCTTCATCTCAGTAAATGACACTACCATATGTTCAGCTGCTCAAGGCAAAAACCAGAGTCAATCTTGATTATTCATTCACTTTACATCACTATCTCCCAACATCCTGCCAATTCTATCTCCAAAATATATCTTCATTTTCTCTTCCTCTCCTCCAGTCTACCACCTTAATTCACTCTATCACCATCTCTTATCTAAGACTATTGAAATAAATTCCTACCTGATCTCCCTGTTTTATTTTTTTATCATCCAAAGCCCATTCTCAACACAACAGCAGAATGATTTTTTAAATCATTAATCATATATTATCACTCCACTGCTTGAAACTTTCCAATAGGCTTCCTTCCCTTTGTACTTAAAATCAAACTTGACTCCTTTTAATGGTCTAAAACCTACAAATTTGCCTTACCCACCTCTTTGACCAGTATTATCCTAGGTCACTTGGCTTCTGCTACACTCAGCTTCAAACACATCAAATTTATCCCTGCCTTACAGATTTTAAACCTGCTATTCCTTCTGTCTGGAATTCTCCTGCCTCAGATCTTTGCATTGCTGGTGCTTTTATATATTTCAAATCTTAACATAAATGCTAACTCTTCGGTGAGACCTCCCTGGCTAGTATGGAATATTCTCCAAGTTCATCATTCTTTATCATTGTACTCTATTCACTTCTGGAATTATTTGTTTTCCTGCATGTTTTTCTATCTCCCTCACTGGATCATTAGTTCCATAAAAGCAGGCATCTTGCCTAACTTCATCATTGTTATGTCCCCAGCAGTGTGACCTTGATAATCTCATTCCCCTTTATAACCTTTATTTTCTCCATTTTTTACGATGAGAGTCTGGGATTAGGAACTCACTACAGACAGACTCTGACATTCTTTGCATCCATGATTCCAAGGAGGCTTTAGAGCTCAGGGCTTTCCAGACACTGACATTTCTAAATGCATTTTTCAAATGAAGTCAACCCCCTCAGGCAGCCCAGTGGGGAGGTCATAGAGAGCCAGCAAGAAGGAAGTCTGGTGAGCTGAATTACACAGTTCTTTTGCCATGCCACTCCACCCATACTGAGGAGATGCAGCTCATTAGGTACTAAATGTTTAGTGACTGTCACTATTAATTGGTGGGTATTAATACTCTAAGGAGACAGTAAATCTCACACTGGACTCAATGACATCAGCCCCTTGCAGTCAGACAAAGCATTAGGAGTTTGAAACTAAAACACTACAAAAAAGAACCCAGAGATTATTCCTTCCCTGCTTATAAGAGTAAATACTGGCTGCTATGTATTCTGAGCATTTACTAGGATCTATATTAAATATTTTACATTTCTTTATCATTCCATCTTCACAATAAGCCTATAGAATAGGTACTTATATTATCCTCAAGTTATGGATGGGAAAACTTTCATACAGAGAGAAGAAACCCCTTGCCAAATATCATGGACCTAATAAGTGATGGAGCCTAGATTTTAAATGGGATCTGTCTTATTCTGAACCCCATGATCTTAGCTACTAATATTGCCTGTTTCTTATAATTATTACCTTACCTTTTCCTGCATTAGTCATCTGGAATCAATCACATACAGGAAGTAAGATCAGTAACTAACATTCATTAAGCATATACTACACGTGCTGTCACAACAAAAGCTTATCTTATTCTCACAACTATACTAAAAGTAGGCATTAAATCTGTTCTGAAATGTGAAATGGCTCGAACAGGGTCTTATGGATCAAAGTGGCAGAATCAGAATTCAAACCCCAGGTTGGCTTGATGCTTGCCTGAGCCCAAGGCATGTCCACAAACTTATTCTGAATTCTCCATTATATACCCCTAGACTAAATAAATCCCTTTCATAAACCCTCAAAGTGCCATGAACCCTTTCTGTAGTATTTTCCATAGTTATAATAATTTATATATAATTGTATGACTAATTTTAACTCCCTCATGGAGCTCCTAACTCCATGAGGCAATGAATATATCTCTTTTTGCTCTACTAAATCCCCAGCACCCAACAAATACGTTTGACTAAATGAATAACCTGAGTATGTGTGTATATATATATATATATATATATATATATATATTCCATTTCTGCTGGACTGTAAGCTCCCTGAGGAAGGTTACCTACCTAATTTACCTCTGGATCCCACATAATGCTCTGTACATAGTAGGAACTCAATGAACATTTGCAAAATGAATTTTACTTATCAGTCTGTACCATTTCAAATTTTACATAATTAAAAGCTCCTAAGCAGGCACTAAATAAAATCACAGTGTAGGAAGGCAATACAGTTCCTTTATAAGAGAAGTTTATAATCTAACAGGTATAGGTTTGAAAGCCAAGGAAAAATATAATGGTAGTATGAAAACCAAGCCACACAATTTTATCAGTAAGGATATGTTAAGCCATGCTGCTATGATAAATACCTGACCATCTTAATGGCTTAAAGCAAAGTTTTATTTTTATTTTTCATTCTCACTATATAGATGTTTCAGGCTGGCTAGGGCATTGCTCCACACCTACCTAATTCCAGGGCTCAAGCAAACAAAACAAAACTGGTTACCATGACAGAGAGAAAGCGAGAGCACAGCCAATCACATAGCAGTTTTTAAAACTTCTACCTCGAAGTTACGCCGTATCACTTCTATTCATATTTTGCTGGCTACCTGCAAAGTGTGGGAATGTTCCATAGCAGGAAGAAGAAGCAAAAACATTCAGTGAATGGCACTACTGACTGCTACAATAAGAGACTGCTTAGGAGGAAACATTAAGAAATAACTTACTTAGAACCTAACATACCACCCAGGAAAAGGTATCTCAATCACTATTCTAAAAGCAATACATTGTTAATACTATGATGAAATTGATAATTTTTATATCAGCTCTTGAGCAGATGTGCCTCAGTGTCCTTATCTGTAACATGGAATAAAAATAGAATTTCAGAGCTGCTTTGTAAATGGTAATGATGTATGTGAAAGCACCTGTCAAAGGCCAGGCACAGTTGATTTAATATCACTAAACATTGGTCTTTATGGAAACACAATTTTCAAATACAAGTATTGCCTTTGAAATATAGGAAAAATTAATTCCTCCAGATAGATATAAAATGACTTACTTTCCTTTAGGCTTGACAATTGCATTTGGCTGATAGTGGTAGTCTACCCACTAAAATGATTTACTGCATACAATCACCCATATATCCCTCTACAACCAGTACTCAAATAATTATAAAAGGACTAAATGTACCATATTCTATGGCAAAAGAAGGTTGGAGGGAAAAAGGCAGTGAAAGACAACTATTAAAATAACTAGAAACTACCTGTCCCAGGCAGAACCAAATCACCTCAGTCTAGTGGGCTGTACAGTTGCCATGATTCCTCTGTCCTTCTGCTTCATTTCTTGTCTTCACACTCCTCCCTTGCACAGAGCTCAGGTAAGTCCAGTGTTGCACATTCCCCAGCTCTCTTCCTTATAGATAAGACTCAGGACCAGAACTAACAAGCAAGTGGTATTTCTCATGATAAGCAGCATTTCCATCCTCTTATTTTACACACTCATCCAAGTGTGTGATTGTCAGAGCTTTAAAAGGCAAATACCCCAAATTATATTACTATATTCCCATTCCTATTCACACTTCCATACAAATGTTCTCAAACTGAGGGGAAAAGAACATATCAATGTTGTATTATTTCTTAATAGATGCACTGTGTAAATAAATACCTAAGAGTGAGGAAGTTCTCTACTTTTTCCCTCTCTTTTACCCTCAGTGATACTCCTCAAGGATGAGGCCTGATTCCAAGGCACTGGGCCATGTTTGCAAGTGGAGAGGAGCTATTAAGCAATGAAATACCACCATTTATGTGCTCCCTTCAGTATTCTCTCCCTTTCATGCTAATAATAGGATATGGACCCATTTCCAGATGACATCCTTATGTCTTAGTTTTTCTTCCTTCTTTTCTATCCTTGTAGCATAAGTGATAAACTGGTCTAGAGTAAGGTCAATACTACACTTGTGAGTGACACGAAACAAGAAAGTATCAAGAAATCACCAATGGCATTTTAATTTTCAAATTATTTTTCATTTTCTGTCTCTGTGTAGTAATCTATACGATCCTCCTAAGGTTGCCACATCAAAGTACTCACAAATTAGGTGGCTTAAAATAATGGAAATTTACTGTCTCTCAGTTCTGAAGTTCTGAAGTCTGAAATCAAGGTGTCAGCAGGGTTACGTACCCTCTGAAACCTGTAATAGAATCTTTCCTTGCCTCTTTGTAACTTGTGGTGGTTCACTAGAAAGCTTTAGAATTCTTTGATTTATAGTGGCATCACTCCAATCTCAGCCCTCATGGTCACATGGCAGTCCTCCTGTCTTTATCTTCATATAGCCACCTTCTTATAAGGACACCAGTTATATTAGATTAGGGGCCCATGCTACTCCACTATGATCTCATCTTAATGGACTTTATTTCCGAATAAGGTCACATTCTGGGGTCCTGGGGCTAGAATTTCAGCATAATCTTTGTAAGGCACAGACACAATCCGATCCATAAAACAACCTTATGGGTAAGATTTTTAGTAGATATCACTATAAAAAAGAGTTTATATGAAACTTCTTGGTTTATGGTCCAACCTCCTCATTCTGTGCATAAGAAAACTGGTTCAAAGAAATGAAATTACCTCCTCAATGTCACATGGCAGTGACAGATGTAAAGACAACAAATGGTAAGTGGCAGGGTTATCCGCTTTAGTGAGGGTCACCTCAGTGATCCCCCTTTGCTGATTCAGCAGATTTGTAGCTTTCAAACATATTCTTTCCAAATGTCATGCTTGGTGGCAGAAGATGAGCACCCTAGATAGAAGAAAGCAGGTGGTCAGATGAGGGTTTCATAGTTATTCTCCCCTTCCCGGAACTGATCCAAGACTAGTCTCAGGGCCAGTCCATAGCTCTGAACATATATACTTCTTCCTCCCATCATGTATTTCCTAGGGACCTTGCAGCACATGACTGCTTTCTAGTGCCAGTACTATCATACGAAAAAACTACCTGGGATCAGATATGCTTTCCTCTCAAATGCAGTATTACTGACCTAGGTACTAACTTGAACTGCTACTTAATAAGCCATCATTTTCTTTTCTTTTTTTTTTTTTAAGATTTTATTTAATTATTCACGACACACACACACACACACACACACACACACACACATGGAGAGAGAGAGGCAGAGACACAGGCAGAGGGAGAAGCAAGCTCCATGCAGGGAGCCTGACGTGGAACTTCTTCCTGGGTCTCCAGGATTACACCTGGGCTGAAGGCAGCACTAAACTGCTGAGCCAACGAGGTTGCCCTAAGCCATCATTTTCTTTGCATTTTTTGTCCACTCTTTTTGCACATGTAATCTGGTTTTGACTATATCTCTAAGAATAGGCAGAACAATTGTTATTTGAAAAATGGGAAAAAATAAAGATCAATGAGGCTAGGAGGAAAGTACAAATTTGTAGCACAATTTAGTAGGTGGACTACAATCCTAGAATCTCCCAACCTACAGAGTCCCCATTGCCCTCTCCTATCCACTGTGATATGGCCTTTGAAACTGGGGAAAGGAATAGTCATAAGATCTCAGAGCTAGAAGGAAATTAATCTTATTAAGTAGCAAAGAAGGGAGAGGGGAGGACAAACAATTCCCAAGATGTACACTAAAACATCAAATAACTGGCACTCCTCCATGTGATCTGAGTGAGTTAATAATTTCACCCTTCCCATGTAAGAGAAATATAAAATATGCAGAAGCTCATGAAATAATATAACACCTATAAAATCCTTCAAATGAAAACTGAATTTACCATAATCACTGGCTCCGAAATAATTTGGAAACCCTACAATAATCTTTTCTGTGGGTTAAAAACTGCCATCTTCCACAAAAGTAGTCTCTATCAAATCCATTTCCAGATCAATAGCAATATATTTTTAAAAAAGAATGTCTGAGAAATAATAAAGACTGATAAAACTAATCACATCAGAGAAAACTCAAGCATGACCTTTTGAGCAATACCATTTGTTTAGCCGACATTTTGTATGATAAATAACTTTTAAATAAATGAATGCAGGCCAAAAGTGATAAAAAGAACAGTATATGAACATAATTTCAATACGGATCCTTAACATGGCTTTGAAAGCAATCTTACCTTCACCTGAAACAACACAGCTTCAATTTAAAGAATTTATCATATAAATGATAAAATATTTTGAAATATCAGTGCTGGGTCCAGAAATCATCAAAGGAAAATTTAGATCAGTAGAAACTGAAAAACTTGATGACTGCAGCAAAAATATCATGATTATCCACTATCTTGTCAAATTATATTTCTCTCTCTGGCATCAGTATCTCATTCTCTGAAATGTGTCCAAATGCTATAGCAAACAGTTAAAATATTTTATTCAAGTGTGTGTTTATTTGCCTGTTTTCAAAGGCTTCTTTACCCTCCATCCTCCATTTATCTGTCACAACCTTTTAGAATCAAGAACATGCCTGTTCCCAATATTACATAATATATATGAGACACTCACAGTGTGTTAATTGTGGATAACATGCTAAAGGTCTGTCATCTCCATACTCCACCTTCTTGACCCCGAATCCCAGAGAAATCAGTCAGTAAACACCAGCAACAACAATAAAACATCTTAATAGGTACTGAGCTTCAGCTTTAAGCCACAGGTACTACAGGTACTAAGGGCTCATGAGCACAATCTTTTTAATCTGCACAACAAATGTGCAATAGAGGTATAATAATGATCCCCATTTCACACAGAGGAAAATGGACACTCACAAAGATTAGGAAACATCCCCAAGACTGCGCAGTTAATATAAACCAAGGTCTTTCCAACTCTAACACCTTATAGACAGCGCTTGACCAATACATTGCATGACTTCCCCATTCACCTCTCCTCCACGCGTGCTGATGAAACAGATATTCATCACTAGAGTGAACCCATCCATTCTTTATCCAGCATGTTAAGCACACTCACCTACTGAACTGAGTCACTACGCACAGCAAAAAGACTTAGGGAATGGCTGAAAAGTGCTATGGGACAAATGATAAAATAGCAGATATATAATGAAGTGGAAAAATGTGAAATGGAAAAAAAGCAGATTATAAACATTACAAATCTGAAAAATAATGTTACCCTTCTTGTTTACTATATTCTAGGTATTTTCTGAATTACTTTTCTGTATTAATTCATTGACTCTCTTGTTTTCTATGGCTCTATAGCAAATTTCCACAAACTAAGCAGCTTAAAAAAACAAAAAAAAATTTTTATTGCTATAAATGGTTTTACTTATTTATTTTTATTTCTTTAATTACAGTATAGTTTACAGTGTTATATTAGC